>NC_059104.1:15582500-16182500 GCF_020740685.1 Jaculus jaculus | reverse complement strand
CCTTGTGTGTCTGGCTTTACGTGGGTACTGTGGAATCGAACCTGGTTCCTCAGACTTTGCAGGCAAGTGCCTTCACTCACTGCTGAGCCATTTCTCCAGCCTGACATTCATTTTATATGTGTGTGTGTGTGTGTGTATAAATGATATACATATAATGGACTCTTAATTTTCATGAAAATGTGTACTGACCATACAGTGAGACTTGATTTCTGTTTTATTGCTCAGTATAAGGTCATAAATAAGGTGCTTTACTCATTTTCAAAATTAGGACTTCTTTATTTCTATAAAGAACTTCATCTACCAGGTTTGGTTGGCTGATGTTAAGTCTATGCCCGTATCCTAGGCTATTCAAGACTAAGGTCAGAGCAGTGTTGAAGAGAAGTGCTGTGCTCAGTCAGTTAAAGTCGACTAGGCAACATAAAACGAGAGAGTCTCTTTCTACAGCTCTGGAAATTTCTGGAATTTCACTGTTATTTATCACAATTTTGCTTATTTAACAGATACACAGATGCAATTAGCAAGTATGAATCTGTCATGAAAACAGAGCCTGGTGTTGCTGAATATACAGTTCGTTCAAAAGAAAGGATTTGTCACTGCTTTTCTAAGGTAATTTTTGACTTGTTTTCCAGAAATGTTCATTCTTAGCATATGTGATAACAACCATAAATTCTCCTCTTATATTTATTTTTAGGATGAGAAGCCTGTTGAAGCTATCAGGATATGTTCTGAAGTTTTACAGATGGAGCCTGACAATGTGAATGCACTCAAGGATCGAGCTGAGGCCTATTTGATAGAAGAAATGTATGATGAAGGTAAGCCTTGAGGAATCTGATTTGTAGTTTACAAAGGTTAATTATATGAAAGCAGCACACATCCAGCTGCCTTTTATTTTGAACAAACTTCCTAGTGTACCTTGAAATGTTGATGGTTTTAGAAGAGAAAATGAGAAAATTATCATTAATTCTTCCTTAGTGGAACTTAAAAGGTACAGTGCCTGAGGAAAGAGTTCTGCTCTTGAAACCAGTTCAATAGAATATATTTAAAAAATAACGTTTTAAAAATTCTTTTGTTTATTTTTATTAATTTGAGAGCGACAGAGAGAGAGAGAGAGAGAGAGAGAGAGAGAGAGAGAGAGAGAGAGAGAGAAAGGCAGATAGAGAGAAAGAATGGGCACACCAGCGCCTCCAGCCACTGCAAATGAACTCCAATTGTGTGCGCCCCTTGTGCATCTGGCTAACATGGGTCCTGGAGAATCAAGCCTCGAACTGGGTTCCTTAGGCTTTACAGGCAAGCACTTAACCACTAAGCCACGTCTCCAGCCTAAAATTAGCATTTTTTGGGGGCTGGAGACGTGGCTTAGCAGTTAAGGCGTTTGCCTGCAAAGCTAAAGGACACAGGTTCCCTTCCCCAGGACCCACGTTAGCTAGATGCACAAGAGTGCACAAGCGTCTGGAGTTCCTTTGCCATGGCTGGAGGCCCTGGCACACCCATTTTCTCTTTCTCTCTCATTCTCTTTCTCTGTCAAATAAATACATAAAAATGAAATATTTTGGACTGGAGAGATGGCTTAGCGGTTAAGCGCTTGCCTGTGAAGCCTAAGGACCCCGGTTCGAGGCTCGGTTCCCCAGGTCCCACGTTAGCCAGATTCACAAGGGGGCGCACGCGTCTGGAGTTTGTTTGCAGAGGCTGGAAGCCCTGGTGCGCCCATTCTCTCTCTCTCCCTCTATCGTCTTTCTCTCTGTGTCTGTCACTCTCAAATAAAAAAAAAAAAAAAAAAGAAATATTAAAAAAAAAATTTAGTGTTTTTTTTTGTTGTAGACAAATAGAATATATTTGTATTATAGATCTCATATTGTCCAGAAGTCTTCACTATTCATTTTTGATGTATGCCTTTTCAGACGTGCCTGTGAACATATTATATACATACATATACATATATACATGCATATATACATATATATGTATGTATATATGTGTGTGTGTATATGTATATATGTATGTATACATACATATACAGTGTATATATGTATGTATACACACACACACACACACACACACACACACACACAGTTTTTTTGGATTTTTCAAGGTAGGGTCTCCCTCTGGCTTAGGCTGACCTGGAATTTAATCTCAGGCAGCCTCGAACTCATGGTGATCCTCCTATCTTTGCCTCCTGAGTGCTGGGATTAAAGGTATGCAACACTATGCCTGGCTCATATTCTATATATTTTATGTGTATGTATATATGTTGTTTGCAAATGTATACACATGGATACAAAGTACACAGTATATATGTATGTAACAAAGTGAGCCTTTGTGACCTCTAAATCATCCAGCATCTACTTACCTTATGTGAAGTTGAAATGGCCTGAGATGTTATAAAGACCTTGAATAAAAAGCAGTGGTGCTAGGGCATGTACAATAATATGTAGTTTTGAACAACAGATCTTCATTTCATGTATTGTTTTGTTATATTTTTGTGTGATACTATATTATGAACACTTAATCAGATTTATTTATTTATTTATTTTTTTTTTTTTTGAGGTCCGGTCTCACTCTAGCTTAGGCTGACCTGGAATTCACTATGTAGTCTCAGGGTAGCATTGAACTCATGGTGATCTTCCTACCTCTGCCTCCTGAGCTGGGATAAAAGGTGTGTGCCACTGTGCCCTGCATTTGGTTTATTTATTTATTTATTTTAAAGCAGTGAGCCTTATAGACCATTACTGAAAATTTTTTACTTCAATTCAGGTAAAGCATTTTATTTGTTTTAAATTAAAAATTTATTTTATTTATTTGAGAGAGATACAGAAAGAGATAGAAGCAGACACATAGAGAGAATGAATGGGTGCACCAGGGTCTCCAGGCACTGCAATTGAACTCCAGATGCATGCACCATCTGTGCATCTGGCTTATATGGATACTGGGTAATTGAACCTGGGTCCTTAGGCTTTGCAGGCCAGTGCTTTAACCACTGAGCTGTCTCTCTAGCCCAGGTAAAGCATTTCAAATAAAAAACACTTAATAGTAATTTTTTGTTATGGGTAGGTAAAGGATTGAATGGTGAAAATTGACTTTATGGTGCTTTTTAAAAGCAAACTGTTGAGTTGTTCATCTTTTCCCAGTTTGCAAAGAATCTTGCTCAGTGTTTAGCAGGGAGTGATAACAGCTGTGACTTGGTTACTCCTGCCTATGGAGCATCTTGTCGGACACGCAGACCATGAGGTTTTGGAGAGGGTACAGTGGTACAGCATCAAAGTGGAGGAATTTGGGTTTTTATGAGGGTGCTTTAGTATGACGTGTGATCCACCTGAAAGAACTCTGCACACTTATCACTTCTGGGTTGCTAGCTTTAAAGCCGCAGGTGTGTGATAGGATTGTGCACCCGTCATTTCATCTCGGAACCCTTCCTCAAAGTAGACTTGCCATCTGTAAACTTGGCGCTGGTGATGTTAGAGAAGTTGCAGATGAATAGAAGAAGCTTAACTGGCCATTAACAAGAGGGGAAGCCTTGGGCTGGAGAGAGCCCTGTAAGCATGAGGGCCTGAGTGGGATCTCAGTCCCCATGTGAAAGAAGCTGCTTGTGGTGTTACATGTTCGTAATGCCAGTGCCAGGAATCAAAAGACAGCAGATGCCTGGGCTCACTGGTCAGCCATCTAGCCTCTTGGCAACCCATCTGGAATATAAGGAGGATGACACCTAGGATACCAACTGAGGTTGCCCTCTGGTCTGCACATGATGTACACATGAATCTAACCTTTTAGGTTGTGCACATACTATTCTCAAAGGCCTTTTGTGGGGTGGGCACATGCCAAACTGGATAAAACACTTGCTGCTCAAGCCAGTGTGCCAGGCTCACCTCCAATCCCATGGACAGGCTGGGAACTCTTGCTAAAGTTCAGTGATCCTAGCATGCCGACAGCAAGGTGAGAGGTGGAGACAGGAGAACTTTCTGTAAGCTTGTGGTGAGTCCAGCAAAAATCAACAGAGAATCCAGAGAGAGATTTCTTCCAAATGAAGTCAAAAGGCGAAGATTGACCTGACAGTTGTCCTCTGACCTCTGTGTATGTGTCATGGCACGTGTGTACCCACTCTTACAAGTAGATATGAACACACCTACCCATCCCCCAACACAAACAGAGTACTTTTGTAATGAATGTTAACTGACTTGTGTTTTAAAACTGGTGCCTTAAGTTTTGAAGAAAAGTTGCTCAGTGTTAATTTCCTGTAATCTATGCTTATTCTAGTTTTTAAAGGAAACTTTTAATGTATGAATTTATTATTTGTCTTCTGGTTTTACAAGCATGGAATGGTTGTTTGAGTCACAGGTATGCTCTTGAGCAGGGAAACTTAAGTGATTCCAATGAGATGGAAAAAGAAGAGTTTAGTAACTGATGGAAATGAGCAGTGATGCCACTTAGCAGGCTACATAAGAATATGTCTTTCTTGAAATGTTGAGTTAAAATTTGAAGGCTTTCTCTGTTCTTCATTAACTTGCTTCACCTTTTTAAAAAGTCAATTTGAAATGACAGTAGGGATAAAGAAACAGTAGGTGCAGGTTCATGAATGATGGACATGGAATGTTACAATTGGGAGCTTATAGTAGAAATCCATCAGTCACGGAGCACCTCTCAGTAAACAGCAACCTCAAGAACAGTAGATGAGTCCTCTTCGTATGTTAAGGTGGCTTTTTTTTTAATGAGGAAAAAACTGATACTGAAGTAAAACTAAAATGTTGGAAAATACAGGAATGACTGCAGTATAGTTATATGAAATGTTGTAGTGTTAGAATGTAAGCTATGTTGAGGGGAGGAACACATGCCTATTTTATTAACTAATGAATTCCTACTACTGGCACCTGAGTCTGGCAGTAACTAATATATTTGCAGAATAAATAAATGTGGGTGAATGAAAAAAAATATATGTATGTATATATAAAATCATAGCACACAAGTATGGGATTTAGAGTAAATGCTGGATTTGAGATTAGTTCTGTTCAGTTCTTTTTTTTTTTTCTTTTTTTTTGAGGTAGGGTCTCACAGTAGTCCAGGCTGACCTGGAATGCACTCTGTCGTCTCAGGGTGGCCTTGAACTCACACCAATCCTCCTACCTCTGCCTCCTGAGTGCTGGGACTAAAGGCGTGTACCACCACTCCCGACTTAGTTCTTTTCATTTCTTTTAGATATTATGGTAAGATACATACAATGTAAATTTTTTTTAAACTTTTTTTAATCTTATTTTTTTAAAATTTTTATTAGCATTTTCCATGATTATAAAAAAAAAATCCCATGGTAATTCCCCCCCCCCACTTTCCCCTTTGAAATTCCATCCTCCATCATATTACCTCCCCATACAATGTAAATTTTATCATCTTTAATGATTTGTTATTTATTAATTTGATCTTTTTTTAAAAGATTATTTATTTATTTGAGAGTAACAGAGAGAGAAAGAGGCACATAGAGAGCGATAGAAAGAATGGGCGTGCCAGGGCTTTCAGCCACTGCAAACGAACTCCAGATGCATGCACCCCCTTTTGCATCTGGCTAACATGGGTCCTGGGAAATCGAGCCTTGAACTGGGGTCCTTAGACTTCACAGGCAAGCGCTTAACCGCTATGCTATCTCTCCAGCCCTAATTTGATCTTTTAAAAAAAAAATTTTATTTGTTTAAGAGAAAGGGAGAGAGAGAATGGACATGCCAGGGCCTCCAGCCACTGCAAACGAACTCCAGATGCAGGCGTCCCCTTGTGCATCTGGCTTATGTGGATCTTGGGGGATCAAACTGATGTCCATTGGCTTTGCAGGCAAATTCCTTAACCATTAAGCCATCTCTCCAGCCTTATTAATTTGATTTTGAGACAAGTTCTCATTCCAGCCTAGGCTGACCTGGAACTCATTCTGTAGCCTAGGCTGGCAATTCTCTTATTTCAGCTTTCTTAATGCTGGAATTAAAGATATGAACCTCCATGCCTGGCTTATTCATCTGTAACCATTTTAAGGGTAGATTATTAATAGTGTTAAGTATACTCATGTTCCTGTGAAAAAGTTCTTCAGAACCTTTTCATCTTGCAAATTGATCTCTAATAAAAAATAGTCCCTCATTCTCCCCAGCTCATGTCACCTGCTTTGTTGTGGAATTTGACTATACTATACGTGACGTGAGTGTAATCATATAGTTCTTTTGTGACTTACTTCACTTGGTATAATGTTTTCAAGTTCCATCTCTGACAAAATTTCCTTCTTAAGATGAAAATATTCTGACTGAGATATATACATACATACATATACATCAGGAATAGTGTTTCTTCTTTTGACAATAGTTGATAGTGCTGCAGTGGGTTTGAGTGCACATCTCCTCTGTTCTCTTGGATAGTTACTCAGAAGCAAAATTGTTGAATCCTATGGTAGTTCCTTTTTTTTTTTTGTCAAGGTAGGGTTTCATTCTAGGCCAGGCTGACCTGAAACTCACTATGTAGTCTCAGGGTGGCATTGAACTCACGGCGATTCTCCTACAACTGCCTCCCAAGTGCTGGGATTAACGGCATGTGCCACCATTCCTGGCTATTTTTTGTTCTTTTGATGAACCTCTGAACTATTTTCCATAGTGGCCACACCATTTTATAATCCTGTTAGCGGTACAAGGCTTCTAATTTCTCCATGTCATTATCAACACTTATTTTATTTTGTTTTTTGTAGTAACCAGCTTAATGGGTGTGAAGTGATACTGTAGTTTTGAATTGTATTTTTCTAGTGGTGATGTTCAGCTTCTTTTTACCTCATAGTCACTTGTGTTTTTTCAGGAGGATGCCATTCATTTTTGTTGTATAGTTTAATAAAGTCACTTAACCTTATCAGTAAAAGTAACTATTACATCTCTCATAGAATTGTTGTGGCTATTAAATAAGATAGTGCTCAGAAAAATTTTAGTACAATACTTAGTAAACTTAGAGAACACTCAAAATTCTTGGCACAGTGCGGTTAGTAAACTTGAAGTAAGTGGTGTCTCTTGCCCTCGTGTTCCCGGTGGTTGGTTGCACTTGTTTGGTTTTCACCTGCGAACCTGCATGGGATAGTATGTTCTTGTTTGGATCTGTCCCTGCTCTGTTACTGACACACTTGGTATTTCAGAGTTGCTAGAAATACCCTGAATTCTGAGAGTCAGGTGTGCTTCTCTGGATGCAGGGTTGGCCTCAGCAAAGTAGGTCAAGGTTCCTATTATGTCTCATGATGGTCTGTCTGCAGATGACTGTGCCTGTTGACGATCTTAGGACACTACCTATGAGAGGCTCTAGGCCTGCTCTATCTTGTGAAAGTATTTTGTGTTCTAGATTCCTGTGATCCATTTGCGCCAGCAGTTGTATGCTGCGATACACAAGAGTGGTTGGATTAAAGCTATTTATAGTAAATAATGGTGGTTTTCACTCCAAGGACTTTGAGCAGTAGAATTTCAGGGACATGTTTGTGCCACCACATAGAAGTATGGACATGTGATAGTGCTCATCCTTAGGTATGAAGGAGACCATTTCTCCTGAGATCTTATTTCTTTTTTTTTTTTTTTTTAATATTTTATTAGTTATAGACATACTTAGTATGTAAACAACACATGTTGGTACCATCCTTTCCCTCCACTCTGCCCTTTTCTGAAGATGCCCTTCTCATTGAGGATGCAGTCAGCACCATGGGAATTGTGGGTCATGTATTATGAAGGCAGCAGTCAGTTATGTACGGGTGGAGGCATTGTCTCTGTGCATAATGTCCCAACTTGTGGCTCTAACAATCTTTCTGCCCCCCTCTTCCACAAAATGCTCTGAGCCATTTTAAGTCTACTTCAATGATGAGCTCTTAGATCTCTGGGTATCTGCTTTGGTAGGTGTTGAGTGTCCTCAGTGTCTATCTCCTTCACCTGTACTGATAGCAGATTCACCTAGAAAGCAGCACTCGTGTTCATTTTCCCAATTCCTTTGTGGTTTCAGCTGGGGTTGGGGTGAAGTGTGCTGGGTTGTTTATCTCCTCAGGTTCTGCGTCCATCTGAAAAGGAGAAGCAGAATCCCCAGCGGAAAGTGAAGTCAGCACCAGTTAAATGGCATAACCATCATTTAGAGAGAACTTAAAGGGTGTAGACCCTCTTATAGCCCAAGATTAGTTTGTTATCTGGATATGATTCTGACTAGTTTCCTAGTTCCAGATACGGTTTCCTTTCCACTGAGCAGATCTGTTAGCCAATCCAAGAGCAGTTGGTTACCCACCATGGCTGTGTGCCACTATTGCACTTATGTGAGCATCACGTCAGGTTGTTTGCTGCTGTATCACTTAGTCTTTGAGTTGCTCAGGCAGATGTTGGCCACTTTCCTCCTTTTGTAGCTCATGTAGTGCCTTCCAGCACTAGATGGGGAATTTGTCTGGGGACTGGCTCTCTTACAGATTCCACCCAGGTCTCTCTATGGTCTGTGCTGACAGTATGGTGTCTTCAGCAGTAGCGTCTTACCATTAACCTCTGGTGGTAATCAAGTGCTCTACAGAAGTCTGTCTTGTTTGTTTTGGGAGATCTTGTAGGTCTCTCCGATCAATAGCTCATTGTGGAGGTTAACTGTGTCCTGGTACAGGGGATTACAGGCCAGTGCTAAGGGAAAAGAAAAAAGAAAAAGAAAGGAAAAAAAGAGAAACAGGAGAAATTTAAGGTTAGGCTTCATTTCACCCTCTCCAGGGCTCCTCGATTCAGCTGCTCCCCCTAAGGTCCTGTTGAGGGTTCAGCCTTTTAGTCTCACTTCCAGGATATAGGATTCTATGTTATCAGTTCTATTTGGGTTCAGTTTTGTGTGTCTCCCCTCCCCTCCCCCCACTGCAGATCTTAATTTCTTGTGAATGATTCTGTTTACATGATTGTTGACCAGAGTCTCCACTTCCTAATGTGAGAGAGTTTTATCTTTCTTGGAAGATGCTGGTTATATCAGCAGTGTGTCTCAGTTTGATGAGGGCTGGAGAGACAACTCAGCTGGTTAGAGAGCTGTGTACACACATTTGAGGACCTCACTCTGATTCCCACCACGGTGCCAAAAGCCTGCAGTGCCCCTCCCCCCCGTAAGCCTAGAGTTGGTGTGGCAGAGAAAGGAGGATCACTGGTGTTTGCTCTAAGCCAGTTTAATGAAAGACTGAGCTCCAGGTTCAGTGAGAGACTCCTGTCTCAAGGAAGTCAGGTGGAAGAGCAATAGGAAGGGAACCATCATTCTCCTTTTGTCTCTGTATGCACATTTGCAAGCACATATACATGCACTACACATACACACACATACCCCAAAACATGTTTAATAACATGTGATGGGAACATGTACCTCTTATTCCTGTTTTGTGATGGGGATTTATTACTGTGTTAGTTTTGACCTAATATGAGCAACTCTGAGTCATCCTTAGGGACTTGAAGGTCCTGTCTTGTTGCTGTGCTAGAATTTGGCATGCCAGTCAGCTGTGTTCTCTGGAGCCTTCCCTTTCTGGCCTTATGTTTTATCTGTTAAGCTAGAGAAAAGTTTTCTTGCCTCAGTATGTTTAAGTCTTTCTAGAAAGTGTTACAGTTTCTACTTTTTAAATGCCTGTTCAGCTCGATGTACAGATGTTCAGTGTCTTTAATGTGTTTTCTAGTATTTAAGTCTAAAGTCATCCTTTATTTGCCCCATTTGCTTTTGACTAAAATTCTAATTTATCTGCTATTTATATCATGAGCCAAACATTACTGCATTGGGTCTTCAGAACTTTGACCCAACTTTTATTTTCCACTATTTGAATTGCTTTGCTTCAGGTGTGTCTCTGAGTTTTGCCTCTCGAACCAGTAAGGAATTCCTTCCAGTTGGTGAGCTCGGCGCGTTGGTCTTTACTGTGAGGACGGCTGTGTGCCCTCAGCTCTCTCACTTGCGCTCAGCCCTGGCGCTGTTGGCTCTTTGCCACTTTGCGGGCTCTTCTGACACGTACGGAGGCGCGTGGTTTTGTTCTGGCTGTCTAATTTCGGCATCCTAGTGCTTCGTTGTTGTCAGTATTCTTATGCTTCCTCCTCTTCCTCGCTATTCTTCTGTCACTTAATACTTAGGAAAATTCCCTCTTAAAGTGATAATTTTGCCTTTGTAATAGGATTGGACTTATCAGTGGTTGGCACTTTTCTCGGCTCTTCATCCTTTCCTCCTTGTTTGTTAGGCGCATTCCTCCACAGGGCACACACATTTGCTCTGCCACCCTAGTCACCTGGTTTGTGTTACTTGTCTCAGTTCCACTTGAGATGGACTCGGTTTGCACTATCTTTTTTTGGGCCATGATTTTCCTAGGTAATTCTTGGCCAGTTCTCCTTTTAGTAGTTTCCTTGAGGATGTCATGAGAAAAATTTTCCTGATTTCTCTGTACTTAAAGATATTTCTTTCATACCTAGAAGGATAGTGTGGCTGGAGAATGTCTTTTTTCATGCATATGCTGTGTTTCCTCTGGGACTGAATACTGCTTTGGAAACTTTGGGCCCCAAAGAGGGTTCAACTGGTCAGTGCTAATGCTGCAGTCAGCTGCTGGATGTAAAGGCTGAGCCTCTGACAGCCTTTCATTCATCTTATAAATGTGCTGACAAGCACCGGGAAGTTAGTGCAGCTTGCTAAACACAAAAGTCATTGCATAAAAAGAATGGCTTCCAAGTCTGCTGGACCTTTCATGATGTTTAGATTGTGGTTCCCTCTACTTAGCATTTGTTTTTTAATTATTATAAATCGGCTTGCCTTCTCTTTTCTACAAGTCTATCAGAATTTCTGCTGTGCTGTTCTCACTGCTGCTGTGCTCATCTTTTAGTTATTCTGCTGGGAACAAGAGTAGACAGTCTTCTGTACTTACTGTCATGGCTATCTGTGACCTGATTGTATTGGTCCTTAAGTAGATGTGTGGGAGGAATTGGGGGGGGGGTTGGGGTATAGCTCAGTGGTAGAACACTTGACATACACAAGGCCCTGGTTTCAACTCGCAGTACCACAAAATAGTAAGGGGCCTGTTGTCACTGAAACTGAATTCCAGTCCAGTTGCATGTTCCACTTTTGTGCATCTGGCTTTGTGTGGGTACAGGGGATCGGACCAGAAGCCTTTGCAAGCAAGTACCCTTAACCACTGAGCAATCTTTCTCTAGGCCCCACAATTTACTACTTGAAATAATTGTGACCATCAGAAACAATCATTTTATATCTTTATACTAGGAAAAATATATACTGTACCATTTCATACGATTCAAAAAACTAGGAGACCTGGGGATGGCTCAGCATTTAAAAGTGCTTGCTTGCAAAGGCAGCTTGCCCAGGTACAGTTCCCTGGCTACCCACCAAGACAGGCATTCAGTTGCAGTGAGAAAAGGCCCTGGGATGTGTACACGCATTTACCCACACCCACACTTGTAAATAAAAAGAAAAACTTGGGGGAAGATATTCCATGTTAAGGAATGAAATTTGTTTGAAATTGTGAGTTTGCCTGAGTGGCAAGGTTGTGTATCTTGGAACATATTTCTTTCCTGCTCCTTCAGTGTTCATTTTGTTGGTAGGTCAGGGTATTGCTCTGTGAAAAGCATTGGCTATTGAAATACATTGAAGGTGTTGTGGAGAGAGGTTGACAAGTAAACTAGCAAGTGGATTATCTTGAATGGGAATAAAAATGTTAGTCTTTCAGCTTTTGCAAGTTTGTCAACAAAATTATGAAAATGGTATCTGGCAGGCTATTAGCAGTCATGGTGAATGAAGGGGCTCGGCTTGATGACTTTAGTACCAAGTTTGTAGGGTCAGTAAAGGTAATGAGTCATAATTCCCCCTTAATGGCATTTTCTGAACCCCTTTGACAGCCATTCAGGACTATGAAGCTGCCCAGGAACACAATGAAAATGACCAGCAGATCCGGGAAGGTCTGGAGAAGGCACAGAGATTACTGAAACAGTCACAGAAACGGGATTATTATAAAATTTTGGGAGTAAAAAGGTGAATTACTAAAGTGTGGTCTTTGTAATCAGCCGTCATAAAGATGATCATAGCTTTTTCCTTAATCTGCTTCATGTCATCTACTTATTTAATTTCAGTCATATTTATACTATTTTAACAATCTTTAATATCTTAAAGCAGATGTCTGTGATAGAGACCAGTGATGCACTAATGGAGAGTAGAAGTTGGTTGCAAAGATTATGGCACAAATAGGTCCTAGGCCTAGATAATGTTAGGAAGCATTAAGTAGCTTTCTTTTGGTGAGGATAGGAAGAGGTGTGGGGGGGGGAGGGGGAGGGGAGTGGGGGGAGGGAGGAAGGGGAGGAATGTGGAAAAGGAAGGGAAACAAACTCCTCTTTTCTTTTGGGCCTAAAAATAAGGTTATGCTGTCAGCTTTGATTCCAAAGTTCAAGACTTTGTTCTTCCAGCTAGAGAGTAAGCAAAAGCCATAACCAAGGGCTCAGAGCTCAGAAAACCTTTTTAATGCTAAGAAAGAGATGAATCATGGTGGCACGGAGATTCACGGGGTGAACTGTAAGACTCTCAGTGAACAAGTGTCCCAGAAAGCCTGGCCTTCAACATTTGCCAACTCTTTGGCCTATACCTTTGTAACTGCAGAAGAATGAGGTTGTGAATTACCAGGACTCAGATAGGTAAAATTGTATTGCAGTGCTGGGATCAAACTCAAGGTCTTGTGCATGCTAGGTGAGCCCTCTACCATGGAGTTCCCGCCCCAGCCATTGGGGTGGGGGGACTCAGCACAACTCTCATGATTACTTCACGCACGAGTCTTAATTTTTCACTCTTCAGAAATGCCAAAAAGCAAGAAATCATTAAAGCATACCGAAAATTAGCACTTCAGTGGCACCCAGATAACTTCCAGAATGAAGAAGAAAAGAAAAAAGCTGAGAAAAAGTTCATTGACATAGCAGCTGCTAAAGAAGTTCTCTCTGACCCAGGTGCTCATCGCCTCCTGCCTCTCCTTCCCCCCTCCCCTCCCCTCCCCTCCTCTCCTCTCACACAGGGGCTGTCAGTGGTTCCTCTGTCATGTGAGGCAGGGTCAGAGGTGGGAGGTAGACAACAGGGTGGGCTGTCACGCGGACTGTGAAGGCTGACTGGTCCTCAGCTGTGCATTTCACAAGTGCAGCTGGATATATGTAATTTCTCATTCTGGGGACTCTCTGATACACAGTGCAGAGAAGAGACTATCAAGTGTGGGCTCAGAAAGCTCTAGTAAATCTTTCCTACTTAAACAAGTTCTATTAACTTTTTCATCTGTTAATTTTTTCATTTGTGATATGAGAACACAACATTGTGCATAATTGTAAGCCTCTCTCAGCTTCTTACCAACCTTCTAAGTCAGTGATGAGTTCTTTCCCAAATTTCCAGGTGTCCCCAGAGCCTGGTGAGGAGCCCAGCTAGCCATGGCCTCTGTGCTTACCTGTAGTCTGGCTTAGTTGGATGAATAGACTTACATTAGTCTGTAACATAAGAGGGACAGTTGAAGTTAACTGATCCTTTTCCCTAAGTCCTTTGTTTCTAAAAAGGGAGACAGTGTCTGTCTGGTCTGTCAGCAAGTGCCAAGGACTCAGCATCCCTAGACAATCAGCACAGGCTCGCTCACGTGGCTTGAGGTGGGGCAGCTTCAGAAGCCTGAGGCTGGAACCTCGGTTAGCAGCTGTGAGGGGAACCGACTACCACTTGCCTTTTCTCTTCGCGCCTGATGTTCTCAGTCTACTCTCTGCCAGTCCCTGCAGTGTCCCTCCTGTGTCTTTCTCCCATGTGTCTGTGTTGTTCTGTTGGAGGAAAGTGAGCCTCCTGGAGCGTGCTTCCCTGAGGAGTTGCAGAGCAAGGCTCTGGAAAGCTCCTCAGACGCTGCGGAGAGGAGAGGGACTGGTGACGTTCTCGCCGAGGGGCCTGCAGCGTGACCCTTTGGACGACGGGATGGGAGAGTATGGAATTGAATATTAGGCACAACTGTTTGGATAATTGAAAAGTGGTTCTCCAAGCCCCATCCATGTACCATAGTTAATACTTAGTCTTCATTTGCTTTCCTTAGAGATGAGGAAGAAGTTTGATGATGGAGAAGACCCCTTGGATGCCGAGAGCCAACAAGGAGGTGGTGGTAACCCTTTTCACAGAAGTTGGAACTCATGGCAAGGGTTCAATCCCTTCAGCTCAGGCGGACCGTTTAGATTTAAATTCCACTTTAATTAAACCAACTGTTTTACTGCCCCTCTTCTTAAGTTTTTTAAACATTAAAAAAAAGAAACCTTGTTCTGGGATCCTAATGAAAAAAAACAATCAAATCTCTCAGTTTGTTCCTGACCAAAGAGTTGTCTTAATAAGAAACCATGCTATTCTTACTAGTGCACACACAAGCGTAGCACGACGGCAGGCAGGGAGGCGAAGCGCCACTGCTCGTGGTAAGGCAGCGTGCACCTGGTACCTGCCATGTCTGGAGCAGTGTTCTGCGGCTCTGACCCACGAAAGTGCTCACGTAGCTTGTGTCTGACCCCGGAGCAGGTAGGTTCTCTCTGCAGACTGGCTAGGAACCTTGAAGGAGGAGCTGCCATCTTCCTGAGCAAGGATTGTCTCAGTATTGCTAAAGAGCCTGTGGACGGCTGATGTGGGTGCTCTGAGGGGCAGGCCAGTCACTCGCAGATGTCTCCTCCTGCACCACTGCCAGCATCGCTGCCACTGAAGAAGGAACAGCGTCCATCTTTAAGGAAGCTGGCCATCACATGGTAGTTGGTCTTTCCAGTGCAGACTGGGTGGATATGCAACATGTATTTTTTATTGTTCAAAACCTACAGGAGAATCCGTACTTGACCTGAATATGGCCCTGCCCCTTTTAACATTTACCCTGAACAAGTTAAAACAAAGATGTCACAGCAGTTACAGGTAGCATTGCTGAAGGTCAGTTTGCAGTACGGAGAGGCAGCCCCTTCCCCGTCTCTTCCATCCAGTCCGGCGTGCTTGGCTGTGGCATGGAGGGTGGCAGATGTGTCTCACTACAGTGCCTGGATTCCAGCAGGTCCTCAGCCACGTCCAAAGGACAGGTTTGCAAGTCTACTCAGCTCTTGCTGTTTACCTACTAATGTTTCATGTGATAAGGTGGCATTTCCTCCTGATGCTTGTTCCTCTTGCTTGTTGAGAAAATGACTAAGAAATGTACTGTTCAGACTTTGTATAGAGGATAATTTTTGTCCTAAATAATAGGTGTTACTAAATCAACAACATTGACTATTTATGGAACTCCTGATGCTGCATTTAAAATCTAAAAGAATTACTTTCAGTAATGATTGTAACCTTTATTCTAGAAAGGTTTTTGGTTTAGTCTTGAACCATTTTAAGTACTTAAGGGTCTAATACATTGCTCTGACGGAATTGGGCCTGTTCTGTAGTTGTGGGAGGCATCTTGACAGAACGTCTATAGCAGCAAGCACAGTTTTCTTCAACAGTCATACCCTTGAACTAGTTTGTGGGAAAAGTGTTTAACTGAAGGACATAAATGACATAGTTGAGCAAAACACTTGATTGCTTTTTTTCTCCTTTTTTTTTTTGAAACAAGCCCAATAGCCTGGCCTTTATTTTTTTTTTTTATGCAAGAGAGAGATTGGGGACGGGGGATTGAATTGGTGCACCAGGGCCTCCAGGCACTGTACTTGAACTCCAGATGTGTGCGCTACCTATAGTGTGCATTTGCGACTTTGTGCGCTTGCATCACTGTGTGTCTGGCTTATGTTGGACCTGGAGAGTTGAACAGGAGTCCTTAGGCTTCACAGGCAAGTGCCTTAACCGCTAAGCCGTCTCTCCAGTCCTTGATTGCATTTTGCATCTACTCCAGGAGCCCATTCTTACCAATAAATTTAACGTTGCATTTTGAATAACTTGCAGCTTTAATTTTGTTTTAATATTTCAAAATTAAAAGTCAGCCTGAAAATAATTTGCAAGATAATCCCATTTTGCTTATTTTTATTTTAGTAATCTTATTACTTCAGTACTTATGTAGTAGTTGTTTACCAGTTTTGCTCCTTCTGTAGCTGTCAGTGACATTTTCAAAGTGCAGTGATAGCCTCTGTGGACTTAGAAAAGCCAAGAGTCTTCACATCCAGCGTCAAGGAAACATAAGGCCATTTATCCTTCCATTTAAGGAGGGTGAAAGGTTACCTTTGACGGAGCCAGGTGGAGTTTGGGCTGCATTGGAAATATGTCTCAGATCTGTGCAGCTACAGGTTCCTTCCCAGAGGGCTTCTTGCATTTTGTTTTTCCTCTACTTCTAACTACCAGAAAGACCAAGGATTTAATTGTAACTGAAATGTGCTCACTTGAAAGAAAGGAGCAGCTTTGGTACCATGAGCCAATGCCATGGAGAGAAACATTGTCTGTGGAATTTGTTGTTTTGCTGTTTAGTGCAGGAAGGAAACTTTCATCCTGGATGGCCATTAATAGTCCTCCAGTGTCTATCTAAAGGAGTGCTGTCTTTATACTGGGACTGTAGAAGAGTTGTTTCTCCCATTGGGCTGACAGAGGACACCATACAATGTAAAAACACATTACTGAAAAAGAATTTACCCCTTTTTTTGCAGGGCCACTTCCACATTCCAGTTTCAGTTTTAGGGACTACAGATTGCAAGTAGCCTTTGTGGCAGTTCTGGGAACAATATGACCCAAGCTCACTGTAGTTGAACTTTCTTCTGGTCTTAACCCTCCTTTCTTTTTTTGGAAAGCTTGTATGCATAGGTGCTTTCCATAGCAGGAAGACTTAAAACACACTAGCCTGTCAGTGTTATGGAAAAGGCTCCAAAAGGGACACTTGATTTAACTCATTCCTTGGTTCTGTCTGCCTCTCCTTGTTTCCAAGGCAGGGTGTCACTAGCCCAGGCTGACCTGGAACTTACTCTTTAGTCTCATGCTGGTCTTGAACTCACAGGGATCCTCCTGCTTCTGGGTGCTGGGATTAAAGGTGGGTGCTGTAACGCCCAGCAGTTTGTTCTTTCTTAACGCGAGTGGATGAAAACCTAAAAATAATTTCAATACCTTAGTAATGTGAGTTGGATAGAACATTTTAATTTTTAAAAATCTTTCTTTTTAGTCAGTGTTAAAAGTTAACTTAAAAATATCAGTATGGAAAACAAGCTGGAGTTCTGATAATGGAATATAAAATTATTTGTGATATGTTTTTAACAAGAAAAACATTACTGATAACTAAGAACAAAAGGCCAGTAGATTGGTACCATTTTTCTTTCCTGGTGGATAATGAAAAAAAAAAATCACTTGTAAAGACAGTTAATTGTACAGAAATTGTATTTTGTGTTTACCATGAAGAAAGTAGGAAAGATGTTTAAGTTAGATTTGGCTCCTCAGGTTCTGTGTGGGAGCCAACTTGCCTTACAGACACAGGGCATGGTGATGGGATTGTAAAATGTTCTCAGTGGGTTTATCAGTGGGATAACGTAGGCAACTTTGTTGAATGTATTTGACTTTCCCATAGTTGTATGCAGGCAAATATTAATTTCCCAGCTACTAATACTTTACTTTAGACCAGATCATTCCTTTCTGTTATTGGTAGGATTTATTCTGTAATTTCAGATGCTAAGAGGGGTAGATACCTTTTTTGTCTTTCACAGATGATCTCATTTGCTGAATGATTAACCAGTAAAATTAGCCACTGCGTGGCTGTGTGTACAGTAACAGCAGGTCTTGTTGCACGCGTGTGTGGATGAAGCACCTGCAGAGGAAAGCAGGAGCAGGGGAGGTTAAAAATCGGACATGTTTGAGAGTTAAATTATTACTCTTACCTTAAAGGTTATAGTTTGTTTTGAATGAGACAAAACTAACTTAATCTATTTCACTTTAGTGTTTTAATAAAACAGGAATCTAAAATTACTTCAGATGGGGCTTACACATGTCTACAAATATGGGCACTATTTTTATGCCCGTGTATTTTCACATTTAATAAAAATATTTATGGTCATATCACCACTTTCTTGCTTTTGATTCCTGTTTAATCTTAGACTTTCTTAGAAATGTTTTTTTTTTTTTTTTAACTCAATCTTATAAGTGTCTGTCCAAGTGTGCTTCACAGTTAGTGACTAAAGTGACAAAAAGATTGCCCTTCATGTGAACTGAAGGGAAGTTCGGGCATGAAATATAGATATGGTCATGATCTGTAGCCCACAAGTTCTGGAAAAGAAAGCATGAATTAAATGAGTGAATGATTATTCCATATTAATATTTATGTCTAACAAACCGGTGTGATGTCCGAAGACTGCTCCTTATCCTGCTAGCTCATTTCTGTTGGAGGACACTGCAGCCCATCTCTGTTCATAAGCTAGCAACAAACAACTGGCTTTCTTCTCGGTTACATGTGCTGAATGTCGTAAGAGTAAAGGAGAGCTAGAATACGTCCATTTGCTGGTCAGAATGATCAGCAACTTTCAGAGTTCTTGCTGATATTATGAAGATTATATCTGAAGACGCTAATGGTTGAAGAGCCCAGGAAGTCCAGGGCTGTCCTTATCTATCTCTTCCCAGAGCTGTGGCTCCCACTCAGCATGTACCAGCCCTGTTCCCTGTCTTATCAGGGCTTCATGAGGTTCAGAAAACAAATCCATTGTTTTTATGTTCAAGGTACATAATTCAGAGTACTGAAGTACCAGCCTTTTCTTTTGTTCTTGCTGAGCTAGCCTTTCCTTTGACGATGGGTCCGTGACAAGAACCATTACCACACTCACTCACTCACTGCCCTATGCCAGTGGCTTCCACTGCTGCACCCCAGCTACAGCGAGGCTGCAGTGTCTGTTCTGAACACACGCCTGGCCTACTCGTCTGGTTTTCTCTGAGCCCTGTAGCAGGGGTTAGGCTCCTGGTAAGCATCACTCTGGCTGACGTACTGCCAGGGAACAAGCAGCTCTGCCTACGAATGGGAAGAGGGACAAATACACATGTATTTCTGAAGAAATCAGAAGAAAACATTTAACAAAGCAAGAAGGATTTCAACTATTTTAAGTTGGGCATTTCCACATTTTGTTGAAAACTGCATGGCACTTATAGTTAAAGGAATTTCTCCCCACTGACTTGGTTTGCCTAAGTGAACTATTTTCCACTCCTTTAAGTTTTCTTTGGGTTTTACTGGTACTCTTCCTATTTATCATTTGTTGCCTATCCCCTGTAAGGCTGGTTTCCTTGTAACTCCCACTTACTAAGGAAGACATTGAAGTGCAGAGGTTGAACTCAACAACACTACAGCCCAGTGCAGGGAGCGCCCTCCTGCCTTTAGTACAGTCCTCAGGCTGGGGGCCTGCACTTGAGGGAAAGCAGCATCATAAAGGCTCGAGGCCTGACCTTCCAGGGTCATCCTGCTGGCAAGTTGTGGGATGTTAGGAACATTGCAGGCCGGCAAGTAGTCACTGAGCATTTTGGGTTTGTGTGGGTGGATGGGACCCTGCTGCTGCCCGTTCGAGCTGCCCGAGCTCTTCACGTGGCAGGTTCTGACCTCACAAGCTTGCTTTCCGTTCTCAAGCCAACACGACTCCCTCTACACTTGTCTTTCTTGTCTGGCTGGTGCATGAGCCTCACTTCAGGTCTCTGCACAAGCATCACCTCATTAGGCTGTTCTGACACTTGCCCTTGGCATCATTTTCAGTTGGCTATTTACTTAATGCCTGTCGTGTAAACTAGTAACTTCAGAGGATAGCTTGGTACAATAGGGCATGTGAAAAGCTCAGTGTTTGTTGAGCTGCTGAACTTTGTTGAATCTATTGAGCCGAAGGAGACCTACTGTGGAATACTTTTCTGGTTAATACTTCCTCATTGCTGTGAACAGATCCCAGAAGTAGCTTAAGGAAGGAAGGAAAGGGTTTATTCTGGGCTTCAGTTTTGAGGGGATACATTTCATCCTGGCAGGGAGGTATGGTGCCGGGCAGGAGCAGAGCTGGTCACGCTGCAGTCACAGGCAGCAGAGGACACGGAGGAGGCGGGGCATGGCTTTAAAACCTCAAGTTCTGCCTCCAGTAAGTAACCCACTTCCCCCAGCAAGGCTCCATTCCTAAAGGTTCTACAACCATCTTCCCACATAGTGCCAGCAGTCGGGCACCATCCAAACACACCTTTTGAGAGGCAAACTAGGGGCATAGCAGAGCTTTGCCAGGCCTGTGGTGCAGTCCAGGCTGGGTGGTGGGTCTCACTGCAGCTTCGGTGTACTGTAACGTCCATGTGACCCACGGCGGCAGCAGCACAATTATTCGTTCTTCCTTCTCCAACTTCTCATCATAAAGGTTGGAGCCCTCATCCCTGAGTAATGTTTTGGTTTTGAGCCTTAAAACCCAAGTAATTTTTCTTTAATTGTGTGTGTGTGTGGTGCAATCATGCACAGAGGTTGTCTTTTATTTTTCCACCCTATTTTGCAGAGACAGAATCTCTCATTGAACCTGGGATCACTGTTTTTTTTTGGTTAGACTGGTGACCAGAGAGCCTCAGTGCTTGGATGGCATACATACATGGTGGCTATCCCTGGCTTGTGATGTAGGTGCTGGGAACTGAACTCAGGTCCTCATGCTTGTGGAGCAAGCGCTCTTCCTTGCTGAGCCATCTTCCAGCTCCTTTTCCTCTGACTGAATAGACTTGAACTTTTGAAGTAGAATCCCATCAAGAGGACTAATAACCATTTATCATTGTGGAGATCCAGGTCTACATGACAGGAAAACAACTTGAAGCAAGAACCATAGGGCATCTGATTATTTTCCAAATCTGCAATACTTGGTGTTAACAGTAAATTCTAACTTCACTTTTTAAACTGTCAGAAGACAGAAGTTTGTTTTTAAAGGTTAAGTGAGACAACTCACTTGATAAGTGTGGTCTTACATGCATGAAGACTCAAATGTGATCCCTAGTATGTAAACAAGCCAAGCATGGTGTCACTTGTAAACCCACTGCTGGGGAGGTGGAAATAGATCCTTGGAGCTGGTTGGCTACTGAAAGACTGGCCCAAAAAGGAGGACACTGCCTAAGGAATGAAACGCAATATTGTTGTCTGGCCTTCATATTCATGGACACACACATGCATGCACATGTACACAAAAATTAGGTTGGGTTAATAAACTGCAAAATGTTAGAACTATAACAATCAAGACTTGGTTTTCTGAAACAAGGTCTCATTAATGGGTTGGCCTAAAACTGGAAATCCTTCCTCAGCCTTGCAAGTACTATGAGCCACAATGCTGGCCACTTCAAGACTATGAAACCAGTACTTATGGGATGGACACAACACAGCTGACTTAAGTGTCTCTAAGTCACACAACTATCTGTAAATTGAACTTTGATTGTTAAATTTCTGGAGTTCCATTTGCTCACTTTTTCCTGTTTTGAAATTTCAACCAACTGGTTCCTGGAAGTGAGGTAGGTAATAGCAGTGGGCAAAACAGTGGTAGGGGAATGAATACCCTAGGCCTTTTGGATCTTGAGTGTGGATTTGATGTGACAGAACCTCGAAGGGGTTGCTAGAGCCATGTGAGCCATGCAATGACTCTGTTTCTCAAGCCTCAGAAAGCTCCCCAGATTCTCCTAAGTCAACAGCGTTTCCCTTGCTCGCTTCAGACCTATGAAGTAGGCTCATGAGGGGATGGGATCCAAATGGCAGTGAGACGTTAATCTCATTCCAAGATCCTACAATTACAGATGATTTGGATAGTTAAAAACATTCCTATTCACCCATTAGAACAGGAAGAACAAATTATCTACATCTTTAACTTAGTTTCTATAAAAGCCTCCTTTTTAAAGAATACAAACATAGGAAATAAATATCCATTTATGAATTAAAATTAAGGCACTAACAACATAAATGTAGCACAGGACTCAACCCTCCTGTGGTTTATGATGAAAGATGACAGTGCAACCTGCTTCCATTAAAAATGAGAGGTAAGATATCAGCAGGCTTTTTCATTACCATGTGTTTTTTCGTAAGTAGCAACAACAAACTAGATCTAATTTTAAATGTATTTAGTGAGGAAAGAAATATGGATCAAAAACAAACAAACCCAAAAAACCCAACATGGATCCATGTGAACGCTAGAATACAAGAAGATGGAGCCGCGCTGACAGAGACGAGACCGGCCGGCCAGTCAAGTCACCTAGACGTCTGGCAAACATCAAACGTAACAGTCAAACGTAAGACTTAACAACCAGGAAAAGGGATCTAGTTTTAAATACTCTATGGCCATTTATTACATAACTTGAGCTTATTTTATACATGTATCTTAAATAAAACTCATACAGATTGAAGAATGTTATTAAATTGAAGGAAACTTCCTATTCATCTTAGCAGTAGTTCCACACATTCCCAGCAGGTGGAAGATGTTTCATACTTTCTTCTCTATGAGCCAGTGCTAGAGTTCATCATGTGCCAAAACTGTAGAGAGAAGAAAGTGTTGAGTTTGTGAAATCTCAAACACAGAATTAGCTTCAGTGTCACTGACCGTGGGGAGTATAAAGGAGGTCAGGTGTTGACTGAGGAGCTTGGTGGTTCCATATTACATGTGTCAAACACACGACATGAGAATAGCTCTTTGTACTTTTTGTATATCATAAATACTTGTCTCTTAACCACCTAGAATGTGAGCTCCAATATGAAACAAGGAACATACCTTATTTGTCTTTGCTATTGCTAGGTTCTCTAAATGTCCACAAATAATTTTTATAACATATTTAAAATCCATAAAGTCTAAAGTCCATATGTGGCCCAGATGGGCTTTGAATCAGATGGATCTAACAGATCCTTAGCATGTACAGAGAATCACATAATGAAACAAGAAAGGCAGAAGACACATCTAGTCCTTCACCAAGACAGGACAGAACATTCATAGACAAAAATGCCATAAAAATGTGAGATAAAATCTAGTAGACACTTTTTTCTCTAATAGATGCTCTTAAGAGACTAAAATGGCTTCCTGTACTCTACATCCTGAAACTCACACATTGACTGGTTTAAGAGCATTCAGACATCAACAGAACATTTTGAGGGAAAAAGTAGAATGAGATAGAGAGGGGATATGATGGAGAATGGAATTTCAAAGGGAAAAGTGGGCGGGGGAGGGAGGGTATTACCATGGGATATTATTTATAATCATGGAAAATGTTAATAAAAATTGAGAAAAAAATTAAAAAAGGAAGGGGAGGGAATTACCATGGTTTATTGTCTATAATTATGGAAGCTGCCAAATAAAACAACTTCCTGATGCTGGAAAAATGATTAAAAGTATCTTGTTACTCATTTTGATAGGCCAGATGAACAAATTCCACAGCAAAGACAAATGTAAAACAAAGTCAAAATTGGTTGAGGAAAGGGTTAAGGAGACACTATTGAGGCAAAAGCATTAATGAATTTCTAGGAACAAGAAAAGGCGTATGCTGACTGATTAAGCAACTTCATCCCAGAATACACGGCTGAGACGAGCTGGTGTTTCTGGGGGACTCGGGGCGGTGGGGGGTGAGTCAGGCCTTGGAGGGTTATCTGGGAACCTAGGCCTGCTAGCTCTACACTCCTTCCAGACTGCACAGTGAGGAAAGCACATGGCATTCTTTCCAAGGCACAAAGTGGAATCATATTGTTGGGGAAATGGTGATGGATGAGGGAGGAGAGACTTTCTGTGTGTGTCAAGACTCTGGAGTGAAGTGCCTGCACCTGCTCTCTGGGGCAGTGTGCGGCTGGCTTCCGTCTGCTCCTGCCTGTGCGCTATGCCAGCATACCGAGCACAACCTACCAGTTACCCCTCCTGTCCAGGCAAGCAGCTTACTGGAGAGAACTGCTTACAGCAGGGCAGAGGACACCCATTCTAGCTACCTGCTTTGTTCACACAGCTAAGATGCTCTACATAATTGAAGATGACTGGTGAGGTGAAAAAAGACCAAAATGGACACATACATCAGTTCACCATGAGCAAACAGGTAACCAGAAGAACTAGTGTGACACTTAAAACAATTCTAATGGTTTCTTTCTTTCTTTCTTTCTTTCTTTCTTTCTTTCTTTCTTTCTTTCTTTCTTTCCTTTCTTTCTTTCTTTCTTTTTCTTTCCTTCCTTCCTTCCTTCCTTCCTTCCTTCCTTCCTTCCTTCCTTCCTTCCTTCCTTCTTCTTTCCTTCTTTCCTTCTTTCCTTCTTTCTTTCTCTTTTTTTTTTTTTTGGATTTTCGAGGTAGGGTCTCACTCTGGTCCAGGCTGACCTGGAACTAACTCTGTCATCTCAGGGTGGCCTTGAACTCATGGCAGTCCTCCTACCTCTGCCTCCCAAGTGCTGGGATTAAAGGCGTGCGCCACCATGCCCAGCTTTGATCGCTTACTTTCAAGTGACAGCCAAAATGCCAGTGAAATCACAAAATAACAACAAAACAAAAGGAAGCAACCAGAAGAAACAGATTTGTGAGAAATTAAGCTACGTTTAACCCTCTAAAAAATGAGAATTAAATAATTTTCTCAAAATACATATGTGGGAGGAAAACTGAAAGACTATAGTAACACAAGAGAACTTCTGTTTACAGAGACACCAAAAGAACAAACATTTGGGAATAAACCCGAGTGAGGAGGTAAAAACCTTGTATACTGAAAAGCTACAAAAACTGTTGAAAAAATAAAAGGCGACACAAGTAAATGCAAAGGCATTTCAGGTTCATGGATTGGAGGAACTCACTAAGATGGCTCTCCTGCTGAAAACAGTTTACAGAGTCAATGAAATCCTTTCAAAGTTTCAATGCCATTTTCTGTACAAATAGAAAAATCATCCTAAAATTCACACGAATCTCAAAGGGTCCTAAAAATACAATTTTGAAAAAGAACAAAGAGGTTTTAAGTGTCCTTATTTCCTTATTACAAAGTTAAAGTATTAACAACAGTGTGGTTCAGGCATATAAACAGACCAATAGAATACAAAGGGCAGAAATAAACTACAAATAGGATCAAACTCATCTTCAGAAAGTGTAACAAGATCACTCAATGAGAAAATGATAGTCTCTTCAGCAAATGCTGGTGGGAAAATTGGATAATCGTGCTAAAAAACAGAACTGGGACATTATCCATATATATAAATTAACTCAAAATGAATAAAGATCTAAAGGTAAGGCTAAAACCTATAAAACTCTTAGAGAAAAACAGGAAAAAGTTTAATAACATTGGTGTTGACAGTGACTTCTTATATATGAAACCAAAGGCACAAAAATGAATGCAAAAAGTGATAAGACTATTTCATGCCTAAAAACACTGTCCACTCAAAGGAACACTCATGAGTGAAAAGGTTACCTACCAAATGGGAGAAGTATATATAAATCATATATGATAAGGTGTTGCTATCTTGAATCCATAAAGAACTCCTATAATTCAACAACTAAATGATTAAAAGATGGGTAGTAGATAAAAGATAGAGGAAAACAAGCCAAATAAAACCAAATGTTGATTTTTGGAAAATATTAACATCCTTGACAAACTTTTAACTCCATATTAAGCAAAACAAAAAGCCTCAAATTACTAGAAATCAGAGATGAAAATGGAGACATTACTAAAATTTTCAAAGAAGTGTATAGCAAAAATTGAATACCTGAGTGGACATGAACAATTCCTAGAAACATATTTATTATTGTGTGATGAAATGCCAAGATAACTGAAGCGTTTTACATATAAGAAACAGAAGGCAATCTAAGCCCAACACTGCAGCCTATGGCTGGAGATACGTGGAGGCCTGCAGTGGATGGAGTCGTCCACAGGGAGGAGGCGCCGTCCTTAGTGAGCTCGCTATGGTACTTGTCCTCAGTGAGCTGGCTACGGTACTTGTCCTTTGCAGGGCTTGTTTGGAGTTTCATATTTAGGAAATTCAATGTAATCTTAGATGGCATTTCCTTTGTTTTTGATCTTTTGCTGTGTCATGAAACATGCTATGCTACTGATGTACATAAATAAATAAACTAAAGCTATATCTCTGGGTAAGTATATGTTGTTTTAAATTCATGAGCTTAAATGTTATACAGAGAGCTACTAATATGTAACAAATATACAACATAGTAAAAATGATTTGTCAGTTCAGCTGACATAAAAGTTAAATTCTTAATCCTATGTTTTCAGAGAGAAGTTCTGGCAGACAGTCATTTGGTAACTTAATCCGATTTCCCCTGTCATTTATCCTGGTCCAGCTAACAGCACATGGTGTGGTTCAGACCCGCCGCCCGCTTACCTGCACTTTCCCTTTGTTGTTCAAGGTGATCTAATAACTGTCGTATCTCTTTATCATATTCCACCCATTCTGGGATAATCCTTGCAGCAGCTTTTAGTTTGGGTTCTTTTGTTTTGGGATTATTGCACTAAAAGTTTAAACAAATTTTATTAGTAAAAAAACCACATTCCAGGAAATACTGAAGACGTTGGTATGTCACTAGGGCAAACAATAACAGAGTCCCACCACTATGTCAGCAAGCTTGGGGGATATTGTGGCTGGGCCCCTCCTTCCTGGACAATAACCTATAAAACAAAGGACCGAAACAGCAGAACTTTAATGACTGATGAAAAAGTTGAGAAATGAGCCCTTCTTCTGGCTCTAGGAGGGAAAGGGACTTCAGCTGAGCTGTCTGAAAGATTATTGACTATCCAAACCAGGCTCTAGTAAGTCCCAAAATTCATGACATTATTGTATAGGAGGCTTTCTGGAAAAGAATGAACACATACCATTCTATGATAAGCATCACTGGATCCTCTCCTGTTAGCCTCAAATAGACCTATTCATCACCTGGCCAGAACAAGGACCCGAGGAAAAACTGTTATAAAGATGACAGAAAATAGTATGAACCCAGGTGAGTATGAAGACGATCAGTCTGGGCACTTGAGAGTATACCCTGCTTTCCTCTGTAACCGTGTATTCTATAGCACACTTTGAACACTTTCAATGGAGGAAGCACGAGGATGAAGGAAAGGTAAGTCTAGACCAAGATAATAGTGACATGACCATGTGCTTCAAGTACTGTAACCTCAAAACAGATAGGAGAAAGTGAAATGACAACTCGTGTAAGCTTGGGCTGCAGAGATGGGTCAGCAGACAGAACGCTTGCAGCACAAGCATGAGGACTGGGGCTCAGGTCTCCAGCACCTGTGGGCAGGCCAGTTGGTATGGCGGCCGCCAGGAACCCTGGCCCTCAAGAGGCAGAGACAGAAGAGTCCCAGCAGTAGGCTGGCCACCTAGACTAGCAGATCCAATGAGCCCTGGGTTCACGTGAGAGACCAGCCTCAGAAAACAGCATGGAGATGACCGAGAAAACCAGCCAACATTGACCTCTGACCACACTCAGGCACTGTATCACGACTGCAATGGAGTATGTTGTCATATTTTTAAAAATATATTCATAACTATATAGAACTGCCTATGTAGGTTTATTGTCATGCATTGTGTCTTCAGGACTGTGTGGATTCTAATATTTTTAGTTTATTCCCAATGAAGATACTGTAAATAATTATTTTATACTTAATATGTTAAGTGATATTATTAAAAAGGCTGTATTTCAATTAAAGGCAACAGAGTATTGGAATATAAACTTAAGGTTTCTAGAAAATGAATTATTTCAAAATAATATTATGTTGAATAAAGATAAACTGTGTAGCATAAACTGCTGAAAATGAAAACCTAAGAAAAATAATCTCCCCATAAAGTAAAAGAGAAATGTAGCCGGGTGTGGTGGCTCACGCCTTTAATCCCAGCACTCGGGAGGCAGAGGTAGGAGGAGAGCCGAGAGTTTGAGGCCACCCTGAGACTACATAGTGAATTCCAGGTCAGCCTGAGCCAGAGTGAGACCCTACCTTGTAAAACCGCCCCTGCCAAAAAAAAAGAGAAATGTGCAGAATAATTCAAATATATAACATAATGGTGGCTGCTTTTATTAGGGAGAAAATACTGGTGTGAAAACTAAGATAAAGATAATGCTCAGATGATATACTGGTCCATGGTCATTGTTAGCCAGTCTATAGTCTTTCTTCCCAAACATCTTCTGCAGATTCGTCATACCACCACAAACTGTTCCTCTTAGAAATGCTTGTGTGCAGGGCTGGCCCTAGGCCGGCATCTGGAAATGAGGTTTCAAGGCAGTGCCACTCCTGCCTGATAAGAATGGCTCACTGTGCCACAAC
Source organism: Jaculus jaculus (assembly GCF_020740685.1). Classification (NCBI taxonomy): domain Eukaryota; kingdom Metazoa; phylum Chordata; class Mammalia; order Rodentia; family Dipodidae; genus Jaculus; species Jaculus jaculus. The sequence goes on along the minus strand of NC_059104.1, from coordinate 16,154,378 downwards.
TGGGTTAAGTATGCTTTGTGTTCGTTATCTGCCGTCCTCCTGGGAGATGGGATTTGGTGTGTACCAGGCAGAGGATGCTTGTGTGGTAACCAGTTCTCCATAAAAACTGTGGGCATGGGGCTTCTAATAAGCATGCTTGGTGGGCAGTACTTCACGTGTGTTTTAAATTTATTGTTGATTGAAGACTTAAGCTTATCTTGTGGGCATCCACAGAGAGAGGACTTTTGGACTCCTGTGCCTGATTTTTCTCTCCCCCCATGAGTCTTTTCTTTTTGCGAACATCGCTGTGCATCCTCCCACTATAATAAGCTATAGCCATGAATTATTCTGCATCTTTTGAGTCTTCCTCCCAAACCAGCACACATGAAGGTAATCTGGGGGTCCTCTTGGGCACTGCCTTCTACTTGCTAATCTAAATAGATTTATAACAGACTAAGCCACAGGAAAGTGAGACAGTGTGTGTGTGCTATCTCATTTTGAAAACAAAAGTTTTCAATTTAAACATTTAAAATTCTGCTTATAGATAAGTGAAAATACAGACACTCACCAGATCAATTGTTTTGGCTCTTTGTTTGGACTCATCATCACACCAGGTTTCACACCACAGCCAGTCTTGAGGAAGAGACTTAATAGCAACTTGGTAAATCATATTGTTGGGAAGATCCTATAAAAATTCACTTACTATGTTAGAGTCTGAAGGAAAGAAGTTGCACGTGTCATTTATAAGGTGAATGTACCATAAACGACACAGACTGAGATAGCTCCATGTGGGGAAGAGTTAAGCCCGAACACACCGTGTCACATCCTGTGTGAACTCACACGTTGCAATGGCACAGACGCTGCCACACTCTTCACCCCTAGCATCAGGGAGAGCAAGGAGGCTGAAGGAACCATCCCTTCCTGTCCCTCGCGGTAGGTAGCATCACTCTCTTCACTTGGCCTCCAGTCACTAGGGTCAGCTGCTCACACACACTGCCATTTACACTTACATTTAAACATTTACACAGAGCACCACTACATACTCTAGATTCCAAGGCAATCTTTGAGCCCTCCGTTGCTAATAAAGTTTCATAAGCAAGTTTTCATTTCTGCAGGACAAAGTATGAGACAGGGTCATGAGAAAGGAGACCTCCAATCTTGTCCCTCTCTGTCAGTTCTGCTCTCTGATTCAGGTCCTCCTCCTAGAGGAATAACCTTCTTTCACTCAACAGTTCCACCTATCTTGCCTGAGCCCAAGGAGGTGACCAAGTCCTTTTTCACTGTGCTGCAGCAAACAGAAAACCCCTACCCCCCTCTCTCTCTCCAAAGTGCAGTGGACAAGTTTGCTTAACCTGTTTCTACAGTACACAGCTTTTCTTGGGAGGTATCACATAAGGGTTGATTCCCCCAGCTGTCCTAAATCACTCTCTTGTCTCCAAGAAAACAACCCAAAATAGTGGGAGATATACTCTTAAAACCACTATTTGGTGACCTGGCTCCACCCTTTGAAATTATTCAGTATGGGAAAACAAATTTCAAAGTAAGTGTCTCTGTACTTCCTATGGCAACCACACTGGAATGATTCATCTATGCACTTCAATATTACATGAGAAGAAGCTCTATTTCCTATCCTGTGCTCCTCTAGCTGCTACTGGGCTGCATGTCTCACCCACCTGTCTCTTAATGAAGGTATCATGATTGTGCCACGGAGGCCTATGTGTATGGGCCAGTAACCTTGCCTGAGCCTTACGAGGAACCCGTGGAACCCGGGATCGTACCCCAGCGAGTGAAGTAGCGCAGTTCCTCCACCCCTCTGGTTTCCTGGCATGCCCAGAGCCCCCAGAGGGGCTGCTGTTTGGTTATGGCGGAGGCGGCAGTCATAGTCTACACCAATGGCTCAGTATGTGACAGAACAAGCACCCTCACTCTACATCATGAAATACACAAGAATCTGGGAACCCCAGTACGACTCAGGGGTCAGCTCTAACATGCTGGAGACCAGGTTCAGGCTACTCAGCTCCAGGCTGCTTTGTGCTTGCAGATATAAGTCCGTATGTGGGACCCCACATTCTTGAAATAAATCTGACCATGCAAGGGAAAGTATTAAGAAACATCTTCAAGGGTTGGGAAATGGCTCAGCAGTTAAAGTGCTTGCTTGCAAAGCCTAAGGACCTCAGGTTCAATTCTCCAGTACCCATGTAAAGCCATGCACAGGGTGTCACATGTGTCTGGAGTTCGTCTGCAGTGGCTAGAGGCCCTGGAATGCTCATTTTTTTTCTATCTGCCTCTTTCTCTCAAATCAATCAATCAATCAATATTAAAAAGAAACATCTTCAAAGGTGCCACCATGATAACATTACTGTAGGTCATAATGGACTGCATGACCACATTAGTCAAACAAGGGCTTGTTTTACAAAATGTTGAAACGACATCTTGGTACTGGAATTTTACCAACAATTTGTCTTAGCTTAATCCAGCCTCCTGGTTTTCAACCGCTTGGTGTTCCACTTCAGTGGCCATGGATTAATTACCTCTGCTTTGTTATTTGCACAGTTAGAGGAACTGGCCTAAAAATATTTGCTTACCAGAGACAACAACAGCATGTCTGGTGCCTCAGATAGCTTTTGAAAGAGCGATGTGCACTTCGTGCTTATCAACAACAGAGTAATCTCTGCACAGGCTAAGTTCGGTGTGGGAGGGGGGGACACCCAGGAAATGATGTGCCTTGGGTGTGAGCTCCTAGAATACAGGCACTCAACAGCTTCTACAACAATGTCCTGTCTGATGAGCATGTTCCAAAATGAACCGTCTGAGTGGGTCAGCAACTTGTGATCTGCTTTATGCTGAGAATAAACATTTTTCAGTTGGGCCGAAACTTCCCATCATTTTTACTGCCTTAAATTCTCAATAAAAGCTGCCAATGAAGTCAGCTCAGGGCTTCACATCAGTGGAGCCCCCTGGCCCTCCTTCAAATTATATCTTGTGTGTTGCATGGTCGTTTTTTTATCCTACCAGGTATGCAAGACAAATCATACTAACATGCAGTTGTAATATACTCTAATCTGTATATTTATGGTTTTAATTACAATTTGACATGATCACTTGTACTTTCCATTACCTCTCTTCCCTGTCTTATTTATACCCTTACTCCTCTAACTTATTACAGCCTCAATGTGCAAACATGAAAGCTTATTTCACTTTAGGAATGTTACCTAGAATCTTCATTGACATCAATATTACTAATTAATTTTTAGGTCTTTGTATTAAGTCCACTCAAATATCACCTTCATAGAAACACAGGGTAGCCACTTCACAACTGAAAACACTAACCTATATTCACCATTGTGAGTTATCTATCATGCTTTCTTATAGTATTTCTTTTTTAAAAAATATTTTATTTTTCTTTATTTGAGAGAGAGAAAGACACAGGTGGGGGAGGGGGAGAGAATGGCTTCTAGCCACTGCAAACGAATTCCACCTTATGCATCTGGCTTATGTGGGTCTCAGGGATTTGATCTGACGTCCTTTGGCTCTGCAGGCAACTGCCTTAACTACTAAGCCATCTCTCTAGCCCTAGTATTTCTTTTTTTTTCTTTAATTTTTTAAAAAATTATATTTATTTGAGAGAGAAAGAGGCAGATAGAGAGCGAGAGAATGGGCACACAAGAGCCTTCAGCAGCTAGGAACAAACTCCAGATGCATGTGTCACCCTGTGCAATTGGCTTATGTGGGTCCTGGGGGAACTGAACCTGGGTCCTTTGGCTTTGCAGGCAAGTGCCTTAACCACTAAGTCATCCCTCCAGCCCGTATTTCTTTTTTAAAGTTTTTTAAATTTTTATTTATTTGAGAGCAACAGACAGAGAGAGAAAGAGGCAGAGACAGAGAGAGGGAGAGAGAGGGAGAGAAAGAGAGAGAGAATGGGTGCACCAGGTCCTCCAGCCACTGCAAACAAACTCTAGATGCGTGTGCCCCCTCGTGCATCTGGCTAATGTGGGTCCTAGGGAATCAAGCCTTAAACCAGGGTCCTTAGGCTTCACAGGCAAGCGCTGAACTGCTAAGCCATCTCTCCAACCCCTGTATTTCTTTTAAAAAACAATTTTATTTACTTACTTACAAGGAGAGAGAATATGAATATGAATGAGAACGGATGTGCCAGAGCCTGGTGTCACTGCAAACAAACTCTACACGCATGCACTGCTCTGTGCATCTGGCTTTATGTGGGTCCTGGTGAATCAAACTCAAGCCTTTAGGCTTTTCAGGCAAGAGCCTTTAACTGCTGAGCCATCTTTTAAGGCCCATCTTACAGCATTTCTTCATTACTTTTAAGTACTCCCACAGCATATGCAGATAACACACCCCACCCAGGACAGAAGCTGAAAATAAAAGGTGATGATGTTTGTGAAGAGTTTAAGGAGTTTATGCACACGCATTTAATTTCTTCATTAACATTTTACTTACTTGGTCTAAGTTTGAAAGACTGTTTGGATCTTGGCTGAGAGCTTGATATTGGCCCCTGAGCCTGTCACCTGCTGCAATTATCCTGAACTTCTTGAGATCCACCACATATAAGGCACTGCAAAATGAACACTCCTTGATAGCTTGTACTGGGTATGTTACCCCCCCCCCCCCACCACCACGGTGAATGCCTACAGCGATGGTATTAATTTGACTATAGGTTTCCTACAGTGTAATAATAAATATTCCTTTCTAATTTGTTCCTAATATCCCAATATTCTACTGTTTCCATAGCACTAAACCTCAAAAAGCTAAAAAGAAAAAAAAATGAAAAAGTGAAAAAAAAAAGAGTAGTTTGTTAAAGTCTGTCAGGATCTATACTTTTGGGTTACTTCAAATTTTCCCAGAATCACTAAACTCACAACCCTACAGAACAGTAGGTACTTTGACTATGTTATCTGCACTGGCTATCTGACCAACTCAACTTAGCTCTTCTGTAGTAGTTAAGAGCCTCGTCTTGCAGTCTGACATCATTATGGTCTGGGTTTAACTCCTGGCTCAACTAAGTACTAGCAAGGTAAACCTGGAAACTTACAAAAAGTCTGACTTGTCAGTTTCCATATCTATAAAATGGAGGTTACATTATAAAGATTGTGAACAAGTTTCTATAAGTTCATATGTTAAAGGTCTTGTAACTGTGACTAGCATGGAAACATGTAATTCAGTTGTGATTACTGTATTATTTCTAAGAATATTAAGTTTTATGACATACTATTTATATACTAGAAGGTAAGGATATATATTTTCTTACCTGATATGGTATTTCCTTTTTACAAGATGTGATGCCCAGTATCCCGTTTTCCAGAAACGATATCCATCCATATCAGTACGGCTATCACAAAATGGAGTGTACCCATAAGGAGCTCCATCCAGATCAAGATCTCGAAGTTCTTTTAGGTCATGTCTCACAATCTACATTATAAAATAACAAACTGTTTCTAGGGAATTTCAAATCATGATTACCCTCTTACAGTATGCTGGCATTTTACAGTATGCTGGCATTTTCTCACATTGTTCTCTCTCTCTCTCTCTATATATATATATACATATATATATTTAGTAAATGTATATATATATATAGTAAATTTACTATATGCTTATTTTTCTTCTTATTATTATAGACTAAAATAAACATGGAATTTATGTCCTTTGTCTGAGTAATGATGGTTTTATTTACCAGTAAGAATACTTTGTTATATTATTTATCAATATTTTACATAAAGTACATTTTGGACAGGAAGGAGCCAAATATTACAAGTGTCTAGGCATTTAGTTTCTCAATGTATGAATTAGTGATTCAAAATTATTTTATAGTAAATATTCATCACTATACATCAGAAAACATTAGTTTTAATCATAAGAAAGAATCTGACTATTCTAAATAACTTTAGTGACAGGATTTCTTTAATGACTCATTTGTGGGGGAAATCTTACTGTATGTATATGTTTTCTCAAGTAAAAACGGATTTTAGGGCTTGAGAGATGGCTTAGCGGTTAAGCGCTTGCCTGTGAAGCCTAAGGACCCCGGTTCGAGGTTCGGTTCCCCAGGACCCACGTTAGCCAGATGCACAAGGGGGCGCACGCGTCTGGAGTTCGTTTGCAGAGGCTGGAAGCCCTGGCGTGCCCATTCTCTCTCTCTCCCTCTATCTGTCTTTCTCTCTGTCTGTCACTCTCAAATAAATAAATAAATAAAAATTAAAAAAAAAAAAAAACGGATTTTACACCAGGTGTGGTGACGCATGCTTTTAATCCCAGCACTTGGGAGGCAGAGGTAGGAGGATCGCCATGAGTTCGCGGCCACCCTGAGACTACATAGTGAATTCCAGGTCAGCCTGGGCTACAGTGAGACTCTACCTTGAAAAACCAAAACACACAAAAAATTTTTTTTCTTAGGGAATATGCTTAGAAGTACTTACTTCAACTTTACACTTGTCTATTTTTTAATGTGGAAAGTAATCCCCAAATACTAACATTTTAGAGAATAACTAAGTTCATTTCTTTTCCTCCCCTGTCTTTTCCCTTTCCTCTCCTGTCTTCTCTTCCCTTTTCTATTTATTTCCCTTCCCTTTCTGCTCTCCTTTACTGTATGCTTCTTTTCCTTTCTTTAACTGTCCTTTTGCTTTGTTTTTAGACAGCATGCCTATGTACCCCAGGCTGCTCTTGAGTGTAATGATCCTCCTGCTTCTACTTCTCAAGTGCTGGTATTACAGACTTATGTCACCATGCTCAGTGAGTTTAAAGAAATTCAAATATAAAACTTGATTTGGAAATTGAGGACCATATATATGTATTTTTTTTTTCCCAGCCAAATTTAGGACTGTTTCTTAAGTGGCAGAGAGATTCAGACTTGCAGCTGGTTGAATGTCATTTTTGTTGAAGGTAGAGGAATGAGAGGATAGAATGGATAATTGCTAACTTTTATAGCATGAAGAAATAGCTAATTAAAATGAGTATCCACTAGTATTCACAGAAATTCATATAGCTACATGTATTATAACTAATACATTCATTTCCCAAATTAAAAAATGCCTATTTTAAAGCTGGGCATGGTAGCACACGCCTTTAATCCCAGAACTTGGGATGCAGAGGTGGGAGGATCACCATGAATTTGAAGCCACCTTGAGACCACATAGTGAATTCCAGGTCAGCTTGTTAGAGCAAGACCCTATATTGTAAACCAAAACCATAAATTAAAAAAAAATTCCATTTCAGATGGAAAACTGCTATGTCATAAGAAATAACTTATTTCTTATACTACTTTCATTTTCCCCTAGAATTCTGAGTTTGCTTTTAAATGAAAGGCACTCTATTGAAAAAGTACAACTGTGTCTTATGTATTTATAAAACAAAGCAATGACCATGTATAAGACCAAATATAAGACCCTAATATATGAACAAATATAAGACCTTATACTCATATGCAGATAGAAGTATAAAAAGTTATAATTACAGTTTCAATTACAACTTAAAATAATCATATTACCTGGTCTGCATCAACAAATATGATTTTGTCCACTGCTAGTGGAAAAAGCACATCAAGAAAAAGAATTTTGTATCCCCAAATGATCCGTTGCTTTTCAGTCTGTTGATGAAGCCAATGGGGCCACTTATATTGGACCAGTTCATACTGGAACCCATATTCCTTAGCCATATGAGGAATTACCTCCTGGAACCATATAGAACAAAATCAAAGGACACATTTTAGGAAGAGAAAATGGAGTGCCCCTGCCTCTGTGGGCTGTGAGTCCCCTAGTGAGCTGCGGCAGCGGAGGAGGGCGGTCTTAGGTACTCTGGTTGCAGGAGTCTTGCTTTTCTTCCCACATGGGATTATTGTGAAGAATTACTGAATAATGCTAGAAAGGTATATAGCATCATTCATAGAAATACTAAGCAATAAAAGTATCATTGCCCATTTTTATTTTATTTATGCTTTATCACTACTTTTGGATTATAAGATGGCTCACTGAAACGCTGTTGAAGAAGACTCTTGTTTTATAAAATTATTAATTTGCACACGTGTGTGTGCATGCTTATGTCAGGGTTTCCTGGCCTCACAGAAGAACTTCAGATGCACCACACTAACATCAGACATGCGTCATGCACCAGGCCTCCTTCCTTGGCAAATGAAGGACAACACACGCCCCACAGGAACACTTGTTGCATCCTTCTGCTGCAAACAAACTCCAGGCGCCTGCACCACTTTTTGTGTCTGTCTTTGTGCAGGTGCTTGGGGAACTGAATCTGGAGCCAGGAGCCTTTGCAGGCAGCGCCTTTAGCCACTGGGCCATCTTCCCAGCCCCAAGACCTGAAACCTGTATGAATAATCACAGAGCTAGTACACAGGGTGGCAGGAGTGTGGAGCTGAGTGACAATAAAGACTGAGGCTTCTGTCTGTGAGAGCTGGAGGCTCTGTGCCCAGACTATGAGCAATTAGTGGCCTGCACAGTTCTCAGTACTTTAAAATTCTTCTCTGGGCACAGTTCTCATATTTTCTTGATATAACCACTGTTTCTATTTTTGTACCCATATGACATAATCCAAGTCACTTATTGAAAATTTTGATATATTTTCCATCATAAAATTTTATTTAGTTGTCCCATTATCATAAAAAGTGACTAAACATTCCCATTTTGATTTTACTTGAGTTATATAACCTTTTAAACATCAAAGTAAACATCACATGAAGTTTTTTAGATGAGAATACTGAATATCACCATTTTAAATTTAAAACAACTTGAGTAAATAGGCATTTTAAAAGGCTCGCTTTGAAAATAGAAGTATTATAAGAACTTACAGTGATAACAAAGAATTGACTATTTCAACATTAGCCAAATTATAAGAAAAGCAACGGACTTACTTTAAATGTTGGTGACAGATAAGTTTTGAGAAACCAAAACTTCACTGGTGTTTTGGTGTTACGTAAAACAGAAAGCATCATAATCCTGTAATAAAGAACATTAAGTGTCATTTAAGTATTTGAAGGTTTGGATTATTTTTTCCACTATGAATTATGGCAAACTAATTACCTTCAAATATTATAGCTGATCATAAAGTATATCATAATAAGGATGAAAATACAGCTGACATTACTAGACTGATTGGCTTCTGTTTTTTTTTTAATTAATTAACTTGAGAGAGAGAGAATGGGCGCACTAGGGCCTCCAGCCACTGCAAACAAACTCCAGACACACGGGCCACCTTATGCATCTGGCTTACGTGGGTCTTGGGGAATTGAAGCTAGGTCCTTTGGCTTTGCATGCAAGTGCTTTAATCACTAAGCCATCTCTCCAGCCCTGGCTTGTTTTGATCTGACAAAGAACCATTCTGTGCTGCTGAAATTGAGTCAAATTTTGGTGCCTCTATTGTGGGATGAATAGTTGGCCCACGAAACTTTAAAAGTCAAGTGCTCTGTCCACCCTGATAGATTTTCTGGACAGTCACTTGATTTTCTATCTTAGATCTCTTGGTAGAGAAGAGATATGTCAACCAAAAGTGCTATTATAAAAAGTCACTATTATAATTCAGACACTTCTGAGGCATTCATTCTTTGTGATCCATCTAGATAAAACTGTTAAAATATCCCTTTGTACTTTGTAAATATGCTTTCCTTCTCAATGCCCTTTTCATAAAACAAGATATTCCTTCACTGGGAAAGTAAAATTTACTATATGTATTTTTGACCTATCATCCCATATAAATTATATATTTTCTAACCTAAAGGAAATCATTATTCCAAATCAAATCAAACTCATGAAATTTTACTGTGTTTAAAAAATATATATGTTTACCTAGTAAAACATAAAATATATGTTTACCTAGTAAAACAACAACAACAATAACAAAAAAACAAGGTACATAGTAGTATTTGCTTTGTTAAAAAAACAACAAAAAAGTAGACTTACCTTAGAAAGCGCTCATATAAATGGCCAGAAGCAACTGAAAAAATGTTTAGAACATCATTTTCCTTTTTTGGATCTTCTTTACGCAAAGTTCTTGTGAAACTTGTAATAAAAAACAGTAATGAACTGGTTCTTAATATACACTGACAAACTACATATGCCTAAAGTTGATAAAAATAATACCTTTCAAAATACAATTCACTTTAAGCAAACTGTTATCTTGACAATAACAAATTGTTAATGTCAAATGTGACACTATCATTTGAAGTTCATGAGCATTTTTATAGCATAGGGTGCAAGTAATGCAGTAGTATCTGCAAAGCAGAGTGAGTCACAGCTTGCCATGTTCATATCCAGCATTCTGAAACTTAGGCCAACAAGGAGGAAAGAAGTGGCGTGCTCAAGCGCTCACTATGGTAGCGCTCCACTGTGTGGTTGAGAGTGGGGATGAGAACTCCGCTGCAGGTCGGTGGGTGAAGGTGGGCAGTATTGCTCATGAGGCACCTGATACTGAAATTGTATTTGAAAAGACCTCCTCTGACCAGGGGTGGTCTTCTCCAGTCTGCCAGACCATGGGCTTCCTACTCTGACTGGCTTCCATTAGGAACAAAGAGAAGATAGGAAGCTGTCAGTCACTCACTGGTTTACATCACAGTACAACAGGATCATGTGTCACTGTTAACACTTCTTGAGCCCAGACCAGCTCTATCTCATTTTTGTACATGTCTAGTTTCCTATTTGAAAATGACTGTTTTGGAAGGTAAGGTGGCTTGAGGATAGTTTTAGGTAAATAGTGAGTTCCAAGCCAAGCTGGCTTATAGAGTGAGACCTTGTCTCAAAAAGCAAAACAACCAGGCTGCAGAGATAGCTTAGCAGTTAAGGTACTTGCCTGTGAAGCCCAAGGATCCAGGTTTGCTTCTCCAAGACCCACGTAGAGCCAGATGCATAAGATAGTGCACGTGTCTGGAGTGCATTTGCGGTGGCTAGATTAGGTTGTTGAGTCTTTTTGGCTTCAAGTTTCTATTTATTATCTTTGCTCAAGATGAACAATGGTTTGCCATGGTAATTCAGATGAGTTCAAACCTCTAGAGTTGACCTTGAAAGCTCTCTGTAGCATGTATCTACAGCAGACAGGTTTGATTTTTGCCAGCCCTTCATCTCCCCTTTAGGTATTGACTACTTGGTATGTTGTGGGAAACCTTTCCTCTTCCAGTTTCATTCTGTGTGGTTCATGGGGAACATGCCTTTTTACAGGCTTTACTGGAAGGCATTAAGACTTAACTGTGGTCAGCCACTGTGATGAGCTCAGTTTGGAAACCCAGAGTATGCTGAACTAGTAAGCTGGCTATGTAAATGATATTTGTCAATAGGTAACTTCTTCCTCCTGGGGACAGTGAATTTTTACCTTTAAAGACTCACCTAGGGGCTAGAGAGATGGTTTAGCAGTTAAGGCACTTGCTTGCAAAGCCTATCTCTCCAGGTGCCATGTAAGCCAGATGCACAGTGACACAAGTGTGCAAGGCTGCATGTGTGCACAGGGGTGCATGCGTTAGAGAGGTTCTGGTCTGACAATTCTCTCCCTCTCCCCTTCTCGCATTAAAAAAAGAAAAAAGATTAAAAAAAAAAAACCTGGAAATGAAGGAGGCAAAGAAAGAGTAGAACTAAGAGATGGGAAAAGTTTGCACATGACACTTTGAACACCCAAAGCCTGTATGGATGTATGAAAAACACATGAGATAGAAACTGGCTAACAGCCCCTGCCCCACAATGAGAAGTCTTTTTTCTTTGGTAGAAGTGGGAAATGTCCTTGAGCCTGTAAGTGGGGGAATCAGATTTTTCCTTATTTTCCCCCCTAAGATCTGACAGGAGGATATGAGTTATAGAAGGCTGTCAATGACATGACTATGTGCTTGAACACACAGCATGGGATCTGGATTTTCCTGATCTCGTTTTCCATAAGGGAGTTCCCTTTCCTAGAAACCTGACCAGAAGATGTGAGCAAGTTTATAAAGTGCCTGGACACCTGACATGGGAACTGGACTGAGTAGCTCAGCTTCCATTTAGTAAATTCCCATAAAAGACTCTAATCTGGGTCAACACAATAGGTAGGAATTTCTGGGGACCCTCTTTTTCCATATAGCAGGAGCTCTGCCTCCTTTCTATCACTTACTCTGTGATATAATTTTTAAACGTCATTCTCTATGATCTGTGGGTTTCATTCTTCAAAATTTCTAACACAAGAATCTGGAGGCTACTGACTCAGTGGAAATCTTGCATGATTGTGACTGTCTGACACGCCAGCTCTTGGGCTAGTACCCAACAAAAGTTGGGCATAGTTCCCTCGCTCTCAAAGACATTCCAAACTCCCATATCACTTCCCTTCTGCCTTTCTTTCCTCTCTCCCTCATTTTCTTTTTTGCTTTTTATGGTGCTTAAGATAGAATGTATGGCTACATGCTAGGCAGATGCTTTGCTACTGAGCTACACCTCTGGCCCTAATAATTTTTTTTTTGATTAACCATCTGACTTATAAAATCCTCATTACAGTCAACCCTGTAGCCAAGCAGCAGTGCTGTTTATTGTTGGAGGAAGCCTTTTGCCTTTGTATGACCAGGTTCCTTCATTTCACTCCAACTTCAAAATGCTGTCTTTCCTTTACATCAGATGTTTCTCCAAGAAGCCTTCCCTGGAGCTTCCCTGGGCTGCTCTATTCATTTCTCCCTTTGGTATTTCCAGCACTTTATTTTAGCTGCTAACTGCCCTAGGCTCTTATATTAACATGTATGCACTTGTCTATGCCTCCTGGATGAGAGGACCTGGACTTTATCTACTCAGTGCTTCGTGTGCACAGCCTCCACACGGTAGACTTTCCATCGTTCTAGTAATGTGGTCAAAACATTCACTGGTAGTTACCTTTTAATTGAATCCCATATTCCTTTATTTTCATATTCATCAGCAAGGATATCTTCCTTGATTTTATCTTTTTTCTTCCGTACCTAGATAACATTGTAAAGACAAAATTTAGAATTTTTCATCTGTAAAGATTATGCTGACTTTTTAGAAATGTGAGACAGTAGTTGTAGTTAACAGGTCCAGGCGATAGCTTGCAGCAATATAGATTAAGTCTGGTCTTCAGCTATCAATCAGAAATAATGAATTATATTTTTGGTGGCTACTTCTAAAACCTGTGCTTTCATTTGAGGTTGTGGATTTACCAACTTATTATTTTATTAATTTTAAGTTTTTATTAGAACACAAAAAATTAGGTTTCATCATGATGTTTTTCAAGCAAATTTGCTTATGTTTTCCTCCTCTCCCTTTTCTCCTGTGTCTCCACTCCTCTCTTCCCCTGTCTAGCCTCCTTTTTATGCCATAGTTGTCCTCTGTGCCCCTTTCCCAACACCTCATCTCCCATCACTGTCTCCTGTCTAGTATCATATCCTATACCTGCTCTTGGACCCTCTCACTTATATACATATAAAAGATAAATGTATGAGTGGGAACATGTGATTTTTGTGTTTATGGGCCTGGGTAATCTCACTTACAATAATGTTTTCCATTTCATCCAGTTTCCTGAAAACTTCATTATTTTGCTTTTCTTTACAGCTTAATAAAATTTCATTGTGTATATGTAACATATTTTTATTATGTAGTCATCAGTTGATGGACATCTAGGCTGATCCCTTTTCCTAGCTGTGGTGAACACAGAAGCAATGAGAATGAATGAGCAAATATCTTTGTGGTAGGATATAGAGTCCTTTGGGTATATGTCCAGGAATGGCATAGCTGGGTCAAATGGTAGTTCTATTTTTAGCTATTTGAGAAACCTCCACACTGATTTCCACAGTGATTAAGGATTCCCTTTCCTACAACTTTACCAGCTTTTATTGTCATTTTTTTCTTGATGATAACATTTCTGACTGGGTGGAGATGGAATCTGAAAGGCATTTTAATCTGCATATCCCTGATACCTAGGGATGTTGAACATAAAAAATTGTTGGTAATTTGTGTTTCTTCTTTTGAGAACTGCCTGTTCATTTCATTAACCCATTTATTGATTGGGAGGTTTTATTTTTTGGTGCTTAACTTTTACAGTCCTTTATATATTCCAGATAGCAAGCTCTTCTCTGTGGTCTATGTGGCAAAGATTTTTACCAACTTTAGACATTATCTGAGACTTACCTCTTGTTTCACAGAATTCAACATTATTTGTTCTCTGTGGCAATAAATGATTATCTAATCTCAATCAACTCTCATCCCTCTTCCTCTGGCAGGTGGGCAGTAATATCCTTACTTTTAGGTCTTCTCCTCATTATCTTTGTAAATTTAAGTAATATTCATATCTCTCTATCCCAGAAGCTGCCAGTTTCTTTCACATACTGTTTATAATGATACCAGGGTCTCTTATACCTGTACTTCCCAGCTGACAAAAACCTTTGCTTTAGAATTTGTATAGACGACATCTACACTTGTTAGTTAACATGATTATAAAATGGGAAAATCAGTCAGTGGTGCTTATTTGACAATGACTATCCACTGAAGGCTACTAAAATTTGATTTCTCTTGTCTTATTATGAGATGGTGACTAGGTCACAAAATGACATTTGCCCTTTCACACAAATTCTCCTTTTTTTTTTTTTAGGTAGAGTCTCACTCTACCCAGGCTGACCTGAAACTATGTAGTCTCAGGCTGGCCTTCTACCTTAGCCCCACAGTGCTGGGACTAAAGGGTGGTGTGCCACCATGCCCAGTAGATTCTCCTATTCTTGACCAGTAGGCTGTTTTTTTCTTGTGGAGACACACACGTGCACACACACGCACGCACACACTCTCTTGACCACACCCTCACACTTGCTATGCCGCCACTCATGGTTACTAACTGTGTGAAATTTCCATGTTCTTGAAGACATTTTTCTTGGACTGTTCCTACATATTCTTTACATTTATTTAAAGGAAACTTCCACCATTTATTTTGCTTCATATTTGATTATAGACAGAATCCCAGGCACTAAGTGGAAGGATTTGCTCTGTTGTACTTAACATGGATTTTGCAAGTGTTACATCTGATGCTAGTATCATCCTATCATAGTGACCTGTCTTTTCTCCTTAGTAGCTCTTAGAATCTTAAAAAACTTAATTTTTTTTTATTAATTAGAACTTTGTTGTATGGACAAATCATGTGTTGGTCTCATTTCCCTCATATTATCCTATTCTACCGCTCCTCCCTGCTCCCATTCCACTGAAGTTCCTCCTCAGTAGGGTCACTGGTTTTCACCATGGGGCCATGGGTTATGCATGCAGCAGTCAGGAGCAACACCTCAGGACACTCCTTCCCACCTTACGGCTCTTACAATCTTTCTGCCTTTTCTTCTGCAGCGTTCCGTGAGCCTTGAGGGGTGTGTTATTAAGTTTACTGTGGTGTTGAGATCTCAGCAGCTTCTGGGTTTCTGCTTTGATACATTTTGACAACTTGTACCAGGGAGATGGTGACAGACACTGAGGACACTCAAAACGTATCAAAGCTCTTAGGACCTTACGTGTGGCACTTTGACTTATCCTTCATGGTAACTGGAACATGGGATCTCTTGGCATACACATTGTTTGTCTCCTTAGCAGTGTTGTATTTTCTTTACAAAATCCTTCTTTCCAGGCTGCTGTAGTTCAGGGCTGGCCCTCATGTTGCTTCTCTTTTCTCCTCCATTTTTTTTAAATGTTGAAATGGACTGTTAGCAGGTGAAATTGTTATTACAAAATCCCTGAAGTACCTATGTATGCTTAGATTGTGTTGTGTTTGTAGCTGGTATCGTTCCATAATTTATGAAAATTCTTAGCTACTTCCTACTTCAATTTTTATTGTCCTAACTCCTTCAATATCTTTTGGAACTCCATTTAAACTATTTTTATTTTATTCAACTGATAGTGAGGAAGTGCTTTACAAAGCTAAAGTGCATGATGCCTATTATCAGGTAGGCTCTACTGTTAAGCCCACTGTATGAATGATGAAACAGAAGAGTTTCATCTGTCCAAGGTCAGTAAGAGAGCATGACCTTAAAACATAAAACTCATTCCCTTTCTTCCTTCTTCAGGTTCTGCTTTCCCTTCATGACATCAGTCTTTTTCCTTCCACTTACTGCAAGAGTGCTGATACAACATTTTTCATAGTGAACTGTAAAAATCATTCCAAAAGTCAAGATTAAGGGAAAAGAAGTGTGTGTTAACATAAGAATAAAGTCTATAGAAATCTGTGGCATCACATACCTGCACTTTCAGAATCTTGCTCTTAAAACTGTTTAGTACAACAATGACATCTCCTACATCCAGCTGAGAGTCAGTTCCTTCATGCCTAACACAGAAAAACATGTCTGTAATTTATTCAAGAATGTACATATAATTCTGATGACATAAGTCATTCTTTTTTGAAATAAACTTCTGTGTGTGTGTGTGTGTGTGTGTGTGTGTGTTATTCACAGTTTCTATAAGCCAGGTGAAATATACTATTATATATTATCTTTGTAAAAAATTATTAATAAAGCTTAATATAAATTAAAATTGTACACAGGTACAAATTAAGTTTGGCACTGAGTAATTACCAAGAAAGTTTAAACTGTTGCTTATCCTTGCTGTTGCGTAACACACTAGACAGGACATGTCTTTCGCTTATTTGATACCTTGTACGAATAATTTTAAGACTTAAAAGTCTTGGGCTAGGGAAATGGCTCAGTGGTTAAAGGCACTTGCTTGCAAACTGTCTTGTTTTCAGTCTGTGTAGCATGAGAGGTGAAAGGATTTACTCAACACACATATATATAATGAACTGAGATACACAGAGAGATCACAGCCTTTGGGAAAATACTAGAAATATAACTGTGGCCCTGTGCTAAAGTCTACACAAAGTTCTTTTTTTCTTTTTCTAATACTAGGGATAGACAAGGAGCAGGGAGTAAGTCCACTCTCGAAGGCCAGAAGAGGTATAGATTAACCAGGCAAGTTAACCTCAGCAGGGCAGCATGTTGATGGACCAGGTCACTGTGGTTAATAAACATTTTCCAAGAACTCTGGTGCTGGCAGATTGCAGGCTAGTTCATTACTGCCTCCCAGCCCAGAGCATGAGGTTGCACAGGCAGTCTACTTGGCTACTCAGTAATTCCCCACAGCAAAACCTGCTGGCCAGGGTTTGATTCCCAACTATCTCTCTAAAGCCACAACACCAAATTGTACAAGTGCCTGCACTGTGTCGGCAGAGGCAAATGGCCCTGGAATGCCCACACTCTAAAAACATTTCATAGGGCTGGAGAGATGGCTTAGCAGTTAAGCACTTGCCTATGAAGCCTAAGGACCCCAGTTCGAGGCTCAGTTCCCCAGGTCCCACGTTAGCCAGATGCACACGCATCTGGAGTTCGTTTGCAGAGGCTGGAAGCCCTGGCGTGCCCATTCTCTCTCTCTCCCTCTATGTCTTTCTCTCTGTGTCTGTCGCTCTCAAATAAATAAAAGTTAAAAAAAAAATTAAAAAAAAATTTCATGTTCAGTGGAATGATACACTGCAAAAGGCTCTGTTAAGCTTGTGAGACTGAAAATGTGCCCATGATGTCCATTTTTATAACCTTAATGTTTCCGTATTATATGTAATTTAGTTTACTTTTTAATTTTCAAAACTAGCAAATCAGACATATTTGTATTTAATATTTGAAAGCCCTCTTGAGAGGGAGTCAGGTAGCTTTGTCTGGCAGCTAGGGTGACTGGGTCCCTGAAAGGAAAAAGAAGGAATGTCTCTGGGCTTTGCTAGAGATCAGAATGGAAGTTGCCTTCTCCTTATCTCTTGCCTAAAGGAGTTCCCGAGATCTGTTTCCCACCTACAACCTGAGCCCCTCCTGGGAGGAGGGACCCCTGACATTATGGTTGGTCAAGTTCAGCTCCCAGTTCAGTGTCATGGTTGGCCTCTTCATGAGCCAGCTCCTAAGCCCAGACCAGTCGCCTCTCAGCCTGGCTCTCCTGAGCCTGCAGGTAAAGCCCGCTGCAGTAAGGTCGTTTACGAGGGGAGGGCAAGCTCCTGAGCCTCTGCCCTCTCTGCCTGCTCCTGCACTCCCCACAGCAGGAGCTGTCTGCACTTCTCTTTTCTCTCTCTGTCTCTTTTCATGTTTCTTTTAGGCCCACATGGGCTCTCAGACAACGTGGGTGTATTCATTTTCTTTCCCTTGATTTTGTACTTTCCTAAATAAATACAATAATTTAATAATTATCCTGTTTGTTTTGCCCAATTCTTTGGTTAAATACAAACATGAACCTAGGGTTTGGGGTTCATAGACTATTCCTTAAAGCTTAACACTTTATTTCATTTTCACTACAGACTGAAGAATTCTATAAGAATTATTTATAATGAAACTCAGGGCAGATTAATAGCTGCTTTTGCATTTACCATTCTTGTGCAGTGTTTTTTCTTGGGTGTGTATATGACAGTCTATGTGCCACAGTGCACATGTGGACATGAGGACACGACCCCAGGGCAGTGGTCCTCTCCTTCCACCTTATTTGAGACAAGGTTTCTGTTCTTCATTGTGTTTGCCATGGGAAGACCAGACTGACTGGCTGGCAAGCTTCTGCATTCTCCTGATTCCACCTCTCACTGCCATAGGTGCACCGGATTACAGATGCACGATCCACACTCCAGCGGTCAGGCATGTACGGCAAGTGCTTTTAATCACTGAACTGCCTCCTGAGCCCCTTTGTTATGTGTATTTTGGCATTTTCTTAAAATGACGACTGATGACTAACTCCCAGCTCCGTATTCACTGAAATTGGTTAAACCCAAGCACGAAGTAGAAGCCTGTCCGACAACTGTCACTAGAAAATAGAAAGGGTTCCAACTTATATAGTACAAATGGCAAATTTCTTCAAACCTTTCCACCACTTCTGGTCAAACACTGCTCAAGGGCATTGTTAATTTTAGCCTGCTACCCACTGTGCCTGGATACTAGGTGAGCACGCGAGCCCCGCTGCAGAGCAGACGGGCTCTAACGCGGTGTCTCTGCACGTGTCTTCTATTGTGTGCACTACCATTTTCCAGATGCTGTACAACCACCATCCACGGAGGGGCCATCACTGTCCGAGATCAAACCGAACCTTGACGGTCTGGCTCTTCTCCCTGCCACTGTCAGACACATCTCCACCACGTACGCAGCTAACCCCACAGATATGCCAGGCTGAGCTGCGGATTAAGTGAGGAGAACGAGCGAAGTGCTCAGTGGAAAGAGACTCCACTGATAAGGGAAAGGCAGGGTAAAGGGAACATACAAATAATTTTCACTTCCAGTGAGGTTTGAGAGATGATTACCTTTCACTTAACACACTTATTTCACAATGAATGAACTCATCATATATTAGAAAGCACTGATTTAAAATGGACATCTGCTCTGTGGCACGGAACCCATAGCTGGAGCGGGGAGGGAATCAAGTCAGGACCATATCAAAACACGAGCCCGCTCTCCATTCATCAAGCTCCCACTAATCGTGGGCTACAAGAGGGCATACACCTATTAAATTCTCTCTATAAAAACAAAGGCTATCCATTTATCTGGTGCTAATTTCACTCTCCGCTGGAGAACTAGCTTCTCTTTTATAGATGGATGCAGATTCTAAGGAGAGAACCAGACCATAACACCTCAAAAGGGCTCCAGCTGAAACTAAGCGTATTTGGGGGAAATGAGCTAGAGTGCTGCTTCCTTGCAGAACCTGGCACCAGCACAAGGGTGAAGGAGACAGACACAGAGAACACTCAACTCCCACCAAACCAGAGATCCAGAGACACAGAGAACACTCAACTCCTCCCAAACCAGAGATCCAGAGACACAGAGGACACTCAGCTCCTCCCAAACCAGAGATCCAGAGACACAGAGGCTCCCAATACACAGAGATATTGCCTCCTACCCATAACTGATGGCTACCCCCACAATGCACGACCCACATTCCCCAAGGAGGAGGGTCCCATGCAGAGGAGGGAGGACAGGGAGGAGGCTAACAATGGTACCAACTTGACTGTATACACACTGTGTACATAACTAATAAAAAATAAGAATAAAATAGTACATCTTTTCCTAGCATTTTAAGTATGAAATGGTCAAAGACAATGAAGAAGCCCTTTTCCTGTGTTCTGAAGGAAATTCTAACACCCCTGTAGGTGTATGCAATTCCCAGGAATACTGAGATTAATAAACAAGGACACAGGAGAATGGGCAGAGCACTACTCCTGTTTCAGAAAGGTGGCATGTTCTATGAGAAGGCAGGCAACTTCTCACTGCCCAGCAGATACTGCAGGGCAGACAGCGGAGCACTTCTTATCGAGATTGTTTCCAGGCTTTCTGGCCGTGACGGCTCTGCTTGATAATTATATTCTACTGAACTGGCAGATCCATCTCCATGTGACCTGGAACCTACATGTTTTGTGAGTGTGAGGTAGGAGTGCTATTCTAGTTTCTTTTGCCTACCATGGCCAGAGAAGCACGAGGGGTTTTAGTCAGTGCATTGGCTTGCTGGGCATAGGGACCAGCTGGTATGCTGGTGTAGTAGATTCTTGCTTTCAAACCATGCAAGAGGTAGCAGCTCTTTTTGGGTAGGTCAGTTCCTAAGCTTTCTTGTACAAGTCATCCCTGAGCACCAGTTCTCCAACTCTTTCTTAATGGGGCCAGTTTATAAAGACTGGCTCACTGTTGGTCAGGCACCAGGGAAGTTCTGCTAGTCATGTGGGCTTGGATATGGAGTCTACCAGATAGGTCTAGAGCTGGGTCTGCTGGTCCCACCTGACACCAAGGTCTAGAAGCTCAGTCTATAGGTACAGCCTAGAGTCTAGTGCTGTGAGGGCTAGGTCACACTGGGAATGGCTTGAGTTTGGAGTCCAGGGCAAAGCTCAGTGTTCACTTCCAAGTGCAAATTTCTTTAGGCTGTGCTGTCAGAAGTTGGGGAAAGGTGACAAAGGTTATATGAAACTGTCCTCCCTAGCAGAAAGTGACACAAGTTACATAAAGCTGTCCTCCTACCCCTCAACTCATCTGCTATTTCCTTGTTACAACCAGGTTCTGTCATGTCTCTCCTGATTCCCTTAGTTCATAGGAAAGTTCTTTTGTGCATGGAACATTGTTCAAATCCTATGGGTAGGTAAGTCCTGAAAAAATCATCTTCTGCTGTAGTGCTGACATCCCACCCACAGTCTTGTTAGCATTTAAAAATATTTTATTTATTTATTTGAGAAAGAAAGGGAGAGAATGGGCACACCAGGGCCTCCAGCCACTGCAAACGAACTCAAGATGCATGTCCCACCTTGTGCATATGGCTTAAGTGGGTCCTGGGGAATCAAACCAGGATTCTTTGCCTTTGAAGGCAAGTAAACCATCTCTCCAGCCCCTTGTTAGTATTTTAATTAACATTTTGATGACCCTGGAAATAAAATGCTGAACTCTTATTAACATACTAAACTTTAAAAATATTTGTATAACTCACCCAACTATTTCATAAATATCTTCAGATTTTCCTTCACGTAATTTCAGTATCCAAGCACCGGGGTTTGCTTTTAATTGAAAATACCCCTTTGAAGATGAGAAACAGAAAATATTATTCAGTTACATGACTAAGAATATCCAATCATTCATGAAAGACTGCACATTAGCCAAGAAAATATTTAGCAACCATGGAGTGAGAAAATTCTGTAAGTGAACTCCAAGGAGATTTTACAATAACCTGTAAAGAACATGATCTAAAATTATGACTCATGGTTCATCCTGAAACATGGTTTTGTCATGATTGTCTTGATTCTCTTGCTTAAAAAATTACCTTATTTAAAGATTTAATTTTTTGGGCTGGAGAGATGGCTTAGCGGTTAAGCGCTTGCCTGTGAAGCCTAAGGACCCCGGTTCGAGGCTCGGTTCCCCAGGTCCCACGTTAGCCAGATGCACAAGGGGGCGCACGCGTCTGGAGTTCGTTTGCAGAGGCTGGAAGCCCTGGCGCGCCCATTCTCTCTCTCTCCCTCTATCTGTCTTTCTCTCTCAAATAAATAAATAAAAATAAAAATTAAAAAAAAAAGATTTAATTTTTTGTGAGCTGTTCAGAAACAGAATAAGGATTATCTTATCTCACTACTAGGACAACTTAGAGATTATCAACAAACTTTTAAGTACTGTCAATTAAAATTTAGGATACTTACAAGATTAGCCATCACTATTGTATCACCCAAAACAGGCTTGTGTTTTGTGCCCAGTGTAAACTGCAGACCCCAAGGGGGTTGTTCTGTTGTCACATCAAAGCAATGCCCTTCCAGCAGGAGATGTTCGAGCTCATACTCTGCTACAACAGTCTTCTCAATCTGTAGAGGAACAGGCCATTATTTGTGACATCAGTAAATGTGCTTCCTTTATTGTTATCGACAATGTTTTGATGGGTAACTATTTTGCAGATGAATAAGCTGATGAGTTGAACCAATTTCTACCAGACAGAAAGCTCACAGTACATGTCCCCTCATTTTGTGACTTGCGCTACAGTATCACTGAGTAGGAGAGGAGAGAGCAGCAGTGAGAGCTCTGGGACTGGCGGTGCTCAAAGCCTCTTCGTGACAGGCGTGGTGAGTGAGGTACGCAGCAAACCCTGGCTTTAGCTGGCCCTCGCTCGGCAGCATTACTCCATGGGCAAGAACAGCCAGTCGTGGATGACTGGCTCTCTTGTAATTCATAAGGAACAAAAACAATGCTTATTATTTGATAGTAAGTTGATGTACTCTATTAAAAAATTATAAATTAATCTTTCCATGTTAAAACACAGTAGAAAGAATAGAAGGCTGATGATTCATGTAAACATGAACACATTGAACAGGTCATACCTTCATTTCAAGCAAGTACAACTTGTTTCTTTCACTTAAAGATAGTGTTCTCAGAAGCATACCAAATCCATAACCGTCTGTTAATTTTTTGAGATAGTCACTATGTACTATAGGCATATCTAACCTGTGGCCTGTTCCAGTTTAGCTATGAATGCAGCCAATCATGTTTGTAAATGACATCATCACATTGCAATGGCAAAAGATCAGGCATCTCTGACTGTAGCCTATGTGACTGCAGCTGTCTTTAAAGTCATTCCTTGTCTCTTCTGCTTCCCACATAGTTGACACTCCAGGTACACACCACTGTGCCTAGCTTTATGAATATCTTTTTGTGTGTATGGTTTTTTTTTGAGGTAGGGTGTCACCCTAGCCCAGGCTAACTTGGAATTCACTATGTAGGTTCAGGTTGGCCTTGAACTCACAGAGATCCCCCTATCTCTGCCTCTAGAGCGCTGTTATTAAAGGTGTACAGCACCATGCCCAGCATGAACATCTTTTAAAATGGCTGGACATTCCAACTGTTTTCAGATTTCCATATACTGTTAAGTATATGGCAGGGAGAAGATTTTTCTCTACTTAGTATGGACATAATCAAATATGAAAATAAATTAAATGGCAGCACTCAGGAAGAAGCACCTTCTTTGCAGACAATATTTATTTTAACAACTTTAATTAAGATCCTGAATTAGTTGTTGAAGTGTTACTACTATAGTTATGAACTTCAGATACTTAAAATATATATACAGAGCCCTTAAAATATATATGCAGAGCCCTTATTGCAACTTGCTTGAATGGGAAGATTTCAACGAAAGACTCAGAATATGAAAATATTGAAAGTTAAGAAGTTACGTTTCATTATGCAAATATTTTTCAAGGTTTAATTACAAACTAAAATTGGTTTGTCACACACAAAAAGTTGTGTAGTAGGGAAAAGGGATGTACATATTTTAACCATGTTAGTTACAGTTCATTAAACAGTAGTTTAGATTACAGGGAAGCCTGTTAAGTTTAGATATAATGGTATTATCACCCAATGTAGAGTTTTTCTTTACATAATATATGCAATTATCAGGAATGCAATAAAAACCTCATATAAATAATGCTTACTTTACAGGTGACATTTTCAACAATGAAAACACCAATGACTTTGATCAACAACTGGGGTATAGATCAATAAAAATAATTTTTCTGAAAACAGAAATGTTTATACTAGCAATGCTTTCTTTAAGTACTTCGATGCAAGTCACTGCAAGAACCTGCCAATAAATTTTAGTTATTAGTTATACCTTACAAAACCTTCGACACATAAATATATTTTACAAATATGGAAGAAACACACAATGTCTTACATTGTAGTGTCCTACACATGCACACTGATATCTATAAGAAAACTGTGGTAAGGCATACAACGCTCACTCACACTACTGTTCACATGGTAAATCTGCAAGGGAAAAAGATCTAAAAGACTATGTGACAGGAAAAGCTTTGGATCTGGCATGATTCATCAGAAAAGGTACATTTCAGAATGTTTACCATCAGAGCCCCACAGACCTTCAGAAGACCCTTCTTAGCCTGTGTCTTCCTTCTAATACGAACATGGAGTCTGTCTGTGGTGGCACTCAGACGTTCATTTCCGAGCTAGCACCATGTGGGAAAGGAAGAAGGAAAATGGAGTCCTCATGAGCCCCTAAGAGGTGGACGTGTTCTTGGGAAATCTCCCAGCAGTCAGTGTACAACAGGACTTCTGTGCTTCCAGAGACGTGCAAACACTGTAAGATGTCCTGTCAGTTTGCTGCTCCACCAAAAGGCTAACTATGACATTAAAAACACGCTCAGAGACTCCTTCAAAACACCTATGACTGTTCAGAGTGTATGAGGAGCCTGGGAAGTCCTCTGTGGCCTCCTTGACACTGGCTGTGACAAGGATGCTGTCCATGGACCTGCTAATGGAGTTGAGCTCTTCAGCAAGCTCAGGGTTCAAGTGCTGCTGGCCACTGGGTCCACTCACATTTGGGCTTAAAGGGTAACACTGCCTGTGTTAATTAGAGAAAAGACATGACTCTTAATCTCCAGTCATCCTTGTATCCAGCCGCTTTGTCTTGTCCTCCTGGAGAAGGCCTGCCTTGTAGTTTTGGTTTCAACTGGAGGGGCTTGTTCAGAATGCTGTCATATACTACATTAGGCTATTAAAGGAGGCAGATCACAGAGCATCCCTTACAAGATGGCTACTAGGCACACCTGTTGACTGTCCTAGAGTCATACATCTGTTTATAAGGTACCTCAAGTGGCAAGATACTCAGGAGTGCCTCAAAAGGTGGATGTTGTGTTCAATGTTCTTGTAGAGTCCAAAGTCAGGAAGGACAATGTGTCACTGTGAATCCAGCACAATGTTCTCTGGTTTGAAGCCTCTATAAATGATGTTCAGAGAGTGTGGGTGTGGTGGCTTGATTCAGGTGTCCCCCATAAACTTAGGTGTTCTGAATGCTAGGTTCCCAGCTGATGGAGATTTAGGATTTATGCCTCTTGGAGGCAGCATATTGTTGGGGGTGGGCTTATGAATATTATAGCCAGTTTCCCCTTGCCTATGTTTGGCACACTCTCCTGTTCCTGTTGTCCACCTGATGTTGGCCAGGGGGTGATGTCCACCCTCTCTGTTCATGCCATCTTTTCCCCTAACATATGGAGCTGCCCCGGGAGTGTATAAGCCAAAACAAACATTTTTTCCCCCACAAGGTCTTCTTGGTTGGGTGGTTTTCTGCCAGCAATGTGAACCTGACTGCAACAGTAAAGTGGGTTCTGACAGTGGGGTCATTTGCTGCTAGACACCTGATGTGTGGCTTTAGCCTTTTGGAGCTGATTTTAAAGAGTAAGGTAGAAGGATTTGAAACCTTGGCCTAAGAAGAAGCACCTTGCAGTGCTGTAAGTACAGCTTGATGGACTATTCTGGTCAAAATTGAAGAGCTGAATGTAGTAAGAACCATGGACTGTGAAGTTTGGCTTATGAGGGTGAGAAAGAGCTTTGCTTGAATTGGGGCAGGAGCAATTTGTGTGAGAGGCTTGCTGTTATGCCTGTCCTGAGAATTTGTGCAGGGTTGCTTTGGGCAGAAATGGACTGGTGTCCAGACAGGCCAAATGTCTGAATGAGTGCAACAGTGGCATGTATGCTCTGGGGGAAACCAACTGTGCTCTAATTGGACTAAAGGCCCACTCTATGGGAGGGCATACGTGTCTGGTACTGAAAACCGAATCAAAAGCCTATGGCAGGAGAGGTCATGAGCCTTAGGGATATAAAGCCTGCTCTTGTCTGGATAAATGCATATATTACACTCACAAAATTGCCCTGAAATCACTACACATAATGTTCATATTCATATATTGTTACTCTCACTTCTGGTTAGAGATGTTTCTCTTTTCAGATGGCAGTGACCACTGGGATGACCCAAATCATAGTGCTGAGAAGAAGTGATGGAGGACTGTAAAAGCACTGAAACATCTCACACTCTCCAAGGCTCGGGGTTCATTATGGAAGAGGTGGCAGAAAGAATGTAAGAGCCAAAGGAAGGGTACCACTCCCTACATACAACTGTCTGGATAGAATTTGGCCTCGATATCCAAGACCTCGCAGTGCCTAGCAATACCCACAAGAGACCCTCATAATAGGAGAAAAAGATGGTGACATCAAATTAAAAGAGAGACTAATGGACAGAGGGAGGAGATATGACAGAGAGCAGAGCTATGCAGAAGAAAGGGGGAAGGGCAGGGGAGGAGAGGGAAATACCATGGTTTGTTGTCCGTAAGTATAGATGTTGTCAATAATATATATGTATATATGATAAAAAAGAAAGAAATGGATTGGTGTGAGTAGAGGGATATGGCACAGAAATGAAATCTTTGGGCTGAAACTTCTGCCCATTGAGCTGCAATTATATGAGAGATTACAAACTTTGAGATTGGGTCAGCTGACCTGGAATGGGGCAACAGGAAGAATGTAGACTCTTTTGAAGGGGCCTGAATGCTCAAGGAATGTCCTGTTCTTCAAAGTCATTTTCATTCTCTCCTGGATTAGCAAATTGGCACCCCACCTGGTATTATGGAGTATAAGGAATTCAGTAAAGAGAGAGGCTCATTGATTTTGCAAAACATAGACTGTGTTTTGGAAACGACCATGGGCAGTGTGAAGCAGGTTTTCTGGATGCCTGCACAGAGACCCAATTAATCTATAAGTATGGATCGTGGGTTGTAGTGGAGGCCCAGTGGAGATGCCGGGACCACAAGATGGCTGCCAAGGAAAGCTGCTGCCCCAGATGAAGTGTTCCAGGACTGTGAGTAGCCTAGCTGGAGGGCGGAACTGGAACCCCAGAGACTGGTTAGAATTATCAGACTTGGAAATTGATCACTTGCTAGAGTTGGTGGATTTAGAGCTACAGAGTTTGATGTTTTCCCTGTTAAATCTTGTATTGGTTGAATATTTCTTTGCTATGCTCAGTGCCATCTTTTGCAGTAAGAATGTTTATTTTGTGCCATTATGGGTTTTTGAAGGTTTCTTTTCTTTCTTTCTTTTTTTGGTGTTATGGTTCAGTTAAAAGATCTTGAACATCATTAGGACTGATAAAACTATGGGAAGTTTTAAAGTTGGACTGAATGCACTGCATTTGACATCATGTATGAGTATCAATTTATGGGGGCAAGGGATGGAATGTGGTGGTTTGATTCAGGGGTCCCCATAAGCTTAGGGGTTATGAATGCTAGGTTCCCAAGTGATGGAGATTTGGAAATTAAAGTCTCCTGGTGGCAGTATATTGCTGGGAGTGAGCTTATGGGTGTTATAGCCAGTTTACCCTTGCCGGTGTTTGGCACACTGTCCTGTTGCTATTGTCCACCTTATGTTGGTCAGGAGGTGATGTCCACCCTCTGCTCATGCCATCGTTTTCCCCTGCCATCATGGAGCTTCCCTCTGAGTCTATAAGGCAAAATAAACCTCTTTCCCCCGACAAGCTGCTCTTGGTCGGATGGTTTTCTGCCAGCAGTGCAAACCTGACAGCAATAGTGGGCAAGCCAAGGTCCTGGCTCGTTGAGCAGCACAGAAGCAAGTCGTGGTTCAGGCGCAGCGCGCTCTGGAGCTGGCAGGACACCAGGACAGCGTAGAGCTCCTCTGCAGAGTGGAGGAGAAAGGCAGGCCAGCAGGATAGGGTGTTTCATGATCTTCAGCAGAACGCTCTGATCTCCATCTTCTCTTCAGGATGATTGTCTTCCATAAAACTCTGACTGGGTGGAATGCTTCTTCTAGAAGAATCTTTTTAAGCCTGCCTCTCCTGATCACTTTTAAGAAGGGAAAGTGGATGGTTTAGCTTGAGGACTGGGAGAAGGACCGAGCTGACTCACTCAGGTGTTTGTTAGAGAAGGGTTGGCGGATTCGTAAGCTCAGGCTCCTTGGGGTGTGATATTTCCAAAATCAGTTGAACTGCACGAGTGTCGCATACACGAGTTGTTTGCAAGCTTCTGAATAAAGTCACCGCGGCCTTCCTTCGGTTTCAGGAGAGCGGTAAGAACTGCTGCCGTTCCGCTCATTCTGCAGCGAGGGAGCCACGAGCAGCTGCGGCTCCCACTGTCATCGCCGAAGGGAATACTGACAGACGCTGCTGACGGGAGGCCACCGCGGCCAGCCTCAAGTGACTTCTTGTTCTTAGCAGTGCAATGGCAGGACTCAAGGAGGACATGCTCCCACTAAGCGCAGTGATCACTGCTGTATCTCTTGCTATGCAGCCAGATCCTCGTGCCCCAACTTTCCAAATGCTGAGATTACAGGTAATCACCACCGAGTAGACTCATCTCACTCTTATCGTTGTTCCTGTTCCTTCTTTCTGCAGCTTCATTAGTTCACATTTTCCAAATAGCTGCAGACCATGCAAGGATTACAGCGCACACCAGATGCCCGTTTCTAACTCTGCTCCTACTCACCTCACCTAGGAAGGCCCCGTGAGCTTGTCTTCTCGCTGCAGAGTTACAGCTGCTATCCTGAACTTCTCCTGAGAAGACCTTCAGACTTGGCACTCACAACCCAAAGTGTTCAGTGACTGCTCCATTGTTGGATAGCTGCTAGGACATTCCTAGCATAGTTTCTTAGCTATTTTAATTCTTCTACCACAAAGTTTTCCAACTTTGGGGTTGAGTGTTTACTCATCTTACCAATACACATTGCCTAGTCTACTTATGACAGAAATCAACACACTTTTGCTAAGAGTGTCACTTTTTGCAAGTTCATCTGTGTACTTTTCTTTGGAAAATGTATTTGCTGCATTCCTATTCTTTACCTATACCTGAAGACTGCTGTTGCTTCCAGATGATGAATCCAACTTATTTTTATGTTTCTGTTTTGGGAAGGGGGAAAGTTGGGGCACCAGGGAGCCTGTTACAGGGAAGTGATTTAGGGCTCCACAAAACTACATAAGTGGCTAAATAGAAATTTCCCTAGAAGCAAAGTCTTTACTCAATAGGCAGCAGAGAAAACAAAAGGAGACACTATAAACAACCTTTTTTTTTTTGGTTTTTCGAGGTAGGGTCTCACTTTAGTCCAGGCTAACATGGAATTCACTCTGTATTCTCAGGGTGGCCTCAAACTCCTGGCGATCCTCCTACCTCTGCCTCCCGAGTGCTGGGATTAAATGTGTGTGCTACCATGGCCGGCACTATAAACAATCTTAACAAGGTTATTACAGGCACATGTGTAGGCTTCTCTCAAGCCAAAGGCTGCACTGTAGAGAGGGGCCAGACACACCAGTGAGGAAAGGAAGGCTTGTCTCTTCAATTTCAGAATATTTAGGAAGTCCCTCCTAAGATGCTGTTGTTTTCTCATCATGGTTCAACATTTGAAAAGATTCTTTAAATTCAAAAATATTCTCCCATGTGGAACTGCAGCTTAAGACAAGACAGAGCCTCAAAAAGACTTCTGTTCTTCCCTCTTCACACAACTACAGTAACTTACGTTTTCCAGGTGAATATTATCAAGGTCACAGTCGCTGTGCATTGTCTCAACCAGCCAGCCTTCTGGTGTGATCATGTTGAGAGTCAGAAGGGATGACTGAGGAACATCCAGGAATTTTGCCACAGGCCCATAAGGACTGTCATTAGCCCCTGACAGCAGTTCTGCTTCCAGCACAAAACGGTAAAAGCTGTTAATAAAGCACAGAAATACTGTGACAGAAGTAAAATGACTGCTCATGTTCTAAATTTTAAAATTGCAAGTAGCTTAATAAACATACTTACTGAATATAAAGCTTAAGAACACCCTGCACTTAAGAAACATTCATGTTTACAGAGTAGACAGTTATTCTGTTATAATATTATTACACAATTATATTTTATAAAACGATGTATTGTCCACTCTTAACTCTTCTTCATGAACAAGATGAGAATCCCTTCAAGGTGTAGCTGACTTAGGTAGCTTCTAGTGCTATACAATCTGTTTTCACTCACTGACCTTTCCTTACAGTTGATTATGGTCTACTTTATAGCTATTTTATTAGCTCTTATCAGTTCTACGAAACAGCCAGAAGACAAGTAAAATTCAATTTGAAATTCTGGTACCAATTTATAAAAGTTCAACTAAACAAATGGATTGAGTCAAATGCAGCTGCCTACTTAAGCACTTAGGCCTAACTGCAGTTTTACTATATTTTAGTTCCATCCCTGAATGACATCAAACCAAGAGCATGTTATGTTATGTTATGTTATGTTATGCTATGTTATGTTATGTTATGCTATGCTATGCTCATGACTGGAGACTGCATGCCAGAGAAAAAAGACAGTTTTACAATCTAAACTGCAGGCAAAAATTTCCATTCCTCTGGCTGTCTATTGCAGATGAGAAGTAGTCACTAGGTCCAGCCCTCTCTCGAGAAGAACTAATTCAGCAGGGCCTCCAGGTGGCAATGATCACGAGGAGACAGGCAGGAGGCCACATTTCAACAAGCGAGGAGAAAGAAGAGCAGAGCCATGACGCAAGCACAAAGCAAGCACGCCACCCAGTGCTCCAAGTGGAGCAGAGTGACAGGGATGCTTCGCAGGGATGTGGCAGCAAGTTGTTCACAGTCAGTAGAGATGATTTCAGCAGCAGAACCCACTGAAGCCAAAGTGCAGTGAGCAGTGAGTGCAGTGGAGGACGAACAGCCCAGGTGTGAGCTGCAGGAAGGGAGATGAGGGGCGGTGAGGCAGTCAATATTGCAGAGGGGAGAAAGCCAACAGAGTAACTTTGTACTAGGGATTGAAAGTTGAAGGACAGAGACGGACTGGATGAGTGGGCAAGGGTGTGGTGTGCAGGAGAGGGCGTGGAGTGCATGCGGGAGGAAGCATTCACCTTACTAAACTGGTGAGGAAGGCGTCTCCCCACAGCGCAGGATCGCTGCAGAGGACTGGAGGCGGGGCACGGAGCTAAGGCATTCTTGCCGCCACCTTGCTCAGCCTCGAGAGGAATGAACAAGACAGTATTTGCTAGAAGAAAAGGACTAGGAATGAACAGTTAACCCAATCTGCTTAATACATGCTGCAGAGTAAATAAGATGCAGTTGAACTAGTAGTTTAAAAAGTGACACCTACTGTGTTCTTTGGACAATATCTAGTATTTTGCGTATTATTTCATCTGTGGAAGTGAGGCTATTTCCCTGTCAGCAGATGATTGCTTATATATTCAATTTTCATTCATTTATTTATTTGTAAGAGGAGAGAAAGACAGAGAAGAGAGAAGAAGGAGTACGAGGAGGAAAGAGGAACAGGTTTGCCAGGGCCACTAGCTGCTGCAAATGAACTGCAGATACATGTGCTATTTTGTACATCTGGCTTTATGTGCTTACTGAGGAATCAAACCCCAGTTGCAAGGTTTTGCAGGCAAGCACCTTAACCACTAACCCATCTCTCTAGCCCCAGTATTTCATTCATTCTTTCTTTCTTTTTTTCTTTTTTTTGAGGTAGAGTCTCACTCTAGCTCAGGCTGACCTGGAATTCACTATGGAGTCTCAGGGTGGCCTTGAACTCATGGCAATCCTCCTACCTCTGCCTCCCGAGTGCTGGGATTAAAGGCGTGCGCTACCACACCCGGCTAGTATTTCATTCTTGATTATTCATTCCAAGCCCCTTATAGAGATATTGTGAAGAGGATCTTCATTCTTGTGAATAAAAATTATACATCTCTGAAACTGACAGAGCTTTTAATTAGTGACTAAAATATTTAGATTTATATATAATATTCAGATTTAGAAGGCATGTGTCAAAATTTAACATGCCAAATAAAAATGAGAAGCATGAAAGGTGAATGAACTATAAAAACAAATGTTTAAGGTTCAATGAATAAATTCTAAACTTTCATTTAAATTTTCTACATTTTTCTTTTCATTGCCTCCCAATGACAATACCACACTTAGAATGTTTGTTCAAGGCAGTAATGTACACCGACTCTAGCTGCTTTGAAAAGGAAACAGATGAACTGCCTGCCCCTTTCCTGCCATGGGCACACGTGCATTTTCTGTTACGGCTTACACTCAATGCCGCTGAAAAAAGCACATAAACAAGCATTACAAAGCTACTGTGGTACAATGATACAACCTTCTCTATGCCCAAGGATGTAGATGGCAGTAAGTATTGCTGTCAATGACATAGACTTACAATGACAGTGACTCTGACCCAAAAAGAGGAGGAAGAGTACATTCTGTTCTTTAAGGTGTCACTTCAAAGTAACAGGAGTGAGAGATATCTGTGCATAATGATAAACAGACACTTCTGCAGCACTGTCAAGTTTTCTAAACCACTTGCACCTCAACTAGTAACTGCGATGATATAATAAAGATAATTCAATACTCAGGTCTGAAAAAGGATGGACAATATAATTAAACCAAAAATAGTTTAATTTTATTTTATCCCCATTTATATATTTCCAAGCAGGTATTTCTAGATTACATTTCTGAAAGTATGGATGAACAAATATATTCATGCAAACTTTGCAATAAAATCATATTTCTTTACTGACTCAGATTATTTTAGTTTTATGTCGATTTTGTGTCAATGACGGTTAATGAATGAAATTCTAATATATACACATGAAGCATCTAGTGAAGAAAAAAACCCAAAATGGGGAACAATGGACCCTTCTTCCATCTTAGCACCCACAAATCTTTGAAAATGAACTTCAGTACAACTCACCTGTTCAGAGGGGCCTCTGAAAGCTTACCCCTGCAGTTCAGGAAGAGTCTGATCTTCATGTTGGTAATCTTACCAAGGACCTGTTAAAATTCCCATATTTGACTTTTGAATAACATTAAGAGCTAACATTTATTGAACATGTATCATGTACCTTCAGTGCATTAGTACATTATATTCCT
Source organism: Jaculus jaculus (assembly GCF_020740685.1). Classification (NCBI taxonomy): domain Eukaryota; kingdom Metazoa; phylum Chordata; class Mammalia; order Rodentia; family Dipodidae; genus Jaculus; species Jaculus jaculus. The sequence goes on along the minus strand of NC_059104.1, from coordinate 16,121,262 downwards.
TTCTCCGTTCATCCTTGTAATATCTCCCACGTACTTTTGTACTTGAGGCAATCATTTGCCCACGACCACAGTAAGTTCTAGCAGAGGTAACACTGGAACTCAATAACTGATTTTGGTGCCCTAGGTTAACGCTGCCAGCATTTTGTTTAAAATGACTTTCTTTCACAGCATCTCAATTTCCTTACTATTGAATGATCAGTGAGATATGTCTCTTGATTTGCAAATAGCAAGTGGCGGCCTCACAACAGCCTCCCTTGTCACTAAATGTAGGAAGATGACTGACTGCATTCCTGCTAGTGAACAACAAGGGCCGACTGTGTCGACTTTGGGCTTATTTCCTCGTTCTTGCCATCATGCGGGCAATAATGCACTGAGGACACCAGGCCGTGACGAGTGTTCAGACACTGTGACAGGAGGCCTTTCCTCACACTCTCTGCTAGGCGAGGGAGCAGCTTCACCTTGTTGAAGGGCTGTAGTTCTGTTCTAGGAGCCAAGCACACTGGCTACAACCTCACTGCATCTCTTTCCCAAACCTTTGCCTGTTTGCCTAACAGTACTCATTGCACTGGCAGCTTCACTGAGTTGGAAGGAGATGTGAGCTTCTCCAGAAGGCCTCCTTTACAACATGGGAAAATCACGCATGTGCTCTGCTCACTCTGCCTAACAAAATACCACTGGCTACAACAGACATTTATTTCTCACAGGGCTGGAGGCTGCAGGCCCAAGATCAAGTTGAGGCTGGTTTGGGTTCTTTGGACTCTCTTCTTGGTTGTAAGGTCACTATGCTCACATGATCTCTTTTTTTGTATGCTCAAGGAGAAACAGAATCAGGGAGAGAGTTTTTTTCTCTCTTTTCTATAAAGCCAAGAATACTGAAAGACCAGGCAACCTCTCTTATTTAGCTTTGCCGCCTAAAGGCCCTATTTCCACATGTTCACACTGAAGGTTAGGGCTTGAAATTCATATACTTAAGATGAATAATGTTGGAGGCATAATCCAGTCTACTGCAATACTTGATCAGAATGCTGCTGTAATACCTGTGCACAGCTCTACCATTCTACACTGAAAACAGACTTGAAAAGCTAAATTTCAAGATAAAAATATGTAGCCTTGGGGCTGGAGAGATGGCCTAGTAGTTTAGGCGCTTGCCTGCAAAGCCTAAGGACTCAGGTTTGATTCCTCAGTACCCACATAAGCCAGATGAACAAATTGGCACATGTGTTTGAAGTTCGTTTGTAGTGGCTAGAGGCCCTGGCACACCCATTTTCTGTATCTACCTTTCCCTTTCTATCTGCCGTTCTCTCTCACTAATAAATAAAACATAAAATATTTTAAAAAAATTAAAAATGTGTGGCCAAATATATATCATCTCACAGTCAGTGACCCTGGACATCATCTCAGTCAGTGAGTAATTCTCTTACAGTCAGAATCTCTGTACATCACAGTCAGGGACTCCACCTCATCTTGTAGTTAGTGACTCTGTACACCACCTCACAGTTAGTAACCGTACATATGTTATAGTCATTAACTTTGCACATTACGTCACAGTCAGTACTTATGTACATATCTCACAGTCAGTAACTGTGCCATCTTCTGTGCTTCTCTTGTCAAGGGGTCAACAATAGCAATGACATCAAAGACCATGTCTGGCTCTGCAGGACTTATCTTTACAACACTAGAAAATAGAAAATAAGAAAGAAACACGATGGATCAGTTATACCTTAACCATGACCTTAGCTACCTATATTCCCATGAGCTGCTTTCTTTCTCATTAGCTTAAAACATTCCTGGTTACTTTACCAAATAAAAATGCAACTCTGAAAATACATGCTCAATAAATGCTGAAGTTATAAAGCATTTAAGAAAATGAAACATTTTATGAGCAAGCAATTAAAAACACTTTCAAAAATTATACTATCACAGCAAAAATTCTGGTAGTTTTAGTCATCAAAATTCTCATGGATAACAGAATATAAAAAATTACAGCCATTATGTTTTTATGTTAGCTAAGTATATTTTCTGAGATTTGAGAACTAAATTTAAAGATTATTTCATCTCTTAAGTTAGAATTTAGATCAATGAAAGAGTGAGAAGGACAGAATGAAAGACATGATGAGAGCAGAATTGCAACTAAAGTAAGCTATACTCACTGTGAGTGTGTTTGTTCTGAATTTTGCTATTAGAATGTGTTGGATGTGTATAATACTCAGTTTAGTAACAGTACTGAGTAGTTGATTTTCAAACCTGGTGCTACGTTCGTGGCATGCTCACAGAAGTCAGGAAGGCACTACTAAGCAGTGTACACAATCTCCTCTGGGACACTGTGGATTGCACACTCATACAACTTGTATTCACCACTGTAAGTACCTACAGTAATTGGGTGGCCGGATAGGACTGACAATTTTTTTTTTTTTTTGACAAAGCTGTTAGAAAATAAAATTTCTTTCTCACGTGGCTACAGGGAAGGGAACAAAACAGAGTTCCAACCTTTCAACTGAGACCATTCAAGTAGAGAAAGTACAATTGTACTTTTCTTTTTTCCACTTTATTCATGATGTCAATTCCTGTTCCTTTCCTTTTCCAATTTTTTTTTTTGCAAATCAAATTTAATCTTCCTTGTCAAATTTAAACACAATTTGACACTAACATGAACTTTCAGAGGAGGAATTAGTAATAATCAAGTATGTTGATACAGGAATGATTTATTTAAAACTTTTAACATTTTCTATATTATAAAATGAAAGTAGAGTGGCGAAGGAATAATGCCATTTCTAAAAAAAAGTTATGGATCTCCCTAAAAAGCTGTACATAAATATAAATCTTATGTGAATACAGAAGATAAATACACACACACACTCCTGAAATAGTATACATACTTAACTACAGGCAACTACAGATAATGCATAAATTCAAGTGAAAAATGATGTGACATGTTTGCTCATCTCTCAGGCACATTTTCCTAATACCAATTCCCAAGGGTTACCAACATTTTCTGAAATTAAATGTGTGATGTTATGCAGAAATTTATTTGTAAATTGTAACTGTATTTATAAAATAGTATGGCTTTTCTTTCACAAGAAAAAAAATTCATAAAAAATATCTGCTACAATGCATTAAATATCCATTATATTCAAGGCAGGAAGCCTGAGTCACATAAGACCCTTAAAAGGGTAGAGAATATCATTTGTATTTTACAGATGAAGAAACTAAAGCTAATAGAGGTAACAGCTAGTCAAGTGACAGACTGGTATTCCAATGTTGTGATTTTGTTTTTCAACAAGAAAGTTCCTGTCGGGTAACCTGAGCCAATCTAGATAAGTCACCATGGCAGCACATGCATATACACTGGAAATGAGGACATGTCTGAACGCAGTTTCTCTTGACCTTACTTCGACAGAGAACAGCTGTCCCATTAGTGTCCCAGAGCGGCGGGACAGGCCACTGTGCAATGCTGTCTATGTGGAGACCCAAGCTGACACCCCTGAGTGCAGGCGCTCTGCATCGGATCACTAGGAACTCCTTAGATGTCTTTCACATACTGAAAATATGACGGCACATTATTATAATGATATTACAATTATCAAAATTACAAATGGCCTTGAGCATGACAGAGAAATCATGTCAAATGTAACTTAAACCTCCATTTCCCAAATGTATTACCTTTTATTTACTAGAAAGTATAACTAACAGGATTGTTTTGGCAGCAATCAAACCCACCATTGCATGCATGAAAGGTGGACATATGTTCTATCCTTGAGCTATGTCCTGAAATTATTCATCAAACGTATATTTATGCAGCAAAGGACATGTAATTGAACTTTAAATTTTACTGTGTTACAAAAGAACAAGTAGAGGGGTCATAAAGATGGCTCAGTGGTGAATGGCATTTGCTCACAAACTCTACTGGCCTAGGTTTAAGCCCAAGTCATCCGCATAAATTAGATTCAAAAAGTGGCACAGGTTTCTGGTATTTGTTTACAGTAGTGAGTCCCTGGTGCATGCAAATACATGCACACATGTGCAAATAAATAAAGCAAATGGAATAAAATGCATATAAATGTGCTGAGAGAAAAGAAAAAAGAACCAATGTATTCTTACCTGTGATTCTCTTTATGAAAGTTGACATTATGCCGAGTTGCATGCATATGCAAAGATGAAAAGAGTGCATCAATCTTCATCACAAGGTCACTCACGCTAGATGAGCAAGACGAAATGATACGTGAGACTCCTAAGACGAGAAAGCTTCACATTTCATGTTTCATTAGCACCTTGGGAAAGGCTCTGTATTCACGCATGTGGTTCCAGCTCCTACTGAGTACATGCCAAGGAAAGCTACAGTGTAACAGCATTTCTCTGGGGAACTCAAGGCATTCAACACAGTCAATACCCACGATGGATCTGACATCTGACACAGGGGTACAAAGGCATGATGCTAATGTGCACATAAAAAATATCTGGGACAATCTTTTTCTCCTGAGGAAGGAGGAGGTGAGCTTGGGTGGATACAAAACAGAAAAGGCAAACAAAACACGTGGGGGGGGGGATCGGGGGTGGAGAGTAAATGGATACATTTCATAATTTATCTTCTCAACATCTTTAAGATGGATCTTTACTTGTCTACATATTCAAAACATTTCTTAATCTAAAAAGTCACATGCAAAATATCAAACTCTAAATGAAGTGCTCTTCTGCTTTGAAATACTTACTGTTTTGAGTGGATGTCTAGTCTTTCAACGATGTCTTTAATCTTTTGTACTAAATTACTAAATGTTATCTTTTCCAACAAGTGAAAATCTTCCATGTAGAAATTTTCATTTAAAGGTCCGAAGAACTAAAAATGAAAACAATTAAATTATTGGATACCTTCTAGAAGATAAGAGTTAGGAAATTTTCATCAAACATGTACTTCTTTTTAAAAAATCTTTTATTTATTTATTCATTTGAGAGAGAGGGGCAGGGAGAGAAAGAAAGAGAAATAGGGAGAGACTGGGCACACCAGGGCCTCCTGACCCTGCAAATGCACTCTAGATGCAAGCACCACCTTGTGCACCGGGCTTACGTGGGTCCTGGGGAATTAAACCTGGGTTCTTTGGCTTCATAGGCAAGTGCCTTAACCACTAAGTCATTTCTCCAGCCTTATATTGCTTTTAACACAAAATTCTTATGCAAGCTATACCATCTTCTCACCATCAACTGTGCTTGCAAGAGCATTTTCTGGGGGAGCTCTTGCGTGCTGCCTCTATCACATCATGTGCATGAACCCTAGTGCAGGCAGCAAGGCTAACAGGTCTTATGTACAAAATCAACGGAATTCGATGACTACTGGCAAGCATGGCAACTAAGACATTGTTTTAACTTGATAAAAAGACGAGAGTGTACGCTGGACAGATGGCTCAGTTGGTAAACTGTCATGCAAGCATGAAGACCTATGTTTGGATCCCTAGAACCTACATAAAATCTGGGACGGCAGGGACAGAAGGATCCCTGTGACATGCCAGCTAGCTATTCTAGCCAAACTTGTGAGTTCCATGTTCAACGAGGGACTGAAAAAGTAAGGCAGAGAGAGACTGAAGAAGACATCCAATGTTAGCCTCTAGCCTCATGCACATATGTACACCTGCACATTCACATACTGCACACATACAAACATGCATATACTTATGCTCTCATATCACACACACAAGCAAAAAAGACTAAAAAAACTAAAATGTACTGATCTTAGGTTTCACATTTTTTCCCTCTGCCTCTGTAATTAATACTGTCTGAAAATTACTGTACAGTTCTTACATCCACTTTATGGCTCATATCAAAGGTGACATTAGCAGTCAAGTATCACATTTCATCTTAAAATAACAGGATTTTGTCAAACACACACACAAAACCAAAACTAAAAAACAAAAGCAAAAAACCAGGCACCGTAATACTAAGAGCACTCAGGTAAACATGTTCTTATTTTTAAGGTTTTAAAGTAAATTAAATTTAAAAGCAGTTATTTATATTACCTTATACTTCAAAATTTACAAAAGAAAGTGGCATGTGACATAAAAGTGTCAGGGGAAAGGTACAAGAAGAAACGTTGGTTTCTCAGTGCTGTAATGTATATTGTTTGCTCTTAAACTTATGTTGGAACAGAACAAGAGCTCGAGGCACGTAGGGCCTTTTCCCTTCCCTGTCTTCATGAACAGGGAAATGCTATCCCAACTGGAGGAGAGAACGGGCAGGGCGTCATGCGCCACTTTGTTTATTGAGGCCTGACTGGTGTGTTTGTTGCTTGTGCGCTAGCCCATCGGTGCGCTGTGACTCACAGAGCCTACGCCACTGCACGGGTGTCACAGACGAGCCAGCGACTGTCGTTTCTACTTACCTTCCCATTGCTGACAACTCCCATCTCTCCAGATTTCAGTTTCAGTACATCTTGGCAGAATAGTTGATGAGTTCGGAAAATATGTACTCCTATGGTATTATATTTTTTCTCAAAAGCATTCTTATCCATCCCCTAAGGTATAAATTAAAAACAATGAAACTATTAAAATGATTAAAAATGATGAAACTAGTAAGTATATAAATAATTTTAGCAAAACCTACTTATACAAACAAAAATTGAAGTAACACTAAGTAATTAATTTTTATATCTTCTACTTCTGAAACATTTATTTTATTTTTTGAGGTAGGATCTCACTCTAGCCTAGGCTGATCTGGAATTCACTATGTAGTCTCAGGGTATCCTTGAACTCATAGTGATCCTTCTACCTCTGCCTCCCAAGTGCTGGGATTAAAGGCATTCACCACCATACCCAGCTTATTTCTGAAACATTTAAAGAACAGAATCTTATTCTACCATCATTTACAAAATGTTTGAATCTTGTTACAAGCAGATATAGTTTTTCATTCTTTGTTTTAGAATTTCAGGGGGACTACTGGACCATTAAAATGCTTGACAACATTAAGGAAATAACTATTTATTAAATACTGAAGTCATTCATGTCACATTTGATGCTCTCAAAATTAATGTTTAGCCTCAATAAGGAGGGTTTGAAGAGTGGTGGAGAGGGGATATAAAAGTATAACCATTTTAAAAATAAGAATTAAAAAAATCCTATTTACCATGACAGATGAACACACCTGTGCAATTGTGGCACCCAGCCTTGGTGGGTAACCAATAGTTTTCTGATTGGCTAAGAGATTCATTCAGTGTAAAGGAACCCATATCTGGAATTGCGAAACAGGTCAGAATCCTATGGAGACTTCTGGGCTGGAGAGATGGCTTAGCGGTTATGCGCTTGCCTGTGAAGCTTAAGGGCCCTGGTTTGAGGCTCGATTCCCCAGGACCCACGTTAGCCAGATGCACAAGGGGGCGCATGCACCTGGAGTTTGATTGCAGTGGCTGGAGGCCCTGGTGCGCCCATTCTCTCTCTCTCTCTCTCTCTGCCTCTTTCTCTCAAATAAATAAATAAATAATAATAAATTATTTAAAAAAAGATTCTGCTCTCCACTGTCAAGCTTTTACTAGTCTTTGGCTTAAGAGAGGGGCTACATACATTAAATTCTCCCTAACTTTATAATACTTATCCCATTTAAACTATGCTGACTTCACTCTCCAGTGGAGAATCTGTTTCTCTTTTTAAGAAAGTTGTGAGACCCGAGGAGATGAACTACTCCTCACACTTCAGCCAAGCCACAGCTGAAGTCTCAGAGGAACTGGGAGACGAGCAAGAGTGCTGCTTCCATGCTGAACCTGACAAATCAACTCCAAGACGGAGACGGACCCTGAGGACGCTCAGTACCTACTACAGTGGAGATCCAGAGGCTCCTAAGAGCTCATCACAGAAGAAGACTTACAACTCACCCACCATGGCTCAGGGAATTTTGCCGAAGAGGGGGTGGAAAGACGGTAAGAGCACAGGTTGAGACGTCATGCTCAGATGCACTGCCTCCCCCTCAAACTGACTACTGCTCCCGTGATGCATAACCCACACCCCACGAGGAATACCTGAAACCCCACTGAGGAGTGTCCCCAGTGGAATGGGGGCTGGGATGAGGGAAAAGAGGGTACCAACACATGATGTTTCCATACAAAATATGTTGTTAATAATAATAAAACAAATGTATATGCTAAAAAATTGTGATTTTTATTTTAGAGAGAAAGATATAGAGGAGAGAGAGAGCCTTAGCCCCTGCAATTGAACTCCAGACCCTTGTGCCACCTAGTGGACATGTGTCACCTTGCACTTGCCCCACCTTTGTGTGTCTGGCTTACATAGCATCTGGAGAGCCAAACATGGGCATCTTAAGCTTTGCAGGGAAGCACCTTAACCACTAAGAAATATTTCCAGTTCCCAAAAGTCATGTTTAAAAGATAGAAATAACCCGTCCCATTCCCACTCTACTAATGTCAGAAGGCCAATTTAGTGACAGTGCATTTAAATAATGAAATACTGGAAGTTTTGACAGAGTCAAAATAACTACATGATATTGATAGCATTTCAATCACAAATTTGTTCTGTAAACCTTCACATTCACACACACTCATTCCTGTGGTTCTGTACACCTTCTCATGTATCCATGACTTCCCACACTCTAATGCACACACAAATCCCCTGGCAGGGTCCTTGTTAAAAATCTAGATTCTACTTGAGTAAAACAAGGTGAGCCTTAAACTCAGAAGTTTTCATAAGCTGGAGGCATTTCTGCATTGAAGAAAACTTTTACCACACTGTTCAACATGGTGGCAACCCACACAGATGATTATTTAGCACTTGAAATATGGTTAGCATGACTAAGGAACTAAGTTTAAATTTAAGTAGAAAACAGCCATACCTAGCTATTGGTGACAGTATTCCACATAAAAGCTGAGAAACCTCATCTCCAAATCTCATGTTCAGTCAGCTCCAGTCTACCACCAGATGTGTCCCCATCACCAGTTCAATCACTGGTATTCAGCCTTTCTGTCCCCAAACATATTATTACCCAACTCACTGTGCGTCATCCTTCCCGTGGTATCATCTTCCTCTTCACTGAGCTATATCCCAGAGTCCTTTACTGTGATGAAAACTTTCCCATACTTAGCTTCCTTGAGTACTTCCACAGCCAAAGCTCAGCCCAATTTAAACACCAGTCTGCTTACTCTGCAACTGGATCCAAAGAGCGGAACACAACTCGAGAAAAACCTGCCACCATGGCTCTTTTGCTTTTCTTTCTAAATTTTATTTATTTATGAGAGAGGGGGGGGGCAGACACCGAGAGAACAGGTGTGCCAGAGCCTCTAGCCACTAAAAACAAACTCCAGAAACATGTACCATCTTGTGCATCCGGCTTTACATGGGTACTGGGGTAATGAACTTGGGTTCTTTGGCTTTCCTGTCAAGCACCTTAACCACTAAGCAATCTGTCCAGCCTACCATGCTTTTCACTCCAGGTCAACTCTCAGAAATGTTAAAAATCTTCTCACACTTAATGTACTTAATCATTTCACCTTCAGAACAGAAAAACATATGACAATTTATTCTTTCCTCAAAACTCTAGAATGTATACTCCATTTTACCCCTTGACTAATGATCTTTAAAAAAAAAATCACTCCCACGTGTATCTGTCAGTGTGTCTGTCTGGATAGGTGAGGCACACAGGTGTGGCATGTGCATGTGCATATGAAGGCCAGGGGACAATCTTGGGTATTGTTCTTTGAAAATGCCATCACCTTGTTCTTTTTATTTTTTGAGAGAGAATGTCTCATTGGTTTGGAGCTCACCAGTTAGGCTGGTCTGGCTGGCCTGAGGGAGGGCCTCTGGGATCCTCTGGTCTCTGGGTCCCCAGTGGTGGGATTACAGGCATATCCCACTATGCCCAGCATTTATAAATGGGTACTGAGGATCAAAGTCAGGTCCTCATGCTGAAGGAACAGAAAATAGCTTTTATATAGGCAGTCAGCTGGGACAGAGGCCTAAAGAAAACATGGATGCTACCTTGCCTGCCCTGACAAGACTAATACCTAGATCTGACCCAGTGTCATCCAAGAGGGCTGTAAGCAACCCTCCCCAACAGCAGCTTTCTGCTTCTACCTCAGCTCAGTATACCTAGGTGGGCTGGCCCCTTCTGTGTCCATCAACCAACTAACTGCGTGTTTCCCTTACACACCTGCATCTGATGATGAGGCTCATCTTAATTACATTTGATCCTTACGGGAGAAGCCTAACCACACGTACAACCTCTCTTCTTGGTCCTGGCTCTGTGGTTCCCCCGGAACACCATTGTGTAAGTCTCCTGTCAGGCACTTCCTGCCCGGCTTTGAGGGGCTTTCCTGCTTTGTCACAAGAATGATCTTTCTTTAAGCCCTGAGTCCTTCACTATCCAATCTCAGCTGTGTTGGACCCCTATGTGAAGTTGAAGGGCTTGTGCTGTCATGCTTTGCTTTGTGTGTGTGTGTGTGTCTCCAGAGGAATCTTTCTGGGAGAGTTCTCTGTGAAGGAGATTCTCTCCATCTCTCTTCCTCCTTTCCAGCTGGGCAGGGGGAGAATTCCCTTTTGGCTCAGTCTTCTCTCCATCTCTCTTCCTCCTTTCCAGCTGGGCAGGGGGAGAATTCCCTTTTGGCTCAGTCTTTAAGCTAGTCTTTTCCCTGAATCCAAATTCTCGCTAAAATAAATCTAATAATTTAACCTTCTTGAGATTCATTTTTTTTCAAATCCTTGCTAATTGGATAAGAACCCAAAGTTACGTTCCAAAGACCTGGGATCTGCATCTTTGCAGAATTTAATTCCTCCCTAGACCCCAAATCCTGCATCTATGCTTGGGAGGTAAGCACTTTGTGGGGATTGGGCTATCTTCCCAGCTCAAGATCTGACTTCGAAAGTGGAAGCAGTCAGTGATGCTCTAAAATCTTCCTATGGCATCTACATACGGACTCCACCTCTCTTCTGGTTAATGTAGATCTGCAATTTCTGTTCTTTTTTGTGTTTATGTTTATTTATTTATTTGAGTGCGACAGACAGACAGAGAAAGAGGCAGATAGATAAAAGAGAGAGAGAGAACAGATGCACTATGGCCTCTAACCACTGCAAATGAACTTCAGATGCATGTGCCCCCTTGTGCATCTGGCTTACGTGGATCCTGGGGAATCGAGCTTCGAACCAGGGTCCTTAGGCTTCACAGGCAAGTGCTTAACTGCTAAACCATCTCTCCAGCCCCAATTTCTGTTCTTAACACCATATGCTTTCATAAGCCCACAGTGATTACAAACAACAGCACTGGGGAGGTCTCAATGGAATGGGGGCTAGAGAGAGGGGATATAAGAGTATACCTGATGTGAATATGATCAAATTACAATCTGCTCATCTATTAAAGTTCTCAAATTTAAACAAATTAATGAAAGACCACACACTGCAGGCTGAATCCTGGCAGCACTTAACCCCCTTAGGAACTTTGCTGGCCTCTCTGTCTCTCATGCTGGGAACACAGACTGCCCCCACTAGCACACAGAAGGTGACATCCACAAACACTAGAAATTCTTCCTTGACCTCAGGTTCTACTCTACATACACCTTATTCATCTGCTCCCCATATAGGAAAATTGCTTAAATGTGTTCCCTATTTTCTGATTTTCCATTCCAAATCTAGTTCATCTTTCTTTCATTCTTTCTTTTTTTCTTTTTGGTTTTTCGAGGTAGGGTCTCGCTCTAGCCCAGGCTGACATGGAGTTCACTTTCTAGTCTCAGGGTGGCCTTGAACTCAGAGTGATCCTCCTACCTCTGCCTCCCGAGTTCTAGGATTAAAGGCGTGTGCCACCACGCCTGGCTTAGTTCTTCTCACTACCTATCATTCCACTGAAACTGCTCTACACAGACACTGATGGCCATATCACCTAACAAAATGGTCAAGTACGAGGTCTCATTTCAAGAACACCTGGCACAGCCAATTATTTCCTCCTTGAAGTACCACCCCCAGGTGGCTTCCAGGACAAGACATATCCACTCACATGCACGATGTAATTAAACAGTCCCGGCTTATCTATCTTCACAGGCCATAGACAATTGTTGAGCTAATCCCAATGAGTTTATTTCTACCTCATGAGCCTGGTTCACATGTGTCTTTCACTGGATTATTCCTTGGATGTGCAACTCTAAAGACTGGAATGTGCTAGAAATGTTTTCAGCTCCGCATTTCTCTTTTTTACATCCTCACAGCTTAGGGACTTTCATCCAATATCTTAGCTTTTTTTTTGGTTTTTTGAGGTACAGTCTCACTCTTGCCCAGGCTGATCTGGAATTCACTGTGTTGTCTCAGGGTGGCCTCGAACTCATGGAGATCATCCTACCTCTGCCACCCGAGTGCTGGGATTAAAGGCATGTGCTACCATGTCCAGTTTCAATATCTTAGCTTTTAATACCATACATGTTGGTGACAGTCACATTGATTTAAAAAATATTACACTGGCAAAAGTACCTCTGAGTGAGGGTTCAAAACTTGTTCTGTTTTTGAACTTGGCACTCTGTTCATTGACTTTCTTTTTTTTTTTTTTTTTTAAAGCAGCTTCATGTTTTCTGAAATATGACACTTGTTTTGTTCCCACCAGCGGTGCATGCACGTTCCTGGTGCTTCACCGGTGCATGGTGGTTCACTCTGTTAATTTATATTTATTTATTTATTTGAGCAGACAGACAGAGGGAGAAAGAGGTAGAGAGAGAGAGAGAGAGAGAGAGGGAGACAGAGAGAGAGAAAGGGAGAGAAAGAATGGGCGTGTCAGGGCCTCCAGCCACTGCAAATGAACTCCAGATGCATGCACCCCCTTGTGCATCTGGCTAATGTGGGTCCTGGGGAATTGAGCCTCGAACCAGGGTCCTTAGGCTTCACAGGCAAGTGCTTAACCGCTAAGCCATCTCTCCAGCCCTTCACTGACTTTCTTGTGGCTTGTTATCTCATTTCATGCAGAGTGCTCAAATTCAAGCTCCTTAGAGATGTCTTCTGACCATGACATAGAAAACAGCATACTGGGGGTTGGGGAAATGGCTTAGTGGTTAAGGCATTTGCCTGTGAAGCCTAAGGACCACAGTTCAGTTCCCTAGGACTCATGTAAACCAGAAGCACAAGGGAGTGCATACATCTGGAGTTTGTTTGCAGTGACTAGAGGCCCTGGTGTGCCCAATCTCTCCTTTTCTCTGTGTGCCTCTCTCTCTCTCAAATAAATAAAAAATACATTAAAAAAAAAGAAAAAAGAAAAGAAAACAACATCCTTCGCATGTGTGTCTTATTTTGTCTTTCTCTCCTCAACCTGAACTCTATGGGGTATTATCCAGTAGATGAAAATATATTTTTGAATAAATAAATACTTCTTCCAGAAGATCATTTTAGAACTTTTCCCACATTAGACACATCTAGTTAAAAACTTGACGTTATCTGTGTGCCACTTTAACTGTAAACTCTTTACTTTGGGCACATACCTCGCTAGAACGCATCAACTTTTAAGAGCCATCAATGACTTAATTGGGCTGGAGAGATTGCCTAGTGGTTCAGGCACTAGCCTGTGTAGCCTAAGGATCCAGGTCAATTTCCCAATATCCATGCAAGCCAGATGCACGTGGCAGTGCTTGAGATCTGGAGATTGTTTGCAGTGGCTGCGTGCTCTGGCACACCCATTTCCTCTCTTTCAAAGTGGATAAATAAAAATTAAAAAAACACTGTTTATCTTCATATTTTCCAGTGTACAGCTTTCTATCATTCCCAACTGACTGCATTTATTAGTATTTCTCAGTAACTTAGTATGTCTGTAATGAGTTATACTTTTAAAATATGCAGCATCCATTTATGACTTAAAGCAAACATTCACTGACCTTAGAAAGGAATGTCTTCATTTTAACTCCAGAGTAAATAGCTGCAGAAGTTTCTTCTTTTGCCAGATTCTTGAGGAAGCTCATTAAAAGGCTGTTTTTATGTGTAAGAAAAGCTGCCAAAATTCCTCTAGAAATAGTTGTGTTCTCTTCATTTATCTTTGATGTAGGATTATAAATAATCCCCAAACGACTATGAACACTTGTTTTCTGCAACACACATTGGCAGGTTAAAAAGATGAGTGTCTGATACACCTTTTACAGTTGAATACCATTTGTTCTTATCAAGTGTTCATGTCACCTTACACAACCTTTCACTGCCAGTCTTTCTATAACATGTGCACTAAATATGCAATTACCATGAACATAGCCTAGGAAACAGTCATTTTAATAAGTCTGCCAGGCTCACCTCTTTGTGTAAAGATTTTTGGGTAATGTAATAGTCTCTTTGAGTGTATCAAACAAACTAATATACACAAAGCATAGAAGAAAAGTACTTTTTTTTCAGCGTAGTAACCTGTTTTAAATAGAGACTGAATAGAAATTCCTTAGTCCCCTTACCACTGTTTTCCAATCCAGTTAATTAAAGTGAGAACACAGAAGGGTATAAGGATTCAGTACTTGCTCTACATACTGTTTCACAAAGTGGCAGCATATTTGCAGGAAGAGGCCTACTCACCATGTGCGTCAATGCATTCAACAGCAGCCTCCTCCCAGATGGCACCTCAAAATCAGCAATGATCCACAGAGTGACGGCACAAGCTACGTCATCTGAAAATTTCAAATAGTTAAGTAAAATTAACCCTTTTGAAAATCAAAGTAAAAGTCAGGGAACATTCCCAGTTACCCAATCACAACACAAGTCTAAAAATTCTCCAAGAAGGCAGCTAAGACAGCTCTAACTCTGTCTTGGTGTCAGCACCCTCGCCATCAGTGATAAGCTCTTCGAAAGTGTTAAAGGCGGCAAGGTTCTCAGTCTAACACCTCGAGACGTTTCTGTTCTTGCGTGTGTGTCTATGCGTGCGTGTCTATGCGTGTGTGTGCACGCACATGTGGTGAGCAAGTGCTTGTGTGCTTGTGGAGCTGGAAGCCAGAGGTTGACGTCAGGTGCATTCCTTGATCATTCTCCACCCCGTTCCCTGAGCTCACTTGAGCGCAGAGTGTGTTGGTTCAGTGTGTCTGGCTGCCCAGTCTTCCTGGGCGCCCTTGGTCTCTCGGGCCGCCTCACCCGCACGGCTTACGCACCGCCACCTCTGAGCTCCGGTCCTCGCACTTGTGCGGCAAACCCTTTATCCACTGAGCCAGTCCCCAGAACCCCTTTGACCCTCTCTGCCTGTATTTGACACATTCAAAGCTACAAATATATTAAAATGAAGCCACAACTAGACTTTATTACTTGCTAGATTTTGTGTAGACACAGCAATTCATAAGCACAAAATCGTAGAATCTGCCAGCCACCCAGGACGACCAGGTTGGAAGTTGTACTCAGTGCACAGCATTAAAATGAGCTGCGAGCCTTTTGCTTTAACTCTCTCACATACCAAGCTCACTCCTCACCATCTGCCATTTTCTCTTTAGATACCCTAATCTACCTTTTAAAATTTCTGATGTCTTGGTTCTCACTTTCATCTTCCTAGCAGGGTATATTGAATGAAACAAAGTAAAATAATCTGACCAACTTTATTTATCTTAATTTATCTGAACAGTTGTACCTTAGCAAGTCTGTGGTCCAACTGCAGATTTCTCTTTTTAGCCTAAATCCTTATTTACAACTAGGTAACTGTCTGGGTCTTCCTTCTTCTGGTTTTAACTACAACTTAAGCAAATTGCCAGATTTTGTGTAATCACAATACAGAAACTATTACCTCCTATGACACAGGAACTGCATTTTATTTATGTATTTATCAAAATAGCTTGCAATATGTTTCATTATTCTCTTAAAAGAGTGAAAATGGAATAGCTTACTTAAAAGAAGAAAGCAAAAAGCCACGCTGAACCCCTGCTGCATGTGTGATTAATTAGGGTAAGAGGCATAGTTTTCCCAGTACAGTCCTTAAGTTGTAACAAATTATAAACTGTCAAACTGAAATCTAGTGAAAGAATAGAAACAGTAAAATTTACTATGTAAGCACTTTACTAAAATGGTAAGTTTTATTAATTTAGGAATCAATTAAAATATGTTTATTACCTTCTAGGGTTAAATAATGCATGTTTTTTGCAATCACAGCACTTTTATCTTGTGAATCCAAGAAAGAGAAGGTAGAGAAATCTTCAATATCAGCAGTTACTGAAGAAAAATCATATAAATGTTCAACAATGAATTAGCAAAACATTCACAAAAGCATTTATGGAACAGTATGTGGAGAGTTATTTTACCTGATGAAGATATTAAATTAAGATACCGTGGCTCAGTATGCAAAATCAAAGAATTCATATGGGGTACAACATTATTCTTATCCATTAGGAAATTAATTACATCGATTTGGTCATTTAATGTGCCCTAAAATAAAAATATTACATGCATGTTGTTAAATTATTAAGATAATATATAAATATTAGTATATGATTTAGGATTATTATAGTCAATTTGTCATTAAATTATAATTTAACTTGCAATTCATTTTTGATGTAATTATCCATAAGATAAATTTAATTTTTAAATCACTGTTAAATGATCAGGGTAAAATTTATACAATTAACTTATACCACTAGAAAGTTAATATCATTTATAAATGTCATTCATGTTATTTTTCTCATAAATGCTTACCTACCATCACAACATTTCTTTGCAAATTTATGGATGTACGCATCATCTTTCTGAGAAGAGCCACTTCTAATTCTTCAATAGTCATCTCTTTGTGGTTAAACGGCTCACCATTATAAAGAGCCTGGGGCAAAGGACCTAAGCCAGTCTTCCCATAAAAGCTTGCTCCTGCCTGTTCATTAAGAAAATCAGTATTAGAAAATATATAACTGAAAACAAATTAAAAGAAAATGGAATAGCATCATATTTTATGCTATAGGAAAAAGGTTATCTTTTCTGTTTCTATTTGTGATTCCCAGTGTAAATAGCATGCAATTTATCTACACACAGGAGTCAGGACACATTCTCTGTAAAAGGTTAGATTATAAATATTCTAAGTTTTATGAGTGAGCCCTTTGGTCTCTGCTGTAAAGAATGACCTCTGGTGTTAAAGTGCAAAATCAGTCACAGACAACACATGAATGAATGAGTGTGGCTGTCCCAAATACACTTTGTAGAAACAAGAAGTGTGTGGTCTGGCTGATCCTTGATATACAATGACATTCACAGGGCTGGGGCGATGATTCCAGGATGGTCATACAAGCATGAGGAGCAGAGTTCCCACCCCCAGGACCCACGTAAAAACTTAGCATGGTTGCACAGGCTTGTACTTCCTGTGCAGGGGAGGCATACACAGGAGGACTTTTACAGCTTGCTGGCTAGCCAATCTAGCCAAACTGGTGACCTTTTCTCAAAACATATGGCAGACAATGACTTTGGAAGACACCTGAGGTCAACCTCTGGCCTTCACATATGCCTGTTCACGTGCACCTGCATGCACATGTGCCCTCATCAACATGCACATATACATAATATACATAAAAATATTAACATTTGCTAAAAATCAAAACATTTATTTGCATTAGACTTATTTTATTCACATACTAATTTATGCAGTAAACTCTTACTGAATTATGCTATCAACATTAGGTTAGACATAGGGAAAGTAGAGCTGAAAGCTTGTCCTGGAGGGTCCACATACTCACATACACAACAGAGGCACCTACACCATTCCAAGGGTCCACAAAGGAAACATTTGTCAAACTTGAGCATGACAGGAAGGTCAGGGACAGCTTCTGCTATAGACTGTGACACTGAAAGCCTTAAAAGATGAATAAGGGCTGGAGAGATGGCTTAGCGGTTAAGCGCTTGCCTGTGAAGCCTAAGGACCCTGGTTTGAGGCTCGGTTCCCCAGGTCCCACGTTAGCCAGATGCACAAGGGGGCGCACACGTCTGGAGTTCGTTTGCAGAGGCTGGAAGCCCTGGCGCGCCCATTCTCTCTCTCTCCCTCTCTGTCTTTTTCTCTGTGTCTGTCACTCTCAAATAAATGAATAAAAAATTTTTTAAAAAAAGATGAATAAAAATTTTTCAGAAGATAAGGTGGAGAAATACATTCCTGGTGAACCAACAGAAGGGGCGGAAGTAGTAGGGAAGCGAGGACATGGCATATTTAGGCAGCGGCAAGTGAACGTGCGGTGTGATGTAGAGAGGAAATACTGTCAGCTATGCAGCCAGAGGTCAGGTCAGCTATGCAGCCAGAGGTCAGGTCACGGACGTTTGCCACACTTACATTCTATCTTAGAAGTGACGGGCATCAAACAATTCATTCACTTGACATTGGTTACTGTGCTGGGATCATCATTATGATAGCTAATATTCTCACAAGGAGGCTAAGAAATGAAGAAGAGTCAATAATTCGATCTGAAGCAGGCACAGAAGGGATTCACAGTTTAGAATGTTTATAGGCTATTCTAGATGAGTATCCTTACCCAAAATACTAAGTGCTACTTAATGCTCAAAAGATTTAAAGAGGAAAAAAAAAAAAAACGGTTTGAAGGTTTGGGAGTTCAGACTAGGGCTATTCAACTTATAGTACTACTACATCTATTTCGCATATGAATGATGGAGCACATTCACAAAGATTAATTACTACAATGGCATGTGGCTAATATATTTTTGAACTAGAGTTTATGCCCCATCTCTGACAAAGAGCTTGAGCTCTTAACTACAGTACTATGTCTCCACTTATTGGACCTCTAGTACATATGAAACTTATGAATGACATAAATGATATGCACCGTCTTAAAAGAAGCTTATGTTTCAACAGTGTGCGAGTTAATGTAATAACAAGTGTGAATAGTTACCCATGGTACCAATGTCACTATTAATTCTGTCTAGGAAAAATGTTCATGACAAGTAAGAAGCCAGATTGCTTATTTAAGGAACACAACAGCAACGGAGTCAGAGGAGCGTAGGCCGGGAGCCCCGGGCTTGTAACTCTTCAGCAGAGCATGGAAGCAGCGGCCATGGACGAGGGGAGAGCGAGGCAGTGTCTGGCGTGTCTAACAGGTGGACACACAGAACCTGATCTGGTACCTGGGAGGATGGGAAGGAAATGGAATCCTTCAGGATGCCTCCCAGGCTCCCAGCATAGGTCATGTGTGTGACCAGTGACGCTACATACCCTCTCAACTGCAGCACAGGATAGGGAACAGGTGGGGCAAGAAGCAGGATGACAAGCGCTTCTGATTTCAGGCGTTTATGGGCAATGAACTAGACAAATTCCTGGATTTGATCTCCAGAAAGATGTCCTTGCTAAAGAAAAGAGGTCCTTTCTCTACTTCTACTCCACAACTTCTGATTAGGCAACCTATCCATCCCCAAAACTTTAAGATAGTTCTGACAACACAAATTTATACTTTTAGCTCACATCACTTTGTGACATAAAGACATGTTTATTTCACATCTTCTCTGGAAGTTTCATAGGCACCTCAAATTCTGTGTGTGAAAAACTAAACTTCCAATTTTTAAAAAATATTTGTTTTTATTTATTTATTTATTTGTGTGTGTGTGTGTGTGTGTGTGTGAGAGAGAGAGAGAGAGAGAGAGAGAGAGAGAGAGAGAGAGAGAGAGAGAGAGAGAGAGGGAGAGAGGAGAGAGAGGAGGATAGAGAGAAAGGCAACCAGGGCCTTCAGCCACTGCAAATGAACTCAATGCATGCACCACCATTTGCATCTGGCTTAGGTGGGTCCTGGGGAATTGAACCTGGATCCTTTGGCTTTGCAGGTAAGCACCTTAACTGCTAAGCCATCTCTCCAGCCCTGAATTTCTAATTTTAATCTCCCAATTTATGTCTTCCTTCTCCCCTTCCTTCAGCAACGGCATGACACTCTCCCCCTTAGGTAGTCACCTGAATGTCGGTAGTAATCCTCAGTGCTTTCTCATTTCCCCTTACCTTCTTCAATCTCGCAGCAGATGCCTGTGTCATTGTGCATCTGGCTTTAGGTGGGTACTGGGGAACCAAACTGTGGTTGTTTGGCTTTGCAAGCAAGTGCCTTAAGTACCGATTCACCTCTTCAGTCCCTGTTTTTGTGAATTCTTTTTTTTTTTTTTTTTTTTTTCCGAGGTAGGGTCTTGCTCTACCCAGGCTGACCTGGAATTCACTATGTAGTTTTAGGGTAGCCCTGAACTCACGGCGATCCTCGCACTTCTGTCTCCCGAGTGCTGGGACTAAAGGTGTGTGAGTGCCTGGCTGTTACTGTGAATTCTTGATCCTCTTTCGTCTTCTCCATGGGATATTGTTACCTCTCTTTTTTCTGCTCTTTTAAAATCTTCTGGGTTCAGTATCATGAATTATCTCAGATTTACCGAGGTAAGAAGCCTGAACATGTGCCTCATTGATAATTTTCAAGTATAAAATGTATTATTACTATAGTCACAGAACTAAGTCTTGAGCTTAGTCCTCTGGTCTAACTGATGAAATCCTGTATTCTTTGACTAACATCTGTCCACGTCTTCTCACCCCACAGAGGCTCTGGTACTAGGTTCCTCTATGTAAGACTGCATGTAGGCATAGGATTATATGGTCCTGGACTTTGTGTCCTGCTTATTTCACTTATTATAATATCAAAACTTACCTTTCTTTCAGAATCATATTTGGAATAAAGTCCTAAAATCTCCAAAATATTACTATCTGGGCATTTATTTTGAAGAACACTCATCACATCATCCACAGTGAGTACATGCTGGGACTTCACTTTTTCGTACATCTGTGGAAATAAAGACATATTTCTTCCTTTTAGAGCACAAAGTTTTCTTGTAGTTTGTGAGTTCTTTTATTTTTTGGGGGGTAGGGTGCGGACACTGAGTCTGAAACAAAGTAGTCAGGCTTGTCTGGCACTCACTATGCACTGTGGATGGCTGTGAACTCCTGATCATCCTGACTCCATTTCCTGAGTACTGGGATCCTAAGTGTGCACCACCTTGCTCATTTTACTAAGTGCTGGTGATCAGACCCAGGACTATGTGCCAACTCAGCCATACCCCAGTAGCTTTTGAGGGTAGTAAATATGTACATACTACATACATATAGGAAAGTCACTTTAAACTTATATGTTATCTTCAAATAACACTACTTTAAAGTATTCTATAGTCAAATATCCTATATATGTCAAAACTATGATGAATTCATGTTATATTCTATTTTGATCAAACGGGACAAACTAGACACTGATTCTTAATAAAATGATGGTTAACCTTCTTCAAAAAGAGATCCACTCAGTATAAAGGAACCCATATCTGGAATTGGGAACCAGATCAACTTCCTATGGAGACAAAGATCATGTTCTTCAGTGTCATGCTCTCACTAGTCTTTGGCTAAAAGAGGGGTTACATACATCAAATTCTCCCTAAATTAATAATGCTTATCTGATTTAAACTATGCTGACTTCACTCTCCATTGTGGAATCTGTTCTTCTTTTTCAGAAAGCAGAGACACTGGAGGAGATAAACTACCCCTCACACTTCAGCCAAGCCACAGATAAAACCACAGAGAAATTGAGAAGATGAGCAAGAGCGCTGCTTCCATGCTGAACCTGATAATCAGCACCAGGGTGAAGGAGACAGACCCTGAGGATACTCATCACCTCCCAAAGCAGAGATCCAGAGGCTCCTAAAAGCTCATCACTAAAGGAGACTTAAAATTCACCCAACATGACTTAGGGAATTTTGTGGAAGAGGGGGCGGAAAGACTTTAATAGCCACAGGCTGAGACATCATGCCCAGAGGCATTCCCTCCCCCCACCCAAAAAATAACTGACCTCTGTTCCCACAATGCATAAGCCACAACCCCACAGGGAATACTACAACCCCACTGAGGAGCGTCCCCAACAGAGCGGGGGCAGGGTTGAGGGAAAAGGGGGTACCAACACAAGATGTATCCATACGAAATATGTTGTTAATAATAATAATAAAATGTGTAAAACATTTTAAAAATGACATTTCTAAATGCTTTATTTTCATTTCTGCTTGCTCCTCAGCAATCATCCTGACTAGTTCTTTTTTCTGATGGTCATCTCTCATTCAGATGTTTTAATCACACATGCAGAATACACTGCCTGCTGAGTAGGTGGGACTGCAGGCATTTGCCAGGCCTCTGACTGTGATCACTCATCTTTTATGTAACTGCTGAACTTACACTTTTAATGCACTATCAGGCTTCGAAATTCATAATTCCTGATAAAGAACAACCTATAACTTGTCCTTGTTTTATTTTTATTTTTTTGAATTTGTAAGGATTGACTGCAGGTTATGCTAGATTCACATGGTGATTGAGGAAATATTTTCTCTTTTTATTATCTAAAAGATATTTGAAAGATTGAAACTTTTATTTCTTCAAACATTTCAACCTTCACAAGAACCTGATGCATTAGTACCTCTAAATTCCTATACTATAAATTCTGTTGAGAGGTGAGTGTGTAAGGCTCCATGACTGCTTGAAAATAATAATGCACCAGGCTTAATCTAAGGGTAGGGATGTTTGCAATCTCCACCTACTTCTGCAATTGAGCCTCCAGGGTGAATTTGCCAATTTTACTATCTTTTGAGAGAATCAACCTTTGACATTTTAACCACTTATTTGGATTTTTGCTCAATTCCTTAATGCCTACTCTTTTTATTATTTCCTTCTACTTCCAAAAAATGTATTATTCATTTTGCTTAGTTAACCAGTAGCTTTGATTTTTTTTTTTCGAGGTAGAGTCTCATTTAGCCCTGGAATTCACTATGCAGTCTCAGGTTGGCCTCGAAATCACACAGATCCTCCTACCTCTCCCTCCTGAATGCTGGGATTAACAGCACCAGAGCCTCTGGCCCCCACAAACCAACTCCGCATGCATGTGCCACATGGTACATATGGCTTTATGTGGGTCCTGTGGACTCGAACTCTGGTTGTTAGGTTTTGCAGGCAAGTGCCTTACTGCTGAACCATCTCTCCAGCCCAGCTAACCAGTATTTTAAAGCTTTCTCTTGTTAACTAAAACAGTTTTCCCTTTGCTATTTTTATTTGAAAGCCTTTTTCACTGTTTGCTATATTTAGAAACAAGCCATGTAGACTGAACTTGTTCATTATATTGCTCTAATTCTTATGAATCTCACTTGTATTGGATCTGTTCCCTTTACCAAAAACAGAAAAGTAGAACAGCCTATCTCCCGTTTCTTTCTTGCTGTCAAATTTTGAATTATATATCTGGAAGCAATATTTGTAGTAATATACAAGTTTAGCATGTTTTTCTGAAATTTATTTCAGTAATTTTTATGGCTACTTTGCAGCATATCTAAGCATAATTTTCAATTCTTTCATAGTTATTCTTTTGTATGCTAAGTTTTAGTTTAATCATAATATACCTTTTATTAAAAATAAAACTCTTATCATTTTATCATTTGCTGTCCATTATACCTCTCATAAGCCTTTTGCTCATTGGTCCCTTTATTGCTTTCTAAATCATTCTTAGATGATCACTGATTTCTTCAGGGATTTTTGAATACTTATTTTATCTGTATTTATTCTAGGAGTTATAATATTTATTGAAACATTCTAATTTTTATTAATCCTAATACTGACAAAAATATTATCTCCATTTCAAAACAGATCTATTTACTCCATACTCCTTTGGACAATTAGAAGCAGATATTCACAAGCAGAACTGATGAATTAGTTAATCCATTTATGTCTTTAAGGAGAAAAGTATTTATCTTCATATAGATTTATAATAAAATAGTTGGATCTTAATAAAAGATACAAGTCAATTCAACCAAATTTCTTATAAGCCCTTACCAACCAATAGTAAATAAGGTGAGATATATTACTGATATATTACAGGGCACTACTTACAGAGTATTCTGTACTCCAAATAACTGAAGTGTGGGAAATTTCTATATCCTAGCACACATTGATTTTATGAAGAATTTAATGATTTCCCTGGAAACTACTGAGGCAGGATAGGATATTTATACTGCATTTGTATTAGAAATTGATTTTCATGGAAAGACATATTTATCTATCTATCCTATAAACTCTTGGAAAATTGAAGTATACTTGAACTCAGGTTTCAATACAAAGCAGTTTAAAATCAAAACTACAAATGTGGGGACTAGCATACTAGGTCATTCTAAACTACAAATGTGGGCTAGCATATGGAGCATACTAACATAAAATTGTGGGCTGGCATATAGGTCATGTTATATTACAAATGTGGCCTAGCATATAGATGATACTAAACTACAAATGTGGGCTAGCAAATAGAGTGCTAAACTACAAATGTGGGCTACTGTATTGATCATGCTAAACAATTTTAAACTCAACTATGAAATAATCTTACCTCTTATTTTCCCCTAATCAGGTTTTCACCAATTTCTGACTTTTTTTTTTTTTTTAACGATCTCTTTCCCGACTTCATCTCAGTCTTTCTTCTTTCATATGATGGATGTCACTGAGTGATCCTTTCCTCTTCTGAAAGTGCTTAGCAAGTGTCTCTGTGTTTTGTAAAGTGGATATGTGTTTTCACAATCTCTCTATCAGCGACGTCATTCAAGACCTAGGTCATAAATCCTTCCGAAGATAATCACATTCTATTATGCTTTCGGCTTTGAAGGGGAGATAAATTTCATTTTGGTAGAGCCTTGGTTGCCTAATTTATAAATTTGGGATAATATTTATTTCACTAGAAAGTTACAGGAGTCATGTTATATCATGTGTATTAAGTCCCAGGAATATTTCATATATTTAAAGTGGCAAAATAGCAAATGTAGTGATACAATAACTCACATGTATCATGGAAACAAATGCTTCTGACATATCATATTCTTTTGCAATATAGTTGAAAGCTCGCCAAAGAGCAACTCCAGCATCTTTTGTTCCATCAACTTCATTATCTGTATTAAGAATGAATACAAAACCAATTCTGGGAAAAGAAGATGAATAAGCAATGTTATAACTACCTCTTAAACCACAACTAATTATTGCTTTAAAATATTACACTATGACTTCTAGAATGGAGGGAGTGTATTAGTAGATAAGGGAAAATGGAGTATTATTAGAAAAGTGTGGTTAGCATGTGTGGTGGTTTGATTCAGGTGTCCCCCATAAACTTAGGTGTTCTGAATGCTAGGTTCCCAGCTGATGGATATTTGGGAATTAATGCCTCCTGGAGGGAGTGTATTGTTGGGGGTGGGCTTATGGGCTTTATAGCCAGTTTCCCCATGCCAGTGTTTGGCACACCCTCCTGTTGCTGTGGTCCACCTTATGTTGGCCAGGGGGTGATGTCCACCCTCTGCTCATGCCATCGTTTTCCCCTGCCATCGCGGAGCTTCCCCTCGAGCCTGTAAGCCAAATAAAACTCTTTTTCCCAGAAGCTGCTCTTGGTTGGGTGATTTCTACCAGCAATGCGAACCGAACTGCAACAGCATACTTATTCATCAAAATCCTGATAGCTGTTTCATTCTTTTTTTTTTTTGAGGTAGGGTCTCACTCTAGCCCAGGCTGACCTGGGATTCACTATGGAGTCTCAGGGTGGCGATCCTCCTACCTCTGTCTCCCGAATGCTGGGATTAAAGGCATGTGCCACCAAGCCTGGCTTATTTCATTCTTACAAAATGTCAGACACTCTCTGGTATTACATTATAAATGACCATATACTTGGGGAATAAAAGTGTAAGTGGGTAACTATAGTCTTAATATAACTTCACAAAGATGGACCCGTTAGTAAATTTCCAGATTGATCAGGTTATTACCTCAGAAAATTAACAAGGCATTGAAGAACATTAGGCAGCTGTAAGTGACAGAACATTATAAAAGTATATGATACTTCGCAGTCATGCTATCCTGCCAGGCATGAGATCTGTTGCTTTGAATTCCACATACATACTTTCTGTAACAGGATAGAAGCAACATGACACGTACATAAATTTAGCTTACCTAAGAGGAGCTTCATTGTAATAGAAAAGGGCAGCAAGCCTTATAAAATCCAAGGTATATGCTTGAGTAGGGTCAATAAACAAAACCTAAAAGAATGAACATAATCACTATTTAAAAACTAGAATTTTCATGAAATGCAAATTTAGTCTAGTTTCTATAATTTAAAGTATGAAGTTTAAGGAATAATTTTTTAAAAATTTCCATTGATTCTAAAAATCTTTGAGGAATACATAAGAATTCCATAATTTATGAGGAGGGGTTTTTTAACAGCTGAACAACCACATATGCATGGAATTTAACAAAAGGATTTAAACATCTTTTTGAAAGCACAACATAAACTATGTACTTTCCAGAAAATGAAACATCTTATTGCAAATGTTCATTGGCCAACAAAACAAAACAAAACAAAACAAAAAATGAAAATTTGACTAAAAACTAGCATTATAATGTCTACATCCTGAAGATTCTTATAGGAAATAAGATATATACTTCCTATGTGCCAAGCAAAAAACTAGGTATTTCTCTATGCATTTTAATATTTAAATAAGGTTGTTAGACTACTTAAACTATAATAATGAATTAATAAAGACTGATGAAAAAGCAATGTTTACATATTCCCCCCTGAATTTCTAACCCTTATCATTAGTTCTTTATAATATACAACAAAGAAAAATTCCATTGAAATAATGTAAAAATATTCATATTATAAATAGCATAAGAGGTGCATTACTAACAAAGTAAATGTCATGATCAGCTTGCTTTTTTTTTTTTTTTCAAGAGAAAGAGAGCATGGGCATGCCAGGACTGTCAGCCTCTGCAGACAAACTCCAGATGCACGTGCCCCTTATGCACATGTGCGACACTGCACATTTGCATCACTGTGTGTCTGGCTACATAGGACCTGGAGATTTGGACATGAGTTCTGAGGCTTCACAGGCAAGCACCTTAACCACTAAGCAATCTCTCCAGCCTACATTACTGCATTCTAATGCCCTTTAGCCATGTCTGTTGTATCAGGTAAGCATACTACAACTGAGATGTCTACCTGTAAACAGAAAGACACTCCACAAAGAATGTATCTTTATAAAGGTGTAAAACTCACCAAATTATGAAAGTTGCGCCTTATGGAAGGTATACTGTCATGAACTGGTGGCTTCAGAAGTTCCCAGCAACTTGAAGGCCAAGATGCATACAAAGCATCATTTTCTAAGTCATTAATCCACTACAAAAGAATACAGAAATCTGTGAAAGCTATATTATGCTAAGTTACAACCTTTTCAAAGCCAGATGTTTTTCTATGACATGTACAACATACATAGATTTCCTGTATTTCTTATTTTTTTAGTTAGCATGTAGTTTTAGGTATCATTATGGCATTTTTAAACACAATTTGCTTAAATTGTCCCTTTCCCTCTACCTATCCCATCCTCCTTGTGTCCTCTGTTCACATGTCATATGTAAATAAAGCCAGGGGAAGATCCTCTCACTCAAGGAACACATCATATATGACAACATTATACTTCCCAGTCTTTTTTTTTTTTTTTTTTTTTTTTTTCGAGGAAGAGTCTCACTCTGGCTCAGGCTGACCTGGAATTAACTATGTAGTCTCAGGGTGGCCTTGAACTCACGGTGATCCTTGTGCCTCTGCCTCTGGAGTGTTGGGATTAAAAGTGTGCACAACCATGCCTGGCTCTCTCTCTGTCTCTCTCTCTCTCTCTCTTTTATGAGGTAGGGTTTCACTCTAGCCCAGGTGACATGGAATTCCCTTGTAGCTTCATGGTGGCCTTAAAGTCACAGTGATCCTCTACCTCTGCCTCTGGAGTGCTGGGATTAAACGCATGGGCCACCAAGCCCAATTCCCAGTCTTTTACAATAACTGATTGCTTTCTCTCATGCATTTTTAAAAAAATCTCACAAATATAGTAGCTTAGATTAGATTAGCTGTCCATCCTGAAACAACCTGGAAAGCTGAAAGAACAAGTAGAACACTTAGGCTTGTATGCAGCAACAATGGGCTGTCTGGAGTAGATTATTATTGTCCTTGAAGAGGGTGGTAGAACAGGAAAATTCTACATTCACCTTAACTTTGTCCCAGGCATTTAAAAATTTATAGCCTAAAGGAAGAGGATGCAATCAGAGAAGTCGTGTTAGGCAGGAAAATTAAAGTATAGGCTGTCAATGCTACTTACTGGGAGAAGGGATCTAAGACAGAAGGAAACTGCATGGAAGTGGCAAACCCACTTCCACAGAAACTCATGTGTTCATTTGCTGTCTGCTACCCTGCACACATCCTGACACCCTCAAAAACCCAGGAGAAGAGAGAAACCAAGAGGCAGAAGCTACAGCCACAATTCAGTACCAAGAAGTCAAAGGCCAGAGTGCAGAGTGGAGTTCGGGTGCCCCTGGAGGCTCAGGCTAGGTCGGGTGCTTGCAGGGAGACCATAGCAAAGGAGGCACCAATCTACAGCAGGGCTCAGCAGAAACAAGGGAGCATCAGTCTTGAATGCCAGACCAAGCTTCCACAGCGTTTTACCCATTCCTTGCTCATAAAAAAAAACAAACCAACCAAACAAAAGACAACAAATGGGCATGGGCTGGATGTGGTGGCTTATGTTGTAATCCTAGCATTATGGGGGCTAAGGCAGGAGATAGTGAGTCTGAGGCCAGTAAGAACTACAACGCGAAACCCTGTCTCACAAACGAACCAACCCAAACCACCCCCCACCACAATGAACACCACCGACACAGAAAAAGACAAGGGTGTTGCAATCTAAGATCAAAAAGATAAAAAGTGAGATCCAAAGACGACTTTGGCAGGGTGGACTGCCTCTCCTTGGTGAGTGAGCTAAGACTAGTCTCATCTTTAAAACGTCTTAAAACAAGCATGGTCCACACCTGTGATACCAGCCTTGAAAGACACAGGCAGAAGCAGAAGATCAGGAGTTTAAGGATAACCTCTGCTACACAGAGAGACTAAAGCCAACCTGGGATACATGTACGAGCATGGAGATGATTGCAAAAAAGTCACAAAAAGCTGGGTGTGGTGGCGTATGCCTTTATTCCCAGCACTTGGGAGGCAGAAGTAGGAGGATCGCCATGAGTCAAGCCCACCCTGAGACTACATAGTGAATTCCTGGTCAGCCTGAGCTAGAGTGAGACCTTATCCTGAAGAAACAAACAAACAAAAAAGTCACAAAAACAGGTATAAGAACTCAATATTTTTAAAGTTAGTGTAATTTCCATCATTCTAAAATATTCTGAGAAAGACTATTAATGTCATTAAGTTAGCTAAGAAGCTACCTTCCCCTTGGTTTGATTCAGAAAACAACTATGCATCTAATTGCTCAAAAGAAATCTAGCTTTTTGTTTTTCTAATTATAATTCTCTGGAGCCCCTTTGCTGTGGAGTGAGCAGGTACCTCACGGGTGCGCGTCAAAGCATTAGGACCCCTGGCTGCACTCCCCATGCTAAAGCAGCTCCCCACTCCCTCAGAGCTGAGCTGCTGTGCTTCCACAAGCCCGTTCTTCTGTGTTACCTTTGGTGCGAGCAGAGGATGCTGAGTGGAGGGGGTGTCCTTATGGGAAGCACAGAGAAAGAAGAGACCAGACTGTAGTTTGGCCTTCTCTTCTCCCTGAATACTTTCCCAAAGTGCTCAGGTTTATTTTAAAGACTGCCAGCATCCAGCTGGACGCTAAGCCTAAGTGTCAGCAGCGCCGCCGAGCAGGAGGAACGGAGCGCTTACCACTACAGACGGGTGCCGGACGTCCAACACATAGTCGTCCTCCCTTACTGCAGAGCTCAACTTAAAAAATGCGTCCATAGCTTCTCCACGGAACCCAAGGTTTTGAAGGCCACTCATCAGTTTTCCTTCAGATTTTAGCATATCCAAAATGCTACATGTTCAAAGAAAAAAAGATATGTTTACACTTGTCAAAGACTTTATAAAATCTTCTAAAGTCTGAGAACTTCTTAAAGAATCAGAAAAAGTTCTGTTGATATTTTCATTAGTGAAAGGAAAGTATATTATTAAGTTTATCTCCTTAAGTGTATTATTAAGTTTATCTCCTTAATAAATATAACAAGTAACCCTTGGGATATATGGATAAAATTTTGGAATATAATCAAATCTTATTACTTAAATCATAAGACAGCAATAAATATTATATTCTTAAAGCCTTTAAAAATATTCTATTTTTATTTATTTAGTTGAGAGAGAGAGGGAGAGAGAGAGAGAGAGCGACACAATAGGCATGCCAGGGCCTCTGGACACCACAAATGAACTCCAGGTGTATGTGCTACCTTGCACACCTGGATTGATGTGAGAACTAAGGAATCAAACCAGGGTCCTTAGATTTCGCAGGCAAAACGCCTTAACTGCTAAGCCATCTCTCCAGCCCAAATATTGTATTCTTTACTAAAGTAGGAATGGTATTATAATTAGCCTTAAGCAAACTAAAAATGAGAGAAAAAAGTTAGTAGCTCATTATTTTGCAAAATCTGCTACAAAAATAAGATCCAGATAGATATAAAACATAAGTTGGGGATAGATAGTTCAGTTGGTCAGGTGAGGACCTGGGTTCAATCCCTAGAAGCCACACTAACAAAGAGCGAGGTGTAGTGGCATATATTTATAATCTCAGAGCTGGAGAGGTGAAGATGGGAGGATCCTGGGGGTTGCTTGCCAGCCAGTCTCCAGGCCGGTGAGCGACACTGTCTCATGCAAGAGCAGATGCCGCCTGACATCGTTCTCTGGCCCCCCCCATGAGCACACATATCTGCACCTGTACACACATGCACATAAACATAACTCACACACATTAAACAAAATTAAAACAGGATTTTTGGACAAAGGAAGCCCTCTTGAGGCAAGAAGGTTTATGTCTATTAGGACTACAAATTAAAATTTCTTATTACCTATACAGGTGCCAAATATCCAAAATTTAAGACTTTGTTTTTTCGAGGTAGGGTCTTGCTCTAGCCTATGCTAACCTGGAATTCACTATGTAGTGTCAGGCTCTGCCAGGAACTCATGGCAATCCTCCTACCTCTGCCTCCAGAATGTTGGGATTTAAGGTGTGTACCACCACACCTGGCAAAATTCAAGAGTTTTGAATGCTGATACGATAAGTGGAAAATTCTCACCCAACCTCATTTGATGGGTGACAGTCAAAACATAAACATGCTAAAAAAATATAGTAGAGAATTACCCTCAGGCTCCAAGTAAAAGGTAAACATGAAACGTAAATAAACTTTGCATTTTCGGTTGGACTGTATCCTGAGTTAACTCATTCTGCACTTGTAAATATTTCAACCCCCAAACCTTCAAAAGTTTAAACTTTAAATCTTTCTGGCCCTAAGCATTTTTCTTTTCTTTCTTTTATTTATTTATAAGGGGGAGAGAGAGAGAATATGACTGAACGAATGAATTTAGGTGTGCCAGGCTACCAGCAAGTGCAAATGAACTCTAGATTCGTGTGCCACTTTGTGCAGCTGGCTTTATGTGGGTACTACTGAGTCATTAAGCCTTGTAGGCAAGCACCTTAACCACCGAGCTATCTCTCCAGCTCCATTTTTCTTTTCTTTTCTTTTTTTCCTTTTTGATGCATGGTCTTACTACAGGCCAGGCTGACATGGAATTCACTCTGTAGCCCCAGGCAGGCCTCAAAATCACAGCCACCCGTGTGTCTCAGACTCTCAAGAGCTGAAATTATAGCCGGTTTTGGTTGTAAGCAACTTTGATATGGGCTAGTCAACTTATATGATAATTCAATAGTTCTTAAATATGGCAAAGAGTATTGCTGCTCCAATAACATCAACAACACACAACATCTTGACAGAAGGCCTGGGCAATCTGAATCCTTAACAGATGATCAAGCTCTTGCTCTGGGCCAGTTATGCTTCACACAGCCACGCTCCAGTCTCAGCACCACTCAGGGAGTCTCAGAGGACTCAGCTGCGGCTCAGACAAGCTAGTTCTCTTGTCCACAGTATCTGTAAAGACAGCTTTACAGAGTGCGAAAACTTTTTATAAAGCCATAGTAATAAAAACATCATGGTATTGGCATAAAAACAGAATTATAGACCAATGGAACAGAATTGAGGACCCGGACTTTGGGTCAAGCAACTACAGCTACTTGATATTTGACAAAGGTCCTAACAATATAGGATGGAAAAAAGACAGCATCTTAAACAAATGGTGCTGGACAAACTGGATAACCATACGCAGGAAATTGAAACTTGATCCACACATCTTGCCATGCATAACACTCAAGTCCAAATGGATCAAGGACCTCAATATAAGACCGGAAACTAGGCTACTACTGGAAGAAAATATAGGAGGAACTTTCCATGATATAGGAATGGAAAAAAGACTTCCTGAACAAAGCCCCAGTAGTAGAGGATCTTAATCACTCAACCAATGGGATCACATGAAGCTGAAGAGTTTCTTCACAGACAAGCATACAATAAGCAAAGGCAATAGATTACTCATAGAATGGAAGAAAATATTTGCTGAATATCCAACTGTCAGAGGCCTAATTTCTAAAATCTACAAAGAATTCAAAAACCTAAACAATAAAAAGTCAAACAACCCACTCACAAGTGGGGCAAAGAACTGGATAGGCAGTTCACAGAGGAAGAAATATAAATGGCTAACCCAAATTTAAGAAAATGTTCATCATCCCTAATCATCAGGAAAACGCAAATTAAAACAACTATGAGATTTTACCTTACCCCAGTAAGGATAGCAAACATCAAAAAATCAAATGAAAATAAATGCTGGTGAGGGTGTGGAAACATAGGAACTCTCATCCAGTGTTGGGGGAATGTGAGATGGCACAAACACTTTGGAAAGCAAGTTGGAGACTCCTAAAAAAGCTGACTATAGAGTTACCAATAGAACCAGTTATTCCCTTAGTGGGCATTTACCCTAAAACCTCTAAGCCTCAGTCCAGAGAGATTTGCTCAATCAGCTTATAGCTGCTCAATTCATAATAGCTAAGAGCTGAAATCAACCTAGATGTCCATCATTGGATGAATCGATAACTAAGATGTGGTATATCTACATGATGGAATTCTACACAGCAGTAAGAAAAAAATGACACAATGAAATTTGAAGAAAAATGGTTGAACCTGGAACAGATCATTCTCAGTGAACTCACCCAATCACAGAAAGATAATCACCACATAGTCTCACTCATCTACAGCACCTAACCTGAATCTACCCAAGATGCTGACATACCAAGCAAGCATCTCGAGGACTGGACAATAGGGTGGGTAGGGACAGAGGGGAGGGCAAGGGAGGGAGTGGGGCACACAAATCTGGACCCAAGTGGCAATGGTACCATAAAATTCTACATCCTAAGAGACAGACCAAATGGTTGAACCTTCACCAGGCCCTTAGAGGAACACCTGAGTCACAAGGCCCTAGAGAGGGTATGATGAAGACTGACCCTTATCTTCTACTGCTTCTCTCTCTCTCTCTCTTTCCCCCTCTTCTCTCTAACTCTTTTATATTGCTTATCTTTTTCTTCTTTCTCTTTGTGGGCACTGACCTGTAACTCCCAGTACCAGCAGGTGGCTATCATCCACAGTGAGCTTTTTTTTTTTTTCTTTCTTTTTCGAGGTAGGGTATCACTCTAGCCCAGGCTGACCTGGAATTCACTATATAGTCTCAGGTGGCCTTGAACTCATGGTAATCCTCCTACTTCTACCTTAAGAGTGATGGGATTAAAGGTGTGTATCATTATGCCTGGCTAAAACTTTTGTTTTTGTAAAAGGAAAAATGTACTAGACAAAAAGGAACTCTGTAACTTAATTTTTTTGTATGTGTATGTGTGTGGTGTGCATGCATGTGTGAGGATATTAATGTCCCAACACAAAGAAATGATAAGCATTTTTTGACAGAAATGCTTATTATTTTGATCATTACATAAGTGTACTAAAACATCACACTGTACGTAGCTCATAAAATGTGTACAGTTATTGTCAAAAGTTAAAAAAAATCCTTCCAGTGAGGTGTTGGTCAGCAGATGGGCCTTTGTCTATCCTCAAATGATACAGTCTATTGCCAAGGCTCTTGGTTACCTACTAGAACTAGAAGGTGTGGCCCCATCACTGAGGACAGCACATGCTTTGGTTGTAGAACTCTGAGAAATCAAACTGGAAGAACTGGGCTACAAGTCTCCTTCCTGTTGACTAGTGGTCATAGCACTGGAAAGTACTATGATCCTCCGTAAAAACCATTAATGGTTTTAATAAGCAGTGGTCCCTGCAAGCTGCACAACTGGCTTCCCAGGCAAGATATATCCTCTAGTGCAACAGTGAGTGGCATGTCTGTTATGGGGTAACCACTGCTCTGTAAGTCTATCTGAGCCCACACCATGGGAGGCAATTCATGCCTGATACTGAAAACCTAGTCTGAAACTTACAGCTAGGATGGTCATAAATTCTAGAGGGGGAAATTACTACTGTTGTTTAGCTACATGGATATATTATGCCCATCAAATTACACTCTAAATACTTATATTTATGCCTGCCTGCCTGCCTGCCTGCCTGCCTGCCTGCCTGCCTGCCTATCTATCTATCTATCTATCTATCTATCTATCTATCTATCTATCTATCTATCTATCTATCCATCCATCCATCCATCCATCCATCCATCCATCCATCCATCCATCCATCCATCCATCCATCCATCCATCATCTCTATCTATCTATGTACTATCATCTATAGTTACAAGTGTAGATATATTTTTGTGCTGCTCTCACTTTTTGTTAGAGAAGTCTCCTTTTCAGATGGTGATGACTGTTGCGGAGACCAAAAACACATCAAAATGCAAAGAAGTAACAGCTGAATGTTCAGCATTTAGTGAGTCATCTGTATCACACTCTCCAATGGCTCAGGAACTATAGTTGAAGAGGTGGTGGAAAGAATGTAAGAGCCAAATGATGGGGAAAAGTGTGTAGAAGACTGTTTTCCAGATATAACATGCTCATCTTCATGACCTCGCAGTGGCATTCACTATTTGTATAAGACTCTCATAAGATGGAGCACACCAAAAAGTTGTTATGGACGATGGAGGACAAAAGTAGGAGGAAAAGCCGGGTGTGGTGGTGCACAGTTTTAATCCCAGTACTTAGGAGGCAGAGGTAGGAGGATCGCTGTGAATTCAAGGCCACCATGAGACTACATAGTGAATTCCAGGTCAGCCTGGGCTAGAGTGAGACCCTACCTCAAAAACAAAAACAAACAACAAAAAAAAGTAGTAGGAAAAAAGTGGGGATTCAGTGAAGGAAGAAAGGAGAAAAAGAAGGTGGAGGGAGGGACTTGTACAGATTTTTGTTTGTTTTTGAGGTAGGGTCTTGCTGTAGGCCAGGCTGATGTGGAATTCACCATGTAGTATCAGTATGGCCTTGAACTCACAACAATCCTCCTACCTCTGCTTCCCAAGTTCTGGGATTAAAGGCATTAACCACCATACTCGGCTTTATACAGATTTTTAAATAAAGATTTAAATTTTATTTAAAAAGTAAAAATAAAGAACAAGTGCTGGGCAGATAGCTTACTGCGTGAAGGGCATGCCTCGCACACATCAGGACTTGGGGTGGCACCTCACTCACCGTAGAAAAAGGCAGGAGCACAGCCCGTCTGCAGGCCTAGTGCCGGGGAGGTGGAGGCCAGGCGGGCGCTGGGCTCTCTCGCCACTCTAGCCTTGTGCTGAGCTCCAGGGCAATGAGATACATTGCCTCAAAAAGAGGTAGAGAGCATTCCTGAAGATTGCACCCAAGGTCATCCTCTGCTCTCCACGTGAATGCGCAGAAATGCGCACATGCACCTGTATCCACACAAGTGTATCCACAAATATACGCTCTCACACACACATACAAACTCATACACGCTTGTACACAATATAAAGTCACACACACGTAAAAACTTAAAGAAATGTGTACTTGGCTTTTTAAAAACCGTGTTTTTTTTTTTTTTGCATTTTAACAAACCTTAAATTCAGGACAAGGCTTAATTTTTCATAAACCACAGATTTCAATAACTTCATGCTTACCTGAAAGGATCATAAACATCCATATCAACAAGAAGACCATTTATGTACAAACGAGCATCACCTGGCTTAATTCCAAATCTATTATGGAGATCCTTGAAATGAAGCAAAATAACAGTTAACCAAAAGATAACAGCAGTGATAGATGTTTTAGTCCACTCTGATACATACTGATTGCACAAGAGATAGTTATTTTATTAAAGCATTCTCAACTAGTTATTGGTTGGAAGAAAGTCTTCAGAAAGGGCTTTTGACAGCAAATTTTCCATGTGTCCATGTAAGCACGTGTGCATGTGCCCATGGGTGCACATGTCTACCTGTGCACGTGTCCATGTGTGCACATGTCCATGTGTGCATGTGGTAGCAGGGGGATTAAACCCAAGATCTCACACGTGTACATACATGGTAGGCAAGTGCTCTAACACTGAGCTACTTGTCTGGCTCGTCCTGAATTCTGCACAGTTGGTGCTCTTTGCCACCTGTCTGCG
Organism: Jaculus jaculus; assembly: GCF_020740685.1. Lineage (NCBI taxonomy): Eukaryota > Metazoa > Chordata > Mammalia > Rodentia > Dipodidae > Jaculus > Jaculus jaculus. The sequence continues at coordinate 16,084,847 of NC_059104.1, read as the reverse complement.
CACATCCACTGGCTCCAACAACTACACACTGGCATCATGACCATCTCTGTAGGCGGCTGTTATTACTGAGATAACTGACAAGACTGTCCCCATGTGAAGCAAGCAGTATAATTAGCAGAAGATTTGCCGCTGGCTAATCTAGACCCTGACCCAGCCCACAACTGCTAACTACATTACTAGAAAAATAAACATTAGCTTTTCTAGCTTTCCTTGCCACTACATGGCAAAGCTCTGGTCAATGAGATGCATGCTGAAGCCTGCCGAAGGGTCTAGGAAGGCTTCAGTGAGGACAAGTGTGGTTCTTAGCATCCTCACGCCTCTTTGGCTTTTAGTGTAAATAAGAGTCTGGAGCTGTGGCTGCCATCTTGTTAACTAAAACAAAGCCATTTGGTGTTTTCATGAATGTTCCTGGACACTGCAGAACACCAGGACCATAACACCAATAGATATCTACCTTAGACTTGTTTTATGGGAGAAAAAGAAAGTTATAGTAAGCATTTGAATGTCTGGTGTTGTGTTAGAGACAAACCAGAACTATGAAATGGAGCTAGGTTGTGGCCAGTATAAGCACCTGTGGTAGTTTGAATCAGGTTTCCCTATAAACTTAGGTGTTCTGCATGCTTGTTCCCTACTTACTGGCAAGTTAGGAGGCAGAGCCAATTTGGGAGGAGGTACGTTCGTTCCTGGGAGCAGGATTTGTGGTATTATAGCCAGCTGTCCGTTGCTAGAGTTTGGCTCACTCTCTTGCTATTTTCCACCTGCTGTGGCAGAGGCGATGTCTACCCTCTGCTCATGCCATGCTTTCCCATGCCATCACAAAGATTCCCCTCAAGACTATAAGCCACAATAAACCCTTTCCTCCCATCAGTTGCTTTTAGTCAAATGTTTTTGTCCCAACCATGACAGCACTTTACAAATATTAACATAATTAGAATCATTCATGGGTCCATGTGGCTTAAGAGACCATCTTATCAAGTTTCTGGTCAGTTGTGTTTTATCTGCTATAGGAATTGAGTAACGTTCCAGTTGTCTATCATTAACTTGGTCTTCTGAAACATTTAAATAAAACCAATAATAAAAAACAGAATAATTAAATTTATTCTGTTAAGTAAAAGTACTACAGAGGCAAAAACTCTGGAGCCTAGGATGATGTAAGTAGGAGCCATAAGGAATGACTGGCTCCAATTGGAGTTATCTATTGCATATAGGAGACAATATCAAAATGAAAAAAACTTGAATTGTCTAAAGGATCAAAATAATCACAAAGTTACATTTACTATTTATTAAACTAAAAGATCTGAATTTTGAAATAGTGAATCAGTTTGATAATTAAAAAAAAAAAAGAAATTGAGACAAACCTTTTGATTTTCCAGTATTTCCTCCCTTATTAGTTGATTTACAGCAATTCTGGTCAGAGATCTAGGAAAATAAATATAAGTTACTTAGTAAAACAAATATAATTCATTCTTTCTTAAATGTTTAGGACTAAATAATTCAATGTAATACAATACTTTAGAAAAGATTCACTTTCCAAATGCTTCAAGACTACATTTCCATAGTCAATTTGACAGTGGTACTATAGTTCTTATTTTGTGTGGAGACTCAAAATTTTATACACTTTCACTGTATGCATTATGCATTATCATAGCTTGTTTACCCCTACTTGTGTTTTCAAAATTACTTGACTAGTTATGTGTATGGAAGCAAGCAGGCATTTTGGAATTGTTCGACATAAAGGAGTCTAGTTAACTTAGGATCTTAGGTGAATTCCAAGTCAGTCACCTCTAAGTATTCACGGGGATGGCTCCGGGCTCCGTGTACGGCACGGCGTACTTGCGTATGCCCTGCACTTAGGATTCTGGCAGGCACACCACCTGCAGATGACTTAGGATACTTCATATGATACACTGAGATGGAAGCAGCTGTATACTGTAATGTTTAAAGAATAATTACAAGAAAAAAGCCTATACAAGATTTTTTTCTGAATATTTTCAATCCATAGTTCATTAAATATATGGACATGGTACCGAGAGATAGGGAGAGATGAGTCAATGACTTCATAGTACCCACTCTGGAGGACTTCCTCATTCTCTTATAATTTAAAGACAGGTTTTTTGTGTGATTTTTTTGTTTTGTTTTTGAGGTATAGTCTCACTGTAGCCCGGGGTGGCCTTGAACTCACAGTGATCCCCCTACCTCTACCTCCTAAGTGCTGGGATTAAAGGCATGTGCCACCCCGCCTTGCTAAAAATTTAAGATTTTTTAACAGGGAATTGTGGCTTATGTCTGTAATCTAGCACTCAGTAGAGCTAATTAACCGTCTCATTTGGACTTAAATTACTTGACTTTATATTTGATCTAATATTTTTAAATCTGGTGTTAATTAAAAGTAACATATATTTGTACATCCTCATATATTTTATGCTTTATTATATAAACCATTGATTTACTCATATTCTTGGCTATTTAAAATTGACTAAAATAATCAGAGGTGTATATATCATCAAAGTACAATGTATATGTGTATATAACAATGTCAACAGCAAACCTCATTGTTTTCATTTATATTAATTTATTATTTTAATAATTTATGTAATAAATATAAATTTATGATAATTTACTAATTTATATATCAAATATTAGTTACAATTAATATATACCAGCAGAATCATTAAAAGGTGAAGTAGTGTAATACTGTAATCTCAGCTCCTTGGGAGAATGAAGCAGAAGGATAGTGAACGTGAGGTCAGCCTGGGCTTCAGGTCAAGAGACTTTTTAAGAAAAGAAAGAAAAAAAAGGAAAGAAAAGAGGGCAAATGAAAAGGAAACAGAAAAAAAGCTATAACAATATATTCATTAAATAACACTATAAACTGTTCTATTTTCAGGGACCACTAAAAGACATTTGGTGTCTTGTGGCCAACAAGCACTAGATACTTATTTTTCAAAGGTAATGTTAACTTGATTTAAGAATCTTTAATTTGCACTATAGGTAATTGGACTAAATAGTATTTGAGTAAAAGGATGTGCTGAGAGCACAGGCTGCTGGTTTCTCTCAATGAACTGCACTGGGGCCTAGAATCTGTGACCTGTTGGGTATTTCTAACCAACTTACTTAAATCTGACTTGTTTCTTATAACTAAATTGTAACCAAGCCATGGTACTATGTAAATCCTTAGAAAATCTGAAATTTGTCAATGCAATTTCTAATGAAATGGGGGGGGGGTTGTTTAATGTAACATTAGTATTTTATTTTTATAAAATTATTTTTATTTATTTGACAGAGAAAGAAGGAGGGAGGGAGGGAGAGAGGGAGGGAGGGAGGGAGGGAGGGAGGGAGGGAGGGAGGGAGGGAGGGAGGAAGGGAGAATGGCTGCACCAGGGCTTCTAGCCATTGCAAACGAACTCCAGCTATCATGGGTCCTGGGGAACTGAACCTGGGTCCTTCGGCTTTGCAGGCAAACACCTCTAGCCCAACATTAGTATTTTCTGAAGCAGTTCAAGTAGATAATCTACGAGCAAAAAGTATTTCATAAAATGCTCCACACATGTATGGCATCCCTAACTTTGAAATCCAAAAGGCAAGAGCATGATTTGGCAGTAATAGGGGTATAGATCATGGATTTTAGAATAATACCTTTCATTATGCTCTACGAGGGAAAGACAAAAATATCCCCTTACTCTCTTACTATTTATTGCTTAAGAATGTTTTACCATACTTAGGAATAATTCTGATTAAACAATGATTTTATAAAATATTTTCATTTGTTTCTGATTTAATAGTTCTCTTCTTCAATACAATATATATGTATACACAATCCAATGTTTTGTTAAAAACCAACGTACATAAATGATCAAGTCTTCAATCCAAAAAAGCTATACATATTAGAATTGACTTCATATCATAAATTGGCATTCTTATAAAACTCATTGAATGGCAGGAGTTCTGACTATAATCCAACCAATAAATGTGAACATACCTGGCTTTTGTAGGGAAGTTCTGTGAAAGGTCTTTCATCAGTTTTATGGCATCGTAAGTGGGAGTGGACATGATTTTAGCCGCTGCCTGGAAACTTAGGTCTAGAGGAAACACAACATGAGGGAGGGACTCATGTACACTGCTGCAGCCTACTCCATCAACAGGACTATTTGACTGAGCAATTCTTCCCACATAGTCATATACACATATGTCCATCTGGTGGTTTAGTGGAAAGTACTCCCTTTTCCTGAAGTACAGTATATCTTAAGACTTTTATGAGTGAGTGATTATCATTTAATACTATTGTCTGCTTTCAAAAGATTACAAGATAATTTAAAGAGAGACATATAAAACAAGCTGCTGACAGGAAGCAATTTTTTTGACACAGTGTAAATGAAACATGTGATACCAATCTTTGACAGAAAGTATAACAGGGGCTGAGAGCTAGCTCACAGGGCTGGAGTGCCACTTGGTGATAAAGTACTTGTCAAATACTGAAAGACCCTGGGTTCAATATCCAGTATTGGCAAAAAATAAAGTGTAACTTCAAATAAATGAAATAAAAAGGGGACAAAAGCTGTGATGAGCTAATTCAATATCAATACATTAAACTCAGTAAGAATACATATTCATATTCTGTTTAGATTATTTATATTTCTGTTGAAAAAATATTACAATTTTGAAATGACTGTTCTATTCAAAGAAAAATATGTGTGGCTAACTATTTTCAGACACAAATATGTGCGAAGCAGTAACCTGTCTCTACTTTCAACAGTCAGAAAGGATTGCTGGGTCAAATTGTTTAGTTACTAATAGCCAAGCTCACTGCCCTTACCATCTCACTGGAGGAAGAGTCTACACTTATCCAACACTGCACACTGCCCTTACCATCTCACTGGAGGAAGAGTCTACACTTATCCAACACTGCACACTGCCCTTACCATCTCACTGGAGGAAGAGTCTACATTTATCCAACACTGCACACTGCCCTAACCATCTCACTGGAGGAAGAGTCTACACTTATCCAACACTGCACACTGCCCTTACCATCTCACTGGAGTAAGAGTCTACACTTATCCAACACTGCACACTGTCCTTACCATCTCACTGGAGGAAGAGTCTACACTTATCCAACAAAGCACACTACCCTTACCATCTCACTGGAGGAAGAGTCTACATTTATCCAACACTGCACACTACCCTTACCATCTCACTGGAGGAAGAGTCTACATTTATCCAACACTGCACACTGGCCTTACCATCTCACTGGAGGAAGACTCTACATTTATCCAACACTGCACACTCCCCTTACCATCTCACTGGAGGAAGAATCTGCATCTATCTAGCAGTGCTAAAGCAGCCAGTTGAGAACAAGACTGCTTTTCTTTTCATGTTCTTGATGTGCAGTGGTCAATCAGTTAGAGGCATAGCCTAGGTAAAGTTGTGATGATGGTGACCTCTCATAGGAGGGTGTGGTGGTTTGAATAGATGTCCCCCAATATATTCAGTTTTTTATTTGTTTGTAGTTTGCATCTGCAGTCACCTGGCTGGAGGCAGTGTCACTGAGTGGATCTTAAAGTGTGGTGGTGGGTTTCAGATTTCAATCTAAAGATATGCAAAGTGTGCCTAGCTGGAGTTCCTGAAGTGTGCTGTGTAGCTTTTGGCTTGTGCATCTCTCTCTCTGCTTGGTCCTGTGAAAGCAGGCCAGCTTCTTCTGCCATTATGGAACTTCCCCTGGATCTGTAAGCGTCAATAAATATCCCTTCCTCCATAACTGTGCCTGGTCTGGAAGTTCATCTCAGTGAACTTGAAGCTGTCTGCTACAGAGGGCATGGTCTAAGTGACTAGGACTCAAATTCCTGCTATGTCATGCACTGGCTGAATTAACCTTAATTAGAATTTCCTTAAGTTACTCAAATTTCCAGCCCCAAGACTGCAGGGAAATTATCCTAATTATGAACACAATAAACATTTTTACTGTTCTTTCTTTCATGATTGGTTGACTACTTGCAAAAATACATTCCATCAGTTCAAAGATGATTCCCCAAAGTTGATAGGTCATAAATAACAGTGTGCTTAAAACATCTTATTCTGTTGAATGAAGCTCTATGAAGCAGTAATATCATGTTTGATAAACTTTTGGTTTAAAAGAACATTTGTTAGTAGTAGGTAGTACAGCAGAAGTTAAGAACCTTAACAAATGTTTTACATATTCTGTATAATCTTTAAATGCAATTTTCTATGATATGCTATATATATAAAGTTAACCAAAATAACATGGTACAGCATATACATATATTTACACACACACACACACACACACACATATAAAATTTTATATATAAATGTAACCAAAATAGCTATGGCACAGTATAAAAAAATTGATGTGGACTAAAAAACTTCATTTATTAATTTATACCTCAACTCACTAAAATTTACTTTTATTATTTATAAAATGAGAGAAGGCCTCATCATCTTTGGAAAATTACTGTATAAGTAAAATATAAAAGCTTATATCAAAGAATTCTATAAACTATAATCCAGAAGAATGCAAAATATTCTCATAGTACATTGTATATATCATTTTGGCAAAAATTCTGATCCATATCATTTTAGCTGTTAATTTTAGATCAGAAAAGGTGATTTGACACAGCTATGGAGTGTAAAGCAGAACCACTTGCTAATGAGTATGTGTGTTTCTCTCTGAAGTGACGGAAATGTCATGAGTTTGTGGAAACTGATGAGGGATTCTGAAAATAGACTAAACTACTAACCTTGACAGTTTAAATCAGAGAATCACATGTGCGAGTTATATCTTTTAATGAACCTATTAAAAAGAGTCTTGAAAGAGGTGGCTAAAGGTATGGAGAAAAATGACATGCCCATGACCCAATAAGTCATCTCAAATAAAAAAAGAAAATTACAAATGAAGAAGGACTTGCAGGTCAATTCAGACTAACTTTTATCACAAAATGTTGGTTTGTTGGTTATCAGTGCAGAAACTGCTCTAAAGTTATAGTTACATGTCTTGTCACATAATATAAGGTTATAGTTACAGGCCCTGCCACATGATGTTTTCATTTAAAAAACTGTCACTGAAACATGCAATGACACAGCATAATCAACACTTGAAAAGTTAGAATTTGGGAGTGAAATTTTAGCAGTCATAATTTTCTTTTTCTTTTTTTGAAGTGGTCTGACACTATTGTCGGGTCTTCTGGTGCTCACTGAATAATTTAGGCGGGCCTTCAACTCACAGCAACCCTTCTGCCTCAGCCTCTTTATTGCTCAGAGAACAGGGATAAGCCACCATGCCCAGCTCTGTAAATCAGTGTTGTAGATTCTTGGAAAGGAAATTTAATGCTTGAGTATTATAAAGTAATTTATACTTAAAGTGTAAATTCTTATAAACTTTCAAAACAATAATATCAAAACCAGACATGGCAGCATACATCTATAATCCCAGCACTAGGAGGCAGAGACAGGAAGATCCCTAGCGCTCGCTGGCCGGCCAGTCTAGCTGAATAAATGAGCTCTGGGTTCAGTGAGAGACGATGTCTCAAAAACAAGGTGGACAGTGATCCTCTTACCTCATCCTCCTAAGTGCTGGGATTAAAGGCATGTGCTGCCATATCTGATTAAATTTATTATTATTAAAAAAAAAAACAAGGTGGAGTGTGACAGAGGAAGGCACCCATCATCAACCTCTAGTCTCCACATACATGGGCACATGTTTACATACATACAAACATGCACACACATGAACACATACACATAAATAAACCACACACAAAATAAAATACCAAAGTATATTGCAAACCTAAGATAATCATATCATTGTCTACAGAATAATCATACATAGATATATACTTATTAAAAAACAGTTACCAAAGTCAAAATACTATACCTTGGAGTTCCCAGACTTTCAAAGGCATCATTTCTTTGTTACTCTCAATCAGGTAATTTTGGAACTTTGTCAGATTATCTCTAAGATCTGAATATATTTCTCTGCATCAGAATATGAAGTGCTGTTAATTATCATCACTTATCACAAGCCATTATACAAACTGTATGCTTTTGAAATTCTTCCCCATAACTACATAGGAGGTAATCATTCAGAATTAAAACAATAAACAATAACACAGCCATACTCACAGAACTTGGTGAGGGAGGTATATATGTCTCCTTTGTAAAACAGAAATCAATATGCAAACTTGAACACTACCCAATAAAGATTGTAAGGAAGAGACCAGAATCATCATTTTTAATGTTATTTTTGTTTCGATGTTTCTTAAACTACAGGTACTGAAATCCTAATTTAAAATAGAAACAATTTTATGAGGACAGGTAAAAGTCCATGTCATATGAAGTTTACTTGATTTAAGCCAAAAGGTCAAGGAGACTCTTCCTAAGCTATCTTACAGTTAGTTGTATTTCTTAAAAGTTCCAGCTTGGACGTATACAAAATCAAAATGAGATATTTTTCTCTATGTTAATTATATTTGAGTATTTTTGAGATAATCAAATTGTAATGTGGAATAATGCACCTTATAAAGCAATTTATACTTAAAGTGTAAATTCTTATAAACTTTCAAAACAATAATATCAAAACCAGACATGGCAGCATACATCTATAATCCCAGCACTAGGAGGCAGAGACAGGAAGATCCCTAGCGCTCGCTGGCCGGTCAGTCTAGCTGAATAAATGAGCTCTGGGTTCAGTGAGAGAAGATGTCTCAAAAACAAGGTGGACAGTGATCCTCTTACCTCATCCTCCTAAGTGCTGGGATTAAAGGCATGTGCTGCCATATCTGATTAAATTTATTATTATTAAAAAAAAAACATGACCTAAACAAGTATTGCTCCTTTACTGCTCATGAAATCATGACATTGCATAATTACATATTTAAATAGAATTCATTTGAACAATGTTACCTACCTGTCTTATAAAGCACATCTTCAGCACAAATTTAATTTTTTAAAAATTTTATTTATTTATTTATTTGAGAGCAACAGAGAGAAAGAGGCAGAGAGGTAGAGAGAGAATGGGTGCACCAGGGCCTCTAGCCACTGCAATCAAACTCCAGATGCATGCACCCCCTTATGCATCTGGCTAATGTGGGTCCTGGGGAATCGAGCCTCAACCCGGGGTCCTTAGGCTTTGCAGGCAAGTGCTTAATTGCTAAGCCATCTCTCCAGCCCTGTAGTGCAAATTTAAAACATTTTCAAGTCATATGAAATGAATTAAAAAATGAAATGGAAAATAAATGTGCAGGAGACAGCCAAATGCATTTGTTTTATATTAAAAATAAATATACTTGGGGTTGGAGAGATGGCTTAGCAATTAAGGTGTTTGCCTGCACAACCTAAAGACCCAGATCCAATTCCCCAGTACCCATGTAGGCCAGATGCACAAGGTTGCACATGTTTGTTTGTAGTGGCCAGAGGCCCTAGCATGCCCATTCTCTCTTTATCTGCCCCCTCAAATAAAGAAGTAAAACATTAAAAAATAAATATGTTTAATACAGTATTAATCTCTTGACATTATACCTGTGGGACTACATTCTGCTTAAGACAAATCATTGCTGGTACGATTGCTTTCAAAACAAAAGACCAATGAAACTTCCTTAAAAGAACTTATAATAGCTCAAAGCAAAGATTTTTTTCATGTGTATGTGGGTACACAAATGTGTGTGCATGTGAAAGCCAGAGATTGACATCACATATCTTCCTCAATCAGTCCCAACTTAAGTTTTTGAGACAGGGTTTCTCAGTGAATCTACCGCTCCCTAACTTACCTAGACTTGCTGGCCACAAAGCCCAAGGTTCTGCCTCTTTCTGCCTCCCCAGTGCTAGCATTGTGGGTATGTGCTGCTGAGCCTGGCATTGATAAAATTGGTCTTGGGGATCTGGACTCAGTTCCTCACTTTTATGCAGCATGAGCAAGCACTGTATTGGCTGAGCTATCTATTTCTCCAGCCCAAGGCAGAAGATTTTTGGTTTGAAATGAGCAATTGAGTTATTGTGAAAGAACTTGGAGTATTTCATCTTTAATAAAACAATCTACAATTCCTAGTCATAAGCATTCAGAGAGAACTCACCATTCTATTCCTTATCTGCAGTCAGCATGGCAGGAAAAAAATGGGCATGACTTTAATTTTTGTATATAAATATTTGAAGTTGAAACCAAATTTTAAAAGGCTTGTAATGTGGCAATTTATGACAAAGAAGTTTAGGGAAACTTTTTCTTCTAAGAGGAAATAAATCTGTTTAAGTTTTAGACCAATATGATTTATGAGTTCTTTAACCCATTAGATCTGTTCAGTATTAGATATTATAAACTATTTCAAAACAATATTAGCTAACATTCTTAAATACTTATTTAAAAATCATCTTTAACTTAGTTTTATTTCCTCAAAAAACATTCAATTTGGGCAAAATTTTCTTCTTGGAATTATTTTAGAAAACTATTTTAATAGAAAGTAATTATGAATTTTATCTCATTTTAACAAACATATATAATGTTTATTATATACCATGAACTGCCATAAACATTTTATTTCTAAATTATATTATTATCTGTAGATTCATCATACAGCTTATTATTTACATATTATGGGAACTTTTAGAATAGACTTAAGCAAAGCAAGTTACTGTACTCAACTGTGCAAACTCAGGTCCAGGCAGAGGCAGCGCCGTGTTCTGTGAAGGCCTAGAGATGCTACACGCACAGCACATCAGCAGGTGCTGTCATTGTGGCTCAAGCTTACTACTGTGCTTTACTGTGACTTAGCTAGTTCCATAACTGTTGAACCTTTGTTTATGGCACATATCATTTTCCGATTAGAAGGAAAAAAGATATATATCTAACTATGACCAAAACACAAGATATATGAAGTTTTAAATTTCTATTTTTTGAATTACTGCATGACTGATATGCAGTACCAGAAGTGGAATCTCAACAGTTATCTGAGAAACAACAATTATATCTAATGAATTCCAATTCTTAAGATTCCTATGAAAATAAGTTTGTGCTAAGTAAAATCCAAAATGTGCACAAAAATACTTTAATGAAGAGGTAGGAAAATAATCTAAAATCCTATTCCGTGGGATGTGTCTTCTATAGCATGTGAAAAAGTATTTGCACAATAGAGTCAAGTGTACCCAAAACTATAACTTGTATGCATGCATTTTAGCATAAAATATGCACAGAAAAGCTGAAAAGATGTATATCAAAACACTGTGACAGTAAAAGTTATCTCCCAGTTGAAGAATTAGTGCTTACTTTTAAATTTTGTACTTTTTTCCGTTCCCTAGCTTTCTGACGTAAGTGACATAAGCTGTATAATACTTTTAGAATAAATAAAAACAATGGTAGGTACATAAAGTGGTATTATACAGAACAGTGTGGCAGCACGTTATATCAAAATAATTCTGTTACAAACAATAGGGTACAATAATACCAATCTCATTTAACCCAGACTCACTTTAGTTTCCCAAAGAGAAAGCCTTGAACTTCGCCTGCTTCTGTCTCAGCCTCCACAGTAGTGTTAGTCACAGCTGTAGTTCAGACAAAAATGAAACAAAAATATTTTCAGAATGGGAAAGAACATGTAATTAAAAAGGAGAGTACTCAATGGAATTCCATTTGTTTTTGATTGCTTTCCTTTGTGGACAAGTGTAAGATGCATGCATATATGTACAGACACATGCCCTCATGTGCTCTTTTCTTTCTTTCTTTCTTTTTTTTTTTTTTTTTGGATTTACTGACAAATATTTGACAACCATAATGAATTCTTTATGGATTATTCCATGACCACACTGTTTTATAAGCAGAAATGATAAGGTAAGGATCTATGACATGACTTGGATGCAGCTTTTAAGCCTGGTGGAGATTGATATCCTAATGAATGTGTTCCTGCACAGTTCAAGTCCTCGTAAGGATCATTAAGTGGTCATCAGAAAGACACCAAACTCTTGGTCTCCAAGAATAAGAATATGCTATTTCAGAGTCACTTCCCTTCTCTTTACCATACAGTGCAAAAGGTGGGCTATGGGGAGGGTGGTGGGGTTGCTCTGTATCAGAGTGAAGACGAGCTCAGCAAGTCCACTTTCATCTCAACTCTCCTGAAACTGGGTCTCTAGGACAATGATGCAGACCCTGGGTTCTCTGTTCTAGTAAGGCATTGGCCAAACATTTGCTGAATTCATTTATTTGCCAAGCATTTGATAACTGCATACTCTGATTTCTGACAAGATACACAGACAGCAGGAGAAAAGACAAAAACACCATACTTGGTGGAAAAGAAGAAATTTAAATGGACAACTTTCATAAAGTGAACAAAACTGTTCTAAGAGAAGGGACAGCAATGTATAGGATAAAGACAGGAAAACCAGTTGCTGACAGAATGGGAAGGCAGGCCAGCATCTCTGAGATATTCACTGCTAGCTGTGATCCTCAGGAGAAGAGTGGGACTATGATGAAGAGTCTTGGGTCACCGAAGTTTTCTGTGGAGCCCAAGTGTAGAGGCATCTAGGAACACAGTATTATTCTGGAGAGTAGCTTATGCAGGACCAGCAGGACAAAAGAGACTGCTGAGGGAGTGTGACAGAGCAGGAAACAAAAGTTTTCTTGGAAAACATTGTGTGCAGTGACCAGAATACCTGAATTTTAAGGGAGATCACAGAAGCTGTTAAGGATTTTAACCAGTTTAATCACCAAGTTGGTGTTTTCATCTGTTGTAGTTACCTTCACATTGCTGGAAAAAACACCCAGCAAAAAGCAGCTGATGGGAGAAAAGTTTTTCTTAAAAATTTTTTATTTTGGCTTACAGTTTCAAGGGGAAGCTTCATGATGACAGGGGAAAGCATGGCATAAGCATAAGCTGGACTTCACCTCTGCCGCAGCAGAGAGAAAACAGCAGCAAGAAAGTGTGCCAAACTCTGGCAAGGGAGAGCTGGCTATAACTCCCCAAAGCATGCTTCCAATAACACACTTCCTTCAAGACTACATCTCCAAAATTGCCACCACTGGGGACCAAGCATTCAGAACACATGAGTTTATGGGAGACACCTAATTCAAACCATCACATATCATAAGATCGTTCTGGAAGCACTATGGAGTAAAGATTGATTACTCTATCTTGGAGGACAGAGAAAATGGGAGTACTGAAGACCAAAGGCCAGAGAGATGAGGATTTAAAAGGCTGGTATATATATCCAGATAGAGAAAAAAAGAATGAACTAAAAAGAGGCAACTATAATGGGAAGGAGAAAAATATCTCAAATATGTATAAAAGATTGATGACAAAATTTGGTGGAGAATATAGATAAATGTGATCACCTAAGTATTTAAAGAAAATTCTACATACCCAAAGACAGCTTGAAATTGCCTTTTGTCATTACCCAAAAGATGCTAAATGATCAGCATTGTAGAGCTACATATGAACTATGTAGAAATATACTGTTTGGACATTATTTCTCCATCTATACTTTTCTAATATTTATGCAACAAAGAGTAGCAAACTCCAGGAATATGGATCGTTATTTTGAACTCACTCAGTAGGAGCAGCCTGAGTTGGGTTGTGGAGGAGTAGAGGCAGACCTAGATCTTGAGCATGAAAGTGCAGCTGAAGTGAAGCCACATTTGAGTGTATTGAGGCCTCTGGAAATCATCTTCTAGAGCCTTTTAGTTCATAAAACCACAACACCACAGCTCTCCTTCAGCCTAACAATTCAAAAATCTTGTCTATCCTGTCCAAAAAAACAAAACTAAACCCCCAAACACCATCATCCTAACTTTATTATAAAGAAATGGATCAGGCAAGACTTCCTTAGCTAGTGTTTCATCAATGAACTACAGGTTGATGAAAGCACTGATTCCTTCAGGTGCCTTAGCATGACCATGTGGAGCAGGGCCTAGCCTAAGTTCCTGGCCAACCATCTCTAACAATGCAGCCTCGGCTGCTGCCTCAGTATGTCTTATTAACACTACCACTTTTCTGTGGTGCTGGAAAAGGTGAGGGAGCTACTGGACATAAGCAATATCAAATACAGTTTCCCACTTTGAAAGAAGTTCTGAGAATATAGTGATATTAAGTGCATTTGTTTCAGCTTAACTTTAAATTCCAATAAAAGTAAGACTGTCTACTCAATAGTTAGGCTCAAAGAAACACATGGAAGATTATATTCAATAAAGATACTATCTTATCTATTTTTATTAATTATGATCATGCATTGGTCCCATTCCCCTTGTGTTATCTTCTTATATCCCATCTTCTCCGGCCCCATTCTATTGAGCATCCTCTGCAGGGGAGTTGTTGGTATTCACCATGGGGTTAGAAATGAATGCAAATGCATCAGTCAGTCTCACTATGCAAGCCTCAAAATTTTCATTCAAGTATAGAGATTTAAAAAAACTTACTTTTAACTTGGACATCATCCAATGCTTTGTATTCTGTACTCTTAATTGCTAGCTCCACGCCATAGCCAGATAAGTACATTTTCCGTGTGTTTGGTTTCTGTTGAAAACATTTGTTTGACAACAAGAGAAAACAGAAAATACTTTGTCAAGCATCTTGTTTAAATTGGGCAATGGAGCATGTGTGTGTGTGTGTGTAGCTGTGTGCTGGGGTTTGAACTCTGGGCCTTGCACATGCTAGACAAGCACTCTACTACTAGAGGTGAGACAAGGAGCCTACCACTGGACGCTAGACAAGCGCTCCACCACCAGACACTTCACAAGTGCTCTACTACTAGACGCCAGGAAAGCACTCGGCCATTAGGTGTTAGACAGGTATGCTTCCACTAGATACTAGATAAGTACTCAACCACTGGACGCTAGACAAGCGCTCCACCATGTGTCTACATCCCCAGCCCAATAATGAAGGCTTTTACATTGTGAAATATTACTATTACAATGCTCTCTACATTAGTCATCAAGGAGCTAAATTTCTATTGATGACACCTCTACTATCTAAAAACTTTACTATGATTCTACATTTTTTATTTCCTTTACAATGGAAAAAAATTATCTTTTTTTGCTCAAGTCTACAATGAGTTAATAGAGTATAGGTTTATTACAGTCAAGTTTCAACAAAATTGCATTTCTTTTGGGTATCTCCACAATTGCTAAACTAGAAAACTCTACTCTTTTATTAGATGTCTAGATGTAGGACACCTAGAGACTGGTCAAAAGCAAATAATGAACAGTAGGAACTAAGGAGGAGACAGATAAACAAACCAAAAATATAATTATTAAGGCTCAGTGCCTAGAAAAGCCTACTTAAATCTTTCCTCTTATATCTCAATGATTAAAATGTACCAAATGCCACAGAATTGTTCTTCAAATGGGTGGCTTCCTTGGACTAACACTGAGTTGTCTGAAATATTTACATGATCACAATGTAGGCAGCTACTTTTTCTCTTCTAGAAGCACAAAATATAAAATGTGTCCCTGGACATCTCTCCATCAAGCAAGAAGAGTCACCAAATTTTAGCCCAAAGGAAAAACCCTGGAGGAATATGCATGTTTCTAAAGAGACGTCTAACTTCACTCACAGCTCCCAGCCTGGAGCTCTATCAGCAGTGCTGTGCCAGAATCTTCCAGCTCATCAGTACTACCTCAGAGGCAGCAAATCAGCATAGCCTAGTGACCAGCGAGTCCTCAGAAGAAACTATGTGTACTTCCTTTTCTTTTCTTTTCCTTCTTCTTTCTTTCTTTCTTTCTTTCTTTCTTTCTTTCTTTCTTTCTTTCTTTCTTTTTCTTTATCTTTTTTTTCGAGGTAGGGTCTCATTCTAGTCTAGGCTGAGCTGGAATTCACTAGGTAGTCTCACAGTAGCCTTGAACTCATGAGGATCCTCCCACCTCTGCTTCCTGAGCGCTGGGGTTAAAGAAGTATGCCGCCACACCCGGCACTATGTGCACTTTCTTGATTCGAGTTTCCACAGGGGCACTCTGGCCATCCTATACGTGATAGAGGAAGGTGGAAGAGTAGGGACTGGTGGGAAGGAAAACCCTAATCATTATCAATTTTTTATTCTTCTTTCCTCCCTAATGTTCTCCTACCCTTAAGAATAAGTATTTAACCAGACTGACTATACCCTGGTCTGTTCTATTTCCAAATCAAAACATGGGAGAATGAGCTTTGATACCCATACAACATTTCACACTGCCACCCACACTGAAATTTAATTTTCTAGTATCTCAGGCACATGCTGCAATGAAAGATAGCAAATAGAAAATGGGTTATTTATAGCTATAGTAATCTGACAAAGTTGGGTATGTTCTAGAGTTTTGAACTTAATATAGCTCAATTTAAAAACACCTTGTGAATATCCACTCAAAAGACAATTAGCTGGTAGCTTAGAAAATTGAAGTCATATAGCCACATATCTTGTCATAGTTCATAAAAAGAAAGCAATTTCACATAACCAATTTCTATTATCAGTTCTAAGAAGTTACTGGTTCCTCAGTGATAAAAAATTTTATTAAGTTCATGTAATTTGAAATGTATTAAAATAAAATTTGAATTGTACTTTAATAAGTTTGAAATTGTAAACCAAAATGCTCATAGGCCAGAAATGCTATGACTAATTTTCTTCATATTTCTCTCTCTCTCTCTCTTTTTCTTTTTTTTTTTTGTTTTTCGAGGCAGGGTCTCACCCTAGTTCAGGCTGACCTGGAATTCACTATGTAGTCTCAGGGTGGCCTCGAACTCATGGTGATCCTCCTACCTCTGCCTCCCGAGTTTTGGGATTAAAGGCGTGTGCCACCATACCTGGTTATTTTCTCTCCTTTTTACATCATAAAAGACATCTGTTCAAAAGGCAGCATGAACAAGCCTATTTTATTATTACATACTGACTAGACTTACACATAGTTATTGTGAATGTACAAGATGCAATTTGCTAAACACAAAGTATTCCAGTTAGTTTATAAGATTTCACAGGAATGTATTTAATAGTCATATTCTCCAAAGAATAACTGCAAGCAGATTCTTAAGACATGGGCATAGTATCTAGGACACTAAATGCACTGGGAGTCATCCAGGCAAGACCAAAACGTACTGTGTTTCCCACTTGCAATGTGTCTGCTCCGCCTCTCATCTCGGTGCTGTCCACTGTGAGAATCACAGCGTTAATATGCCACACTACTGAGAGAATGGTGTCTAGTTCTGGAAAGTGCAGGGCAATGATGGAGAGAATCATTGGAGAAAAGCAGACTACATAAAATTTTGACCCTCTTTTCTTCATATTTTAAAAAAAAATTTAATTTTTTTTGTTTATTTATTTGAGAGCGACAGACAGAGAGAGAAAGACAGGGGTGGGAGGGGGAGAGAGAGAGAATGGGTGCGCCAGGGCCTCCAGCCACTGCAAACGAACTCCAGACGCATGCGCCCCCTTGTGCATCTGGCTAACGTGGGTCCTGGGGAGTCGAGCCTCGAACTGGGGTCCTTAGGCTTCACAGGCAAGCGCTTAACCACTAAGCCAGCTCTCCAGCCCTTTTCTTCATATTTTTTATTGGAACACTTTGTTGTCATCTAATGTACTATATTTGTTACACACCTCTTGCCACTACAAGAGAAGTTCTCTGAGAAAATAAATGTTTCTACATTACTGCTACATGAACATTACTTGGCATAGAGTCATACAAATATTTATGTAAATATGAGAATATTTACAAAATCTACATATAACCAATGACCAACGTTTTAATTTATATTTCACATGACCTTTTCAAGTATCTATTTTCTATTTGTCAGAACACTAAAGAATATTTAATAACATTTTTTCACTTTTAGTAGATAGCAGTAATTTAACCAAAATTATACAATGGAAAATTACAGCTGAGAATAGTGTGGAACACTGGAAAATTCTTGTATGATTAGATTTCAATATTCTGGCAAAGCCCCTGGCTGTCCTCTATGTGCACATACCCAGCCCTTCCCCAGAGCTGCCGAGGGCTGAGGACACAGCGTCCTGAGATGAGCTCAGGGCCTGAGCAGCTCGGGCTGTTCCTCTCTCTCCAACAACAGCGTGTTCTAGGACGTTCTTGCCCCACTTGCCCAGTGCCCCTTCCCTCACAGAGCCACGAGAACTGCTTCCTCGTAGAGAAGCTCAACTGCAGCGCAACGGCCTGCCAGGGCGCTGTAGAGGCCAACTTGAACCGTCAAGCGCTAACCCAGAGCCAAATGGCCAGCACTGGAGCGCACCTGCAAGACTCCATCCAATGACACATGGCTTTCCTGAGACTCTGGGGACCAGCCAGCCTTCAGTGCCTTTGTCTGAGAAAAAGGTCACTTCACTTAACTTGGAAATGCTGTCTCAGCTCACATGTCCAAGCAAGCTGATATTGCTACAAAGTGTGGTGTTCACAGTTCTCTTCTGGAATCGAGAATAGTGTACACTGAATCTGCTTCACAAATTCAACAATGTAGAAAAAAATTAAGATACTAAAAATCTACCAAGATACTAACAATCTTCCATCATTCGTACCAAACACAATGGCCAAATTACAGGGATTTATAGAAAATTACTATAATAATGCCCACAAATAAATAATCACCTCTCAGGTCCATAATACTTTTTAATAGTCTCTTGCTACATTTTACCAAGAAGTTAAGTCTGTTTGTACATTCCTGTGAATCTGGATGGACTTGTGTCTTGCTATAAAACATGGAGGAAGTATCACTGTATGACTGCTTGACCTAAAGACTTAAGAGGTATTCTAATTTCAACTCCCTGGGGATCCTCAGACACCAAAATGGGAATAATACGGTCTAGCCTCCTGGGAGATAAGAGGCCACACAGAAGTGAACCACAGAGCTCCACCTAGAACACCACCATCCAGGCATGACTAGACAACTCGAACCCTCAATCCCTAATCTAGTGCTGAATGAGACTAGGAATAGGTTCTCATATTTTCAACCCAGAGTCAACAGGAATCATAAGCAACCATTACTTGAAGCTACCACACTCTGTGAAGTTATTTGTTACAGGTACTCAGACCGAGACAGAACATCTGATAAACATGCTAGAAAGAGGAAGGGAGGTAGGAGGGATGACCAGTTCTGCCCCATACACCGCAAATTCAAAATAGACCTAGTGTCCCCGTAAATGCTGGCAGCATGGGGTTTCCTGTTCATCTTTAAAATTAATTAAAAGTAAAGGATGGAGAGGAATTTCCTCAATTTAAAGGCCATCTTACATAAAAACAAAAGAATAACACCCTATATCAAACAAAACACAATAGTGAAAAACTGTTTCCCCTTAAGATTAAGAAGAAAGTCCGGATGTCCTCTCTCCTCACTCCCACTCCTATTATAAAGTAAGAAGAAACAAATGGCGCATAGAATGGAAAGTAAAACAGGAAAATTAAGGAAGAAATCAAAGGGTGTCTAAATAAGTGTGGAGAATATACCACTTCCATCAACTGGAAAACTTGCCATTTTAAGACGTTAATTTTTACAAATTTGATTACATATCAATGAAATTTCAATCAAAAGGTTTTTTTTTTCCTTACTGCAAATGAGACAAGTTAGTTCCAAAATTCACATGAAGAGAGAAACTACTAGTTTAATATAATTCTGATGACTCATATGAACAGGTTTTAATAAGGTATACTGTCAAGCTACAGTAGTCAAACAGTATGGGGTGAGCATGAGAGGTTAGAATATATAGAAATATAGATCGATGGCACTAGACAGGGAAACCAGAACTTCGGTAGGGAAACCTACACAAGTAGATTCCATTATACTTTACAAGAGTATGAAGGAAATTTAGTGGAAAAGCGCAGTCATTTAAACAAAGGTTACAAATGGACATCAAGATGCAGAAACATGAACTTCAATACCTAACTCATAGCTACACAAAAATTAACCAAAATTGATTTGAGGCACATAAATCATAAAACTATGAAGCTTCTGGAACAAAACCTGTAAACGATCTTGACATTGGTGTCAAATATATGAAATGAAAACTTGACAAACTGGAATTTATTCAAGTTAAAGTTTTTTCTGGAAAAGATATTTTTAGAATAACAAGGGCTGGGGAAGTAGCTTTGTTGGTAAAGTGCTTGCCTTGTGCTCATGTAACAAGGCCAGGAGCTGGTGGTGTGTTCTTGTAATACCAGTGCTGGGAAGATAAAGACAGGCAGATTTCCTGAGGTTTGCTGGCCAGCCAATCTAGCCTAGTTGGCAAGACCCGTGCCAGTGAGAGAACTTATCTCAAACAGGTGGATGGTATTTCTGAGGTTCAACCTCCAAAGTTATTCTCTAGACTCCACATGCATACATACATGTGTACATGCACCACACACCCACATATGGACATACACATACGCACATACTGTTTTTAAAAGTATGATGAGTCATAGACTGGAAGAAGAAGCTTGCAAATCATTTCTTATCTGATAAATGACTAGTATCTAGAACTTAAGAATTTTTAAAATTCAACACATTCAACAAAAATATATAAAATTATATAGTTAGCAAAAACAAGCACATGGAATATTGTTCAAGTTAACTAATCATCACGGATATGCATATTCAAACCCTGATGAGCTAGCGACCACTGCATACCACTTTAGAACGGCTGAAATCTAAACACTGAAACTGACAACCAATGTCATACAGAGCAGTGAAAGTCTCTTTGCTGGTGGGTTTGGGCAATGCAAAATGGTATAGACATTCTGAAAAACAATTCAGAATAGCTTATTATACACTCAAAGATCAGCTTATTTAACAACTTGGCAACATCACTACCAAGTATTTATCCAAGTGAACTGACAAACAACTGTATGTGCATGGGTGGCAGGAGGTGGTTGACACATTGACTCTGTGACTACTGAAATCCAACACCACACATCACAGATCACCAACTTTTATAGAGCTATCTAAATATTTGAACAAGTCTCTCCAAAATTAATTACAAAAGTCTGACTGAGTCCTAAATAAAAGGTTTCAAAAAACTAGACAATTGATTCTAAAATTAACCTGATAACATGCCATGTAAACATAGCTAAGCTAGTTAGACAAAACAACAAAAACCAATAGGTCAGAGCTGTAACCAACATATCATTTCAAACCTATAGCAATTAATGTTATGTTTGTATAGAATAGACATATGTCACTGGAATAGAATAGTGTACTATATATATATATATATATATATATATGGTATATATGGTACACTATTATATAATATATAATATATGATATATGATATATGTTATATATCATATATATATATATATATATATATATATATATATATATATATGTAAATAAACTTGGTATGTGTAGAGGTAGAATAAAGACTGATGCATTTGGTGGGGATGACCAATGATTTCCCATATGGAAAACAGAGTGACAGTATGTATTACGAACAGCAGTAAATACATTTTGACGGATTAAACACCAAAGTATAATAGACAGAGGTTTGGCCAATACAAGAGAATAACATCATAATGAAGAAAATCATTAAGGAAATGTTGGGGAAATGTTGACAGCACAATTAATATGTGTCCTTAAGAAAATATGCTAGCTGGGCGTGGTAGCACACGCCTTTAAGCCCAGCACTCGGAGGCAGAGGTAGGAAGATTGCCATGAGTTCAAGGCCACCCTGAGATGACAGAGTTAATTCCAGGTCAGCCTGGACCAGAGTGAGACCCTACCTCGAAAAACCAAAAAAAAAAAAAAAAAAAAAAGAAAGAAAATATGCTATAGACAATACTTTTAAACACCAGAAAACTGCAAAAACACTAGATGTTTACAAAGTACAGAAGATGAGTATTCAGAATTTTATTTAAAACTATAAATCAATGACTAAAAAAGAAACTGATAAGCAAAGAATATGTTCAGGCAATTTACAAGAATGTTTGAAAGGCTGTTATAACATTAAATATTATGATATGAAACAGTAGCAATTGCAAACTGAATCCTCTTTCCCTTCTGGGAATATCAAAACCTGCAAAGTGGAGATGATGGTCATTACATTTTAGAGGGTAGGGCACTAGAGAACTACATCTGAAGCACTAGGCTATGAAAACAGAGTCATGTGGGAGAGTATAATAGCAGTAGGAAACTGGGGAATAAGGGGAAAATATGATATATTTGAGTGGAAATGTGACTGAGAAAGTTGTTATCTCTCAAAAGAAGTAGGGTATTATTCAGTCTTAAAAAAGGGGGGCTGGAGAGATGGCTTAGCGGTTAAGCGCTCGCCTGTGAAGCCTAAGGACCCCGGTTCTAGGCTCGGTTCCCCAGGTCCCACGTTAGCCAGATGCACAAGGGGGCGCACGCGTCTGGAGTTCGTTTGCAGAGGCTGGAAGCCCTGGCGCGCCCATTCTCTCTCTCTCCCTCTATCTGTCTTTCTCTCTGTGTCTGTCGCTCTCAAATAAATAAATAAAAAAAACAAAAAACAAAAACAAACAAAAAAAAAAAGGGTAAAACTTCCAGGCATGGTGGAACACACCTTTAATCCCAGCATTTGGGAGGCAGAGGTAGGAGGATTACCGTGAGTTTGAGGCCACCCTGATACTACATAGTAAATTCCAGGTCAGCCTGAACAAGAGTAAAACTCTACCTTGAGCGCCCCCCCCCCCAAAAAAAAGTGGTAAAATTGGGTGTGGCGGCACTTGTCTTTCATTCCAGCACTTGGAAGGCAGAGGAGGAGCAACATGAGTTTGAGGCTAGCTGGGGTCTACAGAGTGAACTTCAGGTCAGCCTGGGCTATAGTGAGACCCTACCTCAAAATAAAAGAGTAAAACTGGGCTGGAGAGATGACTCAACACTTAAGGCATTTACAAAGCCTAATGACCTGGGTTCAATTCCCCAGTACCCATGTAAAGACAGTTCACAGTGGTGTATGCTTCTGGAATTTGTTTGCAGCCATTAGAGGCCCTGGTATGTCCATTCTCTCTTCTCTATCTCTCCTTCTCTTTGCTTGCAAGTAAATAAATAAAAGTATTATTTTAAAAAAAGAGTAAGGGCTGGAGAGATGGTTTAGTGGTTAACGTGCTTGCCTGTGAAGCCCAAGGACCCATGTTATATACCCTAGTACCTATGGAAGCCCGATGTATATGGTGGTGCAAGCATCTGGAGTTTGTTTGCTGTGGTCAGAGCCCTGGTGCATCCATTCTCTATCTGCGTCTTTGTCTTCTTCTCTCAAAGAAAGAAATAAAGGAAGGAAAGAAGGAAGGGAAGGAGGGAGGGAGGGTAAAATTGCCAGGCATGGTGGCACACGCCTTTAATCCCAGCACTCAGAAAGCAAAAGTAGAAGGACCACTTTGTTTGAGGCCAGCCTATGACTACAGAGTGAGAACCAGGTCAGCCTGAGCCAAAGTGAGACCCTACCTTAAAAAAAAAAAAAAAAAAGAGTAAAGTCATGTCAATTGTACAAAGGTGGCTGGAACTAGGACTAAAATAGCGAGGGAAACAGGCAGTCCTACAGAGAGCAGTACCGCCCGTTTCCCCACATGTGCGATCTCAGCAGAGCGGTGAGGGGCGTGAGAAAGGGGACTGTTAGCAGTGGAGGGAGAAAGGGAGGAGGGGAGATGGGAAAGGATAATATAACGGGTGAATGTGATCAAAATAAACTATATACTCGTATTGAAATGTCAAAATGAAACTTTTTTGTTGTGCAACTAAACAAAAATATTTCAAAAATAATACCTCAAGTAGAAAAAAATTCATCGTATGAATGAACCCAGCATCTCTGTGCTCAAATGCCTCTGAAAAACTAAAATTCTAAGCATGTCTGTTCTACATTTTGTTAGTCAACCATACATTTTCTAAATTTTAAATAGGACTATTGACTAAACTTATAGACTCTTCTTGGGAGGGAAAATCAATCATGTGAGTTCTGATATGGTAATAACCAAAGATTTTTAAAAATAATTTATAATGAAGCTGACATATTATTATGGCAGTCAATGTCTTTGAAGCAGAGATAAAAATAAACACTTCAAAAAAGCATCTCTGGGCTAGAGAGATGGCTTAGCACTTAAGGCACTTGTGTGCAAAGCCTAATGACTATGGTTTGATCCCCTAGTACCCATGTAGAGGCAGATGCTCAAAGTGGTGCATGCATCTGGAGTTTGTGTGCAGTGGCTAGAGGCCCTGGCACACCCATTCTCTTTGTCTTGTTTCTCTTCTCTATCTCCCTCTCTACTTGCAAGTAAATAAACAAAAATAATTTTTTAAAGAAGCATTCCTTCCTCATGTTTAGCCATATTCGACCTAATATATACTATCAAGTAGATCAAATTCTTCTCTGTGATAAACTTTCATTAAACTTTATTTATGACTCCTAGGAAACATGACAATGATGAATATTTTTTAACCTAAGCTTTACATCTTTTCCATATCTATTGGGAAAGGATTATAAGCATGATCCTTTAGGACAGACAGAATCCAGACAGACAGAATCCTAATGTATTTTCATGTAAAATTCACATGTTCATTGTGCTAAACTTTAAACATAGGCTTAAATAACTCTTTCTTGGGAAAATAACTGTAAATATGGTAAGGAAATCATGTAAAATTATTTTTATGAACCAAAATAATAATTTAAAAAATTAAGCATGTACCTGAATATAATGGCGAAGAACATATAGAATTTTACCATTTTTAGCTTTTTCAGACAATACTTTGTGAAATTCAGCAAATGCTCTTGTACCTATTTCTGCATAGAGAATAATCACTGGTAAATTCTCATTGTTTGTAGGAAATTCATGATCACCTGCAAACAGATAAGGTTTTGGCCTAGGAGAAAAACAAAAACACAAGTTTTTTAGAGTTAAAGTCAATAGCATGCCAGTCATGTAATAAATATGATACTTTATCATTTCTGCAGTCAAATAATTTATAGTTATGTAGCCACAGAAAGGGAACTTAAATTTTCTGTGATGATCTAGTATACCTAATTTATATTATGTAATAGAAAAGAGAGAGAAGAAATTTGGTATATCCAAAAACTGCATATTGAAAATATGTTATTTTCCAATAAGGCTCATTATTTTTAAACAACATAATTATCAATGAAATAAATTTATAGTTAGTAAGAATAATTTTTCACAATAGTTCATATTTCTTTTTTTTTTTTTGGTTTTTCGAGGTAGGGTCTCACTCTAGCCCAGGCTGACCTGAAATTCACTATGTAGTCTCAGGGTGGCCTCGAACTCATGGTGATCCTCCTACCTCTGCCTCCCGAGTGCTGGGATTAATAGTTCATATTTCTTGAAAACAGGTCCTTGCTACTAAAAAGACAATGCAAAGGCACCACCTTAGCAAAGACAGGATAAAACAATTGACTAGCCATTTTTACAAAGCAAAATCCAATTGGATCTTTTCCTTTTGATGAAAATAAATTAGATGGATTAAAAGTTAATGTACAATAAATGCTAAAATTAAGAAAACATTGTTGGTAAAAACTGAAATCTCCCAGTCAGGACTTGTACAAATTAGAAAAGGAAACAACACATAGGAAAAGATGGCTACTTAGAAATAGACAAGCCTCCTGGGTACTAAAATATGAATATAGGAGGCTGGCAAGGTGGCTCAGCAGCTAAGGTGCTTGCCCGCAAAGCCCAGTACCCATGTAAAGCCAGATGCACAAGGTGGTATGCATGTCTGGAGTTCATTTGCAGTGCCTAGAGGCCGTGGTACAACCATTCACTCTCTATCTGCCTCTTTCTCTAATTAATAAAGAAACAAATAAATAAAATATTTAAAATATAAACATGAGATATAAGAAAAGTTTAGAAAATGTTTTCCATAAATGAGATAAATGTTAACTTGTTATTAAATATGTTACGGCTTAAACATAAAGATCTGCCTCAAAATTTAAGGAACAATTGTAGTACTTTAAAAAATATAAATAATTAGGCAATACAATAGTAGGTATTCTTTTGTAAAAAAGAAAAGGACTAATTAAGTTTATAATTTCTGCTTTCTGTTTAAAAACATAGTTCTAAACAAAGTTTTTTAAAAAATCCAATGGTACATCATTCAATACTAATTTCATCTATTACATTTTTTATTATTAATTTTATTATTTCCAAAGCATCTGTTTTATATTTAAAGAGAAAAAGTTCAAGTACATTGTTTTCCATCTTTATTAAAACTGTTTATATATAATTTAAAATATAAATTAAAAGCCAATTAAGAAAACATTCTCAGATGTTTTAAATATTCAATACATATATCATTTTAAACATCATTATTTATATATTTGAGAAAGTGGTGCAACAGGATCTCTTGCTAATGTAAACAAACTCGAGACACATGGGCCATTTTGTGCATCTGACTCTATGTGGCTACTGGGGAACTGAACCCAGGTCATGAAGCTTTGCAAGCAAGTGCCTTTAATCACTGAGCCATCTCTTCAGCCCCATTTACCATTTTCATGTACAATGACTTAGCATATCCAAATTTCTGCTAATTCACCTCACTTCTCTCCTTATGAGCACATTTTCCCAATTGTCTGAACACCTTTACCTGGAAGAGGCCCTCTTCAGCAGCTTCTTAATCTCATTAATCTTACAGGTATGCCTCTGATGGATAACCACAAACGCATTACACCCGACTGGTGGGGGCTCATCAGCCGCAATCTATGATCAAAGGGTGACACTGAGCTGAAGCCATTGGTTTTTATGACTGATCTTAAACCTAACCTGTTAATTCATTAAAATAACTCAGCAGTTACTATAGTGTATTAGTTTAATAAGCTAGAATCACCTTTCTGTAAATAGAACTTGAGAAATATTTTCATAAAATCAACTTTATCCTAAGAAATACATGCTTCAAAGTTAGACAAAAGGATTCTCTTAAAACTTTTATTACAAGTCATCGTAGTAGTAATGTGCCTGCATACTTTCCAATGCCTCAGAGCTAGGAGAGCATTTCTATTATATTTATAATCACTAACAACAATGAAAATGTGAACAACAGGCTCTGGAATGAAGTATTATAAGCTTGTAGGACAGTATGAAGATGTTCACACTAAATAGCTCTGTATAGTTTAGTACCTGTCTCTTTACTAAATACTGTTTGGCTATTTTTACCTGTTGAAACATCTGAATAGTCGGAGAGTATGTTCTTATGGAGAAAGCAAACTTTAAGAGATTGATGTGTAAATTGTCTAAAAACTGCCCAGCTTTCTTCAGGATTAAGTTGTAATAAGAGACATCTGATTCTGGAAAAAGAAATGAAAGGAAAAGAATTTTAGTATTTTATATCCAACACATACTTACTTCCCTTACTGTGGAGTTGACTGAATTGACATCATATAGCCATATTCTAACTTTGGTTATGGCTGTTAGAGAATAATAGCTTTATTTTGTACTTTTCAGTGCTTTCCAGTCAATACAAGTAAGATACATGGAACATAACCTTGCTATATAAATCTATTTGGAAGATGCCAGCCCTTCCGATCAATACATCCCAACGTTGTAGGGTCATTATACAACCATGAGATATTGGTCCAATCTACAACTTAAGAAGAAATTAAGAACAATAAAACAAAAATAATATGGCTGCTAATAAGCTTTTGAGCCATGTATAAGATTAATTTATTGCCACTGAGTCACAGAATGTGTCTAGGGTTTTAAAACAGAAATCATATAAAGGGATCCTTACTGAGAAAGAGTAGAATAGAAAGAAGAAAAGGAATGCTGAGTATTCAAAAGTTATTTTAGAAAAGAGGCCTCAACTAACAGAGACCACTGTTAGAAGAATGGTTGAACCTAGCATTGATTTGGCAACTAAGATAGCAGCAGTGTGTATGTGAGTGAGGAGAGAGGAAGGAACATGACTCAGGTTGGAAAGTCAGTGTTGGTTGGTGATGGACTGAGAGGAATCAAGTCCTATGATAAATCAGTTCCACACTGGAATATTCACATGCACCTCTGAGATATCCATATGTAAACGCACAGGAATATGGCTGGGGAGCTCAAAACAGAGAGGCTATGATTTTAAAGAAGAGGTAGGAGTCAAGAACTTAGAGGCAGAACGTGAAACATCCATGGGGGTGTTTCAGGACATCTTGGAATTCCAGAATAACATCTGTCCCAAGTCAACGTCAAATACTTTGGTGTTGACATATAAACCAAAACAGGAGTAATGGACAAGAAGACAGGACCATTATGGGGAGACAGTGCTCAGCCACACGTTAGAGGGTAAGAGTCAGTGGGGAGGAAAAACGTGGAGTAACCGCCCACGGCAGGGACACGGGGTGGGGCCTGGCACAGGAGAAGAGGGCTAATGATGGAAAGCAAAAGGAGTCTGTATCTCTTTCTCTGGAAGAGGAGATAAGCTAGGTTAATAGTATAAATGGTTCTAGTTTTCAGTTTTTGAGAAGTCTCCACACTGATTAACATCTTGCTACACCATTTGACATTCTCAGTAGCAGTGAATAAGGGATTCTCTTTCCCCACATCCTTGGCAGCTTTAAAAAATATTGTGAACTTTAATTTATGATATACTGTAATTTGGTCAAGTTTCCATCATGTGGCACCAATTCCTCCTATTGTTCATGGATTATAAAACATTACATTATTTCAAAGATAACAGTTAAAATTCCTCATAGTTTACTAAAATGGATCCTGGCTGGCATTAAGGAGTTAGGGCCCACTCAGAAGGTTTCTCATGATTGGTTATAAAGTCCTTCAGCTAGGGCCCATGAGTCTCAAGTCTGCTTCTGGTCTTTGAAAAACTGTGGCAACATAAGGTTTAGGTTTGCAAATAGGGTAAAAATTTCAGTCCCTCAAAAGTTCTTGATATGAGAAGTCATTAAAAGGTTGGGGAGGAAGTATGAAGGCAGTTCTGAAAAATATGCAAGAAAACTGGAAATAAACAAATACTAGATGATGCTGAGGAAATTTTATATAAAACGAGAGTAAATGTGTTTCATGGAAATCAGTATAAGAGAAATAGGGAAAGTGAGGAAAATGAAACAAAAAGAGAAGGGGGAAAATTGGAGAGAAAAGGGTGGACAGGATAGACACAGAAGTCAGGCCGAGGAGATCTCACACACACACACACACACACACACACACACACACACACACACGTTATTTTCTCGGTGCTGGGACAGAACAGCCAACTAGAACCAGAAGCAGCTTACGGAAGAGCGGGAGTGGAACTTGGCTTATAGCCTCAGAGGCAGAGCCCATCACGGCAAAGAAAGCATGGCATGCCGGAGAGGAAACCCATGTCACAACCACAGGGCAGTGACAGGGCAGAAGCAGAGACTAGCAAACAGGACCGGGCTATAAAACCTCAAAGTGCACCCCTCGTGACACACTTCTTCAGCAAAGACTCCCCTCCTAAAGGTTCCACAACCTTCCTGAACAGTGCCAACAGCTGAGGAGTAAGTACTGAAGCATATGAGTCAGGGGTAGTTTATATTAAAAACTGCACATATAGCAAATATATTCATGTATATTAAATACACACGCATGGAATAAGAGAACAGAATGAAGACAAGTATAATCCAAGAAAAACCCTATAACATTAAAGAGAAATCCCTCTATCTACATGCCTCCAAAGAACACTCAGAAATGTCAGCACTGAAAAATTTCTAGTAATCTGAGATATCCAAATTAAAAATGTATTTGGTCAAGATGGTGGCTGCCTAACCATGCCTCACCTACAGGGGAAGGCAAGGCAAGGCAAGACCTTTGGAGTTCATCTGTTTTTTTTTTTTTAGGGGTTTGTAGATTCTAGTAGACCTCCAGTGGGAGGGCATGCAGGAGCAAAGTAGGGAATCCACCGATTCACACACTCTATGCTGGCCCACCAGCCCCCCAATCCCCTCAAGCAGCTGCCCTAGCCTCAGTCCCAGCCAAAGGTTCCTCTTGCACTAACTGCAGGTAAGGGGACCCAGGCCAGCAAGCTAGTGTAGCTTGTGAACTGTGACCCACTAGCCGCCCCCGACAAACCCTGTTCCCAGACCCATGCCAGCAGGCTAGATCTCACAGCGTCCCTGCCCCCCTACTGCTCCACAAGTGAAGGCCCTGCCACTCCCCACCCCTATGCTCCAACCCAGGCCAGCAGGCTAGCTTTCCACCAGGGGACCTCATATGAAATCCCCATATCACCACGCTGCCTTGTCACAGGACGCAGCAGTCCCTTCCACCCCCTGCTACACAGTCCCAGTGGGCTCGCTGTCCCATCCCCACATCACTCAGCATCTGGAGACCACCATACATTCCCATACTTCACCCCCAGCCCCCACAGCCCAGCCTCAACAGCAGTCTGCTTTGTCTCCTTCCTCCCCACCCCTGTCCCCTCGGGCCACCTGACCAAGCAGTCCCATATCCTGAGCTACGGAACAAGCCCATTCATCAGGTCCCTGGGCCCCCACCAGAGCCTCACTGGCTCCTTCCCTATGAGCAGGCAGGCCCCATTTCTATCAGAAGCCTGTTCAGAGCAAATATAAAAGGGAATAATCACTGAAGACACTTCAAGGGTAGACTTCAGCTTCTTCCTGAATTAAATAAGATTCCTATTCTGTGATAGGCAGACCACAGCACAAAAGGAATAACATGAAAAAATCAAATGCAAGTAAATCCAACAAGGTTGCCCAGTCCCACAGTGGATGTCTCTAATCAAACCATAGAAGAGACAATATAGGATCAGAACCCCAAAATGAAAATACAAGCTATACAACCCTGGCCAAATAAATAGCAGAACTTGCAGAAAATCAACAAAGGTACAATAATTGTATGAATGGTGCCCTTCCCAGATTAGACCTAATAGAAAAGAACCAGGAAAGATCCCAAAGACAGTTAAGTGACTTGAAGGGGAGTGAGGAAAATTAAAAGGACCCCAATAATGCAAAATCAGAAAATGACATGGCATGGGAACCTGACAGAGGGGTGGAAATTATACATAAAAAGGCAGTAGAAACTAGAAACCAAATTCAATAAGTCCAAAACTGTATAGAAGCTCTCAAGAATAGAATCAGCCATGTAGAGGATAGCAACTCAGAAACGGAAGAAAAAAAAAAAAAACCAGAAGAAACAGCCTGTGAGTCCAAAAGTTTCAATAAGTTCAAAATTTTTTATAAAAAGAACATGAGGGAAATGTGGGATACCCTTAAACATCCCAACATTCAGATCATGGGAATACCAGAAGTGGAAGAAATTCAGAACAAAGGGATGGAGAACTTAGTTAACAAAATAATTGAAGAAAAGTTTCCCACTCTCTCAAAAGAAAGTCCCATCAAGTTTCAAGAAGCAAACAGAACTCCAAACAGATTGGACCAAAGGAGAAATTCTCCAAGATATATTATCATTAAGGCCCTAAATATCAATACCAAAGAGAAAGACCTAAAAGCAGCTATGGAGAAAGCACATTACATATAAAGGTAACCCCATCAGAATTACTTTAGACTTCTCAATGGAAACCCTGAAAGCCAGAAGGGCCTGGAATGGACCACTGCAAAGTCTAAGAACCTACGGCTTCTGACCCAAACTAGCCAGCAAAGGTATCCCTCAAAATAGATGGTGAAAGAAAAACTTTCCATGATAAAACTGAGCTTTACAACTATATGAATGCAAAGCCAAACATGCAGAAAGTACTGCAGGGAATTTTCCACACAGAAGAATCAAATAACCAATCTCAAATGCCTACAAGAAGCAGATCAGAATAACCAAACTTAGAGAAGGCACAAATAACTACAAAGTCCAAGAAAACACTAAACCACATAAACCATCACAATATGGCAGGGATTAAATCAGACCTCAATGATGTATGAACATCATTGGAATTGATAAAAACTATGGGATTTTTAAAGTCAGACTGAAAGCATTGTATTTACATCATGTATGGATATCAGTTTATGGGGGCCAGGGGCAGAATGTGGTGGTTTGATTCAGGTATCCCCCATAAACTTAGGTGTTGTGAATGCTAGCTCCCCAGCTGATGGATATTTGGGAATTAATGCCTCCTGGAGGGAGTGTATTGTTGGGGGCGGGCTAATGGGCTTTATAGCAGTTTCCCCATGCCAGTGTTTGGCACACCCTACTGTTGCTGTGGTCCATCTTACGTTGGCAAGGGGGTGATGTCCACCTTCTGCTCATGCCATTGTTTTCCCCTGCCATTGTGAAGCTTCCCCTCGAGCCTGTAAGCCAAAATAAATCTCTTTTTCCCAGAAAAAATAAATAAATAAATAAATAAATCAGACCTCAGAATTATTACCCTAAATATCAATGGCCTTAATTCACCCATCAAGAGACACAAGCTGACAGGACGGATCAGAAAACTAGACCCTCAACCTGCTGTGACCACCCACCTCACCACCAAAGACAGACACCTCCTCAGGGTGAAAGGGTAGAGAATGACATTCCAAGCAAGCAGAAACAAGAAACAAGCAGGTGTTGCTATACTAATTTTGGATAAAATAGACTTCAAATCAGAACTACTCAAAAAAGACAAAGAAGGCCACTTCTTACTTATCAAGGGAACAATCCAACAAGAGGACATCACAATCATCAATCTTTATGCACCAAACACAGGTACACCACAATTCATAAAACAAAACCTACTTGACAACAAAACAGAAATAACCACCAGCACCATCATAGTTGGGGACTTCAGTACTCCACTATCAGCAATAGATAGATCATCCAAACAGAAAATTAACAGGGAAGTGGGAGAGCTCAACAAAACCACAGATCAATTAGACCAAACGGACATCTACAAAAAATTCTACCCAAAATCCAGATTCTTCTCAGCACCCCATAGAACCTTCTCTAAAACAGATCATGTACTGGGTCATAAAGCCTGACTCCATATATTTAGAAAGATACACATAATTTCCTGCATGATATCAGATCACAATGCTGTATTGCTAGAAATTAACAACAAAAGATGCACCAGGAATTCCATCAGCTCCTAGAAACTGAACAACACACTTTTAAACAATAAATGGGTATTGGATAAAATAAAAGAAACTGCAATATTTCTAGAAATGAATGACAATGAGAACACACATACCAAAACTTATGGGACACAGTGAAGGCAATCCTTAGGGGAAAATTCATAGCAATAAATGCCTTTATAGCAAAGAGAGAACCCAAATCAATAACCTAGCCATTGACCTAATGGCACTGGAAAAACAAGAAGAATCAAACTCAAAAAGCTCCAGATGGAAAGAAATAATTAGTATCAGAGCAGAAATTAATGAATCAGAAACTAAGAAAACAATTAAGAAAATTAATGAAACAAAGAGCTGGTTCTTTGAAAAAATTGATTGGTTAGCGAGGAAAAAAAAAGAGACATTTCAAATTAATAAAATTAGAATTGAAAAAGGAGAGATCACAACAGACATAAGTGAAATTGGGAGAATCATCAGGATTTATTTCAAAAACATCTACTCCACAAAAACTGCATAATATGGAGGAAATGGATGAATTCCTGGGCACATACTATGGAACAAAGCTAAATTCAGAGCAGATTAATCTCCTAAACAAACCTATCAAACCAAGGAGGTTGAAAAGGTAATCAAAAATCTCCCCCACAAGAAAAGTCCAGGACCAGATGGCTTCTCAGCTGAATCCTATCAAACGTTCATGGAAGAAATGAAACCAGTATTTCTCAAACTGTGCCACATGTGCAACTGGAGAAGAGTGGAAGCTCCTCAACTCCTTCTGTGAAACTAGTATCATCTTAATACCACAAGATGCCACAAGAAGAGAAAACTATAGGACTATTTTCCTGATGAACTTAGATGCAAAGATCCTCAACAAAACTCTTGCAAACTGAATTCAACAACACATCAAAAGTGATATCCACTTGGATCAAGCAGGCTTCATTCCAGGAACTCAGGGGTGGTTCAACACTCAGAAATCTGTCAATGTAATATACCAGATAAATAAGCTTAAACTCAAAAAACCATATGATCATTTTGATATATGCAGGAAAGTCCTTTGACAAAATACAACATCACTTCATGATCAAAACATGGGAGAAAACTGGCAAAGACATTTTATATCTCAACATAGTAAAGGCAATATATGTAGCTCCTAAAGCCCAAATAATACTTAACGGGGAGAGACTGAAGCAATTCCCATTGAGATCAGGAACAAGACAGGACTGTCCACTCTCACCTCCACTCTTCAATATAGCACTGGAAGTCCTAGCTCAAGCAATAAGATAGGAGAAAGTGATAAAAAGGGATACAATTTGGAAAGGAAGCAGGTAAGTTAGCCCTATTTTCAGATGACATGATTCTATACATAAGAGACCCAAGAACCTCCACCTCAAAACTCTTAAAGGTGATTAGGACCTTCAGCAAAGTAGCAGGATACAAAATCAATGCACAAAAATCAGTAGCCTTTCTACATGCAAAAGACAAAGATACAGAGAGAGAAACAAGTGATACTGTCCCAATTTCAATAGCAACAACAACAACAACCAAAAAAAAAAAAAAACTTAGAATAACTTTAACCAGTGATATGAAAGACCTATCCAATGAAAACATAAATACACTCAAGAAAGAAACTGAGGAGGACTTGAGAAAATGAAAAGACCTCCTATGTTACTGGATTGGCAGAATTAACATTATGAAAATGGTAATCTTACCAAAGGTAATATACAGAATTAATGCAATACCAATTAAAATCCCAACATTTTTCTTCACAGAGATAGAAAAAATGATCTCAAAATTCATATGGAATGGCAAAAGACCTCAGATATCCAAGCATACTCTCAACAAAAGAAACACCTCTGGAGGCATCACCACACCTGATCTAAAGCTATATTACAAAGCCATAGTAATAAAAAAAAACAAACATGGTACTGGCATAAAAACAGGATTATAGAACAAAGGAACAGAATCAAGGATGCAGACTTTGGGTCACGTAACGACAGCTACTTGATATTTGACAAAGGTCCTAACAATGTCACATGGAAAAAAGACAGCATCTTCAACAAATGGTGGTGAACAAACTGGGTAACCATATTCAGGAAAATGAAACTCGATCAACATATCTCGCCACGCACAGAAATCAAGTCTAAATGGGTCAAAGACCTCAATATAGGACCAGAAATTCTGCTACTACTGGAAGAAAAAATAGGAGGAACTTTCCATGATATAGGAATGGGAAAATACTTCCTGAAAAAAACTCAGTAGCTCAGGAACATAAACAATCACTCAACCACTGGGATCTCATGAAGCTGAAAGGTTTCTTCACAGACAAACATAAAATAAGCAGAGCCAATAGATTACCCACAGAATGGGAGAAATTTTTTGCTGGCTATACAACTGGCAGAGGCCCAATTTCTAGAATCTACATGGAAATCAAAAACCTAAACAATAAAAAAGACAAACAACCCACTCACAAAATGGGGCAAAGAACCAGACAGGCAGTTCACAGAGGAAGAAATATAAATGGCAAACACACACTTAAGAAAATGTTCATCATCCCTAATCATCAGGGAAATGCAAATTAAAACAA
Organism: Jaculus jaculus; assembly: GCF_020740685.1. NCBI lineage: Eukaryota > Metazoa > Chordata > Mammalia > Rodentia > Dipodidae > Jaculus > Jaculus jaculus. The sequence continues at coordinate 16,049,407 of NC_059104.1, read as the reverse complement.
CTATGAGATTCCACCTTACCCCAGTATGGATAGCAAACATTAAAAAATCAAATGAAAACAAATGCTTGCCAGGCTCTGGAGAAATAATAACCCTAATTCACTGTTGGTGGGAATGTAAGATGGTATAACCACTATGGAAAGCAATATGAAGACTCCTAAAAAGGTTGACTGTAGAGTTACCAACACACCCAATTATTTGCCTTACTGGGCATTTACCCTAAAAGCTCCATGTCTCAGCTCAGAGAGATTTGCTAAACCATGTTTATAGCTGCTCAATTCATAATAGCTAAGAGCTGGAATCAACCCACATGTCCATCATTAGATGAATGGATAACTAGGATGTGGTATATCTACACGATGGAATCCTACACAGTAGTAAGGACAAATGACATGATGAAATTTGAAGAAAAATGGTCAAACTTAGAATAGATCATTCTCAGTGAACTCACCCAACTGCAGAAAGATAATCATTGCATGGTCTCACTCAACTGTCCTTACCTGAGTGTACCCAAGATGCTGATATACCTAATAAGCATCTGAAAGATTGTACAATATGGAGATTGGGGCAGGATGGGAAGGTAAGGGTTGGAGAGGGCACAAAATTTGACTAAAATGGCAATGGTACCATAAAATTCTATATCCTGAAAGATAGACTGAATGGTTGAACCTTCATCAGGTCCTTAGAGGGAACACCTGAACCACAGGGCCCCAGAGAGGGTATGATGATGACTAAACTTAATCTTTTCCTATCTATCTATCTGTCCCACTTTCTCTCTCTCTCTCTCTCTCTGTCTACTTTCTCTTTCTCTTTTATATTACCTATCTTTTTCTTCCTTCTTTCCCTTGGCACTGACCTATAACTGCCAGTACCAGCATGAGGTTAACATCCACAATGAGCTGTTGATCAGAGAGACCTACAAGGTTTCCCAAAAGAAAACAGATTTCTGTCAGAGTACTTAAGTATTTTACAAGAACAAAGATAAAGGCTCTAAATATTTGTGAACAAATCACATGGCAGAAAGAAAGGGTCACTAACCATCTGATTACTGCTCACAGCAGGGAAAACTGTAGGGAGGAGGCCAAGGTGGGGGTGGGGGTGTGTGGGGGTCATTACTCCTCTGATGTGAATTGTGGGAGGGTAGGGGAAATGTACTATTTAGCTAAGTTTTCATCAAGCCTCAGGTTAAGGGCTATTAGTTTTGGAAAGATTTGTCACTCAGGAGTTCTGGAAAGTGACTTCCAAGTCTAGCTCAAGTTATGTACTCTATACCATCTCTAGATCAATTCTCAAAAGTATGCTTGAAATTATCTGCATAATTGTTTATTTAAGTGAAAACTTTATGTTGAAATCAGGGATTGTTTGTAGTCTTGCAAATGCACATTTCACTCCTACCACACAAAATAAGCAGACAATAAGTTTAGTATTTAACAATGAGGTCTTCTCATTCTAGACAGTATTTCCTCAATTCAGTAATTTTAAACAATTGCAATAAAATATATATAAACTCCTTGCTCTCTACTTTTATAAATTCTAAATGATTCCTCACAATAGAGAAGCTATGGTGTAATTTCCCTCTAATAGCAGGAAAATAATAAAACTGAGATTCACCTTCAATATGAAAAGTGAAAGAAATAAAAAAAGACCCAATCTTACAAATAGTCTTAAGAGGTACAACAGCACCAACATCAACCATAAGATAACAAAACCATCATAACAATATAACTTTATGACTACAACAGTCAAGAAGAGACTAGTAACCTGTGAACAGAGAGTCAACAGCAACAAACCTAGCAGACTAATAAAACACCAAATTCATCAAGGTTTTCTCTAATATACTGATGAATACAGAAGTTGGGAATTTTAAAAATAAGGTAAAATTTAATTGAAACTAGCAAAATCATCTATACTATAAAACAGATGGTTTGGGCTATTTTATCTTTTATATATATATATATATATATATATATATATATATATATATACACACACACACACACACACACACACACACATATATGCATGTGTGTATGTGTGTGTATATACACATATATATATATATATATATATATATACACACATATGTGTGTGTGTATATATATAATATACACACATATGTGTGTGTGTATATATATACATATATATATATATATATATATTTTTTTTTTTTTTCCTGTTTTTTTGAGGTAGGGTCTCTGGTCCAGGCTTATCTTATATTTTTAAACCAACTAAATTCATGGTGACTGGATTAGTTACTTTTCTCATTGTTGAGATAAAATATCTGATAAAAGCCACTGAGGGAAGGCAGAGTTTGTTTGGGCTCAAGGATTGAGGTTAGCATCCACTGTGAGGGAAAGGACATTGAAGCAGAAGCACAAAGTGGCTGGTCGCATTGCATCCACATCCAGAAGCAGAGAATGACCAAGGTTCTGGCTCAGCTCACATTCTCCTGTCCTGGGGGTCTACGACTCCCAGGCCAAGGGATGTTGCCACTCACAATTAAGATCTCTTCCCACTTCAACTAGGCTATTCTAGGAACTCCCTCACAAAATGTCCAGGAACTCTTCCTCTAGGTGATTTTTAGATACTGTCAAGTTGATAATAGAGATTAACCACCATACTTACCAACTAACCACCTTGTTGAGAATTATTTTTTTTAATTTTTTATTTATTTATTTGAGAGTGACAGACACAGAGAGAAAGACAGATAGAGGGAGAGAGAGAGAATGGGCGCACCAGGGCTTCCAGCCTCTGCAAACGAACTCCAGACGCATGCGCCCCCTTGTGCATCTGGCTAACGTGGGACCTGGGGAACCGAGCCTCAAACTGGGGTCCTTAGGCTTCACAGGCAAGCGCTTAACCGCTAAGCCATCTCTCCAGCCCGAGAATTATTTTTCATTTTCAGTATTCTCACCTTCAATCTCACATAGTACTCAGTTGCTGTCTAGTTACATATGTATCATGCTCATATTAGAAATAGTGACAGTGATGTCCATAGTGATATGATTTAGTCTCTTTATTAATTTTTAAACTTTTTAAAAAGATTTATTTTATGAGAGTGAGAACTGGTATTCCAGGGCCTCTAGCCAGTGCAATTGAACTCCAGACATGTGTGCTACCTTGTATACATGCATGACTTTGCATGCGTGCATGACCTTGTAAATCTGGCTTACGTAGGTTCTGGGGAGTAGAACCTGGGTCCTTATGCTTTGCAGGCAAGTGCCTTAACCACTAAGCAATGTCTCCAGCTTGAGTTAGTCTCTTTGTAATCAAATATTTTGAAAGACATAATGTTTCCCTACACCTTCTAATTCCTACTCACACCTTAGCTTATTGTACCCTTCATTACCACACTAATGAAGTGGCTCTTACCAAAGTCATCAATACTTTCTGCTGTTCAAGTACTTAATTAATCAATTATTAATTAATATTCACATAATTTGATCTGTATATAATATTTAAATCTGGCTTTCAGGAGATCACCTAGCTCTACAGGTGCTCTTCCTCAGCCTCTCTTGTGTTCTTCCTGACAACATCTCTCCATCATTGTGCGCTTTGGGGCTCTGCTCTTGGATCCTACTGTATTCTCAGTCTTATAACTTGAATTACCCTCTTCAAGTTGACAAATCCCAAATCCTATACTTTGTCCTATATATTTATACCTGAGTCTCTCACTCATCTGTCAGCTTACTGACATGTGAACGTGACACATCTAAGCTACAGTTGTCTTCCTATCTAAACAGTACAAGTAACAGAGTTTGATAGTCTTGACATTCTCTGAAAATATTTTCCACTAACATACACATGTGAACTTACTTGCATAGAAACCTTTAAAAACAATATTTAGGAACTGTGAGAAATATATGCCAAGCATACAGAGAACTAAGTCTCATTGACATTTTATTTTATTTTATTTTTTTAATTATTTATTTATTTATTTGAGAGTGACAGACACAGAGAGAAAGACAGATAGAGGGAGAAAGAGAGAATGGGCGCGCCAGGGCCTCCAGCCTCTGCAAACGAACTCCAGACACGTGTGCCCCCCCTTGTGCATCTGGCTAACGTGGGACCTGGGGAACCGAGCCTTGAACCAGGGTCCTTAGGCTTCACAGGCAAGCGCTTAACCGCTAAGCCATCTCTCCAGCCCTCATTGACATTTTAGACCACCATGAAACTATAGAGGTTAACCAACATTCTGCCTCTTGCATCTCTTGTACATTTTTAAAAATTTTGAGATAGGGTCTCACTAAGTAGCCTAGGTTGTCTGGAAATTTGTTATGAAGCCTAGGCTGGCTTTGACTCTTCACTCCTTCAGCTCTTTTTGCCAGAGTTCTGAGATTACAGGCCTATGCTACTATTCTTGACTTCTTCTTGAATCTTAAAAGCATCAATATATAACTGTGGCTAAAACATCAAATTGTTTAAAACCTGATGACTGAATGTTTAAAAGATCCTAAAAGCTGGGTGTGGTGGTGTATGCCTTTAATCCCAGCACTTGGGAGGCAGAGGTAGGAGGATCACCATGAGTTCAAGGCCACCCTGAGATTACATAGTAAATTCCAGGTCAGCCTGAGCCAGAGCAAAACCCTACCTCAAAAAAAAAAAAAAAAAATCTTAGTTTGTTGGCACATAATAAAGTGTTGTCACTGAGTGATATGAAAATAACTTTTAATTTGAAGAGGACCAATGAAATCACTCTTTAGTGGAGTATTTAGACTTTTGTGGAGATGAATTCAACAACCTAAAACATTACATTACTAATGAATTAAAATGTTTCTTTTAGGATGAATGTCTTAAAACAAACTCAGCAAAATCTGATATTCAAACATATTGACTTTCTCATTTAAACCATGCTTAATAAGGTTAGCCCGGACATTATATATGCATTTGACTCTTACCCTCAGAAATAAAGTAAATGGAACTATATCAGTAATTCTTAATTTAATATTATTTTGTGTATGTTCATCACTGAAACATCTTAAAGCATAAGCTTAAAATAGCTTAAGTGCTTTTGAGCTTATATTCCAAATTGTCAATAACATTCCACCAGACTTTCCAGGCATATACTAATATAGCTAAACAACTTAAATGAGTTCAAACTTGATGGTAATTTTAAAGATTGGTTCTCCAATACAAAGCAGCATCAAACTGGGCATGGTGGTGCACACTTTGAATCTCTGTACTCGGGAGGTAGAGATAGGAGGATCGTCATGAGTTCGAGGCCACCCTGAGATGACATAGTGAATTCCAGATCAGCTTGAGCTGGAGTGAAACCCTACCCCCGCAAAAAAAAAAAAGCAGCGTCAAATAAGGCTATAATGCATGTATTAAGAACAAAAAGATTTATGATAGACATAATGAGGACTTCAAGTTAGAGAGGATAATTAATGTTGGATTTTAAAAAGTAACATCAAAACCTGAAAAATTCATATAGACTATTTCTAAAACTAAAATATATTACATTAAATATGAAGACAAATAATCATTTCATAGTGACTAGAAGGATTATGAAGAGGTCAAAATTACCCCACATATTCTACTGCTGCCTCCTCTAGTCTCTTTCCCTACAAATTGGCTAACTCCAATGTGTCACTGCAACTCAACAGCAGCCTCTGCCACTGTAAGTGATGGTCTGCTTTCACTCAAACAAAGCTTTTAAAACTGTGGCTCACAACATATGGGGCTGTATAATTGAATATGGGGGGGGGGACAACAAATTGGCAACAGTACACATTTTCTTAACATGAAACAACCAAAAATTAATTTAAAACAAACATAAATGACTTTGAGGTGGTTCTTGAGTGGGCAACATCACGGAAGATGCCTCTCAACGCTATCCTCTGGCCTCCACATGCACACATGCACACACACACAGACAAGTGTATCCTTGCAAAAACAGGCACTTACGTGAAAAGGAACATTTTTAGAAAGAAATACTTAGACTGGTTTCCATTAAAACATCCTTTCAAGGCTGGGAAGTAGCTCTGAGGGCTAAGTGCTTTCTGTGCAAGCATGAGCACCTGGCTTTGGATCCTCAGCCTCCATGTAAAAAGTTGGATGTGATTGTATGCACCTGTAATCCCAGCACTGGGGAGGTAGCAATAGGAGAATCCCCAGGGCTGGAGGCTAGCTTGTCTAGCTAAATCGGTAAGCTTCGGGTTCAATGAGAGACCCTGTCTCAAGAAAATAAAGTGGAAAGTGATAGAGAGAATCCAATATTAGCCTCTATACTCCATATGCATTTACAGGTACACCTGAACATGTGTGCCCACACACATATGAACAGACATACACACATGCACCCACACTATATACACACACGCTAAAATTCCTTTTTTCATATTTAATGTTCAGAATTACTGACCTGATTAATCATTTAAACTTAATCATTACCATTAAAAACAAAATCATAGTCAATGTGTGCACATAAACATAATTTTAACTTAAAATTTGTGTATCACTTACCTGTTTGCTTATAAATTGCTAATTCTTGTACTGTTTCCACAAACTGCCAAAATTTTTCATTACTTTCTTCTGCCATAAATTCACTGTGAATAAACAATCCATTGATACATGGGAATAAAAAGTGGTATAATTTCAATACTATAAATTACACCTTAGAAATAAATCATATATTTGTGACAAAAAGATCTCTAAAACCGAATGTCGAACTACTGGTTTCCATTTACTATAACACAACAAGTAAACAAACTGATGACTCTTACTTAAGGTAACTACATACATATAGTTATGCCACGAAAAGACAGCATAAGATGTCACTTTTGGCTTTTCCTTATTATTAGCAACTGCTAAAATGTGTAATTAATTTTATCTCTCCACATGAAATATCATTGAAAAATACAACTTAGTAATGGACAGAGATTTTATATATAGGTAAAAAGTTAAAAAACAGAGACTGACAGGTTTTATTAATAAAAATGTCACTATAAACACTACCTAGGTCACATTATTTTTAGTTAACTGTTTATTTGCATAGACTATCATTATTTAAAATAAAGACCTTCAAAAAAAAAAAGAAATAATTATATTGCACAAGGTCTTGGGATTAAGGCCCCAAGAAGCTTCCACTTTCCCAGAGTATAAGAAAAACTGGCCAAAGCCACTTAAAAACTTTATATATTTATATATATATATAATATATATATGTAATATATATAATAAAATGGTATTTAGTTCAGTATTATACAGAGTACAGGACTCCTAGAACGAGTGAACTTTAGGACCACCAAACACCACCAAACCAATGGTATATTCTTTGTTATTGCCCACCTTAACTTTTTTTACAGTCTTGGTAAATTTAAGCTCATGCTTAGACATGTTAAGACACATGCAGATGAACTCCTGTGAGTCTGATAAAGCTACTAAAAAGAGGAGAAATTAGGTGAGAAAACTAGTTCATCAACACCAACTTGACCAGGAAAACAATTTAAATAAATAGCTGTAAACAATTATTGTTACGGATGGTGTCTGTCCATCTCCATGGCTCAAAGACAACCCAGAACCTGACGGTAGAGGCAACACTGAGGAGGATGTAACACAGAAGGCCTGAGTAGAACAAGCCTTCAGCAGAGAGCAGCCCTTCACAGTCAGTGGACCTGACCGACAGCGAAGGATGCGCTCACAGACACCCAGCACCCTTTCTGTGAACACCTGCACTGTGAGCACTTAGATGTTTCCAGATTTGGGGATTTTGCATATATACAATGAGACACTGGGGACAGGACCCTCGTCTAAACGTGTAATTAATTCATGTTTTACATACACAGAACTGGAAGGTAATTTCATACGAATGTTTTGTACATCTGTGTTTGACTGTGATTGTCATATGAAATCAGGTGTGAAATTACCCATGGAGGAGTCAGGTTGGCATGATCAAGTTTTGTCTTTTGGCATTACCATGTTTATAACAGCTTCCACTGAACTGGCTCAGACCATGTATCACCTGCACAAGGTCAAGGGCCACCTCTCTCTCCCCCTCACTCTCTCTCTTTACTTTTTACCCGTATATAATTCTCTCTCCATTACTAAGTTATATTTCTCAATGATATTTCATGTGGAGAGATAAAATAAACTACACGTTTAGTAGGTGCTCATAATAAGGAAAAGCCAAACTCTTGGCGGAGTAACCCTTTGGGACACATGTCAAGCACTGAGTCTGCAATGTTAGTGCCCTTTCCAGCACAGGCAGGCTGAGCAGCTTCTCTACTACCCATGCTGGCTTCTTTTCATGTTTGTCTCAAGGAGTGACTGGGGCATCTTCAACAAATTCCTCCTTGAAAATGCTCCGTGAACTAGTCAAGGGTATTGCTTTCCCATTTGAATCTAGGTTAGCCAGTATTCTGCCACTACAACAAGGTCACTTTTCTTCCAGTTTCCAGTAACATCTGCCTTCGGAGCCCTAGCCAGAATCACCTGTGTTGTTCATATTCTAACCCGCATCCTGTTCAAGACTATGCAAGTACTCTCCAAGAGGACAGTGACTCTTTCTACTATGCCTATCACTACCAGTCCTTACCAGAACCACCGTATTTGGTGGTCTCAAGGTTGACTAGACTTTTCCACTGCTTCTCAGTTCATCCAGTGTAATTCCATAGATACTACATCTTTAGGTATGTGTTACAACAAGATTTCACTATTTTGGTACCAAAGAATGTATTTGTTTCCCAGACCTGTTGTGAAAAATTGCCAAAACCACAGTGACTTAAAACAACTGAAACTTATTCTCTCATGACTGGGGCTTGAAGTCCACATGAAGGCAGCATCACTTTCCTTCTGAAGGCTCCAGGCTATACTCCTTCCTGGTATCTGCCAGTTTGGTCTGCTTCAGTGTTGTGACTTAAAAGCACATAACTCCAAGCTCCAAATCTATCTTCACATGGGCGTGCCCTTGACCAAGTCTGTTCATCTGTTCTGTATAACGACACTGGATTGGGACCTATCCAGATAACCTACAATGCCTCAGAATCCTCAATTACATCTGCAAAGACTGTTTATCTAAATAAAATGCCATTAACAGACTTCAGAGTTAGGATGTAGACATTTCTTTTTGAGGCCACCTCAACAAATCATGAGCATGATGAATCAGATGGGGGCTAGACTAAAAAGGACATTAAGGGTCATCCTATAGAGTTAAGACTCTATGATGCTTTGAAACAAGTAAAACTCAAGGCATTTCAATTTTGCTTTAGTTTCAAAAAAGTTCTAGAATGATCTAGACAGTGTGGAACTAAGTATGCAATAAGATTCAAGCAAGCTCTGAAAGAAATAGAAGCCAGAGAAAGCAGATATTTAAGTTAGGATCATTTATTTAGTAAAGTCATTTTAGCACGAAATAAAAACAATGTTAATAGGGCTACAAAGATGCTTTTCAGGACCTCATGGTGTTTTGTGAAAGAACAATACTAGCTGGCATAAAATTTTATATACAAGAGAAATTACTTTCTACTTTAGAAAAAACTATTTTAGAAGCAGGGTCTCCCTATGTATCCCTAAGATAACCTTGAACTCATGAACTGATGTTCCTCCTGGGTTGCAGTTACCTTCTCCTTACTTGGACAAAACACCTGACCAAAAGCAGCTCATGGGAGGAAAGGGTTTGTTTTGGCTTACAGTCTCAAGTGGAGGTTTCACCATGCTGGGGAAAGCTAGATAGAGCAGAGGCGGGCCTCACATCATCTGGGGAGAAGTACTCTAAGTAGTGGGTGTGGAGCTCAGCTAATAAACCTCAAGGCCCACCCCTAGTGATATGTCTCCTCCAGCATGGCTCCACTTCCCGCTGCCGCTAGCTGGGGAGTGAGTATGAGGTTTAATCTCAAACACGCCAGCTTATGGGGGACACTTCACTTTTAAACTGCCACATGCCTCTGCTTCTTCCCAGGTGTTAGGTGTGTGCCACCATTTTCAAGGAGAATTTCTACTTCTGTTTATTGGAATACAATGGGGCAAAATTTAGGAGCTATAAGTTTAGTTTCTGAAAAACAAATGATACTTAATAAGCAATAACAAAGTCCAGGGGAAGAGGATGGAAAACAAAGAAAACATAAGTGAGAAGTTGCCTTCTCCATTGCCAGCCCAACAGCTGACAGGATGCAATTACAAAACTAGGTGCTTCAAAGTGCTGTGTGCTGGGTGGAACTATGTATTTCTGTTGGTGTGCTTGCACTAAGCGCCACCTCCCATAATTTCAATCCGATCTCATTCATAAGTGTTAATAAAATGCACGGGAATTAGACCAGGATGGAGTTTAGTAAATGGTAGCAAGAAAGTGTGAGAGACCTGCAGATGACTCAGGAAGAGAGGCTGGGGAAGAGGGGCAGGGCGGAGATGCTGGGCAGAGGAGAAGACAGGACCAGATGCTGGGCACAGCAACAGGGCAGAGATGTTGGGCAGAAGAGCCGGGAAGAGATGCTGGTCAGAGCAGAAGGCAGGACGACATGCTGGTTACAGGAGCCATGAAGAGATGCTGGGCAGAGGAAGAGGAAGGACAAGACGCTGGGCAAAGGAGGAGCCGTGAAGAGATGCTGGTTGGAGGAGGCCGGGCAGAGATGCTGGGCAGAGGAGGAAGCCGGGCAGAGGAGGAGGCAGGGCAGAGGTGCCGGGCAGAGTAGGAGACAGGGCAGAGATGCTGGGCAGAGGAGGAGGCCGGGCAGAGGAGGAGGCAGGGCAGAGATGCTGGGCAGAGGAGGAGGCCGGGCAGAGGAGGAGGCAGGGCAGAGATGCTGGGCAGAGGAGGAGGCCGGGCAGAGGAGGAGGCAGGGCAGAGGTGCCGGGCAGAGGAGGAGACAGGGTAGAGATGCTGGGCAGAGGAGGAGGCCGGGCAGAGGAGGAGGCAGGGCAGAGATGCTGGGCAGAGGAGGAGGCCGGGCAGAGGAGGAGGCAGGGCAGAGATGCTGGGCAGAGGAGGAGGCAGGGCAGAGATGCTGGGCAGAGGAGGAGGCCGGGCAGAGGAGGAGGCAGGGCAGAGGTGCTGGGCAGAGGAGGAGACAGGGCAGAGATGCTGGGCAGCGGAGGAGACAGGGCAGAGGTGCTGGGCAGAGATGCTGGGCAGAGAAGTTAGGGCAGAGGAGGGACAGGAAGAGAAGAGCGGCCGCCGCACGCACCTGGCCTCCAGCAGCAGCGGGGTCTCGGGCCACTTGGCGGCCAAGTGCGCCGTCACCGCCTTGGACGCGGTGGCCGAGCGGGCACCGAGCAGCGCCAGGCCCAGCGCCCAGCAGCCCGCGAACAGCGCCGCCGCCCTGACGGCCTCCGCCCGGGCCATGGCGCAGAGAAGGAAGCGCGAGCCTGCGGGACCCTGCCGCGCCGTCCGCCGCCACGCCGCCGTCGCCTGCCCGCGCCACCGCGGCCACTTCCGGCGGGGGGGGGGGCTGCAGTCCGTTACAGCGGGGCGGCCCGGGCCTGCGCATGCGTGGTGGGCGCCCGCGCGATCGGGGGTGGGGGGCGCCGCGGGGGGAGTCCTCGCGGGCCGACGACGCTGGCCTTGCGAGGCGACGCGGAGCGCGGGGGGTGGGGGGGGAGTTGGGGGGGTGATGCACGGCCGCTGCGGGGTGATGCTGGGAAGGGCGCCGAGGGGAGGCTCGTCCTTACAGCACGCGACACCGGGCTAAACTAGGTCTGGCTGGAGATGCCGAAGTCAAGACAAGGCGGGAACCAAGAAGTCCAAACCTTTCGGAGCGCTCAAAAGTTTCCTGAATCACTTGGGAGCGCTTTTTTTTTTTAAATGTTGTTGTTTATTTTTATTTATTTATTTGAGAGCTACAGAGAGAAGGGGGGGGGGAGGGAGAGAGAGAAAGAAAGAATGGGTGCACCAGGGCTTCCAGCCACTGCAAACGAACTCCAGATGCATGCTGCATGCACAACCCTGTGCATCTGGCTTAGCTGGGTCCTGGGGAATCGAGCCTCGAACTGGGGTTTTTAGGTTTCACAGGCAAGCGCTTAACCGCTAAGCCATCTCTCCAACCCTGGGAGCATTTTTTAATTTTTTTTTGTTCATTTATTTATTTATTTTATTTGAGAGTGACAGAGAGAAAGACAGATAGAGGGAGAGAGAGAGAATGGGCGCGCCAGAGCCTCCAGCCACTGCAAAGGAACTCCAGACGCGTGCGCCCCCTTGTGCATCTGGCTAACGTGGGACCTGGGGAACCGAGCCTCGAACCGGGGTCCTCAGGCTTCACAGGCAAGCACTTAACCGCTAAGCCATCTCTCCAGCCCCCTGGGAGCACTTTTAAAAGTGGCTGTCCTTGCCCGGCAGGCGTGGTGGCTTATGCCTCTAATCCCAGGACTGAGGAGGCTGAGATAGGAGCATTGCCAGGAGTTCCAGGCCAGACTGACCTATAAAGTGAGCTCCAGCTCAGCCAACAACCAACCGAACACCTACCCCCGCACACAACTTCCCCACAAACCCTGCACACGCTGGGAATCCGTGCAGGTGAGATTGTGTCTCAAATGTAGCCCGAGAAACCTACGTAATGTATGTGTGTGCAATTTGTTGACCAATCTGTTAGACCAGGGGATGTCAAGTTGGAGCGCTGTCTCTGATTCAGTAGTCCTGATGTGGGTACCATGGATTTCCATTTCTTTGGGGTCGCGTGTCCTCATGCGGCTGTTGCCTGGAGGCTTCCGCGTGGTCTAGTCTCAGGGCCTACCCAAACCTTCAAGATCAGAATGTCTGGCTTACCAGAAACCAGAATGACTCCCATGCACATGCATGTTTGCCGGGCACTGCTTCAAAAGATTACGGGTGGACGTTGTATATATAATAAAGTGACAAGTGATAGGTGATTTTGTCACAGTAAAATATATGATAGTGGAGAGGTGGGAATAATATAGTTGTTCAAGGGGTGCACTGACCATTGCTCTCTACCCCTTAATATCGTTTCCCCATAAGTATACCAGATCTCTTCAAGTTGCCAAAACCTGGCCATTTCCCACTTTTCATTTACTCTTATTTATTTAGTTGATAACCTTCCATTAAGACTGGAAGGTAGGTCAGTGGTAGAGTGTGTTCTATGAGCAAGGACCAGCACCAGAAAAACAAACCAAAACAAAAAAAGAACTACAAGCTTCCATAGAAGACCCTGTTCTGAAAACGGCTTACACAGGTCTTACTTCCAAAGTGTATGCTTTTTTGTTTATATTTTCTACTCTATCTGCTCTATGTACCCTTTAAATTCCCCAAACCTCTTCAAAGCTGGCACATGATGCCTAAATTTTCACTTGAGAGCCCGAAGACAGTACTTATTTCTCTTACTAGAGAAAATATATTCTGGCAGCACTCATGCCTTATTCATTTTTGACATCCCCTTGCAAAGAGTAGTACACTTTCTGTTATTAGGATCAATAAGTATTGAAAGGCTCTTGTTTTATACTGACAGGTAGGCAGAAAGCTAAGGCAAACTCACTTCATTTTGACCCATGGTGCATGAGAGAATAGCTTATGAATCTTTCACAAGCATTTGCTTTAATTAATGCTTCATCCCCACTTATTTTGGACAGAGTTGTTTATTGAAGTTGTGGAACAGAGGAAATGAAATATTGACAGGGAAAGTCTTAAATGTCAGCATGTCTCCTGGGTTGCAAATCTTTACTCAAAAAAATGGCTTGCTATATAAAAGTCACATAAAATGTATTTAAACTATATGACTAAAGGATACTAATAAACTATAAGTTAATGTACACTCCTGCATTTGAGTTCAGAATAGCGAAAAGGCTGTAGTTGTTTTTTTTTTTTCTTTTGAGAAAATGAAATTCATCTACTCCTGATCATCTCTTTACATAATTGTCACACATTTTATGCTAGCTGGCATTGTCCTAGAAATTGAAGTTAATTTGTAAGATGTTTCATGTTGCTCACCTCCAAGCATGTTTCCTTATCTGAAGAGTAAGAGAATAAGCTGGATGAGTTTCCTTCTATGTTTAATCCCCACATGCAGACAGAAAAACCAAACTGCAGAAACACAGCAGACAGATCTCACTCAAGCCAGTGTAGCAGCCGAGGTTTCTAAAACCAATAGGTTCTAAAATTCTCAAATCAGATCAGTAAGTTCTAAGAATCAATAACTTCTTGGCATAGATCGGCCATGAACTGTCTGCACTTTAAAGACATAATTTTAACTTGAGCATTTTCTAGCAAAATACAACTCAAAGTCAGTGACTTCAGGGTAGTGTAAGTGGAAATCGATGATGATAGCAGTTTTCATTGTACGTAAAAGAGTGATTAATGAGTACTTTATAATAAGGGTGTTGAATAGAATAATGCATCCTGAGCTTTTTGTCAGGATAGCATGGGGTATATGCATTTAGTGGTGATAATGGTGCCATAAAAGGATAAAGTTGCAGCTAAAATATTTTGTTAGATAATGATCTTAATTTTCTGAGGCTAAGTAAAGTCTAAGAGCTGACATACTTTCAAATACTCTTCTAGTTTTATTATTCATATTTCTTTACTATAAGAAAGACACTATTCTCATTTTTATTTCAGTTAAGAGTAATTTATAAGCACGTAATTTGTTATATTTCTATTCTCCAGACAAAATTATATTAAAATCATCATTAAATGAATGTTGGCTTAGATTTTTTTTTTAATTCAAGGTCCGGAAAGGTAAATAAGTTTATAACTTTCTGTATTTTATTTAAACTAAAATTAAAAATTTCTGATTCAGTTTTATTGTTTCTGTGTGTGTGTTGCTGAGGATTGAACCCATGGCCTGTGCTGCTAGGCAGGCTCTCTATCACCAAGCTACTTCCTTAATCCCTAACTCCAGTTATTTATTTTTTATTTTTGAGAGAGAGAGAGAGAGAGGAAGGAAGGGAGGGAGGGGGAGAGGGAGAGGGAGAGGGGAGAGAGAGAGAGAAAGAGAATGGGTATGCCAGGGCCTTTCAGCCGCTGTGAACAAATTCCAGATGCATGCGCCCCCTTGTGCACGCGTGTGACATTGCATGCTTGTGTCACTTTTGCGTCTGGCTACGCGGAACCTGGTGATTTGAGCAAGTGTTGTTAGGCTTTGCAGGCAAGCGCCTTAATGACTAAGCCATCTGTCCAGCCCTCCAGTTATTTTTGATGCAGTTTCCCACAGTAACTTTCAAATAGCAAATGGGGGATGTGAAAAATGTAATAATTTTTAGGTTAATCGGTTTGGATGATGTAAGAACTTGAACTTTAGTATTTAACAACTGCCTTCTATACTTACATACGTGGTTAGTAAGTTCTAAGTATTTTGGGGTGTGTGTGCATGCCATATGTTTGGTGTATGTGTGTGTATGTAGTGTGTGCACATGTATGTGCAGATGTACATGTTCCATGTGCACTCATGTACAGTCCAGGGGAAGGTGTTGGGTGTCCCCCTATATTGCTCTTCTGCCTTACTTCCCTGAGACGGTCTCTCATTGAGAGCTCATAACATAAAATTGGCATTTTAACCGTTCAAGGGTACAGATCAATAGTGTGAAGTGCTATCGCATTGTTTTGTAATCAATCTCTTGCGCTCCTAATCTTCCAAAACTGAAATTTTAGACCCATTAAATAACTCTCCATCACTTTCCCTTAACCTCTCATCCCACTTTCAGTTTCTGTGAAGTTCACTCCTCTAGATAATTCCTGTGAAAAGAATTGTGCAGCGTTGGTCTCATGGTTGGTTTATTTTAGTCAGCATAATTCTCTAAAGTTTTATTAATGTTGCAGCATGTGCCAGAATTCCCTTCACTTTTAGGGCTGGCTAATATTCTCCTTTATGACCATACCACATTTTGGTCATCAATTCTTCCTTCCATTTCTGTTTCTTCCACATTTTAGATTTGGTGGATAATCCTCTGCATGACTATTGGTGAATAATCTTGTTATTAATATGAACATTGAACTATCTCCTCATTTGGGTTGTATTGTGCTCTCACTTCTTTTGGATATCTATCCTGAGGTGAATTGTTGGGTCATAGGGTAACTCTGGTTCTTTTCTTTTTTCTTGAGGAAATGCCATATTGATTTCCATGGTGACTACACTCCTCCTCATTCCCACCAACAGCAAGCTCACAAAGATTCCAATTTCTTCATCCTAGTAGCTATCTCAATAGGGCAAAGTCATCTCATTGTGATTTTAATTTTTTTTAAAATATATTTATTTGCAAGAAGAAAGAGAAAGAGAGAGGAAGAATGGGCATGACAGGGCCTCCAGCCATTTCAAATCGACTCCACATGCATGCACCACTTTGTGCATCTGGCTTTACAAGGGTATTGAGGAATCAAACCTGAGTCATTAGGCTTTGCAAGCAAGCCTGTTAACCACTGAGAAATCTCTCCAGCCCCATGGCTTTAATCTCCCAAGTGATTACTGTCATCTTAAAACACAATATTTAAGATTTATTTCAGAGCTATTTTCTGAGTTAAAGACAATAATTTTCATAATTGTATCACATGTATGTACAAGTGCAAGACATCTTCCTTCATCCTCCTTCACTCAGCTCATCTCTGACTGTCTCACTTAAAACATTGACTTTAGGGCTAGAGAGATGGCTTAGTAGTTAAGGCGCTTGCCTGTGAAGCCTAAGGACTTCTGCTTGACTCTCCAGATCCCATGTAAGCCAGACACACAGTGATGCAAGGTCACCCATGCTCACAAGGGGGCACACAGGTCTAGAGGTTGATTGCAGTGGCTAGAGCCCCTGGCACATGAATTCTCCCAGTCTCTCTCTCTCTCTCTCTCTTTCTCTCTCTCTGTGTGTGTGTGTCTCACTTTCTCACTCTTGCATAAAGAAAGATTGACTTTACCTGATAATATTGACATCTCCTGTTTAGAGGTGTCTAATCTTTTGTGTCTTTTGTCCACCATCTTTAATGCATGGGTTTTGATCGCATTATCACAGCTGGCTCCTGGGTCTCCAAGCATCATAAATATATTTCTGGCAGGATCAGGAAGAAAGACACAGACAAAAGTCAGAACCTGGGTGCCAGATGAGTTGGATCTATTGATTAAGCTTCCCAGAAGCCCCATTAAATGTCTTCTGTTTATTAACCAGTTCTATGCCAGGTGGTCCCTCCTGTTATGATGAGATGTCAGGGAACGCCATCTTATAATTAACATGGTTTCCCTCCCTTCTCCAACAAAATTGAGGTGCTATGGCTGGGGAATTAGAAGGAAGTATACTCTATGTTATGGAACCATGGCTGTGTTTGCTGAGCTCACGCATCCTTTCTTCATTCAGTGTCAAAAAGAGGCAGTAAGTTATCCTGACAGTTAGGCCTGAGGTGAGATTCTACAAAACAGAGGACAATTAACAGGACAGCATGCAGAAGAGAGATTTCTGCCATAGGTAAATGTTTTCCAACCTAAAATAAGTACTCTAATGTGAGCTTAATTCAATAAATGTTAACCACTTGAAGGTCACATTACAATCAGTTAAAAAGTGCCTTTATTTCCAAAAAAAACTGTTGAATTCCAAAGAATGAAAAGTCAACCTTTATTGTTGAATTATTGTCTTGAATCTGTTACAGTTGCAGCTGGAAGTGCTAAAAAATCACTTTATCTAAAATTAGTTGTATCAAGCATCATGAGCCAAGACAATTTACATCAGTTGTATAATTTTGGTTTTTAAAAAAGAGTCCTCCTGACCCAGCAACTAATCTTTATAAGATCAAATAGTAATTGGTTTCATTTGAAGGGCCAAAATGTGATTATTCTTGGCTGGCTAAACAAGGACCAGAGAGATTCATCCCTTCTGGTTGCCTGTCTCATCTGCTGTGAGTGCACATTTCAGCTTTGACATGAAGGGGAGGGGGTCTGAAAACAGAAATACACATTGAGGAACTTTCAGTATCACATAAGGGAATGAGTTAATTTTTCATCTATTGCGTCCAATGGAGATACTGAGAAGGCATAGAAATGGGGAGGTGAGACGTTGTACAATGTGAGCAAACCTGGCAGACCTTTTGTTTACTATCATTGTCTCTGTTCCACGTAGGAAGCAGGCCTCAATTTTGTGTTCTTACTTCCTACTTCTCATTTCTTCTTCTCCTGCTAGTTTGGTACCAGCTATTTTTAGTTGAGTGTGGGTGCATTTCAGGTAGTAAGCTAGAGCCGTGGAGTGATGTTTGAATGAGTTTTGTGGTCTGTCCAAAGTTTGTTCATTCCTTCTCATGGCTGCTAGGCCTGCAGACAATGGCACCTTGAGCCCAGCACAGGAGAGCACAGTTCATTCTGCCTACAACAGAATCATTCTGTGTTTCCTGGTCTTCTACAGGCTTTCCCCCTGTTGTTCAGGCTTCTCCCCACCAACACCTTCATCCCAGCTGTGCTGATTCCTCCTCTCAGACCGTGCCATTGCTCTCTAAATGAGCATTTCCATCTCTCACCCCAGAGATTTCCTTCCTACCTCCTACCCATCTTTCTCTTTGTCTTTTCTTTCTCTTCCTTCCTTCCTTCTTTCTTTTCTTTCTTCCTCCCCTCTCTCTTCCTTCCTTCCTTCTTTCCTTTCTTTTTTTCCTCTCTCTTTCTTTCTTGTTTTTCTTTCTTTCATATTATTTGTGAGGTTTACTGAATGAACGTGTTGCATATTGGTCACATTCCCATTGGATTATACTCTTATATTCCCTGAGGTTATGGTGTTCACTGTGAGGTCATGAATTTTTCTTTTGACTTCTTTGGAATTCAAAGCTTTTGAGATAAAGCCTTCTAAGGAGAGAAGAGGTGGAATGTGAAACATCCAGGAATGTGTGCTTCTCAGAAACATCCCAGAGGGTCTTGGAAATAGGCAAATGAGGATCCAAAGGTACATTGTGGTTAGGCAGAGAATAAAATGTCCTCAGTTGGCTGCTGATTTTCCATGCATTACATAACATATTAACAAATATGACTGAAATGAAGATTAAGCTGCTCATGTGGGTATTTCATGGATACTAAAAAAAAAAAAAAAAAAAAAAGGCTAGAGAGATGGCTTAGCAGTTCAGGTACTTGCCTGCAAAGCTAAAGGACCTTGATTTGGTTCCCCAGAACCCATGTTAGCCAGATGCACAAGGTGGCGCATGCATCTGGAGCTCATTTTCAGTGGCTGGAACCCCTGGTGCACCCATTTGCTCTCTTGTTCTCTCTCTCTCTCTTTCACTCGGCCTCTTTCCCTCTCTCAAATAAATAAATAAAAATAAGATATTTTTTTTAAAATACAACAATGCAGACATAAAAATTCCTAGAGCAATGGAGCCATGTCCAGCGCTTCAGGGTTCAGGTCCTGAAAGAGGGATGGGATGCTTGAACAAAGAAACTTACAATGCCCCATTAGAATTTCAAAAGTGTGGGAACCAAGGGGCTCACTGTCCCAACTGAGATCAGAGGCATTGAATCTTGGCCTATCTTGTCTTTATTCTTAGGCTTAAGCATGCATCATAAATACCAACCTTGACATAATACAGACTGTCTTGAGAGGACTTCCCTGATTTTATGGCATGTGGTTTTAAGACAACAGGCTTGTTTGCTAGAAAAGTGTCTGGCTGTGGTAAATGGTACATGGGTGCTTGGTTAGAATTTAACTGATTTTTATCTAATTTGAGGTAGGAGCAGGTGCATTCCTCAATTTCCATCAGCATTCATGTTTATGTGGCTTTGCCATCATAAACATTATTGACTCAAGGTACTTTTGTACAATAATGCTGTCAGTAACATTGAGATATGACAGTGGTCTCCAACTCAATGGCACTGAATTAGGTGAACTGCTTACTGGTTTCAAATTCCCAGTCATGAGTCACAAGAAGCATAGACATGATTGGATTAAATCAAATAATGCTTCTAAAATGCTTTGTGTGTACCAATAAAATTTGTGGAAATACAATTAAGTATAATATTTTATGTGTATTATATAATTTCTATTGTACTATAATATGCTTTATATTAGTTGCAGATCTGTGTGTTTCTTAATTAGCTAACAAGATTATCTCTCTAAGTTTTATATTGTTTTAACTTTAGTGTCCATGTTGTAGAGTTTTCTGTTTATAATTTGTGGGAACATTAGTGTGGATTTTGTATTAAATCCTATTGAGAATTAGAAGCCCTATCTTTACTTTACCTATAATTTATGTTCAAAATCACTATAATTCAAAACGTCAAAATAATTTCTGCCATTGATTCAGAAGGTGTCTCTTTCCCATTCGTTTTTCTGCTGTTTTGTCTGGATTCATATTTAAGCATTTGGCTTTCACTTTCTTTCTAATTCAGCCAGGCTGGATGAGTTGAATAGTGATACCAGCTGGCATAGAGTGGAGGCTGCATCAGCATATTGATGCTAGTGACACCAAAATGTTTCTCTGTCTTACTAAACTGCCTCACAATGGCATTAAACAAGTGTGGTGACAAAAGAGAGCTGACAGTAATCATCCCAGTGTGGATGAACAGTTGCCCATTAGAAGAGAAAACGTTTCACAGTGAGTTGGTGCATTATCACAGTGACATAAAACAAATCAAGAGATCCAATTTATCAATAATAAATAAGAATGAGTATGTGATTCCTGTTGGTTGATGATTAATGGTTGAGACTAGAACACTTTGCGTTCTAAACATAATTAAAAACAACACTCACTATGATGCAGATATATAGGAAAAAACTGCAACTTGGTCTTTATATGAAGAATAATTAGCTAATCAATTTTTAAAATTTTAATTAACTTCTTAGTTGAAGAAAAGCATATATAAAAAGTGCCCATATCTTATTTGTACAGCTCCATATGTTTTTCCACAGCTCTGACTTTCGTGTGACCTCTATCTAGATCAACAAGTAATATAGCTGCCCCCTCCTCTCTACAGTCATTAACCACACTTCCTTGTGCAGTGAACCAGTCATCTGAGCTCTTACATAATAAATTAACATTTTCTTTGAGCAGTTATTCTATGTTACTTTTGAAAGTGGTCAAAAGTGGGAGACATATTACTAGGAACTAGTGATAGAAATATGAAGAACAAACTTGAGACCCAATTTAACATCTAAGAGAAGCTTGAAACAGTCCAGGTAAGAGCGTGAGAAGTCAGCGGAGCAGAAGCAACAAGGCTGGGGAAGAAGAAATTAACATGAAAGTGTGGTATGAGTGGAGTATCAAGGATCTAGACTGACTTACAATGAACAGGATGGGTGTTGGTCTCGTCATCAAGAGGCTGGAACAGGCTGTAGGAGAAAAGGGATGAGTTAAGTATTGGCATAGTGAGTTTGAGAGGCAACGTGGCATGCTGAGAATGAGAAAAAGGGATGAAGGCCAGAGTGGTCCTCAGGATGCTTATTGGGACAAGATAGTGAACAGTGTTATAGTCTCTGAACTGGGGGAACTGATATATTTTATATACTTGAGTTGGACCAATCCAAAGTGGTGTGGATAGCCATATATATAGATGACTGGGCTCAAAATGTGGATTTTCTGAGGCAATAACATGATATTTAAAAGCACATTGGAAAGTATAAAATGCCCTCTAGGCTATTAGCAGTTCCTTCTGTTGACATAGTGGTAAAAGTCCCTGATAGTGATACCCTACTAGTCCTTGATTAATTGCTTGAAAGGAGACATCATTTGTGGTTTTGTGGAGGTTACATAAGACATTAGCATCTTGTCACTGATGGCAATGTCATCATGCCAATCTTAGAAACCAATTCAGCCAGGGCTCATCAGAAATTATTCACCAAAAATTCAAACTGTGATTCAATTCATTCTGTGAGAAAGGATTATTGTTTTTAACTTTTGTTCCTGTGAACTGTGACACTGAAGAGACACACAAATCAACCAGCCAACCAAAGAAAATATTCTCTCCAAAGTTCAGCTTGGTAATTGTTGGAAACTGAGTCATGGAGCCGAGGCAAAGCAGAGGAATTACTTGAAGATGAATGCTACCTGAACAAGAGAGATGACTGACTCGTTCAGTTAGTCATAACACGTATTCACTAGACACTTGAGAACTGGGAATGCAAAAAGTCCAAATGCTTCTTCCATCTCTGGGTCCCTGTGGATTAACAGAGGGACACATATCTAAATAATTATCATGTAAAATGTTAATTATGGAAATGAAGATAGATGCAACCCACAGCAGAATAGGACGAAGGTACTTTATACTCCCACTGAGGAATGCTTCATCGATAAAGTCACAGGAATAAAAGCTCTGAGGGGTAAATTACAGATCAACAAGACAGGGAAGCTTGATGAGCCTCCCGTTAGCTGCATTTGTGAGGATTTGGCGTTGGGATGAGGAGGGAGGATGAGAAGAGCGATAGTAAAAACTGGAAAATTTATAAAGATGCAAGGAATGATGTCATCAGAAACTCTCTTTGAAGATCCAAGTGCAATACTTGATTCAATAATGAGTAAGTGTTAAAACCACTAGGTGCAATGTTTTGAAGGGAGTATACATTTAAATAAGGGAATATGTTTGAATAGCACACAGTATCACCTCACAGGTTGCTTCTTAGCTAGGAAGAGGTCACTATATCTTTCCAGGAAGATGATCTGTTAGACACTGCCTCAACTGAGTGAGCAAATGTAGCAAGCATCACACAGAGCAATGTAATGATACTAGATGTGATGAAATGTACACAACATCACAGCTGAAGGATGTTTAACCAGAATGTTAAACCAAAATCTTCAAACCTATAACCCAACTTCCAGTTTAAAAGAAATAAAGGGAAGAAAGGAGCATGTAAAATATCTTGAGAAACACATTTGTCTTGTGGGGGTAGGACACTCTATAATAAAAAAATCCTGAACTTATATAGGTTGATTATTTAGTGGCCATAATGGTGGTCTTGTCCTTGCTGCAAAGATTTTTCAAGAGCTATAACAACAAAATTTAACGTATAAACTGAGCAGATTTCTATGAAAAAGGTAGCAATAGGAATATTTTGAGGGGTGAGGGGATAGATTATAACCCAATGAGAATATAAACAGCATGTGATATGTTGATACAGTAATGCTCCAAATTAATAACAAAGAACATTTTGGGGAAAATTAGAAGAAAATTTGAGTACAAACTTGACATTCAGTTGTGAAGTCATTTATTTTACTGTGAGAAAAATGTGATCATACAAAAGATATTAATTTTAGGAGACCCATGAATTTAAGAAAATTAATTACACTTTTGGGTGTGTACATGTGGAGTACGTGTAGTGTGGTATGTCATGTGATGGGCAAGTAGTGTGTGAATGTGTGCATGCAGATGCATGGATCCTGTGCATGCCTGCAAAAGTCAGGGGAAACCTCTGCATTCCCTGCACACGTGTGGAGGACAGAGGGGGCCTTCGTGTGCTCTGGTCTTTTTCCTTGGCCTTCTGTTTCTTTGAGACAGAATCTCTCATTCAAGCCAGATTTGCCATTTTGCTATTTTTCTTTTTTCCTTTTCCTTTCTTTCTTTTTTCCCCTTCAGTCAGCAAGTCCCAGTATTTGCTCCTTTCCCAGCAGGACTGGAGTTACAGACGTGTGTAGCTGTTCATGTGGGTGCTGGAGGATTGAATTTGGGCAGTCTCTGGCTCTCTCAGGCCTTAATACCTGCACACCCATCTCCCTAGTCCCAATATCTGGCATCAAGTTCTTCCAGAACTAGATGGAGAAACCTTGCTTCTGCTTATCTGAGTCAGGGATTACAAAGGACCTATACCCTTTGTCTCTTCTATCTGCCCCAGGCCAAGATTGAACTGCTGCTGTTTTCTCTCATGGAGGCTGTCCTTAACTCTATATCCCCATCTCCTACCATGCAATAAGTCTGCCAACTTGACCTGAACATTTATATGACAAGGACAATGCCATGTAAGGCTTTTTGGTCGAGAAGAAGCAGAAAGATATCTTTTTGGAAGAAGAGGAATCTCTAGAAAGAACTAGAAACAATGTATATGAAACAGCGTTCCTCCCACCCCATGAAGTTTTACTGGTCTATAATGTGCTTTCAGGGCTTGAGATATGGCTTAGCGGTTAAGGCATTTGCCTGCAAAGTCAAAGGACCTATGTTTGATTCCCCAGGACCTATGTAAACCAGATACACAAGGTGGTGTATGCATCTGAAGTTCATTTGCAGTGGCTGGAGGCCCTGGTACACTCATTCTCTCTCTCTTTCATTAATAAATAATAGATATAAAAAATATTTAAAACATGCTTTTAAAGTATGTGTCTATACATTAGCATGTTAAAATTGTTGAAATCAAGTGGATATTTTATATGATTTAATGTATAATTTTTCAATATTTTTAATGATTAAAATATTTCAAAATAAAAACTTTCAAAAATACAAGCTTGGAGAGAGCTTAAAATCTTAAAGCTTTAATTTTGAAATAATTTTGGTGCCACTTATGTCTCATGATGTTTATAGATAAACCACAGTTACTATCCATACCAGTTATTTTTCCAAGTGCTATGTGCACAACTTAGTTATCTTGTTCAAGCAAACTTAATCTCCTTATACATTATGACTGCACCATAGCATCATGAATATGTGGGCTCTGGAGTCAGTTCTCTTGTCTTCATTTCTTTCTGTCATGAGCAGGGACTTTATTCTTTTCATATCATATCACAAGGGCCCCAAGTACCATGTGGCCCATAGAGACTGCTCAAATAAGAATGAGTGGGTCTGTAGAGTAGGAATAGTAATAGCTCTCACCTTAGCCAGTGTTCTATCATTCATGTGAAACAGAATCACCCTCATTATTTCTGCCCCAGTGGTGGCTCCAAGCTTTCTATGTAGATGAGCAAGAGGGATAAGGTTCAGTTTGGAAGAACCAGGAGACAAGAAGAGACATTTGCAGAGTAAATGTTATTTGCATGTAGTTTTAGTTGACATGAAAATCCCATGATACCTACATTCTCTAATTGCCCAAGACCTTGGTCACTCTAGAATAAGGCATAGTAGGCAACCACCTCCACTGTGTGCTGTGAGGATTCATTCCTTCATTCAAAACGTGTTGAACTCTTACCACAAATGCTAAGCAGACTCACAGAGCTTCAGTGACAAATCAACTGACTAACCAACTCCAACTAGATGAAGGAAAAGCTCAAAAAAAAAAAAATCCCAGCTTTTTAAGAAGCACATTCAAATCACAGTGAAAAATAAACATCCTGTGATGAAAATAATGTGATAACTAGATTAATGTGCTCAGAGTCCTTTCTCCAAGACCCCAACAAAACAAGATTAAGAAGTGATGCCAGATCTATTGACACAGGCATCAAAGAGAACAGACATCACAGAGAAGTGACCAGAGTTTGGAGGCAGCTGTATTTCTACCAGAACAAGTAGCAGCTTCTTCAAAAGTGGGGGCATTGCGATCATGTCTACAGGGCTCTCCTGAGAAACATCCAACAGAATGTGCATAGACATGGGGAAGGATTTATGGGCTTTGACTTAGAAGTCCCATGGGCTAGAGAGCCAGTGAAGCTCTCATGTGACTCAAGCTGAGGGAAAAGGCTGGAGAATCTTGACAGCTCTGGTGTAAATCTTTGGGTCTGATGAATGGAGATTCGGGGGAGGACAAAAGTCTGAACGTAGATCAAGCTGGGTGTTCCACTGAAGGAATCAAACTTTTTCTGCCTCTGCTTTTCTTCCACTGGTCAGGTGGGGGCCTCACCACATGGGCTGATCAATGTCCATCT
This sequence comes from Jaculus jaculus, assembly GCF_020740685.1. Classification (NCBI taxonomy): domain Eukaryota; kingdom Metazoa; phylum Chordata; class Mammalia; order Rodentia; family Dipodidae; genus Jaculus; species Jaculus jaculus. The sequence goes on along the minus strand of NC_059104.1, from coordinate 16,023,812 downwards.
GCATTAACTGTGGATTTTCTTTACTCAGCCTCACTCAAATGCCAATCTCTTCCAGAAACACTGCAGGAGGCACATGCAGGAACGTCTGGATAGACATCAGGACATTCCCCACCCAGTCAAACTCACTGTGGAGGGTATGGACTCAGAGAAGGACAGGGCCTTAAACAGTGTTCATCATGCTGCCCCGTGTTTGTTGTGTCCAGCCTTGCTTCCTTAATGCCACCAGACCACTGATGCCTGCCTGCTGTCCCTGTTCTGACATCAGATCTTTCTGGATGCAAGATCAGCGTCAGTACTGGTGTGTACGAACATGACAAGGTGGTTTTAACACCTGCCACAATCTGCCTCACACTGAGCACATTCCAAGCTCCATACGTGTGTCCATTTCGTTATTATAGAGCATTTAAATGATCACCGTTGAGCGTTCTGTCTTGGCAGACACAGACTTTTTGTGCTCACTGTAAGAGAAAGCTCTTTTCTCAACTCTCTGTAGATGGCTCTCTCAGGCCACATATACATGGAGCCTGCACTTAGACTCCAGCAAAAATCACGAAGTAACATCATTTTCTATTTGCTGCCTTTTGATGCACTGCAGCAACTTCTGGGGGTAATATTTCTAGAATTTAGAAAGGACATATTGTCTAAATTTTCATATTATACACAGCTTTAAACAAACCAGGATTGAGGCTTATACTCTTATTAAAAACAAATTTTCACACATTTCAAATGCACTCAAACAAACTCCCCAAATTCATGACTAGCTAAAGCCAAACATTATCAAGCAATCAGTATATCTGATTCATGTTTTAAGAAATACAATAAATCACTCTCTTGATTATAGCATTTCAAATCGATAGGCAAAGAGGCAACTATGAATTAAATATTTTCTTCTAAAAACCATTGAGTCTCACAATCATTTGTGAAAATGACACATTATCCTCATGATTTTAAACAGTGCATTTAAGGTACAGGCATTTTAGCTTTTTAACTTACAGGCTTTTAATCACTGAGACCATTCAGTCACTTATATTCAATACAACTGTGCTAAACACAGAAAAATTATTTTTCCATAATGATAATTAATATCTTGTATCTTTTATCATCAATTTTAATATGTAAAATTTTCAACTGAGGTGATTTACATAGAGTCATAATTATAAAACATTGAAGAAACACTTTTAAAATTGACATGAAATATAAAAGGCACACATGAATGAATATGTATTAAAAACACAGCCACAAACTGTTACACATGATTAAAATGGATTTATTGCTTTGGGCTTTGATTTTTTCCCCTCTTTTTATTAAATCATTATGGAATCCCTTTTGTTCAATTACAATTACACACATACACATTAAAATGTTTCACACATATATGCTACATACACAGTCTTTAAAGCTTAACTAATGGAATAATATATATGCAAATTTAAATGTGTAAAATTTAAGCAATTAAAAATTATGATTCCCTAAGCAACATTAACACAGATAGTTATGAATCATTGCATTATATGTTAAATATATACCACAGTGTATCTCTTTGGCAAAATGGACTGATAGTATATGCTTTGTTTAAATTTCACAACTTAATATTTTCAAGTTACTAGGCACAAATTTTGAAGTTTTATAATTTTGTTCTACATTTAAGAGCTTTTATTTTGTTTTGTGGGCAGGCTAATAGTTTTCTGTGTAGAGTTCTTTGCTAAGTAAAGTAGTCTCAGATGATTGTGTGAATGTAAACAGCTACTGTGAATCTGACATTTCTAAAACTGTTCTTTAGCTATGGCTGGGGTAAGGGATGGTTGGATACTCTACTAAGGTTTCCCAAGTGTATCAATTTTCCTTTAGTCTGTGTGATAATAACATGAAGGGCTTTATACAAGGGAAGGACTGATAACTCATTAGAATCATTACATTCTGTAAGTGATCCTAAATGGGAGACTCAGAGAAAACTGAGAATTTGATATATGCAACACTACAGCTTAAAAAGATGCAAACAAGCCCAGCATGTCACTCCATAAAATCTTATGTTCTGAGGTTGCAGCTGGGTAAGCCAGTCATCAGGGCTGGTCTGAGATACCCTTTTAGGTCAGTCCATATTATGGCTAAGCTTGTTGTTCTCCCCAAATGATATGTTGAACCTTAGTCCTGCTACTTATGATTGTGACCTTATTTGGAAGTAGAGTCTTCCTACATGTCACACATAGAGGTTGTTAGTGAAACTCATCTAATATGACTGGTGTTGTTAGAGCATCCTGTGATGACATACACTACCAGGGAAGAACACATGATGATGGAGACACTGAAATATTCCCATAGCAAGAAACACCAAAAATTGCCAGCAAATGGTTAGAAGAAAGGAAGGATGCTTCCTAGAGGTTTCATGGGGCACTTGGCCGTGCTAACAGACTTAGGAGAGAGATGACTTCTGGTATTTCACAAAACAGTTTTTGGGCTGAGAAGATGGCTCAGTGGATAAAGCATTTGCTGAACAAGCATGAGGATCTGAGTTTGGATCCCCAGAGCCTATGTAAAACCTGGAAGCTGTGGAGTGCTTCTGTAATCTCAGCACACCTCCTCTGAGATCTGTGATAGAGACATTTCTCAGAATCCTGAGGGCCAGCTAGCTTGGTGAATGGAGAATGAAACAAGAGAACTTGTCTTAAATAAAGAAGAGGGAAGGACCAGACTGAAAGATGCCCTCTGATCTCTACACACACTGTGGCATGTGCATGCATGCACTCATACACATGAACATTCACACATTACCCTCCCCTGCAAATGGTTCATGATACTTTGTTAAGGCAGACATTAAAAACAAGTGCAGTTTCTATATGTCAATCCTCCCCATGTTTCCTGTTCCTTTTGGGGACTGGTTATCTGATGCCTAGAGTCCCACATGACTGAACTTCATACTGTCCTTATGGCCAATGTCACTATAAAATTGCCCAGGAGTGGGGATGTCACATTAGAAGTTGATGAGAACCGGCAACAATGTGGAGCTGTGGAGTGTGTTGATGCAGTGTAGGGGAAGGCCACCATCTTTGGAACAGGCCTCATTTTGAACAGCAGCCCCAGCCTATAGTCTACAGATGCTCAGACAGTATGCTTGCTGAAAGCAAGTCTTTGAGAACTTTTGTAGCTCTGAAAATGAGCTCCAAAAGGCCTGTAGAATTGAAGGGTCAGCTCAATTCCTCATTAACCCATATCTGCACATGAAATTTAGGCCATAGTCATCAGTTTGGAATTCTAATAATGAGCTCTTAGGAATAGGAGAGGTCAAGTGACTTACATAAAGTTGCACCAATTTTGTGTTGTGTGCACTTGGCCACAATTAAAAGTAATTAAAAATTAATAAGAGTACTGGTTTATTATGAGTTAGACAAAAAGTTAATTATTTCAAATGAAAAAGGATGCATTGAAGATTATATATGAATATTTAAAGCTGAAGTTGGAATAAAATCTCTGCTAATGCTCTCATATTCTAGACTGAATATTATCTACTGGACTAGTGAAGGATTTTCCCCAATAGGGATTTGATTATTTTAGTATGAATTTATTGATGAAAAGGTTCACTAAGATAATTTAAAATGATTTCATATTTCTAATACAGAATAGTTCAAATATGGAGATCAATGCCTTACTGAGTCTAAAACTTTGGAAATATTCATGATATCTATGACAGAATTGAAATTATATTCCCCTCATAGCACCTGACTGGTTCATTAATGACACAATGAATATTGACAACCCCACTGAGGAGGGCCCTCAGTGGAGCAGGGTCGGGGGGAGGGAACATATGAGTATAACTTAATGGGAATCTAACCATTATTCAATATGTCCACATAATAAAATTGTCACTTTAAGCAATGATATAAGGGGACAATCATGACGTATTTATTTGCTTTTTAGAAGACTTTGTCCAAAAGAATTCTCAGAATTGAACACCACAGTATTTAACCAAAGTTTTCAGTAAGGCTCATGAGAATCTTTTTCTAACCTATGTGCCCTCAGTACCTACCCTGTTCTTTCAACTAAGGATGCAGTACAAATGTAAAATGTCCAGTTTTGTCTCATTCTTTGTCCTGTTCCCTGAATCATTAATGACAAGTTAGCATTCAAACTGAACTTCCTGAATGAGGATAAGGGACAATGAAGGATATCTGATTTTCTTTTAGCAGAATAAGAAGGATGCCTTATTGCATAGAAAATTCTTCTGAGTTGAAATATTCCCTATGGATGGAGGAGAGAGACACAAGAGACTCAGGAGGTCAAGCCTGGGAAAGCAGGCAAGACTACTCCCTAAGTTATAGGAAGAGTAGACAGGAGCTAGGGGAGACCATGACCAGCTGAGCTGCCTGCAAGTTGTGCCGTGAGCTCCAGAGGGGCGGCTTCTGTGAGTCATCACCTGAGCTGGAATGGGCTTTTCTGTGATGCAGCTCTTTTGAGTCACCCCTGCTTCTGTAAACAACCCCTCACTCTGCTCTGTAAGTAACCCCCATAAACTCATTGGTTCATCAAAACTGGTCTTCCATCTGAGCCCTATCTAGGATGAATAGACATGTGTTTACATCTTCCCAGGGGGAAAAATGTTTCACACAACATACCTCTTCCATCATTATTCCCAAATTCAAATGAACTTACTTACCTGAACTTACATGAAAAGCTTCTGTTTCTTTGAGCATCTTCCAACATTATGTCATTCAGTCATCACTGTTGGCCAAGAAAATACAAATATTTGGAACACACTGATCTATTAAGAAGGGGTAAGAAAATAAATGAGGAAGAGAAATGGGATACAGGTATTTTTAATAAGGCAACTCTTCAGTCCTCATAATGCCACTGTGATATAGGAGGGGCTGTTTTCATCCTATAGAAGCAAAGGTGTTTATTTCCTCAATGAAGATCACTCAGTGATAGATGCTTTTTCTGGTACCTGACTCAGCCTCTCTTTCAAGAGAATACTTATGAATTAAGTGATTTCTTTGATTAACAGTATTCATAAAGATCCAATTTTATCCAGGTCTTGAAACAGATAAACTCACTTTCCTTAGATCATGGCATTTACACATGACACAAAGCTTGAAAGTGATAATGGCCTGGTAATTGATGAGCCTCAACTTTCTTAGTTATCTTTAATATTCTGTGTGTGTGTGTGTGTGTGCGTGTGTGCTTGTGTGCATGTGCATGTGTGTGAGCATATATATGCACGAGTGTGCACATGTGTGTGGAGAACAGAGGTTGACATCAGATATCTTCCTCAATTGCTTCCCACTTTATCTCTGAGACAGGATCTTCTGCTGCACCTAATTTGGCTAGACTAGTTAGTCAAGCCACAGGGATTCTCCTGTCTTTGCCTCCACGGTGCTGGGATTGCGGACCTTCATGTGTCTCCTTGCCTACCTTTCTGTGTGGGTGCTGGAATACAAAGCTGGGTCCTCATTCTTGTGAGGCAAACACTTCACTAACTTCCCCAAACCTCTTTGATATTCCTAATAAGTCAATTTCTACCAATAAATGCTCTTTTTGAAAGGAATGGCAGCTGCATAAGAAATATTTCTTAAACAACTGTGAGAGGCAACTGGTAGCTTAGTTACTTCACACTACTATTCCCTTGCAATGTACTCAATGAGTTATTTCAAAATAAAACAAACAAAAAACAATGGCTAAAGCCAATAACAATAAGGCTATCATCAAAGCTATGTAAAACTTGACATTCTAGGAGAACTTATTTTGGATGTACATCTTCCTTATTTTGAAGTAGTTAGATAGATTCTTCAGTGGACTGAATTTTGGCAAAAAAGAGAATGAGTCACTATTTATTCTGTAGATATAATGCAAGGTTTGCTTTTTGAATTTTGCTATTTATGATTTTTCTTTTGCTTATTAGTCAAAAACCATTCTGCTTCTTGGCTTTGAAGAAGATGATGCTAACAAAATGTAATGTAATTGTTTAGAAGTGATTTTCTCCAGAGATGCAGGGAGCTTAAGTAGTTGAGTTTCCTATTACTTTCTGCCCCCTGGGTTTTACATTAGTTCTGCACCGGCTTTCTTGTCTTGTGTACTTGTACAAGTAAACGATTAGGTAGGAGACACTCCAGGGGACTCTTCTTGGCAATGGCAGGTTGTGCTTAACTACCTGCTACTTGCACGCACCTGATGCTGTTGGTTATTAAGAGGGTTTGTAGGAATCAAAGACTACAATATCTCTTTGCTTAATAGGTGTGCACAAAGGGAAAAAAAAAGGTAATAACATTTATCTGCAGGTGTGTCCTGTGGTCCTAATCTAAGAAACAGAATTTTGTGGAGTTGTTGACAGCTGTTTAACTTGTTCTTTGTTAGCATTGCACAGGTTGAGCCATGAATATTTAAAATACAGGCTGACTGCCTATGCTACCTATAGGAAAAATCAACAAGAAGCTACACATGTGGTAGGAAGTAATGGACAGCAAAGACTACTGGAAATGGAGTGGTAGGAATAAGGCACTTAAAAAAAAAAAAGAGCTGGAGAGATGGCTTAGGGATTAAGGTGCTTGCCTGCAAAGACAAAGGACCCAGGTTCGATTCCCCAGTACCCACATAAGCCAGCTACACAAGGTGGTACGTGCATCTGGAACTCATTTGCAGTGGCTAGAGGCCCTGGCACTCCAATTCTGTCTCTGCCCTAAACAAATAAAATATTTGCAAAAAACAGAGTAAAGGTAGAGATAATTAGTGGTGGATTTAAAAAACTGAAAATGAGATGCCAGTGTTGCATGCATAACATAAGTGAGGGTGATTTGATACTTTGAAGGCCCAGATAGCCCTCACTTATTCTATGTTTTCTCAATTCTCCAGATGGGGTAGCTGGAGACAAAATCGAGTTCAGGAGCTAGATTTGAGAAAAAAATATAAAGTGTTTTTGCTAATGTTTTGTGTTTTGGCTCTAAAATCTTTCTAGGGAAGAAGTTTCTTTTATTTTCCTTTTCTTTTCTTTTCTTTTCTCTTCTCTTCTCTTCTCTTCTCTTCTCTTCTCTTCTCTTCTCTTCTCTTCTCTTCTCTTCTCTTCTCTCTCTCTCTCTCTCTTTCTTTTTTGAGGTAGAGTCTTACTCTACCCTAGGCTGACCTGGAATTCACTCTGTAGTCTCGGTGGCCTCAAACTCTCAGTGATCTTCCTACCTCCGTGTCCCGAGTGCTGGGATTAAAGGCGTGCACCACCACGACTGGGTCTTTTTTTTTTTTTTAATGAAATTAATAGGGCATCTTTGCTGCTGGGTGGTAAGAAAAATTGAGGAAACAGATATAGGTTGCTCTTGATGACATGACAAAATAGGAGACATTCAGAAGGAAATATCTGTAGAGAGAGAAAGGCAGTGAGACCTTGGTGAGCAAGGGATAAGACAGGGGAATATAAAAGAGGGGGATGGTTCTGGCAATGATGTTACATGTGACTTCTGGAGAACAGGGATATATCATAAGCATTTCAAGAAGTGTTGCTAGGGGTTGCTTGTCTGTACTTTTGTCTGTAATTCCAACCAAACTCTTTTCTTGTCTTGTTTCATTTGAGACAAGGTCTGTTGTGTCCCAGGCTGGCTTCCAACTTGCTATGTGGCTGAGGATGACCTTGAACATCTGGTCCTCCTGCCTTGACCTCCCGAGTGCTTGGATGACAGGCTACTCCACCTAGCTTTATGCAGCACTGCTGGAGACTGAACTGAGGGCTAGACAAACACCCTCCAAACTGAACTACACCCCAGCCCTGAGCTAACCAAATGATTGACTAGGACAGATGTGTGTGTGTGTGTGTGTGTGTGTGTGTGTGTGTGTGTGTATTTGTTTGTTCCATGTACTAGCTAAAAGCAGAGCTGTCCCACTGAGATTCTTAAAGGAGATGGAATATGAAAAAAGGTATTTACAAATGGAATTACCTCCTTTACATTCCTCTAAATTATTCACTACAGTCAAATTAGACCACAAATGACTTCTAGAACTTCTTTGTGGACCTTCTTAACTCTGCACCTCATGCACTCTCTCTGCCTTTAATAGCCTCCGTTACTTACATTCCACTTGATGGTCAGAATCTTACTAACCTTCTGAAACACAAGCCTCTCTGGCTACATAGCCTGACATTTTCATAAATTCTTCTTTCTGCACTTTCTCACTCTTCCAGGCTCTGTGTCGCCATTGCCTTGTATTGCAGCAGTGTCACTGGGTGAGTGTCTCTCTTGCCCATGTGTGATCCTTTCCTGTGCAGGAATGCTCGTTGACTCTTTAGGTGCCTCACCCAGACTGAGTTAATGACATACACTGAGAAGATACTCAGTAAATATCCAGGGGACAGTGCAGTTTTCACTCACCAAATGTAAGTTTCTTGTATCTTCTTTTAATTTAAATTTTAATTTAAATTTTAATTTAAATTTTAATTGTTTTCTTCTTCTTTTTCTTTTAGAGCTGTGTTTTGTAGGTAAAAATTTCTTTCCCATAGTACAACATGGAAAGCTAAACTTGATAATAGCATATTTCAACAGTCAAGATGGAAGAGCAATTCAGAACTCCTTTAGGGAACACTGTTTTATATTTCAATAGCTAAATTACAAGAGGTTCTGATCCATTTTGGAAATGTATTTACAAAATAAAACCATGTGGAAATGAAAAACTGCAAAACTGTCATTCTAAAGATTTTTATAGGTATGAAATTGTGTATGTGCTGTTATCTATCTTTTTTTCTTTAAAAAATAATTATCCAGGGTCCTGGAAGGTGGCTCAGCAGTTAAAGACACTTGTGTGCAAAGTAAGATGACCTGGGTTCAATTTCCCAGTACCCATGTAAAGCTAGGTACATAAAATTGTGCATACACATCTTGGAGTTCATTTGCAGTGGCAAGAAGCCCTGTCATGACCACTCTTTCTCTCTCTTCATCTGTCTCTTTCTCCTTGCAAATAACTAAATAAAAATATTTAATTAAAAGAATTATGTAATGCAAATTATTCAAGAATCATGCAATGTAGGAAACCTGACGGTAATTAAATGTGGTTAACAGCCTTCCATATCAGAAATAATGTTTATGACTGTACTTATTTTTGTTTTCTTTTTTTTTTAGAGAGAATGAGAGAGAGACAGAGATTGAGAGGAGAGAGAGAGAGAGAGAGAGAGAGAGAGAGAGAGAGAGAGAATTGATGAGCCAAGGCCTCAACCACTGCAATTGAACTCCAGACACTTATGCCACCTAGTGAGCATGTGTGGCCTTGCACTTGCCTCACCTTTGTGCATCTGGCTAAGATGGGATCTGGAGAGTAAAACATGAGTCCTTAGGCTTTGCAGGCAAGTGCCTTAGTCACTAAGCCATTTCTCCAGCCCTTCGGTTTTCTTATTATCCCTGTGTCCTCTGTCAAGAAGAAAGAAGAGAAATTCAGATGTGAGACACTTTCGGAAGATCCCAGAGAAAGTGAATGAATGTATCTACATGTAAGCACATGAAGTTATCTCAAAAACATATCGATTAGTAAAAGGCAAATTGCAGAAGAATATATACAGGCTGAATCCTCTTATATAAAAAAGTACATGAAACAAAGTAAGGTACTGTTGAAAGACGTATGTAGAGTTTAAAAAAACATAAAGCAAACAAAAAAACTGCAAAATGGGCTGGTGATATAGCTCAGTAATATAGCATTTGCCTAGCGTGCATGAGGCCATAGGTTCAATCCCCTAGCACTGCAATGGGAAAAATGAAAGAAAGAAAGAAGGAAGGAAGGAAGATGAAAGAAAATAATAGAGAGTCTGAGAATGGAGCTCAGATGGTAGAGCACTTGCCTAACAAGGTAAAGGCCTTGATTTGGCCCCAAACACTACAAAGAGCGCATGTGCATGCACACACGCACACACACACACACACACACACACACACACACCTAGAGAAAGAGGAAAGAGAGAGGAGAGAGAGAATGGAAACACAAAGTTCACGAGCTGAACTTCATTCCTCTTTGGGAAGTAATATTTTTGTTTTTCTAAGGCTGGGAGGGAAGTTTAGAAAGAAATGACAGGGAGCTTCAATGGTAGAGATACTGTATTTCTTAGGTGGAAAACTGGGATTTAAAAAATTATCCTCATGTGTTATGAATATTTTGTATATCTCTTATAATTAGCATTAAGCTTGAATATAGGGTTGGGGAGATAGCTTAGCAGGTAAGGCGCTTGCCTGCAAAGAGAAAGGACCCACATTTGATTCCCCAGGACCTACGTTAGCCAGATGCACAGGGTGGCCCATGAGTCTGGAGTTCGTTTGCAGTGGCTGGAGGCCCTGGCACACCCATTTTCTCTCTCTGTCTTTATCCCTCTTCCTCTCTCAAGTAAATAAAAATAAAATGTTAAAAATACATTAATGTATAAAACCTCCTTGTGAAACAATTTTATAGAGAGCAGAGTGGAGGGTTCTTTCAAGGATAATGAAAAATACAAGATAAACACTATGTTGAGGCAAGTATGGTGGGTGAAACATCTTAATATTAATGTCTGTGGTAACATTTTATGGAATAAACTGAAAATTGGACAAAGTTTTTAAGGTAAGACACAACTCTTGGCAAACAAGTTGCTACTTCCAGCCATCCCTCTGAAGCTTGACCTTAGACCACCTGGGGGTGCTCATTCATTGTTCTTTTCAGGAATAGGTGCTTGGGGGAAGAATTTAGGATGTCACAAGGAGTTGAAGAAAGAGGCCCAGACTGAGCCACCCTGGGGAAAAGACTCATGCCTTGCCTGAGAATGCTGCAAAGAGGTGTTCTAACCCCATCGTGGACGGTGGCATGTCAGCATGCTTTCTTTTTGCTATTGTAGGGAATGAAGAGGCAATTCCTTTCCCAGAGGTCTTTGCTGAAATAGTTGCTATACTTGGTGCCTCCTAGAGGTGACTGGGGCTATGGTAATAAATTGATCTCCAATTCTCCAGTGACATTTATACTAAACCACTTCTGAGAGAGTAAGTGAGAAAATCTGGAGAGTTTATAGGGGCAAATAACCCACCAGACATTGAAGGGGCATTGACATATAGACAAATAGGGTATTGAAGATGGAAGTCAACAAGTATTTTTAAAGCTCAGGAAGGTCTTTTATCCAAAAAGAAAAAAAAAAAAATACTTGAGCTGCCTCTTGTCAAAAAAAAAAAAAAAAGGAATATCAGTAATTATCAAGTGTGAGTACTTCAAAACAGAGTAAAAATTATATTACAGCACAAGCTCAGAGAAAGACATTCAGGAAGTCTAGATGCATTCAGCATTCAGGCAGCAAGTATTTGTGGAGTGGCCACAATGTCCCAGGACCCATACTTGCTGATGGGGTTGCAGCAACGAGGAAGCGTCGTTACTGACCTTTGGAACAAATATCTAGTAAAGAAGGTGTACACTAAGCAAGTGACATACGAGCAAATGCAGGTCTGCAGATACCGAAAACCACCACGGAGCATGAGGCTAGACGAGAAGTGTTACGCAGGAGAAGGGATGCGGTAGACTTAGGCTGGAACAGATCAAGACAAGGCCTGCATTTGTAATGGTATCTGAAGAGTGAGTAGAAATGACTTGCTGAATTGTTGAAATTCGGTGCTCTTGGAGAAAAAGAGTGCATGCCAACAGGCAGTGTGACAGTGTACAACTCCTTGTAGGAGACATGAGAGAATGCGGCAGGGCATGTGGCCGTGGGGAAGGACCTTGAACGTCACGTGGGGGAGGGCTTGTGTCATTATTCTAAGGAAACAAGTCTCTAAAGTACCACAAACAGGTGGACGATATGACCAGATATATTGGAAATATTCTGGGCTGGAGAGATGTCTTAACAGATAAGGCACGCTTGCCTGCAAAACCAAAGGACCCAAGTTTGATTCCCCAGTGGCCATGACAATCCAGATGCACAAGGTGGCTCAAGCATCTGGAGTAGCTGTGAAGTGGCTGAAGACTGTGCTATATTCATTCTCTCTCTCTCTCTGCCTGTTTCTCTCATTCCCAAATAAATAAATAAAATGATTTTAAAAAGATAAAATATTCCGATGCCAGGATATAGAGTACAATGACAGACATAGAAGAAGCATTAGAGACCAGTTAGCCAAATCAGTGGGTAATGGTGCCTTAGATACCACGTGCATTCCACGGAGATATTTAGAAGGAAGAAAATCTCCAGGACTTAGAAATGAATTGAAGATGGCGGGCGAGGAAGAAGACCTGTTAGGAGTGACGCTCAGGTTTCTGAGGTAAGACGATTTTGCCATTAACTTGGGGCATCCATTCAGGAAGGACCATGACTTTGACAATTGACACTGTTCATTGGAGAAACGAGTAAAACAGCCAAATGGAGATGCTGAGGAGGGAATTAGTTGGCTGTCTGTAGGTACAGATGAGGGGGTAGTGTTTGGTTAGACATTGGGAGACTTGGGTAGCAGGTGTATGATGGGGTGCAGGGCAGGCTTTGGTGGAGAGGACTGAGGGGGGTAAGAGAGGAAAGCCAAGGACTTAGCTTGGAGAAATCTTTTTTATTTTTTTTTTAAATTTATTTATTTATTTGAGAGCGACAGACACAGAGAGAAAGACAGATAGAGGGAGAGAGAGCGAATGGGCGCGCCAGGGCTTCCAGCCTCTGCTAATGAACTCCAGACTCGTGCGCCCCCTTGTGCATCTGGCTAACGTGGGTCCTGGGGAACTGAGCCTCGAACTGGGGTCCTTAGGCTTCACAGGCAAGCGCTTAACCGCTAAGCCATCTCTCCAGCCCCATGTGACCCTTTTATATGCAAGAGAAAGAGAGATAGAGAGAAAATGAATGGGTGTGTATGATGTTCATACTATATAATATGATATTATATAGTATAACATAGCATATATTATAGTTTATATATTATATATGTATATGCTATGCATGTATGCATGTTCACATATATGTGTGCAGGTGAATATACACATGAGTGTGTGTGTGTGTGTGTGTGTGTGTGTGTGTGTGGGCCAAAGATTGACATCCAGTGATGTCAGTTTTTCTCCACTTTAGATACTGAGATAGGATCTCTCACTTGGAGCCCACATCTCACTGATTTAGCTAGTCTAGCTAGCTTGCCTGTCCTGGGTAGCCCATTACTTCCTCCCAAATGCTAGGATTTCAGATTGGCTGCCAGGCCTGTCTGGCATTTACATGGGTGCTGGGGTTCTAAACTTAGGTCCCCATACTTGCATGGCAAATGCTTTTACCACTGACCTGTCTGCACAGTCCTGAACTCTTTTGTTTGGGGAAGTGACCCTCAACTTTTGTTTAGCATTGAAATCTCATGGAGGGTTTAAAAAATTCTCTTGCTTGGATCCCATATACGCATTTAATGAGCTTGAACTGTGGCCTGGATGTTAGGAACTGTTTTAGAGCTCCTGGGGTCCTTTATTGTTCATGGAAGGCAAATATATATATTTGTCTCAAAGCAATTTAAGCCCCATGACTGTCTTTCTCCTCTTCCCATTAGCTTGCCCCCAGCAGGTTTACCTGGAACACACCTTCGAGTATCTTTCAAACCTGAGTCAACCTCACCTACCTATCTTAACATCATTTTTGCTCGTCTGATTCTATCATGTCTCTAGTCTTTAGCAAAACCCATAGGCGCAATCAAAACAGCAATTACACTCTTGCCCTTGGCCTCAATCCAAATTCACATGCTTTTATATATTCTGAAGATGACTCAGAGGATTTCTGTCCCACTTAATAATGGATGAACAGGGGCTGAGGTGAAGTCCAGGCACGATTTGTGCAGTTGGGCTTTTGAGGATAGATTTTTTTTTTTTTTTCGGGGCCGGGGGATATGGACAGGGAGGAGCAAGAGAATCAGAATCTGCAGTGATTTGTGGTTTGATGAGTAGCAATCTGCCTTGATTGGACTGTGGAAATGGCTCTCTAGAAATTGCATCTCCAGAGACATCTCAAGGGTTATTGTTAGAGAAGAGGGTACTTGACTATTTGATGCAAACTCTTCCAGCCAGCTATTTTGACTTTGATACATCCTAAGAGTGAGTCATTAAATCTTTGTGTCATGGCATTAGAGAGGTGCCTAACACAGACACCCTCACCTCTACAGAGGCCCACTAAGACAGGGACCACCAGGAACCTCCCTAGACCAGGACAAAGATGACTTGATTTTTTTGGTGCCCTTAAGCAGACCTCACATATGGATTACCTTGAGAAGAGGCACTTACTGGTGGTGGTGGTGGTGGGGAAGCTTATAAGATTTGGGCTTGTGATGAATTATTTTGGGGAGAATTTAAAGAATTCTCCCCAATTTTATCTTTTCTTTTTATTTTTTACAATATGTTTAAATTTTAATCATTTTTTCTTTATTAGATATGTACATACTCAGTGTGCAAACAGCACATGATGGTACCATCCTTAGCCTCCTCCCTGTCCTCCTCACTCTGAAGGGACCCTACTTTTGGGGTTGCCAGTTATACCCATGGGGATTGTGGATCATGCATTGTGGGCATAGTGATCAGTGACAGGGAAGAGGCAATGTTTCTGTGCATAAATGTCCCAACTTGTGGCTCTAACAATCTTTCTGTGCCCTCTTCCTTGAATTTCCCTGTCCCATGTTGGGTTTCTTTTAAGTCTACTTTAGTGATGAGGTCTTGGAAGCCTCTGTGTCTCTGGATATCTGGTTTGGTAGGAGTTGAGTGTTCTCTGTGTCAATCTCCTTCACCCTTGTGCTGGCACCAGGTTCCACAAGAAAGCAGCGCTCTTCCTCATTTCCCCAGTTATTCTGTGGTTTCAGCTGGGGCCCTGGTGAAGTGCGATGGGCTGATTCTCTCCTCAGGTTCTGTGTCCATCTGAAAAAGGGAAGCAAATTCTCCAATGGAGAGTTAAGTCAGCTTCAGATAAATGGGATAACCACTTATTAGTTTAGAGAGAATTTAATAGGTTTAGGCCCTGTTGTAGCCCAAGATTGGTGGGAGCTTGTTATTTGAGAGCAAACTCATTTTTTGGATATGATTCTAACTTGTTTCCCAGTCCAGCTATGGGTTCTGGTCCACTGAGTGGATCCATTAGCCAATTCAAGAGCAGTTGGTTGCCCACCATGGCTGTGTGCCATTATTGCACTTTGTGAGGGTCACATCCAGTTGTTTGCTGCTGAGTAGCCTAGACCACAAGTTGCTTGGACAGATGTTGGCCATTTTCCCCCAGTAGCTCATGTAGTACCTTCTGGCACTAGACAAGCTAACTGTCTTGGAACTGTCTTCCAGATTCCAGCCAGGTCTCTCCATGTTCTATACCAAAGCATATGGTGTCTTCAGCAGCAGGGTCTTACCACTAACCTCTGGTGGGTCATCAAGTGCTCTGACAGAAGTCTGTCTTCTTATGGGAAACCTTATAGGTCTCTCTGATCAACAGCCCACTGTGGATTTTAACTGCATCCTAGTACTGGGAATTATAGGCCAGTCCCAAGGTAAAAGAAGGAAGAAAAAGATAGGTAATATTAAAGAGAAAGAGAGAGAGAAACAGGAAAAGATTAAGGTTAATTCAGATTAATGCTTTTTATTTAGGAATCAGGTACATTAGGGGGTCAGCTGGAGTTGTCATTGGAAAAGCAACCAGGCAGCCAGCTACCAGCTGACAATTGTCAGGGCTGTGTTTTTCTTTTTCACCAGACAAGTTGAAGTCAAGGTAAGGACGACAAAAAGGGTCAAGGAAAGATTAGGGATGAGAAATGGAATGGATGTTAGGAAACATGATCAGGAAAAAAAAATGACTAATTTAAGCAGGCATAATGTACCTGCTATACTCCTTCAGCCCAGAATGGCCCATCAATCATTCCCAAATAGCACCTGCTCATCTCCAGCCATTCAGTTGTAATTGAATGTCCCCCAGGTGAAAACTTCCTTTCTTCTTCTCTCCCTCCTTCCATTTCTCCTTCCTTCCTTCTATAATCTCATTGAATAATACAAAACAACCATCAACTAATCAGTCAACATTTTCTTATGTCCAAGGTACTAAGCTAGTATATAGTTTTCTATTGTAACATAACAGAGGGCACCCAAAGTAATGGATCAAAACAACACGTCCCTTATTGACAGTTTTGTAGGCCATAAGGCTGGGAATGGTAGGGCTGGCCTCTTGCTCAGGGTCTCATGATGCTTTAAAATCGAAGTGTCAGTTCAGCTAATTTCCCATGAGGAAGAAACAGCTCCCAAACTCACTCAGGGTTGAGAAGTCACTTCTTGGAGGAGCTTTGATTGAGGATCCTATTTTCTTCCTGGTTGCTGGTGAGGAACTAGCCTCAGCTCCTGCAGGCTGCATGCAGTTCCTTGTCTTATGGTCCCTGTAAAAGACAGTTCCCATGAGCATTGCTTCTCCTCCAAGGTCAGCAGGAATACACCTCTGTAATTTCTTCCTCTGGTGCCACCTGGAGAAAGTTGATTAGATCGGGTTTTGCCAGGATATCTTTTTTTTTTTTTCTTAAAGGAAAACCATCCCATGTCATAGTACAATCATACTTTCTGCTCACATTTCATAAGATTGGATTATACAAGGACAAGGATCATTGGTAGTTATCTTGGAATTCTGCCTGTCTCAGCTTGATCAATACAGATATCGATACTTAGCATTCCAACCCACTAAGAGCTCACAAAATGCCATAAGAACCAGTCTATAAAGATGATTTAAGTACACAGTTTGGCGATACAGTTACATAGCTTATATTAAGGTGCAACAATGAGGAGAATTATGAACCTTGCCTGCCTAGAATAGAGGGATGATGCCACGCTAAATCTCTTTATAAGAGAGGAGATGCTTTAACTGAGTATGGAAGAGAAAGCTGAGTCATCAGGTGGAGAATATAGCGTTATCTTGATGGAAGACTTCCAGGTATGGGGTGCGTGCGTGCGTGCGTGCGTGCGTGCGTGTGTGTGTGTGTGTGTGTGTATGCAGGTATAGTGGGAGTCAGGATTGTTGGAATATAACAGTCATAAGAAGAGCTGATGGCGGGGTCTATATAGGGAATGTAGAGAGCTAAATAGTAGAACAGGGTCTAGGAAGATCCAAGGAAGAGCAGTCATGCAAGTTCTCATCCCTGTTTTCACTCTGCAGGCACACACTGCTCCGTGGTGTTTGCTTAACTTGGATAAGTAACCATCCAGTGAAGAACGACATCTTTACTCCTTGCTCTGCCATTTTGTACATTTGGCAAACAGAACTTCTCATGACAAAGATCTCCAAAGACTGATGCTTCAATTTCTTTTTTTTTTCCCCAAGAGGAATGAGATTTTTATTTTATTTTACATTTATTCCATTAGAACAGCACCTTAGAATTAGACACTTAAATGATGTATCATTGCCTTCTAAAATCACATTGAACTAACAATAGTTGGGAGAATTAACATTAGAGGTTTAAAAGCAATTCACTGGAGGGAATGATCAGTAGACATTTACAGTCCATGGAGGGAGGAAACAAAAAAGAGCAACCCTTCCAAGCTGACTTTTTTTTTTTTTTTTTTTTTTTTTTTGTGGACAAAAGGTATATTGAATTTGGGTGTCTGGAATATAAGTAAGATTTAATTGATTAAAAAAGCACAAATCTCACAGCATGACTTGGAAAACAAATACTTATGTGAATTAATTGAATAACAATGGATATGTATAGCCAAAGCTATATGTAAAATATCGACTTGGGCTTCGGTGGGTAAGTCTATAGCCATGTCAAACCATTAATTGTTTATTTTACATTTAGAATACAATTTGCTTCTTAAAATACGTTTGTCATATTTACGAGAGAGGGAGGGGGAACAGGAGCACGTGCCATGGACAGTTGCTACTGCAAATGAATTTCAGATACACATATACCACTTTGCGTTTCAGGCTTTATGGGGAATTGAACCCAGGTTCTTAGGCTTTGCAGGCAAGCACCTTAACCACTGACCCATCTCTCCAGCCCTGCCTTCTTGGTAATATGGGAAGCTGAAACAATAGTGAGCAGATCTCAAGCTTCAGGCAAGTATTCTGTGGGCAATGAGTATTTATAGTCTGATTCCCTACAGGGAAAAAGAAGTAATTGTCAAAGTTTAGAAAATAATAAGATCCTGCACAATAATAATAATAATAAATTAATTAATAATAACAATAATAATAATAATGATAATAATAATAATAATAATAATAATGAGATAGCAAGACATAACTTTGTCAGGTAGCTCATATGCTTGCATGGCAAGGTGACTGGTCTTTTTGATAAATGAATACAGATATTCATATATATGTAATGGAATTTTGCTTTTGTGTGGTATAATTCATCAGACATTTCACTGGGAACATCCGATCAAATGGTAGCTAAAGGTCACTCTAAAAAGGCTGTTATCAGTACTGGGACCACATTGAATGATTTACCAGGGGAGTCCAAACTCACTTCATCTTAGATAAAATGTAAGCGAGACTTGTCAAGGCTTGGAAGCTAGGCACCGACTGGCAGGATTTTGTAGAATCGCACTTGGCAACTTAACAAGAGAACATTATTTTCTTTCCTTTTCTTGGTTTTTGCCTTTTCATATGTTTGTATGGTGTATATGTGTGTATACATACTTGTATGTTTGTGAGTGCATTTGTGTGTGAAGGTACATGTGTGTGCAAATTTATATATATACCATTCACCCTTTTCCTCAGACTGGGTCTCTCATTGTCCTGAAACTCACTAGGTAGGCAAGACTGGCTGAAATGTGAGTCCCATAGACCCACCTGTAAATGCTGAGATCATAGGTACCTGTCACCATGTCTGGCCTTTACATGGGCCCTGGGGATTAAACTGTGGTCAGCATGTGTATAAGGCAATCACTTTGCCAACTGAAGTATCACTCCAGCTCTCATAATTATTTCTGAATACATTCTTAGAGTATTTTTTTCAGAGGCCTACTCAGTGCAAGCACTATGCTAAGAGCTATAAAAAGATAAAAGACTCCTTCTTAAACTCTGCCCGTGGGGAGCTTTTAGACTATCTGTCTTCTATGTTGTTAAAAAGAATGCTATTCTAATGGAGCAAAGAACAATGACCTAAAGTATTTCTTAGAGGTTGGCTTTAGAGATTTGATAATTTTATTTTATTTCTTTCTTTAAGAGAGACAGAATGGATGTATGAGCCTCCAGCCACACTGGCAACAAACTCCAGATGCATGTGCAACCTTGTGCTTCTGGCTTTCTGGCTTATGTGGGTACTGGGAACTTGAACAATGGGTCCTTTGGCTTCCCAGGCCAGTGCCTTAACCACTAAGCAATCTCTCTAGTCCTGATATTTGATATTTTTTAATGGTTAAAAATCTATATCCCAGAGCTGGGGAGATGACTTAGTGGGTAAGCAAGCATGAAGGCCTGAATGTGGATTTCCAGCACCTATGTAAAAAAACTTGATGGTTTTTATGGTTAAAAAAATCCAAATCCTGGAGCTGGGGAGATGACTTAGTGGGTAAAATGCTCACTATAGCAAGCATGAGGGACTGAATTTAGATTTCCAGGACCCATGTAAAAAAGCCAGGTGTGGTGTCACACAGCTATAATCCTAGCACTGGAGAGGTAGAAAATACCTGGGACCCACTGCTTAGCTAGTCTGGCAGAATCACTGAGCTATAGGTTCCGTGTGAATCCCTGTCTCAAAAAATAAGGTGGAGAGTGATTGAGAAAGACACCTTAGGTCAACCTCTGGCCTCTACATACATGTATGCACATGTAATTTCACACACATATGAATACACATGTACCATACACATACACATGTAAAAGTGTGTCCATATATAGGGACTATATATGTATTTTAGGGAGACAGCTATGGAATAAAATTCATTGCCAATGTGAGAACCAGGAGCATTGCATCCTCATTTATTATATGAAGCATGAGGAAAAGACAAAATTGCCTTCTACCTAGACTTTTCTTCCCAAAGCTTATAATTAAACTAAGGTTATCTGTCATGCGGCAGAAAAATTAAAGAGTATTTTCAAAGCTTTTTGTGTTAAAATGAAATATAAACGTCTTGAAGCCCAAACCCATTTGGAAAATGCAAATATTTTAATTTGCTAAGAGAACTAGTAATTATCTACACTGAATTTTACACCTAACCCTACGTGAATTTTGCCATCCACCCTGATAATAGTAAAACCCTATGCAAGTTAGAACTCTTTGGGACATTCTCAGTCTACCTCTTTCTTTCCTTTTCACACTTACTCATTCAGTCTTATTGGCTATGCCTCTGGAATGCTTTTTTTCAAAATTTGCAGCCCTTTTGTCCTACTGCTGTTACTATCATTATAATTATAATAATTATTATTATTTTATGCTTGAAGTTTCATTTCTCTTGGACAGGAGTAGTGGCTCACTTAGTCTTCCCCAAATTTTTCCAATAAATGTTTGTAAGCTACTGTTGTAGTCAGCTCCATATTTCCAGGACAAACATCCAACCAAACACAATTTATGAGAGGAAGAGATTTATTCCAGGCTTATAGATCTGCACTGGGGTGGGGCGAGAGGAGGATTTCCTTCCAAGGCAGAAGAAGCTGGCTTTCTTTTGCACATCTAAGCAGAGAGAAACCACTAACAGCCAGCACCATGAGCAAGAAGGAACAGCCAGAACTCAGACTGTTCTGAACACACCTTTGGGGTGGAATTCAGATCCACCTGCCCCCAAACACACCTTAGGGCTAGATTGTAAGATCCACCTTTCTCTCCCAGTGACATGTTCCTTGCTAGGCGCTGAAGTTGCAAAGTCAATTGTCATAAAACAATGGGGCTACATGTTTACATGATCACATTTAAACTACCACAACTTCTCACCTCTGATATCAGGGCCACCACATTTCTATCTTTGATTCAGAATTTAGACCTGACTTCTAGGTACTGGGTCCAGTTATTTATTTGATATCACCATTGGTTGAGTCTCAGTGAGGATGGCATCAGTGTCTGGGGACATGCATATGGTTCTCAGGCATGAGGTGGTGCGAGCTGGGTATACCCCTCACATGATGGTACACTACTGGAATTTATTTGGTAGGAGAAAAAAGACAGATTATCTTGCATTCTTGAGGCTTGCACATATTTTCCCATATTTCAACAATCAGATTATTCCTTGATGTATAGCAGCATTTTAAAATGGGCAGTATGTTTTTGAGAAACTTTACATAGAGAATTATTCTGACTTGGCACTTAAAAATGAGCTTGCCTCATTGGTGACAAAATCACACTTCTTGTGTATGATGATGTGTAATTTGTCTTAGTGTATTGCTCTGCTTCAACAAAGTTATTTCTCTCTTCAATTACCATATGTCTAATACTCAGTTATGTCTATTTTTACTTATGCTGTCACTGTTTTTAATTGTGATGACCCCCAAAACCTCTGCTCTTTTCTTTTACAAAAAATGACTTTTGGCCTCCACTTGTATTCATACTTGAGTTATATGAACAACACAATCAGCAGGCTTCATGCTGCTTACTGTGGTCAGGTCTGAACATTTACATGTCAAAATGCACAATGCTTAATTAATGTCTTTGTATATCTGTTTCACATTACAGTTAGGGGATCATGTTAAAATTTGAGATTATGTGCTTAGGTGGGTCCTGTTATCTGTGATGCATAATTCAAAATTATTAAAGGGGTCACTTAAAAATGTTTATTCAAGCCGGGTGTGGTGGCACACGCCTTTAATCCCAGCACTCGGGAGGCAGAGGTAGGAGGATTGGTGTGAGTTCAAGGCCACCCTGAGATGACAGAGTTAATTCCAGGTCAGCCTGGACCAGAGTGAGACCCTACCTCGAAAAACAACAACAACAACAAAAAAGTTTGTTCAAGGCTGGAGAGATGGCTTAGTGGTTAAGGCACTTGCCTGTGAAGCCTAAGGACCCATGTTCAACTCTCCAGGTCCCACATAAGCCAGTTACAGTGCTGCAAGCATGCAATGTCACATATGTGCACAAGGTGGCACACATGTCTGGAGTTTGATTGCAGTGGCTGGAGGCCCTGGTGCACCAATTCTCTCTCTTTCTAGTATAAAAAAATGTTCATTTGTTCAGGAAAAATGAGGGCTGCATTGATAGGGTAAAAAAATCACTAGTTTAGCTACTTAATGAGGCCCTAAGAAAAGGTCAGTAAGTTGCTGAAAAGGCTGGTGAATTCAAAGGGTCTCAAGTTCAGTGTGGAAGATGCAGATTGGGGAAAACTGACTGCTGAAGTTGTGATAAGGCAGCGAGGATCTTGCAGAAATCAAGGATTGCCCTTGCATCTGGTGGACTTGGGAGAGGCCTGCAGGAAGTCTACTCTCAGACTACATTTCCCTCAGCCGATGATGAGATGTGATGAAACCCCTCAATAGATCGACTTAGGGGAGGGAAAAAGGATTGGGAGGGAGAGAGCTATGACCTTGACTTATTTTCTTTAATGAGAAAAAAGAATGACTGAATTAACTTAAATCTGATACATTTCATTTCCACTTATCTCAGGCAAATTTTTGTCATGCTATTAGAAAATGATTGAAGTTACACCTTTCTACACTTGTCTGTAGACTCAAGATCTTAAATGTTTTGTTTTTTTTTTTTCCCATTGTGGCCTCCCTAGTTCCATTCCCCTTCACGTTGTGTTCGGACAACTTCACTTGTCTCCCAAGTGAGTCCTTTGTTTTCTCTTGCATCCTTCCTGATCTGTGGTTCGTGAGCCCAGCAAGCTTTTTGTGTCCGTCGCCTCATTTTATTGTTCACTCTCCAATAACTACCTTGTACTCAGTATTGTGATTCTTACTAATCTTCCCCATCACTCTCTCTAATGTCCTTTCTCTACTTAGTGCCCCAACTCCAGAACTTTGTACTGTGCATTATTAGCCAGGGTTCTCTCAAGGAACAGAGAATGAACTGCTGTTATAAAGGGGATTTATTGGATTAGCATACAGGCTATGAACTGGCAGTTCAACAACAGCTGTGTGCTGGATTGAGTGCTGAGGAACCTGGTAGCTGCTTAGTACACAAGTTCTGGGTACCTCAGCAATCCCAATCTGGCACTGAAGGCCTGTAGGATTCCTGGAGGTTGGCTGGCCTCTAGAACATGTTGGAGGGCTGATTAAACCCATTTCTAATGTTCATCATGGACAGCAGCGATGGTAAATCGTAGCCTACACAGGGGAGATGCTCACTCAAGAGAACAGTGATGGGCATCGGGTGAAGCGGACACATCAGTGTGCAGCAAGCGCAGCCAGGCAAAAGGCACTGTGTTCCTCTACTGCAGGAATGCCTTCCTCTCTGCATTAGTCTTCCCATCCCAATCTGATCACGCTGACAACAATTTAAACTTCACACACTCATTGTTGTGTCCAAAAGCTCTGCTTCAGGTTGTCTGGAATGACTGGTTCAACCTAATCCTTCTGGGTTTTACCTCCACGTAACAACCCTCATTCTGTCTGTCCCGTGGATTGGACTGCTCTGCTATCTCCGCCATGGCATTTACAGCCCCTCTAGCACTAGTAATGGTCTTAGTTTGCATCCTGGATAATTCCATTCTTCCAGCTGCTTTGGCCCCAACTCTTGGCATCACCCTTTACTCTACACTTTCTTTTAAATCCAAAATCCAAACCCGGCAGGGAACACCCAAGTCTCTGCCTAGAAAATGCAAGCAGCCTGACTACTTCCCACCACCTCTCCAGCTACTTCCTTGTCTGATCTCAACCACCATCCTCTCTCCCACGGTTATTGGTCAGGCCACTTAACTGGTTTTCCTGTTTCTACAGCTGGCCTCGTATAGCCCAAGGAACCTTTTATGAACTGGTCACATACTTCTGTGCCTCCCCGTTCCTCTCAGAGTAAATTTCCCATGATATCTTCCTTCCCATTCCTTCTCTGACTTCTTCCATACTGTTTATAATTTCCTGGCACTTAAATTATTATTATTATTATTACTTTTTGTTTGTATATGTATGTGTGGTGCATGGTGCAGGCACTTGTGGGTGTATATTGTGGAGGACAGAATTTAACATTGAGTGTCTTCCTCCATTGCTCTGCATCCTAGCTATAGAGACAAGGTTTCCCACTCGAGACCAGAGCTCGATAATTTGGCTACTGTATGAAGTCAGCTTGCTTATGGGATCCCTGGTTTCCATCTCCTGCACTGGGATTCCAGACAGGCTTTTCTGCCTGCCCAGAATTTACATAGGTGCTAGGGATCAAATTTTGGGTCCTCACCCTTACACAGCTGACCCATCTCCTTAGTCCTGACCTTTAAATTCTTGAGGGCAAAATGATTATTTTTATTGTTCACCAGTACATTCCATGTACCTGGAACTACTTGGCATATAAGTAGGGTCTTAACAAATATCTTGGAGTACAGGAATTAAATCGTGCTTACTTCTCGATCGTTTCCCTCCTCGGTTGGAATGTAAGATGTATGATGCAGGGTCTTGTTCACCAGTGTATCTAAATCACTCAGAGCAATGTCCAGTATACAGCAAGCGCTCCACAAGCTCTTGGTTTGTATGCGATTGCCACTCTTCACTGATGGGGTGCAACTATGGTGGGTGATGAGGACCATTCAACAAAGCCTAAAATGAGCCATTCACCTAAATAAGCCTTTTGGAAAGCAATGTAGGTAGAGTTACATTTGCCCCAAAGTTACATTCTTGTAGCGAACTGGAATACAGTTACTATCTCACAATTCTTTCTGTGTTTTGCTAGGATTATGCAAACTCTTCTGGTAACTTCCTAAGGAAATAGAAAGCTACCTCTTTGCTGCAATTTGCGAAGCGCTTACCCCAGGGCCTGGAGCGGGGACCTTGGTGTTTACAGAGATGGGAAAGAAGTGATTTCGGCAGATGAATGCGTTTTATCTTCTTGAAAGTGAGATATAAGCTACCAAGGAGTTACACGATCTGTTTTGTTTTCCATTTGCACCGAAAGGCATTTATATCTACATATCCCTGTGTGTAAACGTAGGGGATCCACAACTATTCCCTGAGATTGTTTGGCTGGTGAGTCTCTCCAGAGTTTCCTCACCACTCTCAAAGGCAGTGTCGGGCACCAAAGGGAAAAAGAAGAAGTGGAGATGCAATTTTATCTCCCAATTGAACTTGATTAAGTGGGGACTGCTCTAATCAAAAGTTTGAATCCTGGGGGAGTGTGATGTGGGTAGCAGGTCTGAGAGTATTTGAGAAGAACAGGAAGGCAAAATAGCAAAGGGATGATGGAGAAAGAATCAGGCAAGAAAATAATTGTCGTAAAGCTTATTAAGTCATATAATTAGGTGAACAAATTGTCTCACAGATAGTGTGATGCTCAGTGCTAGACTGGCAAGGGAAGTAGAAGAAAGCATTATTTTTACTATTTTAATAATTTGTGCAGGAATCATCATAGCTACAATCTGTTAGCCAGAAACAATTGCCAGCTGGTGTCATTGTGGGGTAACTAGTGTAAGCTGAATGCAAACATGTTTTTCCTTTTTACCTGTAGAGTATTCAATTTTAGAAAATTTCTGTTCATTTTTGCCCGAATGTGAGGTCTGCCCTTGTAGATAAGGAAGCATGTCTATTGTGTGATTTGGGAGTTTTGATTAGGTTCACACCAACTTTCACCATGGTAATAGGGAGACCACACCTGGGACAGGCTGTGTTTACCCAACCAAAGTTACCTATCCTTAAAAATAAATACCTCAGTACACGCCAGAATTATCTATGCTATTGCCTTGAATCTATGCATTGTTTTCCTTGCAATTACCTCAAGGAAATGATGGCACTCCATTAACGATTACCGAATGAAAAAAATAAAAACACCAAAAAAGATTTTATGGGATAATACTGCTTGAGCCTTGCTAAGGGTACACTTACTTATGGTGCATACATCTTATTAGCAATACAACTGTTATATTTGTTACAATATTTTCTCCTGAAATTCTCGTTAATGCCTTTTTTAATAATGATGCAATCATTTTATGGTTGTTATCGTCTTCCCCTTGTTTATTTGGGAACTCAGACTAGATACCAAAACATCACAGGATGTAAAATGACTTGGCTTAGGCTATGAAGCCATGGGGAATGGGAAAATAACTTAATTGTTCTGTTGCAATTCTGTTGTCTCTTCCTGCCTCCTGACTCAGAGGGTCTCAGGAGGGGAGAGAGGAAATTATAAGCTCTGTTGTTGACACTCGGTGGATTTCTTCCGTGATGATTTGGACACATTGAGCATTCTACTAGTTTCTAATCCTTGCCTTTGCTTACACCTGTCTTTACTTGGTTTATTTTCCTCATCTCTGAAATGGGGCATTATACTTCTTTTTGTCTCCTTAGAGAGCTGTTCTGAAGAGCAAATGAGACAATGGCTAGGAAAGTGCTTTCCACTATGCAAATTACTAACAGGAGCACTCTGGTTCTCCATTTGAGTATAAAGGCTCTACTTATCCACGATGTGTCAGGCAATATTGTAGAAAACAAGACAGTTCTCAAATAAGATAGTACGAAAGGCATAATAACTCATACTTACTAGAACACACACACTCACACACATACAGCTTAACACCCAACACTACCAACCTAATGCCATCTGGAAATCATTTGTGAGTTCTAGGTAGTTCTCATTATAGCCAAATCTCTTGCTCTGAAGTGTAATGTGATGTCACTGATAGTGTTTTAATTTTGATTGTTAGAAAAAGAAGTAGAGTTGAAACAAGCTTTGGAGAACCCGATCCATTTTGCACATCACCTTTCTTTCTCTCTTTTGTTAAGTAGAAACTTTGTATGGACACATCATGTCTTGGTAACATCACTGCCCCCTTCGTGTCCCCACCCCGCGAGGGCCTTCCTTAGTGGGGTTGCTGGAATTCACCACCGAGTTGTGGGTTATGAGCTGAGAGAGCAGCAGTCAGTCACGGTATGTGTGTGTGTGTGTGAGGGGGGATGTCCCTGGACACCTTTCTTTCTTTCTTTTTAATTAATTTGTTTATTTGAGAGTGACAGAGAGAGAAAGAGGCAGATAGAGAGAGGGAGAGAGAATAGGCACGCCAGGGCCTCCAGCCACTGCAAACCAACTCCAGAGGCCTGCGGCTCCTTGTGTATCTGGCTAACGTGGGTCCTGGTGAATTGAGCCTCGAACCAGGGTCCTTAGGCCTCACAGGCAAGCGCTTAACCGCTAAGCCATCTCTCCAGCCCTGGACACCTTTCTTAAGGACATAGACATCTACAGTGTCAAGAAGGGTAAGGTTTACAGTTGTTCATGGTTGAGGAAAGGAAAGGAAGAGGTGGATGGAAGCGTTGTAGAGAAGAATATCTGTCTAGAACATAAAAATAACTCAGATGGCCGGGTGTGGTGGTGCATGCCTTTAATCCCAGCACTCAGGAGGCAGAGGTAGGAGGATCACCATGAGTTCAAGGCCACCCTGAGACTAGATAGTGAATTCCAGGTCAGCTTGGACTAGAGTGAAACCCTACCTCAAAAAAGCAAAAAAAGCAAGCAAGCAAGCAAACAAAAAAACCCAAAACAGACAAACAAAAAACCTCAGATGATGAACAAAAGTCAGCACTGGCCTCAAAGGGGACAGAAGAGATCGATCAGCCCAGGGTTCCCCAAAAGGAACAAGAGCTGCATAGATCCCCAGAGAGACCAAGTGGGAAGGAGGGATGCTGCCAACGCCCTGGGATACCACTGGCGGTGGGCTGAGGCTAGCCGGGTGGCCAGGACGGACCCGGCTGGTGTGGACGTTGACACCTGCCACCCTCCCCCACTCGGCAAACAGCTGAAGCAGGTCTAGAAAGCGTGTGCCAGGTAAGTCCAATTAATTGGATTGATGCTTCAATTCAGGTTCTAAAATTCAGACGGTTTTCAGGTTCTAAAATTCAGACGGTTTTCAAGCAAAGAGTTGGTCCTGGGGCAAAAGCAAAATCTACATGGTTGAAAAGTGAGGTTTTTCAGAAAAAAAAAAAACAAAAACAAAAACAAAAAAACAACTGTGCACAAAGGAGGGGCTTGCCGAGAACGCGGAGGCGGGACGAGCGTGGGTGTCATCTTTCCCACGTGGGGGTCAGTGGATCGTGAGCTCGACGTGTGTTAGTAAATGAATCGCAAGAGATGCCCCTCAACCGCCTTGTACCCTCGATAAGTCGTGAAAGAAACAGTGTACACCGGGCACACAGCTCTTCATGCAGTAGGCGTTTAATGGGTGCAGGTTAAAATAAAATTGTCGAGTTGGACACCCTGAGTTCTTAGTTAAGGAGGGTCTGGAGAATTTAAAAATCAGGCAAACTTGAGCACCAGTCAGAATGCCTGGGGGGCGGGGGGACGGGACATTCAATGCGTCGCGGAGAGTCACTTTCTCCAGCAAGCCCCTTAAGTCTGGTGGGCGTGGTTCTGTCTTAACGTGATGCGAGGGTGTTATTTATTTGTTTGCAAATAAGGCTTCCAGGTTTCTGCCCACGCTGGCGATTTAGATTTTTTTTGGGGGGGGGGTTGTATGGGATGATCACCAGCGACGTCTTCCTCTGGGCCTGTTGCCAAGGCATCTTTGGGGGTGGGGGTCGGGGGTGAAGGGGTTCCCACCCCCGGCTGTCTCCCCTCGAGCCCCACGGAGCGGCGGACTCCTCCCCTGGAAACTCCTTCGGGGCTGGAGGAAGGCTTTGGCGCATGCTCGGTACCTAGAAAAGATTTTTTTTTTTTTTTTTTTTTGCTGCGGGTAGCCGGGCTCCAGTCACACCGGCTGGCGGCTTGTGGCGGTGCCAGCCTGCGTGCAGCGCGAGTGCGTCCGCGTGCCTGCGCCTGGAAGGACGGAGCCGGAGCGGCGGTGCGCCTCGGCTGCTCGCCCGGGGTGGTTGGCGGTGGGCGCGCCTGCTGCCGGGCAAACTTGCGGCGCCGCCGCGGCTCGGCTTGGACGGCGGGGGGGGTGGTGGTGGTGGTGGACGACCTCGCGGGGCAGAGGTGCAGGTGCGGGGCGTGGGGGAGGACACGGTGGCTTAACGGCCCCGGCGGAGGCGGAGGGACCCGAACCGTTCCTTCGCCCTTGGCCGGCGCCCCGGGGCCAGCCAGCCTCATGCAGCCCCTGCGCTTGCGGCTGCAGCTGCCCGGCTGCCCGGCTGGTTCGGGCAGGTCCGGGACCCGAGTCCAGCTGCTCGGAGCCTGAGCGTCGGCGAACCGGCTGCTGGATGCTCCGCTGCGCCTGAGAGCGCCGGGGCGGGAGCCCGCCGTTCCCGGGGCGCTCCAAGACGCAGCCACCGCGCAGCGCGCACGCCAGCCGACGCGGGTCTCTCGGTGCCCGGGGTTCGGTTCCCCCCCCCCAGGATCCGGTTCCTCCAGCCCTGCCCCCCCCCCCCCTCTCCGGGAATCGTCGTCCTCATCTCTCCCCCTCCCTCCTCCCAGCCGCGCGCGCCTCGGCGGGCGTCAGGGGCATGGAGCAGCGGCGGGCTCCGAACCGCGCCCCGGAGTCCCTGAAACTTCCGAGCGGGCGCGCGATCGCGCCGCCACCGCCGCCGCCGCCGCCGCGTCACCTGCCGGCCTGAGAGTGGGGACCATGGATGAAAGGTTCAACAAGTGGCTGCTCACGCCTTTGCTCACCCTGCTGTTCGTGGTCATCATGTATCAGTACGTGTCCCCGTCCTGCACCAACTCCTGCGCCAACTTCGCCGAGCAGCCCCGTTCCCGAGAGGCCCGGCCCCCGGCCGTCCCGAGTCCCGCCCGCCGCGTCCAGGTGCCAGCCGAGGACGAGTGGCAGCGGCGACCCCAGCTGCCCCCGCCGCCCCGGGGACCTCCGGACGGGCCTCGAGGGGTCATGGTCCCCGAGGAAGAGGAGGACGATGAGGAGCCCGGGGACCCAGAAGAAGACGACGAGGAGGAAGAGGAGGAAGAGGAGCCGGACCCCGAGACACCCGAAAACGGCTCGCTGCCCCGGTTTGTCCCGCGTTTCAACTTCACCCTGAAGGACCTGACCCGCTTCGTGGACTTCAACATCAAAGGGCGCGACGTGATCGTGTTCCTGCACATCCAGAAGACCGGGGGCACCACGTTCGGCCGGCACCTGGTGAAGAACATCCGGCTGGAGCAGCCGTGCAGCTGCAAAGCCGGCCAGAAGAAATGCACCTGCCACCGGCCAGGCAAGAAGGAGACGTGGCTCTTCTCGCGCTTCTCCACCGGCTGGAGCTGCGGGCTGCACGCCGACTGGACCGAACTCACCAACTGCGTGCCGGCCATCATGGAGAAGAAGGACTGTCCTCGCAACCACAGTCACACCAGGTACTGTCCCTCTGTCCCCGTCCCGCTGTCCTGCGCCTCCTGCATTCCCACCCCTGCCCATCGCCCTCCCACCTCGGCCTGACCTTCGCGCGCAGCCCCTCCTAGCGGCTAGGGCAGGGGCTTTCGGGGAGACTTGGGAAACCTCTGGCCGCCCCCTGGGTCTCGAACTTGCTCCTCTCCCACAGCCCATTGCGGCTGGCCATCGCCCCCCGTGGCGGTCCGACGCGTCCACCTTCATTCAGCGTGCGTTTTTGCCTAGTGCCTAGCACCTCGTGCCTTCCCTTGGAGAGGTCGTTTGTGAGAGGATGGAATAAGACCGGAGGTCCAGGGTCGGAGTTGAGCCGGAGAGGTCGAATCTTTGTGCTTAAATTCAGTGGTGAAAACTCAAAGCAGGAGGTGTGTGTGTGGCGGGGGGATTTGGGGGGTTCTGGGAGTGCAGAAGAGGCAGTTTTCCTCACACGGTGAACCCGGAGGCGAGGATAATCCCCTTCCTAAGTGGCTTTTGGACGGCTGTTCGCAGCTCAGGAAACAATCCTCTAGATGCCACTTTGAAACTACACGTGCACGTCCTGGCTCTACCCGGGGTAACCCTGATTCTGGAGACCGTCTTTGTTGCTGTCGAGCTCTGCCGAAATTGCGACCCGTGCTGTTGTTAGCAAGATTTCCACTCTCGCCCTGGGCTATGTCAGCAAGTTAGTTCAACACCATTAAATGCCTACTGTGTGCTTAGTGCTGGTAAGATCAATGGAGTGAGATCACTTGCTTTTAGGAAAGGATTACCAGCCCCTTTTAAAGGAGCAAAGCAGCCGAGCATTCTGAAAGTTTGAGATCTTAATAGCCAATGAAACTGTCCACATTTCTCGCATCCTTTGAGAGAAGCGTGGGTTTAAGAATTTGGTCGAATGCTCTCTCTGCCCATTGCAATCTAGAGATTAATCTGACATGCTTGCTCAAGGGACTGGAATATTAAAAGCTTGGAACACTAGTTTATTGAAGTTTTTATCTCAAAGGTTTCAAACAATTTGGTGTAAGGAAGTAGGAATTTAAACGCTCAGTTTAGTGCGTTGATATCAGATAGCTTTTGAATTTGACATTATGGGAAAGCCCCATTTACTGAAAACTACCCAGATTCTGGAATTCGCCACCACTGAAGCATCTAATTCTACTTCATTTCTCCAAGAATGAGCAAAATTTCATCATGGGATTTTTCTTTTTTTAACCTCTGGCAGTTTTTCAAATACTTTCTCTCCTCTCTGCTCTTTTCCCTGTTTTATGGAAATTAGTAAGCATAAGAAATCAGCTGGATTTGGAATAAGGGCACTCAGTAGTTCTCCCCTTAGTATATTTCAAGGGCATTTTATGTTTTAATACTGGCAGAGTATGTTGTTTTAGATCCTCCTAGTCAGTTTTCAATTAAGCACTGCTTGCAAACTTCCCAATACACGACACGATTACTTCTGTGAGATGGTTTCTGATACATTCCATTCCTTAGTGTCCTCTTAATTTAGACATTGCATGTTCCTGATTACCCACAGAGAGTGTGTGAGTCTGCTTCCCAACTTCCATTTGACTACAACTGGAGACCTTTTATGATCACACTGAAAGTTTGAAGATTTTTTAAAATGTGGGCTAGCTTTTTTTTTAAACCAGTGTCTTAGTGACTAGATGAAAATTCGGAAGATGATTAGATTTTGGCTGAGTGATGATATGATCCTCCTGTTAAAGACCCTGAGAAGATCACAAGTTTTGGTTTGTCACTTCCATAGGAAATACCTAACATGTTTGTAATTCGGGAAAATTGCACCTTGGCTATTTATGTATATGGTTTCTATTGCACAAGCAGAGGATTTTCTCCACTTAGCAATGGACCATAGGCATTCATTTCTCTTTGAGCCACTAGTTATCAGGTAACAAATCACTTTATGCTGATTTCTTTGTAGCATTTTGTTTCACTCTTTGTAATCTTTTCTTCCTATTTCTCCTTATCCTCTCTTCTTCAGTAAGTCCCAATACATGTCTTTGCGATCCCATGGGAAGGAATAGTTGTGTATGTGGAATCCCTTGGATCAAAAGCTATAAGGGAAAGCTGAAGAGATGTTACTCGTAGCATCTTCCTAGCAGAGAAATGGAATTAGGTGTCTGTCACTGTAATGTTCGTGTGCACCATTCTGTGGCCTACCAGGTTCGCCTGGATAATGGAGGGGACATTTCCACAATGCAAAATGGCAGATAATCTATCGCTACATAATGGGAACAAGGTTCTACCTCAAATAGGGCTGACTTTAAGGAAAATTGAGAAGTGGATCCTGTTGATTTTATTTCCCTAGTCTCTCTGGCTTTTGGCCCCCACCCTCATTGGCAGCACCTCCCCACTTCTCTTACAGACCACTGTCCTTGTGAATCACAGGGAGGGTAAGAGAAGGCTCTGGAATTAGAAGAATATGGCTCTTGAACTTAGCGCCAGTGTCACCAGGAATGAGTAACTCTGTGAGTCTCAGATTCTTCCCCTTTGTAGTGGAAAAAAGAATTTGGATGTTCCTCATAAAAGTGCTTTGTGAGAACTAAGAGAGCTAATGTATGGGAACATTTTACAGAGTCCCCATGCATTGTAGAATATGCTGGAATATAGTACTTAATATTGAATATCTGTACATAGATAGGGCTACGACATTAGTTATTAATTATAATAATATTTTCTCTAATCAAAGTCTTCCTTCACAAAAAGATCTGAGGTAGCTTCTTTAGACAATTCAGTGTAAATGTGTCACTTTAACTTGAAGATGATATATATATATTTTTTTTTGGTTTTATAAAGGGGACTGATTGGATTAGCTCACAGGATACTGGCTGGGCAATCAACAATGGCTACCTGCAGGCTGGAGAGTCAGAAACCCCTTAGCTGCTCTGTCCATGAGCCTGGATGCCTCAGCAGTCCCAATCTGGTACTGAAGGTTTGGGGGATTCCTGAAGAGTCTCTGGTCTTCAGTCCATGTAGAGAGCGGATGAAGCTGGCTTCCAACACGTTTTTTTCCACCACCTCTCCTGCAAGGGGCCCAACCATGCTATTTGTTGATAATTTATACTGAGACTTCTAAGTTCCAAACTTAAGCGGTGAATTAGAAAGTATGGATATCTGGTTGTCACTAATTAGTAAAGGGGCAGCCTGGCAAAGAAGGGTGAGGGGGCATCCAGGATTATTGGACAGGCATTCTGTTGAAAAGGAAAGCTGACTGGGTAGTGGGAGAGGAGGGCGGAGCATTTAGGTCCAAGGCAGAAGGGGGAGGGGCAGTCCACTCTGAGAAGAACATGGCAGAGTTGAAGGAATTATTCTGTGGATTTCATATACTCTGGAAGGGGGAGGCTCTCTGTGGTAGCAGCCTGGACCCAGCCCAGGAGTAATTTCTGATCCTAGAGGGCCGTTAGAGCAGGATAGGTTGGTAAGATGCCAGCAGGAAGATGACATCTCTCTGTCCCTTCTTTGAACATATTACTGAAGATTTCTTCCCATCCTTTTCCATGTTGCTTTTATTTTTTTCATCCAATTTATTTCTGTAGTAGGTTATCTTTTCTCACCATCTTATGAGATGTCTTTTGTCCTTCATGTTTCCCCTCTTCTCCCACGTGACCTAGTTCTTAGGAGCCTTCCTTTTGCCATTGTTGACTATGGATAGAATCATAGCATTTTATGGCCTTAAAAAAAAAGAAGAGAAAACCCAGTCCCACACATTTTTTATTTTTATTTATTTATTTGAGAGCAACAGACAGAGAGAGAAAGAGGCAGATAGAGAGAGAGAGAGGGAGAATGGGCGCAGGGTCTCCAGCCACTGCAAACGAACTCCAGACGCGTGCGCCCCCTTGTGCATCTGGCTAACGTGGGTCCTGGGGAATCGAGCCTCAAACCAGGGTCCTTAGGCTTTCCAGGCAAGTGCTTAACCGCTAAGCCATCTCTCCAGCCCCCAGTCCCACAATTTTGATAAGCATTCTAACCTTGAAAAGGGGAGATGATGTGACTACAGTTTCCCTAGGGAGTTGGCGTTTGCCTCTCCATGGGGTCCAGGATCCCTTTTCTCTTCATACTTTGGACAGTGCTGGTGCACTTACTTAGGTACCAGGCACTTGGATAGTTAGAGGCATGGAATTTCCAGCAGTGTCAGCCAAATGGAGCCTGGCCGTTGGGGAGGATATAGCTTAATCTTGGCCAAGTCGGTATTACTCCTTTTTTTGTTGTTGGTGGTGTTTTTAGGTAGGGTCTCGCTGTAACTCAGGTTGACTTGGAATTCACTATGTAGTCCCAAGGTAGCCGTGAACTCACAGTGATCCTCCTACCTCTGCCTCCTGAGTGCTGGGATTAAAGGTGTGCGCCACCATGCCTGGCTCACTCCTCTTTTTAAATTCTTTTATTAGAGAGAGAGAATATGAATGAATGGGTGCACTAGGGCCTCCAACCCCTACAGACTCCAGGTGCATCCACCACTTTGTGCATCTGGCTTTATATGAGTACTGGAGAATGAAACCCAGTTTGTTAGGCATTGCAACCAAGCACCTTAAGCTCTGAGCCATATCTCCATCCCCACTCCTCCTTTTAGATGATGCTGGAATATATTCTCCTACATAATGAGAAGGCCAGTTTTTAAAAATATATCTTTTGGGGCTGGAGAGATGGCTTAGTGGTTAAGCGCTTGCCTGTGAAGCCTAAGGACCCCAGTTCGAGGCTCGGTTCCCCAGGTCCCACGTTATCCAGATGCACAAGGGGGCGCACGCGTCTGGAGTTCGTTTGCAGAGGCTGGAAGCCCTGGCGTGCCCATTCTCTCTCTCCCTCTATCTGTCTTTCTCTCTGTGTCTGTCGCTCTCAAATAAATAAATAAATAAATAAATATATCTTTTTGATTTTTCAAGATAGGGTCTCACTCTAGCCCAGGTTGACCTGGAATTCACTATGTAGTCTCAGGGAGGCTTTGAACTCATGGTGATCCTCCTACCTCTGTCTCCCCAGTGCTGGGATTAATAAAGACATGTGCCACCATGCCTGACTTGAGGGCCATTTTCTCACTATTATTCACATTCTGTTTGTTCTATTAGAGTGGTTTGAGTCTGTGTTGCAAGTTATGTAGAACTGTCCCATACTTAGTGTTGGTTGGCTTCTATAACTATACCACAGTACAGGACAGACAGAAGTAGCTTCAGGAGTGGCTGCCCTGAGAAGTGTAGGGTGTTTCTGTCTGAATTCCTGTGCAGATTGATCTCATTTTAGAATATTGCCTCACAGGTAAATGACCTTCATGTCTAAGTGCTCCACAAGGCCAAAGGAAAGCAGGGATTCTCTGAACTCTAGTCTGCAGTCCTGGAGAATGACTCAGGTTAATTTCAGCTTACACTTTGCAACTGTCTATTTATTTTTATTTTTTGGCCAATCATTGTAGCCAGCAGGATGAGGTCTCTTAACTTGCCTTCTATCACAGTGCCGCTTGTGTGATGTGTGATGTGTGTGTGTGTGTGTGTGTGTGTGTGTGTGTGTGATCAGTTATCTGTAAAAAGGACACTAGTATAGGTACAGTTCCCAAGTGGACCACTGGGTCAGGCTCAGGCCCTGCAGCTGTGTCCTGTAGGTGCTGATAAATGAGAAGGAAATGAATCTTTAGATTTCTTCTTTGCATTCTATTTAGGAAAAACCTGTAGCCAAATTGCACCTCAACTTTATCTGCAGCATCTGGAATCCACACGCAAGAATTAATTGATAGAATCGAACAGTTGAAGTTTAACATTTGGTAATATTTAATAAAGAGAAACGTAAAAGTTGCCTACCGGGCTGCAGAGATGGTTTAGCGGTTAGGTGCTTGCCTGTGAAGCCTAAGGATCCCAGTTCGAGGCTCGGTTCCCCAGGTCCCATGTTAGCCAGATGCACAAGGGGGCGCACACGTCTGGAGTTCGTTTCCAGTGGCTGGAGGCCCTGGTGTGCCCATTCTCACTCTCTCTGCCTCCTTCTCTCTCTGTCTGTTGCTCTCAAAGAAATAAATAAAAATAAATGAAAAAAATTTTAAAAAGTTGCCTCCAAATATTCAGAAGATGTGGAAGGTGGGGGACATTTGTTTTGTATGCCCCAAGGGATGGAACTAGTATAAGAAGTGGTGGGGATTGGAGTTCATGAGCAAGAATGTCATAAAGTTTATAACTGTCTCCAAGGAGCAGGAACTGTGTTGTAAAGTGTTATGCTCCACAGAAGTGAAAACTTTTGGAGTGGTTAGGGCACCATTGATGTTGTAAATGGATTGAATTCCTTCCTGGGGGAACACATCCTGGGTGGGCTTTTATTAAGGATCTTTAGTTCGACTCTAAATTGAATTCAGAGTGTCTTTCTCCCTTTCCTAGACCATAACTAAACATTTACAACAGTACCAACAAAATATCATTTGTGAATTAGTGAGCTCTTCAGCATTTGTAAATATTTCACAAGGAAACTTCTGGTAAGGCACAGTCTAGGGGAATAGACTGTCTTACACATCTAGAGCCAATAGCTATAACTGAGTTCTACGTAGTAGATTATCTGCTTCTTAATAAATACAAAAAGATAAGATGAGAAAAAAAATCACAATATGCCCTCAAAAAGGCCATAGAACTGCTTTGAAACATTGCCTTGTTTTTCTTTAAACAGCAGGCTAAAATATACACGGCATCTGCAGGGCTCTGATTCAAAGATTCTAGAATATTATAGCCTAGCCTGCTTTCTAAAGCATAATGTGTTTGATGTCTCTTCTAATTAGAAATGTTGAACTGCCAGGAAGGTTAATTTTTAGCATAAGGTTTGTATGCAGTATAAAACTAAAGAGATAAGAGCTTGTTCTGTCTATATGCGTCATCCACTTAACTTGCTCATTACAGGTCTCTTAAAGTATCACTTCTGCTCCAAACCACCAATATTTGCTGTAAATCAAAAAGAGGTTACATTAAATTCATTCTGGTTTTGAGTGTTGAGGATATAACTGCAAGTAGTAAATGGTAAGAGATGTTCAGTTCTACTTTTCTTTTGCTAGTCACCTTGAGAGTTTGGATAAGCTTGATGTGACAGAAATAGAAATGTCTGGGTAGCAATTAGAAGCTAAGTAAATTTGTCCAACAACAATGTGGTTTTGCTTAATTTTAGATTCTTCTATTATTGTTCCCCAAAGCTAATTATTATCAGCTCATTTTGACTAAAGACAATCAGAGGCTTCTGGCATTTAGAAGTTATTTATGCTTGATAATGAATTAAACAGTTTAATTGAGATTGGAAAATCCTAATGTGGTTTTAAGAGTCACAAAATACATTATTAGATCAAGAAGTGAGTTTATTAGGAAAACAATTAATAGACAATCCGTATTAATATTTTGTAATCATGTTACCTAATATTTGAATTTGTCTGGATATCAGGTACAAATTCTGTTGATTTTAATTGGCTAATAGAACTTTGTATAAATTATAGCTCAACATTCAGCAATGTGATGGGAAATGCCCTCAACAGTGGTTAACGTAGAGGGTGTTACTTGTTTTTATCTTCCCCTGGCATATCCAGCTGCTCAGGAAAATACTTGTAAATTACCCAGCACAGAGAATGACTTATGGAAGATGCTCAGTAAATGTCAGTTTTATATAACATTTTAAATGTCAGTGAAGGGCTGGAGAGATGGCTTAGTGGTTAAGGTACTTGCCTGTGAAGGCGTAGGAACCAGGTTCAATTCCCCATGACCTATGTAACCCAGATGCACAAGGCAGCACACGTATCTGGAGTTTGTTTTCAGCGGCTGAAGGCCCTGGTGTGCCCATTCTCTCTCTCTCTCAAATAAATAAAATAAAATAAAATTAAATTAAAAAAAGATGTCAGTGAATTTGACGAGGTTGTGGTCTTTAAAAAGAATTATCAAACATTTTGCATCATTAATGCTACCTCAGTTACCAATCATAATTGTTAGCAGCGGACTTCCAAAACTAGCAAGATGCTAAACCCCTTGATGATCTCAATGAGTCATAAAACTAAAGAGGACAAGGCTTATTTGACCATTTCAGAAGTCTCCTCTTTCTAGGTTGGCCACAGATCAGAAGGTCATTTGGGTACACACAGACTTGCCTTTTGGGAAGTTTAATTTCATCATTCATTTCCACTTTAGAAAATAAAATAAGAACACACACACACACACACACACACACACACACACGTACACTCTGTACATGAACTGTGAGGCTGGAGGATGAGAGAGTGCTATGTAACCTTAGATTTACTGTTGGTCAAAGCCAAAGGGATGAGTAGGGTTGTTGGTGGTTGGAGACAGGGATACTGAAGGGTCAAGGGAAGAGATTCCAAATTAGGAAGCCATCCGCAAGAGAAATGGTGGAAACCAGCGAGAAACATTAGCTACTGAAAATCATGCTGCTGTTTACCTCTGAAGGTAGTCAAAGTTTGAGAGTGGGGACTCTGAAATCAGACTGAATGGATTTTGAATGTCATGTGACCTATGGCTTGTCAGTGACCTGTTCTATGCTTTGATTTTTTTCCCCTCTGGGAAATGGAAGAATCCTAAGCCATGCTGAGCCCTAGTAACCACATGACACTCTCAGTACATAGTCCTCTGGTTAGCTATTAATATTTCCTCTTGTGACTTGGCATGCCTACATGATCTTTTTGGTAAAAGCTAAATGATAGGGGCTGGGAGGTGACCCAGAGATTCAAGGTGTATGCTTGTAAATCTCATCAGCCTGGGTTCGATTTCCCAGAACCTACATAAAGCCAGATACACAAAGTGGCACATGTGTCTGGAGTTTGTTTGCAGATGCCATAGGCCCTGGTATACCCACCACTCTCTCTCTCTCTCTCTCAAATAAATGGATAATATATATTTTAAAGAAGTGAATGTTTATTTTAAAAGAGTTAGATGATAGGTAAACCTGTGCTATGCTGTTTGAACCTGGGGAGTTTTCATCCTAAATAATGCAGAAATTAGTTGTTAAGTTGTAATGTGGCAGAAAAGGCCATATAAGATGAATGTATGGGGCTGGAGAGATGGCTTAGCGGTTTAGCGCTTGCCTGTGAAGCCTAAGGACCACGGTTCGAGGCTCGGTTCCCCAGGTCCCACGTTAGCCAGATGCACAAGGGGGCGCACGCGTCTGGAGTTCGTTTGCAGAGGCAGGAAGCCCTGGCGCGCCCATTCTCTCTCTCTCTCTCTATCTATCTGTCTTTCTCTCTGTGTCTGTCGCTCGCAAGTAAAAAAAAAAAAATTAAAAAAAAGATGAATGTATGATCATTCACAGGCTGCTGTAAGTACTCAATGGCACTCAGTGAATGCTCTGTTGACTGGAAACTTGCAGTCTTTTTTTCAGCATACCATTTTTTAAAATGGGAAATTAATGAAATAGCAATAAAATGTTTAAACATATACAATCAAATTTATACATGAAACAGTCCTGCAGCGAACTTGAATTAGTTGCCTGTGGGCACATAAATATTTTTAGTTTATTGCTGTTATTAATATCATACCATGCTTTTATTGGTTAAGTACTGCCAGTTGTTTTTAGAATCTTGCCATCTACCACTCCGTCTTCAAGCTGGCCCCCACCTTCTAGTTTCAGTATAAACATAAGAGTGTATAAATGTTGATCACTTTGATTTCTGTGGTACTTACTTATTAGATTTATGGAGAATATCTTCCAAAGAATTCAAGGTTATGGACATATAACTATAAACCTGTGTGATGGACTCCAATTAAAAACCTGCAGGATGTTATAGATTTGCATCTAAAATAAAAACAGAGTTAGGAAGAAGAGTAAACATGGTTTTAAGCAGAGGCGTCATGTGCATGTGGAACTGTGAGGGTGGGCTCTGTATTATATGGTATTTGACAGTGACATGTGAAGGAACAGAGCACAGTGATATGGGTGGTAAATTAGCAGGAAATTACAGAGGAGTGTGAGAAGAAGTGATGATGTAATAAGGTGAAGAATGAATATTAAAATAAGTGAATTAGAAAGAAGGTAACATTGTAGAAGACAGAACTTTATCTCATACACAGTGGTTTATCTCATTGGCACATTGATGGGACATTGTCAACTACCCAATAGGCTATCTGATTTGGAGTAGAAGCATATTTGAATGGTGCTGGCTTATGAGTGTGTAAGTATACATACATGTAATATATATGTATATTATATATTAATAGTATATATAGTATAAAATTATATATACATATAATTATATATAATATAT
Organism: Jaculus jaculus; assembly: GCF_020740685.1. Taxonomy (NCBI): domain Eukaryota; kingdom Metazoa; phylum Chordata; class Mammalia; order Rodentia; family Dipodidae; genus Jaculus; species Jaculus jaculus. The sequence continues at coordinate 15,983,401 of NC_059104.1, read as the reverse complement.
ATTATGTATATATATATGTATATATGTAATATATATATTACATGTATCTTCTCTTTTGTAACGTACTACAGTTTTATGGCATTGCTAGCATCAGTCAGGGTCCTAGCACCAATTTGGGAATTGGAAAGGATTGGTTACAGAGGTATGGGCTGGGATAAAGGAACCTTCATTGGGCTTACATGTGCCTTGTAATTAGTAACAAGGGAAATTGTTAAGTCCATTAGGTATGAAGCAGCAATGGGAAAGAATGGTATTGTCATATCTCCTTTCTGCTGAGCGGAAACAGGACATGCACGCTGGATAGGGTGAACCCAAGAAGAGGTTTCTGAATAGGTGCTGTTTGTAGAAAGCACCTCTTGCTGGAATTATGGAGCTGAGGTGGAAAGGAAGGGTGAAGGGAAGGGAAGGATGTGTTCTAGCCACTTCTACCTCCTGCTTGTTCGTCCTTTCCCACTGCCTTCTATTGAGCAAATCCACCTGGAGTCTAAAGGACATGGCAACTAGTTGGTGCATTTCAAAGACTCCAGCAAGGCAGTAAAGGATGTAAATGAATCTGGGGTTGCAGAGATAATTCTAGAAAATGACCTAACGTCTTAAATAGTTGAAAGTTTCTTTGAGTGTATTTCATGGATGGCACAGGTCTGGTCAACACAGACAATGAGCAGATACCTGTATTTCATGTCATCTGTAGAAAACAAAATCTCTACTTAAAGAATCATGAAAACAGCAAAGGACCCTTTATGGATGAACAGCGACAACAGATGTGCATGTCTTGCTGAGTAATAAAAATAATACTAAGGTTCGTACTTGCCATGTCAGCATACCAGAATCACTGGGTAATATGACAGATTAGGGCAGTTCAATCTGCATCATGATACACAGTAGATGGCACATACTTTATTATATCTGTATGTGGCATTTTATCAATTTGGAGTTATATAACAATATTAGTCAAGGCATGACAAGTCGTGTGCAAAACTGGCTACAGTCTGCAAAATCATAATTTATGAGGCAAGATGCTTTCTGTGGCTGAGATTGCCTTTCAAGAGCATTAGAAATCCTTCAAGTAACATTTAAGAGTGTTAAGTCTCTGTGATGGGAGGGAAAAAATAGTGTCATATTTGAAAGGATTCTAATGTGTTTAATTCTAATTTTGAAGGGCTTTTTGAAATAACTCTGCTAGTCTTTGCAGACAACTATAAAATTTCCTAACATTAGATACTGAAAGATACATAAATAAAATATACTTCTGACAAAATTATGCAAAGACTCATAAAGTCTCTGCTTTTCTGCTGGTCATTAAATGCATGAGAAAAATGCTAGCTAACATGTATACCTATAGATGACAAAAACAATACCCAAGGAAATGTGTGTATGTATATATGCATGCAGACATACACATCTGCTGGAATTGGTATCTGCGGGTTATGGGTTTTGAGTTTGAGGAACACCATACATTTCTTCTCTGTGGCCCATCTTTACACATATTCCTATCTTGCTTTTCCTCAGCACACTGTTTTATGATAGAGTCAGTGATGCCCTGTAAACAACTAAATAATGTATCGGTCCTTGTTTGTATGCTAAAAGCTATTTTACATGATCAAATGCCTTGGGAATTGATTTCTGCTGGCTATGACAATGCCCAGATCTAAGTACCTGCATTGGTTGAACTGAAGTTCTGCCCAGTTACTTTAAACATATCTGGTAAAGTTGTCAGGAAAGAGCTTTTCTTTCCCATAGAAGCTTATCATGTTTTTTGTTGTGTTATCCAGACAGGCAATGAAAAAAAGTGGGTTAATGGATATTTCTTTGGGTCAGCTTTTGTTTGCTTGTTTATTTGAGACATAATCTCCCAACATAGCCTAGGGTGGTCTTGGTCCCTTTTTATAGCCCAAGCTGGTCTTGAACTCACCATCTCCAGAGTGTTGTGACTTCAGGTGTGTTTTACCATGTATGACTCTATTTCTAATATTATTAAGATAGCTTTGTCTCTGCTTTGATTGATAAATATCAAAGACATGTGTGCATGGAAACTGACAACATGTGAGAATGTAGGCGCATTGGAAATATTCAAATGAGTCACTGGGGACTTTCTTAATTTAAAAATACTTGGGAGCTATCAATGTAGATTGTTTGTCTTTTAAGTTTAGATGTAAGCCCAAAATACCACAGCAGATAAATTTCTTTGCTTTGACAGTTTTATTCTCCAAGTTCCTTATGTGTGCTATAAAGAATAATTAATGTAATGCAAAAATCAATATCGTGTATAAATTATTTAGGCTTTACTATCATTGTAATTTTCTCTTCAACACCTATTGATCGGCAACAATTCATTTGTTAATTTCTTCCTAATAAGATATTCATTGTATTAGGTCTGTAGTAGTGCTGCCCCTGCATTTTCATCAGCAAGTCATGAATTACTAATGATACATGGAACAGGTTAGCTTACAAGTAAGGGCTAGAACAGGCTAAACGGAGTACTTGGAAATGCTTTCCTAGAGAAAACCTGTGTAGGCAGACAACCAGCAGTGATTAAATGCGGACACTCTTGCAGGTTAGTAACTGGTACTTTAAATTTTAATGGGTATGTAGTTTTTTCAGATATGAATATCTTTTCTTTACTCTTCCTTGTAGTACTGGGGATAGAACCCAGGGCCTCCTATATGATAGCCAAGCCCTTTACCATTTAGCTCTATCTCCTTTTCCTTCCTTCCTTCTTCTCTTCTTTCCTTCCTCCCTCCCTCCTTGTTTTTGTACGTATTAATGGGACTCAGTATTATAGTTGAATACATGCATAGAGCATGCAATAATAAGCCATCCTCTCACTTATATGTCTTTCCCTAAGCCATTTTTCAACTCCTATCAAGCAGAATTGTATATTGAGGTTGACTTTGTTTTTCTCACGTGTGCTCTGGGCAGGGTAGTTATTAAACCATATTTTGACAGTTGGTAATTGAATCACTTCACAGAGTTGGAAAAATGTGAGACCTTTTGGAAACTCAAAGAGAGGTAGGTTGAAGAAGTCAAACTTCTGACATTCATGGGAAAGAGGACTTTTGCACTGTGTAAGCTGGAGTACAGAGAGAGTGTTATCTTGTAGAGAGCTGCAAATTTGAAGTCAGACAACCAGGATTTGAATCTGGGCTTCTTCATTTGCTCCTTTAGTTCTCTATTGCTCTTATTCCTTCAGTGGCTTTGGTTTGTTTTCCGTTGCATCCTAGAAATAGGGCCTGGTTACACAATGGCTGCCAAATGAGCAATGATGGACTATATGTAAGGATGAGAGCTTTGTTAATTTGTTAGGCAGTGTGGCTGAGAAAATGTGCTTTCTCCCCATTTGCAGAGTTGCTGTGTGAAGGGTTAAGGAAATGAATGCGAAGGCATTTTGTGAAGGATAAAATAGTATACAAATTCAAATTTACATAGACGGTGAGACGTCTTTTGATACAGAATGGAAAAGGAAAGGAAGTTGGATTTTTGGAAATGCAATGAATATATTATTCAGCTTTTATAGAGTGTTTCAAAAATCAGGAACGACAAAGATGAAGTTGAAAATGTGAAAATAACACATTCAGCCCCACAACTTGTTAAAGTAATGACCAGTTTTTTTACAATGGTAACATAATACAGCCTAAAAGACTTACCTAAATGAAGGGGTCTTTCTTTTAGACCATTAGAGAAACTTTTTTTTTGTTTGTTTGTTGCCATTTCCCACAGATTTGGTTCAAACTTATTAGATATTTTTCCGTAGCTCTATTCTTTTAAGGAAATTATCCTAAAGTTGACATCATTAACTTTGTGTTTCTTTTTTTTTTTTTTTTCTATTTTTTTGTTTTTTGGGGCAAGCCCAACAGATTGCCCTTATATTTATGTGAGAGAGAGAAAGCAAAGGGGGGAGGTAGGGAGAGGGAGAGAGTTGGCACCCAGAGCCTGCAGACACGTGTCACCTTGTCGCATGTGCAACCTTGTGCGTTATATCAATTTGTGTGTCTGGCTTACGGGGATCCTGGAGATCAAACATCGGTCCTTAGGCAAGTGTCTTAACTACTAAACCATCTTTCCAGACCAACTTTGTGTTTCTTAATTTATTAACTGATATAAGCTATAGACAGTTTTACTGTGTCCTGAAAGTGAGCTGAGAATGTAACTCTTCATTTGAGATTTAGGATGTGATAAGTCTGCTAAGCTTTTCCATACAAATATTTGATTTTGAAGCTAATTATTAAGAAAGCAAAGAGGGGCTGAAGAGATGGCTTAGTGGTTAAAGCATTTACCTGCAAAGCCAAAGGACCCAGGTTCCATTCCCCAGGACCCACGTAACCCAGATGCACAAGGTGGTGCATGCATCTGGCATTCGTTTGCACTGACTGGAGGCCCTGGCATGCCTATTCTCTCTCTGTCTCTCAAATAAATAAATAAAAAATAAAATGAAAAAGAAAGCAAAGAGTAATTTTAGAATGAAAAATAAAATCTTCTAGAGTCTGGATTTCACATTATAATACAAATCTATTAGCAGCATAGTTTCTGTTTAGTAATGAACTGATTGTCTTGGGTGAGGCATGATAGTTGTGCAGATGACAGATTTGCCGGCGTCAAAATACATATAACTCTTAGGTCAAGGTGAATTCTGGAAGAACCATTCACTGTGTGATGTTTCCTGCTTTGACATTTGGGACCTTCTTGTTCCGGGAGGAAGGGTCTGGCCCTACAAAGCTCAGCTCAGCTAATTTGTAGAGAATGAAAATCACTCACCTACAAGCACACTTTGCAGAGGCAGGTCCCTCAGTCAAGAGGGACCTTAATCACATTGTTCATCCGGCTGTTCTGGGCCATGTCCACCTCCCCTAATCATCCTAAGGCTAGATAATGGATATCTGGAGAGAGCTTCCTTGCTCCAGAGAAGGCTGAAATGAGTCAAGGTAGATAATCCTATATTCACTTCCCCTGTCTCATTGTTTCTTCCTCTGGAAACCTTGATCAAAGCTCTGGTCTATATTTTCCCCTTCCTTCTACCTCCAGACACACCCTGAGACTTCTCTACGTGACCCTGCCTAATGGGCTAGCCTTCTTATTTCTAAGTATCTGTAAGTATAACGCTTATCTTCCTTCACTTTTCTTTTCTTCTTCTTCCAGAGGTAGGGTCTTGTTCTAGCCCAAGCTGACCTGGAGTTTACTCTGTAGTCTCAGGGTGGCCTTGAATTCACAGGGATCTTCCTCTCCCACCTTCACCTGTCCTGACAGTCACTTCTGTGTTTACTTCTGCTACAAACCTGGTTAAAACAAATCCTTAAGGTAGCGACCAAAACCGGAAGGGACTCAATCTCAGGGCAAAGACCTTATTTACTCATAGCATATGAAAGGCAGAGAAGGGGTTTCAGAATTGCACGTGTTGTACTCAGCTTCTCCTTGCTGGACAAACACCTGACCAGAAACAGCTTATGGGAGGCAAGGGTTTCTTTCAGGATTATGGAATCCAGGGGAAATGCTCTCAATGGTGGAAGAAGCTGGCTCGCTTCCACGGATGCAAGCAGAGAGAAAGAACTGCCGTAGGCAGCCAGCACCAAAAACCAGCCAGAATTCTAACTGCTCCCCATACCTTAGCGCTGGACTTAAGATCATGCCTCCAAACACACCTGCTGGATGGACTCCAAAATCCACCTCCAGTGACCCACCTCTTCACCAGTAGGGTTCTGCCCACTGAAGATTCACGGTTCAAGCCTGAGCCTATGGAACCACACATTTAAACTAGTGCAGTGCAGAAGCCAGAGATGGGAGTACGGGTGCAAAGCCAAGTAGAGAGGAAGCATAGGCTAGCTAGTGGCCTCACGCCCATCAGGATTCTGGATTGCTTGACGTCTCTAGAGTAGAGCTGAGTCTCCAGGTCGGATGTTCTGAGCTACAGGAAGACATGGACAATAGGAGAAGGGAAGAGAACAGGAGAAGAGAGGGGTGGGGGACTTCCAACAACAAATATCTGGACACAGGTAATTCCTAATAATTTAAGCACTTGTTGAAAAGCTTGCAATGGGGCTGGAGAGATGGCTAGGCAGTTCAGGCTTTTGCCTGTGAACCTAAGGACCTGGGTTTTCTTCCCCAGTACCCAAGTAAGCCAGATGTACAAGATGACACATTTGTCTGTAGTTCCTTTGCAGTGGCTGGAAGCCCAGGCATGCTCATTCTCTCTCTCTCTCTCTCTCTCTCTCTCTCTCTCTCTCTCTCTCTCTCTCTCTCTCTCCCTCTTTTCTCTCTGTAATAAATAAATAAATAGATAGATAAAACAGTAAAAATAAAGCTTGGAATGATTTACATGAGAGAATTACATTCAATTTTATTTTGAAACTATTTTTTTTTTTCTGTAGCTAGCTGGATAAATTTGTTTATTAATTTATGATTGTAGAGAGCCCAGTACTAGGCACTGTAGAGAATATAAATGAAGTAGAAATTTAGGCCTGGATTTCAAGGAGTGAAATCATAGTTACATAAGTCATAGACAAAATGATTTGCAAGTGATTGAATATTACAGTCAATGCTTGGTATTGTAATTAGAACTATTTATAAGAGTGCTGAAGAAAGTGTGCTTAGCAAAAGGATGTGTGAATGTTTGTAGAAATGAACAAGAAGGAAATAAAAAGCTGAATTGTCTGAGGCGAGAAAGGGTGATACAGAGTTCAATATTGAGTGGTTTTCAGAGGACCTCAAAAACATGTTGGATGGAAGAAATTCATTTTATTTCAACATGAAATTTAGAATTTAAAATTTTAAACAGGAGTGGATGCTAAAATATGTCCATAGGTCCTCTGATCTTGCCTCCAAAAGATGAAGCTTAATTCAACTCCTTTCCCCTATATTCACCTTAATGGATTTATTCTAACAAACAGTACAATTGAAGGGACAAAATGTCACTTCTGATGTTGACTCATGAAATGACTGTGGCTTCTCTCTTTGTTCCTCATCCTCCGTGTCACTCTCCCAGTCTCTCTGTCATTCTGTCTCATTCTTTGCTAGTCTGCTGCTAGTACCATGGGTAACTATGGCAGAAAATGGCGTGTGCTCCAGAAGACTGTGGAGATATAATTCCTCATCTGAAAATCAGAATTCTGAGCTGTTCAGTTTTGTAAGCATGTGGAAAGAAATGGATGCAGGGCTGAGTGGAAAGCAGTAGATAAAAATTAAAAGAACAGAAGTTTGGGTATGAAGTTACAAAAAGAACATTTCCATGCCACTCTGTAAGGGACCACAGCATCTGATTCTTGTGAACCTCACTGAGGGCAGAGGAACGTCAGGGTAAAGAGGATTTCAGAGGGCGGCGTTGTACAGCACATAACTCCTGTGCTTTTCACAAGTTTGATGTATGTATCATGTGATTGCACCTGAAAATGAATAGCAACATTTTGTTCAGCAGTCTGAAGAAAATGTTTGTAAAGAATATGTGTAATTTTTCCATCTAAAAGCATTCTTTAAATTTTAGGTGTTGGTTCCAGTGAGACCAAGCCTTTGTTATCTGAATGCTCCCTATGTGAGGGTTAGTTCTGTTCCTAGCGTGGCCTAATGCATGGGACTTTTCCAGTAGATGGATAACCTCACATCCAATAAAGTCTGATTATTGGAGGTGAGTTGGACCAAGCTATGACTCAGTATATCCTGTGTCAGGATATGAGTAGATAGGTTTCTGAGAAGTCAAGTTTTCTCAAAGAGATAAATCACATTCATACAGCAGGGTTAGACTGTTTCAATGCACCTATGGATTCGATGAGATGGGCCCAGAGAAGAATGCATTGGAAGACATTCTTTACTAGTTTTCAAAAGGTAATGTATTGTTTACACATGGAAGGGACCTCATTCATGAACAGACTGGCATATGCATGATCTATTCTCTCCACATCCAGGGAGCATCTTACATTTTTCCGGGATCTGCTGTTTATTTATTTATTTATTTTTCTGTTCTAGAGAACTCTTGCAGGCAGTTAGTAAAGTGGGTGACAATGGGGCTACAGAGAGACAAAGGAGAGGCTGAGGAATGAAGAGTATTGTGGTTCAAGAGGGGTCAGATGGGAGGGTGTAGATGGTACACTAGACCCACAACCAGAGTTGGTAGGTTCTTGCCCTCAAGTTTGATCATACCACATTTCCTGGGCAGGCAGAGATGAATCCATTTGGCTGATAGAAAGATCTCTTTCTTGACAGGAGACAATGATATGGGCAAGTGAAGGGGTCACAGCATGAGCAGCTGGGAAGTGCTTGGTTCTAGGCTGGTCCGGAGATAGGAAGGTGAACCAGATCTCCTGCTTTTCTCAAGGGTAGACTCTCTGAACAGGAAATTGTGATGTCATGAGGAAAGTACCTCAGTGCAGGGACAGACACGGGCAGTAAAGGGACGGAGCAGAGCCTGCAGGGATGAGAAAGGCTTCTCTGGTTGTGTTAATAATTTTGTTGTTGCTGTGACCAATTCCTGACCAGAAGCAACATGAGAGAGGAGAGGCTTTTCTTTGGCTTACAGTTTGCAGGATACAATCCATCAGGGTGGGGAAGGCTGGCAAAGCTCGCAGCTCCTGGTGATATGAGGCAGAATTGTGAGGCAGCTGGTTGCATAGTGTTGGCAGCCGGGATGCAGAGCAGAGACTGAAACCAGGCCTGGCCTATGCACTGCAAGGCCTGCCCCACAGTGACCCATTCCCCCTCCTAGATCCTAGCTCCCAGAGGTTCCACACCCTTCCAAAAAGGCTGGGGACAGAGCACTCATGGGCCCACATGAGCCTGCAGGCAACATTTCCCATATAAATCCTATCACTGTAGATACATGGGATTTTCCAGTGGATGCATGAACTCATGGGGAGTAGTCAGAGAATTGGGATGTGAGCTGAGACACATCTACCCCAGCAGACTCACTTTCAGGGTGCAAGTAGATACAAAATGATATAATTGCAGAGGGCAGCCGGGACTTAGAACGGAGACGTTCTAGTTCCCTGGAAGGTGTGGTAAAGAGAGGGTGGGTGATTCAAGCACCATGCACAACTCATAGGAACTTTTACAAAATTATTTTCTTACCATTTCTTCCCCTCTTGTGTCCAGGATGCAGCTTGATGAATGTCTGTTGCACGTGCAGCCATATAAAGTGATTTATTATTAAAAATACAAAACTAAAGTTTATGAAAGTTGATTATCTTTTTCTTATGAATCCAAGGGTACTCAAGGTGACCATATCGAATCCTTTACATGTTCATCATTGGTTTCTTGAGTGAGATATGAAGGGGTAGATTTATAATGTCCTGGAGGAAAAAGGTTGATTATTCCATTTTTACTATACATAATTAAGAGCAGATGAACAGTACTATTCAATTATCATATAGCTTAATTACTTGTGAATGTGCATATTAAGTTACATAACCTTTCTCAGCTAACTGCATACTTGCAAAGGCAATTTGAAGTGGATTGCAGAATTAAAATTGGACAATTGGGCTGGAGAGATGGCTTAGCGGTTAAGGCGCTCACCTGCAAAGCTACAGGACCCAGGTTTGATTCCCCAGGACCCATGTAAACCAGAGGCACAAGGCGGCACTTGCGTCTGGAGTTCATTTGTAGCAGCTGGAGGCCCTGGCATGCCCATTCTCTATCTATCTCTATCTGCCTTTCTCAAATAAATAAATAAAATAAAATTGGACAATTGGACAATCAATACCAACAAAGAGGAACAGAAAAATGTGTAAGCCAGGCATCTAGGTTTATTTCATCTTTGAGAAAAATATTTCTTTTTTATTAGAGGGAGGTTGCGAATGGGTGCACCAAGGCCTCTAGCCATAGCAAACGTACTCCTGACACATGCTCCACCTTGTGCATCGGGCTTACGCTGGAACTGGGGAATTGAATTTGTGTTCTTGGGCTTTGCAGGCAAGTGCTTTAATTGCTAAGCCATCTCTCCAGCCCGTTTATTTCATTTTTACAGGTAAATGTGCACTTAAGCTTTTGACTGTCTTGGATTTTTAAGGAAAATAAAAGCCTATAGAGTCTTTTTCATTGGATTAAATTTGTCTCAAAGATAAAGAAACCAACCATAATTTTATCCCCCTGACTCTTGGAAGGAATTTATTGCTTGAAGGGACATTGGCTGACATCATGAACAATGTTTTCACAATAGTTTTGCCAAAGATACAGAAGCATGTTTTAAAAGGCCATGACTCACATCAACTCTATCAAACAGAGATTTTGGTATCTCAATAATGAGTAACCAGGGCACTCATTCAGGGTACTTACGGAGATCTCAAATGCTCAGGAATGTGCTTCCTTAAGGGTAACTGTGACCTGCGTCAGGAAAGGGTCAGCAGTCCACTAGAGAGGAGCATAAGTAGATAAATACTTCCTGAATGGAAGAATGCCCACTGTATAAATTGTGTGCTTTTATCCAGCTAATCTGTGAATTAGAAATAAAGATATACATTTTCACAAGAAAATCATTTTAATGCATTTTGGAAACAAAATCACAAGGTACCAGAAGCCTTTTGTTTGTTTGGTTGGTTTTGTTGTTTGACCTAAGGTCTCACTATAGCCCAGGTTGGCCTAGATTTCATTATGTAGTTTCAGGGTGGCCTTGAATTCATGGCAGTCCTCCTACCTCTGACTCCTGAGAGTTGGGATTAAAGGGGTGTGCCACTTCGCCTGGCCAGCAGCATTTTTTAAAAGGAAAAAAATGCGGCTGGAGAGATGCTTTAGTGGTTAAGGCACAAGCCAAAGGATCTAGGTTCGATTCCCTAGGACCCACATAAGTCAGATGTACAAGGTGGCACATGCATCTGGAGTTCATTTACATTGGCTAAAAGCCCTGGTGTGCCCAGTCTCTCCCTCTCTTTCTGCCTCTTTCCTGCTCTCAAATAAATAAATGAAAATGAAATACTATAAAAGAAAAATGGCTAGGTAATAGATATACAGTGTTTTATAAACAACAATGGAAACTACATTTCTGGGTATGACTAGAAGTGTTACATAATTAGTACAGTGATCCTAGCAATACATACAATTCTGTTTATAAATTGAATGTGTGATGTGGTTGTTATTACATGGATGATAAGGAGAAAAACACTCATTCAATAGTTTCCCAGAAACATTTTAAAGCATATAAAACTCATTTATGTCCATATTACAGTATAAAATAAACCATAAGCCAGATGAGTTCAATAGTTAAGCATAAAAAATTATAAGATTTGGGATAATGCAAAATCTAGAATATTTATGTACCTTTGAAAGAGCAACACTGTCCAATGCATAAAGGGTGAAGATGAAAACAAATGAACAAGAAAAAAATATTTATATACATTAAAAATGTGAGACATGTGGAGGATGGAGACATGGCTTAGTGGGTAAGACACTTGCTTGCAAGCCTGATGGCCCAGGTTCAAATCCCCAGGACTCATGTAAAGGCATATGAACAAAGTGGTGCATGCCTCTGGAGTTCATTTTCATCAGCAAGAGGCTATTTCTCTCTCTGCCTCTTGCTCCCTTCTCTCTCTTTGCAGCTTAAAAAATTAATAAAAGTAAATTTAAAAAATGTTAGGCATGTAGTGAAGACAAAAGGATTGAAATAAGGCAGGGATGAAGAGAGCAGAGTTTCTGTATTGGCAAGGATCCCACAGTCACGCTCCACTGTAAGATGAAACTAGTTCCTGATTTATGTAGGCAGGACGTCTGGTTTTATTGTAATGAGGAGGTCACATCGATCAGGAGCAATGCAGTGGGTTCGAGCCCCTCCCTTCTGTCTTAGGAGCTTTGAGGAAGATGTGGGGGTGTTGGGGTTGCGCCTGGCACAGTGCTTGCTGTGGAAAGAAGATCTCCTCTGGTTCTGTGTCAGCCTCTCTGTACTGAGGGTGAATCCAGGGCTGAACCACGCAAACTCTGATTCGCTTAAACATAGAGGCAGAGGGTGGAGAGATGGATGAGGGCCTGAGATGGCTGAGTCTCTATCTCTAGAGCCCACATAAACTGGGTGTGGCCCACCACATCTGTGAATGCCATCTTGTGGTCAGGGGAGACAGCAGAATCACTGGGATCTGTGGAACAGCAAGCTCCCGAATTGGTCAGAGACTGTGGCAAGTGAAAACAGGTGGGTAAGTGATGGGGGATGTCTGATGTTTCCCTCTCGCCGCAGCCGGCCGGTGCACAGGACCCTGCATCAGCGTGTACATGTGCATGCACAACACACATCGCATACACACTCCACACGCAGCACATATCATGTGCATATACACACAAACGCACACCCACATGCCACCACCATTACCACCACACCACACACACCAACACGCACATCACCACACAGCACACTAAGTCCACAGAGGCATTTTCAAATACCATGCTCCTTTCGTTCTTGAGCCAACCAGCCTGCTCAAGGTCACAGCCTCATCTATCAGGCCAAGGCTGCCTCAGAGTCCAGGTGTTCCTAAGCATTGTCACCAACGCTTGCTTTTTAGGACTTCTGAGAGCTCCAGTGTAAACAGATTGAAGAAAAACACACAAAGTATGGCAGGAAAGGATTAATGACCTTCTTAAAGGCATTCAAACTGGTATATAAAAAAAGATTGCATTCTAAGTAGATAATTGGGAAAAAAAAACCCTTATGTACAGGGAATTTTCTCATTAAGAGCCTCAGTAAATAAACAACTAGAGAAATATTAACCTCATCGGTAAGCAACGGAAGTAAAATATAAATTATAAAAAACACAACTTAGGCCTACTAAATGAGTTAACATTAAAAATATATAATTACACAGTTCTTGTGAAATTGTGGCAAAATGGGCTCATTTGCAGCATTGCTACCTTCTGTTGTTGCCATTTGGAAAACAGTCTTAATAACATACATCAGGACTCAAAAAAAACTTCCTGTGGAACTTTATGCCAGGAATCTTGCCCTTGGGAATTTATCCCAAGGAAATAATTCAACAAGAGAAGAGAAAGGTACATTTATTCCTTCCTTATGTATACTAGCAAAGAAATATATTTAAAAAAAAAAAACACCAGTGAACAATTCAGAATTTGTAACAGAAGACAGTGACTAAATTGTGGCACCACAAATTGTTGGATTATTAACAGTCATAGTGAAGAGAGCATGCTGGAGAACGATGGATGTTAAAGACGATACAAAATTGTATCATGGTTAAATTCTGCCAAGAAGGACCACAATAATGAATAATAAACTGTGAAAGTGTGGGAAATTCAAATTTCATTCCTATCTTTAAAAAATATATTTATTTATATTTGAGAGAGAAAAAGGTAGGGAGGGAGGGAGAGAGAGAGGGAGAGAATGGGTGTGCTATGACCTGTAGCCACTGCAAATGACTCCAGATGCATGCACCACCATGTGAATCTGGTTTATGTGGGTTCTGGAGGGTTGAACCTGGGTCCTTAGGCTTTGCAGGCAAGTACCTTGACCACTAAGCCATCTCTTCAGCCTATCCCTATGATTTTATTATGACTAAAATCATCATGGAATGGAAGATAGAGTGTAGATTCTCATTCTTACTGGGCTTTCATGCTAGCTCAGCTACTCACCACCTTTATGGGGAAGATGATCATTTTTGGTGTCATACTTTACTTATCTCTAAAATGGGGATAATAATAGAGCCTGCCGTGCAGAGTTCTGAGGTCTGCATGAGTTAGTATTTGTAAACTGCTAGCAAAGTGTCTGGCATATAAAAGGTATTTCATATTAGTGCAAATTTGCTTTTAATAAGATGCAGATGCACACAAAAGATCCCAAAGTAAAAAAGCTGTTCTTACAGAATTCCATAATCCAGTTTTGGACTAACAAACACAGACATCTCTTAAGTCTTTGTGTAAGTGGCAAAGCCAACAGCACTGGGCAGTGGCTTCCCTTGGCATAAGGGCTCTATTTTGCCCTTTTTTTTGAGAAAGCACATCGGTTCATGGTAAAAAATAAGTATATGCTTGTGAGTGAATTTCTCTGATGGGTTGCTGTTGAATGATTTAACAGTAGCTTGTCCCAGATTGAGAAAGCATAGGGGTCGGACCTTCTGCACTTTGCATTGACCATTAGCCTTGTTTTCCTCCCCTCACCAGCATGCTTGCATAGCGTTCAAAGCTTTCAGCATGTAGCTCGGGAAGTTTCCCGTGGTGGCTGGACCATGAGCTTCCTCTCTGCCCAGCCATGAAACGCTGTTGGCAAGTTTGTGATAGCATTTAACCCACGGCATGTTCATTCTTGCATTAGCTGGAGCTCACATCCATCTGAAGGACAGGAACCCGAGTAGCTCACAATAAAAGTGGTGCTTATCTTTAAGAATGCTGGCAGACTACAGGAACACCTGTGGAAAACAGACAGTGGAAGTCAAGAAGAGTCTTAAAATCTGGTCACGTGTAAGCACATTCGTTCTCCTATGATCCAAGTATATAGTCTCCTCACTTGTTGACTTTTTTCTCGTGTGTGTGTGTGTGTGTGTGTGTGTGTGTGTGTGTGTGTGTGTCTAGGTGAGGGCCACAGGTTGATGTCAGGTATGTTCTTCATTCATGCTCCCTTTTATTTACTGAGACAGACTGACTCAGTTGAATCCAGAGTTTGTTGGTTGGGCTTGTCTAGCTAGGCCAGCTTGCCCTGAGGATGCCTATTTTTGCTTCCAGAGGGCAAATTAAAGATGTGTTACCCTGCCCACCTGGAACATATGTGTCATCTGAACTCCACTCCTCACTCTTGCGTGAAAAACACTTTATTTCACTGAGTCATTTCCCTAGTCCTTGATATATCTCTTACAAGTCTGATCATACATTTTTTTTTCTTGGCAGAAAAGTCTCACTAGCTGACTTCATCTTTTGAGCACCTGTAGATTACTAGTCAGTGACAGGGGTGGGGGGTGGGGGGGTGGGGGGTGGGGAGGTGGGGAAGGGTATCTGTTCTGTTTTGCCCCAGGGTGGAGTGGGGATAGGGTGTCAAGAGTGAATAGAGTGGGGCTGGAGAGATGGCTTAGCGGTTAAGCGCTTGCCTGTGAAGCCTAAGGACCCCGGTTCGAGGCTCGGTTCCCCAGGTCCCACGTTAGCCAGATGCACAAGGGGGCGCACGCGTCTGGAGTTCGTTTGCAGAGGCTGGAAGCCCTGGTGCGCCCATTCTCTCTCTCTTCCTCTATCTGTCTTTCTCTCTCTGTGTCTGTCACTCTCAAATAAATAAATAAATAAATAAATAAAATTAAAAAGATATTTAAAAAAAAACTTATTAAAAAAAAAAGAGTGAATAGAGTGGTCATTGACTATCCTCAGCTCTCCCCTAATTAGTGCAGTGACCTGAGCTGAGTTCTTTGAAAAGGGACAATCTCCTTCCTGCCTGTTATCACAGTACTCAGGAACCTGAGGCAAAATGATAGCTACAAGTTCAAGACTATACTGTGATACAAAATGTGTAACCCTCTTTGATAAACAATAACAAGGGGCTGGGGAGATGGCTCAGTCAGTAAAGTGCTTATTTTGCAAGCATGAGGACATGAATTTAAATCGCCAGCATCCATGTAAAATACTGGACATGGTAGCACATGTCCACAATCCCAGTGCTGGGGAAGCAGAAACATGAGACCCAGGAGCCTGCTGGGTAATTGAATTGGTGGGTTGTATGTTCAGTGATAGACCCTGCCTCCAAAATGAGGTGGATGGTGATTAAGGAAGACACCAATGATGACCTTTAGCCTCCATATGCACACATGTGCCCTGTTGGAATTGCCTATTTGTTGCTAGGACAGACATCCAACTGGAAGAAACTTAAAGGAGGAGAGGGTTTATTGCAGACTTACAGAATCCAGGGGATGCTTTATCATGGCAGAGGAAGCTGGCTCACTTCATCATACATCCATAGCAGGGAGAGAACCAACAGCCAGAGCTCAAGCTGGCTCTCTACACACATTTTAGGGCTGGACTACAAGATCCGCCTCCAGTGACACACTCCTCCCGCAGAGCTCTACCTGTTGAAGACTAAGTTGGAAGATTAATATATTTTGTTGTTGTTGTTTTGTTTTTCAAGGTAGGGTATCACTCTAGTCCAGGCTCACCTGAATTTACCATGTAGTCTCAGGCTGGCCTCAGACTCATGGTGATCTTACTACCTCTGCCTCCTGAGTGTTGGGATTAAAAGCATATGCCACCATGCCTAGCAGAAGCTTCATTAAAAATATCTCAGGCTAGGAGGAATAAACATTTATATTCAAAGCACCACATAACCCCCATACACATGTGCACTTACATATGAATGTGTTTATGCCACGCACACATACATACATACACACACAAAACAAAACCCAGCCAACAAAACTGAAAGGGGAAAACATCATTGCAACCAACCCCCAGGCATGTGTAATGCAAAGAAGTCACCCCTCCCCACTAGATTCCCAAACTGTACACTTTGCAGTGACAGATGTATATTTCATTCATCCATATTCTTAGCAAATGACACTGTATCTGGCACACAGAAAGATGCTCTCCACATACATATTGAGCCAAACTTTCACATTTCTGATAGTTCTCTAATTATAGCCAGAGCTAAACTTCAGCGCACATTCTGATGGGTGTCTACACACCACTCAATTAAGCTGTTGATGAAAGGGGGAAGTCTGGGCATGTGGCAGACCTACTTCTTGGTTGTGATTATGTTGGCACCTGTCTCTTGCTCTCATCACTTCACATTTCAGAGAGGCTCAGGGAAACTTGAAGTAGGTAAGAAGACATCTAAAGAGAGATGAGAGTTCCTATGAAGTACCAGGCAAAACACAAGTTATGGAGTACATGAATTGATTTTGACTCTGAGCTTTCTTCTTTTTTTTTAAAAAAAATTACATAGTGCTTAAGAGGTGACTTAGCAGTTACGACACTTGCCTAAGGACCCATGTTTGACTTTCCAGGCCCCAAGTAAGCCAGACATACAAGGTGATGCAAGCACACAAGGTTACATATGTGCATAAGGTGGTGTGTGCACCTGGAGTTTGACTGCAATGGCTAGAGGCCCTTGCATGCCAATTCTTTCTCTCTCTTACTCTCTCTCATAGAAAAGAAAAAAAAAATTTGCACAGCCACACAAATATTTATTTTATTAGAGAGAGAGAGATAGATAGATAGATAGAGAGCCTATGGGTGCACCAGAACCTCTAGCTAGTGCAAGTGAACTCTAGATGAATGAGCCACCTTGTGCATCTGGCTTACATGTGCTTTGTGGAATCAAACCTGGGTCCTTAGGCTTCATAGACAGGTGCCTTAACCACCAAGCAATCTCTTCAGTCCTTACTCTGAACTTTAATAGTTAACTTATATGTGAACTTGAAAATGTCACTAATTTTGCTGAGCCTCAGTGTACTTATCTGAGCAATGACATAACTGTGCTCAGTGTTTATCACTCAGAGCTTAATGAGGCCGCAGAACCAAGTTCCTAGCACAAACAAGGTATTTGTAATTTAGTTAATTTCCTTCCCTTGTACTCTCCTTGTAAGCTTTTAGAGTTATTTCGAAGACAGTCTTAAGAATCTTAATTTTTGTGTATGAGAGAGACTAATTTTGTCTGAATATTTCATAAAAGAAGGATCTGTGAGAAAATGCTAATAGGATTAACATTGTATGATGCCTCCTATGGTCTAAATATATTAAAATAATCGAACAATTATAAAATGTATCATAAACATCACAAATATATCATAAACATCACAAAACCATTGAGAAGAACAACTGAAAATTAAAATAAGGAAACCCAAGTCTAATTGTGCAATTATCGTAACACCAAGGAGGAAGAACACATTTCTAGGCCTACACATCTACAGCAGTAAGAGGCAGAAAACAAATATTGAGAGTCACCAAGAGATAAGATTGAATGATGATATCTACTGGAGGAGATAGAATAAAGCATAATATCTGTAAAAATATGCAGTGATGATGAATGACTGCCGCACACTGAATGCGGCAGAGGTACCAAAAACAAGGCGGGCTGTGAAGGGCAGGCTGGGAGCACTGGAGCGAAGATTTACATTAGTTGCAAACTGTGATATAATGTGATTGAATTAAAATATGTAACAGAGTCCATGAGTACAGAAAACAGATTGATACAAATCTGTTCATCATAGAAATGTTGTTATGGGTTTCAGCGCCCTCACCCCAAAACTCTGGTATCTCAGTGGTATTGTATTTGGAGACAGGGCCATCATAGGGGTAATTATAGCACTACCCTAATCCAATATGCCCATTATCCTTACAAGTGGAGAATAACACATAGACATTCACACTCAGAGGGAAAACCATTTAAAGAACTGGGCGTGGTTGCGCATGCTTTTAATCCCAGCACTTGGGAGGCAGAGGTAGGAGGATCACTGTGAGTTTGAGGCCACCCTGGGAATACATAGTGAATTCCACGTCAGCCTGAGCTAGAGCACAATCCAACCTCAAATAAAAAACAACAACAAAAAATAAATAAATAAGAGAAAAAAAAAAAAAGAAGAAAGAAAACCATGTAAAGACAGAGAAGGCCACTGTCTAAAAGCCAAGATAGGCGGCCTCAGACGGAACACCTTGAGCTGGTACTTTTAGTCTCTGGAATTGTAAGAAAATAAACATTTTCTTGTGGAAACTACTAAGTCCAGAGTTCCTTGTTATGGCAGTCCTAACAAATGAGCACAGATAACAGAAGGCAAAGTGAATGAGTGGAAACAGTAAGGAAGGGAGACTTCTAGTGTGGAGAAGAAGAAAGGAGAGACAGTAAGAGTGTTGAGCTTCTCTATGAAAATTCCTCATTAGTAGTTTGGATACACTTATCCCCAGGATTAAGATCCTAAAGGTATAACGGATGAGTTATGTATGTTACTAAATATCTACATGTCTGTACTTAGGAAGGCCTAAGAAATCAATGGAAAACTATTATAGTAATGAGCTTGAGACAATTATGGCACATAAAATAAATCTTTAGTCTCTAGTGCTTCATATATAAGATAAAATAAAACTAATGCTTTCAGTATAAATAGCATTAAATAATTGCAATTAATTTGGCGAAGGATATGAAAGTTTCTTAAGGGAATTTTAAGCAACAGGAGACAT
Organism: Jaculus jaculus; assembly: GCF_020740685.1. NCBI lineage: Eukaryota > Metazoa > Chordata > Mammalia > Rodentia > Dipodidae > Jaculus > Jaculus jaculus. The sequence goes on along the minus strand of NC_059104.1, from coordinate 15,964,357 downwards.
TTTTAAAAAGTGGAGAAAAAAGTAATGGTTTACTTGAGAAGGATATTAATTATTCAGATAATTGTAAAAAATTTTTATTCAATAGAATTAAGTGCAATAGTAGATATTGATGTACTTTGTACATTTTAATGTTAGCATATGGATGATAGGCATTATTATTAGAATTCAAGATAGCAAAAACTGAGACTTAGGACAACTTTCTGGCAAAAGTAGATGTTAAGATGGTCTCAAATACTTAAGAAATGTAAAATCTATGAAGTCTGATTGGTCAGTGATGAATAATTTTCAGCCTTTGGCTGAGTGAAATTTGCATTGGATCTGTCTTACTTGGACCTATCTTATTTCTCACTGGAGAGTGATTAATCTCACAGACTGGGAGCCAGAGGGAATGCAGACTCTTTCATCTCCTAACTGGCCTTCTTGGGTTAATATTCTTGCTCCTCCATTTTCAGTCTGTACAATAGGTGGATATGAAGATTGGTGAAACCCTAAATGCTGCACTGTGACTAAAATACTTGCATAGACTATTTGCAATAGAAAACAATAGGAAAGGTATATTGGGTTCTGCCTAGGGTATGATTCAATGTTGGATTGTATGTAATCATCCAGAAAATATGAACTCAGGTAGCAAAGAGTGTGATCCTACTTGAAAGTAGGGTGTTTGCCACTGTTGTCTGGTTGAAATGAGAACATATGTGCTTAGAACGAGACTTGGATGATGAATAACTGATGTTCTTAGAAGATGAGAAGAGAGAAAGAGAAAGAATTCTATAATGAAGAAGGCAAAGCTTGGAGTTCTGAACAACAGGCCAAGGAATAACCCAGGATTTCTAGAAGCAAAGAAGGGACAAAGGAATCCCTCACAGATGTCTGAGGGAGTTTGGGCCTCCTGAAATATTGGCTTCGTATGCTTGGGTTCAACAATGCATTTTCTTCTTGTAAGCCACCTGGTTGGTAACACAAGTCAACTCTAATGAACCAACACTGCAACTATATAGTGTCTTACATCATTTTAAGTGCAGCCCCCCACCCTTCTTCCACTACTTGTGATTGGACATAGGGTCTGCCACATGCTTGGCAAATGCTTTCCTACTCAGCTCACGTGTACTTGAATATTTCAAGAATATGAAAAGCCTGCTTATTAACTAACCAAATTCAGTTAGAGATAGCCTACATGTTGTGATTCCTATTGTCTAAAACAATCTAGATATTACAGAGCTATGTATATATGTGTACGTAGTCCTCCACCTTAATTTTCATACCTCAGAGCAGCATCACTGTTGGGATTTATTTCCTTTTATTTTATTTTTTGTCAGTACTAAATTTTTATAAGAGGGCTGAAGACATGGCTCAGTGGTTAAAGGTGCTTGCTTGCAAAACCTGACATCCCAGGTTTGATTCTCCAGTACCCACATAAATAGCCAGCTACACATGTTTCATATGTGTCTGGAGATTGTTTGGAGCCATAGGAGCCCTTACATGCCATATTTTCTCTCTCTTGCAAATGAATGCATAAAAGTACTTTAAAACTTTTATAAGGGAACAAAAATCTATGAATGTTGCTGTTTTGGAAAATAAAGATGTATTTTCCTTCACATTATCTTAGGCCTTCTAATAAAACTCGCTATCATTAGCGTCTGTTTTACCTCTGCCTCTGGGATTAAAGATGTGCACCACCATGCTCATTCTGGCCCTCGCTTTAAATTTCAGTACACGGAGCTTGGTAGATCCATGGCCAGTTGTGGCATTTAAGAGGCCTAGTGATGACATATTGGCCTGAATGTATCAAATGTGGGAGGCGGACATGGATAAAGGGAATGCAGTATGGAAGTATCAGAAAAGCTCATGAAATGTCAAAGCAGGCCTGGGATCTGGGCAAGGTTTGGGATCCATCTAGAAGGTTCTAAAGCTAATAGACACCCATGTATCCTATTCTCAGTGGAAAAGGAAAATAGACTCAAAATTTGAGCACCAAGATGTTCATTCTCTAATATTTATTTTTATTTATTTGGGTGGGGGAGAGAAAGAGAGAGAAAGAGAGAGAAGGAATAGGCACACCAGGCCATCCACCACAGCAAATGAACTCCAGACACATGTGCCACCTTATGCATCTGGCTTACTTGGGTCCTGGGGAATCGAACCTGGGTCATTTGGCTTTATAGGCAAGTGCCTTAACCACTAGGCAATCTCTCCAGCCTCAAATACCACACTTACTAACACAGACACTTTTAGAACTACTCGCAGAAGATTTCAGTTGTTTGCACACCTGTCTAAAAAATATTTTCAGTTAGTCGTAGGTATAATCCCATTCATCTTCAGGTTCTCAAAATTGCTTTTATTTCCCTTTGAGGTTTTTAACGTGTGCAATTTCAGAGTTTCTGATGTACTAATGCTTTTTAATCTAGATACTTTTATTTAACTGAATTGAGCCATATCTAAGTAAGCAGATAAGTTGTAAGGGCTTCTTGGCATGTTAATTAGAGGCTTTTAAAGAAGCCAAACAAATGGAGATATGAAGCTAGGATCATTTGAGGTAAGCGCCACTCTGAGAGCTGTGAAACATAGACTGGCAGAAAAGGCACATGGTTGTTACTATCATTCAGTGATAATGTCTGTTGACACCTCATAGCTGTCCTCCTTCCCTCAGGGCAGCTAGGATCACTTTGATGTCACCAAAGAATGGTGAAAGCAAATGAGGCAGCAGATGGTCACAACTGCTAACAGCCACGCCAACTCCTAACCGCGTCACACAGAGTAGCTCTTCCGGCTAGCAGTGTTTATGACGATGGCATTGCAGAGTCACAAACAATTGGTTTAGTCTTATTAGCCAGAGTCATTCCATTAGGGGAGCAGCAGCCCTGAAATCTCAAAGTTTTTTTTAAAACTGCAAGAGTTTTGGTTTAAGTACTTGTGTGCATATTTCTTTCTTTCTAACCATGATTCTCTTGTATTCGGTTATATTAAGATAAACTAATGCTCTTCTAAGTTATCAGGCAGGGAATAGTTTATAGTTACTGCCTGGCTTGGGCATTAAATACCCTTTTCCCTCATAATGCTCTTAGGTATGCTTTTCAGTGGGGTTGCAGGTATTCCCCATAGGGTTGTAGTTTATGCATTGTGGGAGCAGTAGTCAGTTATTTTTTGGGGAGGGGAATGTCTCTGGGCATGATGTCTCAACCTGTGGCCCTTACAATCTTTCTACCCCCTCTTCCACAAAATTCCCTGAGCTGTGGTGGGTGAGTTTTAAGCCTACTTCAGTGACGAGCTCTTAGGAGCCTCTGGATCTCTGCTTTGGTAGGTGTTGAGTGTCCTCAGGGTCTGTCTTCTTCACCCTGGTGCTGATTGCCAGGAACACCATGGAAGAAACACTCTTGCTCACCTCCCCATTCCTCTGTGGATTCAGCTGTGGCTTAAAATTATTGTTGATCTTATTTATTTGTGTGTGTTTGTGTGTGTGTGAGAGTGTGTGTGTGTGTGTGTGTGTGTGTGTGTGTGAGAGAGAGAGGGAGAGAGAGAGAGAGAGAGAGAGAGAGAGAGAGCGCGAGAAAGCCAAGGCCTGCAGACACTGCAAATGAACTCCAGACACATGTACCACCTTGTGCATCTGGCTTACATGCATCCTGGGGAGTTAAACCTGGATCCTTTGGCTTTGCAGGTAAGTGCCCTAACCACTGTGGTACCTCTCCAGCCCACCCTTGGGTCATTTCAACTTGAGCAGCCCACTGATCCTTCTGGCTGTGTATTCAAACCTTTGCTATCACATTGCTCTTAATAAAGTTTCTTGCTTCTTCACTACTTTGAGCAGGATGCCAAGAGCCTGGAAACAGATCAAGACCATTGGTAGCAAATCTATTGGTACAGTGCAACATATTTCTGTTAACATCATCTCAGGATTATGCTCTTGTAAATTGCTAACCAAATTGATCTATATTTTCTCCATCTTAACTGAGTTTATTTCTTCACTTTGATTACTTGTATGGGAAATTGCAATGATGCAATGTTAGCCTCCAATTATGTCACCAGAGACCACTGAACATGATGACTCAGGCAGAAGGAAGACTCACTACTCCTGTGGCTTATGAAATTCAGAGAAAGCACTTGATAATAACCAAAGGGGAAAGGTGATGAAGTTGAATACCTTGAGGATAGAATGCAAGTAGGGGGGGCTGGAGAAATGGCTCAGCAGTTAAGGTACTTGCCTGCAAAGCCTGAGGACCCACGTTCAATTCCACACTACCCATGTAAGCCAGATGCACAAAGTTATGCATGCATCTGGAGGCCCTGGTATGTCCATTCTCTCTGTCTGTCTGTCTGTCTCCAACAAATAAATATATTTTTTTAAAAAAGAATGCATGTAGGGTGAATGGATCCCCACAATCTGTATGCAGCTTGTGCAATGTCCATTTGTCCTGTCTCTTTTCAATCTTCCAAACTGGTGATGTGGTTATAAGAATTAAGAGCAGGATTTTAAGAAGGGGTCCCAACAATCGGGCAGAAGGTGTATGTAAGATACACTTGCTTTATCAGGCACATTCAAGGGCAGGTAAAACCTGCTGGTAGCTTTAGCTTGTCAGTTAGTTTGCTGAATGGCTTGGGTTATTATTATTTTTTTCTGTATTCTTCGAAGGGCAAAGAATTTGTGGGGTGAGATTTTAACTGAGTCAGATAGCTGATTTGATGATCACATTGTTGCCAACCCAGTGTGGCATGATTTTACTTTAAGAGTTCAACTTTCTGGTGCTTCTAATCAAAGAGTAATGCTAATGTTTGTTTCATAATATAGGTCATTTATGCTATATCTTTTTTTTTTTATTTGAGAGCGACAGACACAGAGAGAAAGACAGATAGAGGGACAGAGAGAATGGGCGCGCCAGGGCTTCCAGCCTCTGCAAACGAACTCCAGACGCGTGCGCCCCCTTGTGCATCTGGCTAACGTGGGACCTGGGGAACCGAGCCTCGAACCGGGGTCCTTAGGCTTCACAGGCAAGCGCTTAACCGCTAAGCCATCTCTCCAGTCCCATTTATGCTATATCTTTAATGCTCTTTATCTATTACTAATTCAATATATATATGGAGAGAGAGAGAGAGAGATGGGGGTGGAGAGAGAAATTAGGGAAATGAGCAAGAGTGCTGCTTTCTTGGCAAACCTGGTATCACTATTTATATTTGGCACATTAGGAGGTACACTGTCTCACAAGCTACTCTTTACCTCAATACAATATAAAATAGATTTTTTAAGCTATTAACTTACTTTTTATCTTATTATCTATGCTTTAAAATTCTTGAGTTTCATCCCTCCTACTGCACTTTCTTTGCTTATCTTTTTAGAGGAGTTGACTATTTTTAAATAGTGGAGCAGACGCCTATTATTCAAGTACAATAGATTTCCTTTCTCAGTATCAGCTGGTGAGTAAAAACTACTCAGAGTGAATGGACTTTTAAACCCAGCGCTGAAATGAACACTAGGCAAACAGCCTTTGTGATGGGTGGGCTATTCAGTTAAAGGCATTCAAAAGGTTTTGAAGCAGGAGGATTGGCCAGGGCTCAGTTTCTTTGTCCTGGTTAGTTTGTTTTGAACAGCCTCATGTAAACTCATGAGGACTTCCTGCCACCCTTAAAGAAAGCTGGATTATTGTTAAAGAAATTTTTTTTTTAGCTAGTTTGCATTACTGAGGAAAGTTGTATCTGCACAGTAAATTCGAGTAGAAAAAAATATATATAGATATGCTGTCTTCTGTAAAAGTATCTGTCACACAGTAGAGTTTATTCCCAGAGGAGCTCTGGAATATCATTCCCATACTGGACAGACCTGCTCTGGCTAAGATGACCTTTATCACCCAGTGACTCTTTACCTTTTCATTTTTACAGGGAGTGAAGGATGGAGGTAAAGCCCTCACATAATGGCAAACTCTCTTTGAAACTTCTTCCAGAGAAGCTAGGTTATTGAGAATTCCATAAACTTTAGTAAAGGACCCTCTATTACATCTTCTTCTTGGGAACATAGAAAAAGATCACCTTGTTATTTTAGAACATCAAAAATGCTGGGCTGGGCTAGAAAGATGTCTTAGTGGTGAAGGCACTTGTCTGCAAAGCCTAAGGACTCAGGTTTGTTTCCCCAGTATCCATGTAAACCAGATGCACAAGGTGGCACACGTGTCTGGAGTTTGTTTGCAGTGGCTCCAGGCCCTGAAATGCCCACTCTTTCTCTACCCGCCTCTTTCTTTCTCCCTCTCATAAATAAATAAATACCAGGCTGGAGAGAAGGTTCATTGGGTAAGAGCTCTTCTCATGTAAGCATGAGGACTTGAGGGGTCCTGAAACCTCCTGAGTTCAATTCCCCAGCACCCATGTAAGTAGCTGGGCATGACTGTGATCTCAGTCTTATAGGGAGCAGAGACAAGTACATTGCAAGGGCTGCTGAAAATGGCAAGCAGTAGACTCTGTTGCAAGGATACAATGGATGTGCCATGAGGTGGGGGTACCTGATGTTTTTCTCTCACCTCCACACCTGTGTGTATAGGTCACACACCTGTACATAGTTATGTATACAGTACACACCCCCCACACCACATGTACATACACACACCACACACATGTACATGCAAAATAAATGCAGAGTTTAGGGAAACATTACAAGCACAGGCCGAGTCGGAGGCTTTACCAGTGGCATTAGAAGAAGCCTGCTGAAGAGCATGGGTTTAAGCTCTCATATTTTTCATATGCGGACTGATTCATCTCAGACATTAGAAAGGAAGCAAAGTAAAACAGTCAAGATTTTTCCTTAATAGTTTTTAGAGCTGGAGTGTATGGCTCTCTTGATGGCAATTGCTAGACTGTTGTTCCACTGAATTGCCAGGAACAGCGATTTTAGGTGTGGAGTTATTAACCATCTCAAGAGGGTTGTCCTTTAGGACAAGGGCAGCACTGGGGACTTGAATGGCATAAGTGACTCCAGGCATTAATGATTCCTATGAACAAAAATCATTTAGCCAAGCTGCTTTGGCAGACAGGCATCACCAGTCTGCTGCCTTACTTTGGCACTTCTCATTTCTTTTTCAGTGGATAGATGTACAGCAAGACAGGAAGGAAGTGAAGCAGATATTTGATTTTCTTTCAGTAATGGGATTTATTAGCAGCTATAACACCCAGCCCCTCTTAGTATATAATAGCAATGAGGATAGGTAATTCCTGTAATTTTTTTGCTATGGCACTTGAACTCAGCCTTGGAATTCTACTCTTGAGCCACGTAGGTGTGGAGTAAATACTCAGGGTAATCAGAAAAAAGATGTATTTTGTTGATGCAGTAGGTCATCTACATTGTTATATGGCTTAAATATGCAGTTTTCTTAACCTTATGGGCAGTATAGTAGGCAGGATTAAAGATTCTAGCTTTCAATGACAGGATGAATAGATAGCACGAAGTGGGTTAGAGAGCTGATAAGCAATAAAATTTATTACAGCTTGAATGTACAATGTGCTATCCATGGTCTTCCGCTGCTGAAGAGAGGCTGATAAATGGGGTGATAAGTCGGATGCATGAGGAATCTCTACTCTGTGACATCCCGCCATATGTAGACAAGTACGAAGTCAGATTGTAGAATGAGATGCCTTCGGAAAGGACTTTTTGTGCTTGAAATCAAGTAGGGAGCTAGTAATTTTAAATAAAACATTGGCTATTTGTGGAGCAATTAAGAGCAAAATTTCTGAATATTTATTTTTAATTTGTGTTACACATATTCCAATGGTGTTTGAGTTGGCATGAGATTAAACTACCATAACTCCATTAAATAAAAGATAAATAGCAAGGTATAAATAATGAAATAAGCTGTTGGCTTAAGTAGAAAAACCTGGGTTAAGGTGGTAATTACAATTAGGGAAAATATTTACTTTCAAGTTTCCTGGAGTTCAGATGTATCCACTGAAAATGGGATGCATTAAGGATCTCTCCTTGCTTAATAATAAATATGCTAGTATCTTAGGAGAAAATTCTTACCTAGCATGAAATTCTAAAAGGAATTACCGCATTGATCATGACTTAAGGGACTTCATAAACCAATCACATTTTTAGCTCTACTTATTTATTTAGCTTTATTAACCTCATCTTGCTTACTTATTATATATTTTTCCCATCATGTTATATTTTCATAGCCTCAAAAGCCTCCTAATTCCTACCTAGGATTAGGTATAGTGAAAACAAGATAAAAATTAAGCCAGGGGTGGTGATGCACACCTTTAATCCCAGCACTTGGGAGGCAGAGACAGGAGGGTTGCCATGAGTTCGAGGCCACCCTGAGATTATATAGTGAATTCCAGGTCAGCCTTGGCTAGAGTGAGACCCTAGCTTGACCCCCCCCCCCAAAAATAGTAACATGATGAATATTCATCTGCAGTTTTTATAAAATATGATGGATCATTTAATGTGATCATTTATAATTAACACTTGAAAAAGTTTCACATGGAATGATGTGGGGTGAAGATTCTGGAAGCAAGTGTCTCTAACTACTGGACAATCTTCCCAGCCCTGGTGGTGAAGATTCTGTTAGAAGGTCTTATCCAGCAGCATGTCTTTGTGGCTTTCGTTTTGTGAATGCATGTGTTTCTTTCCTTCCAGATCCCTCAAAATTGCATCTCTGCTGTATTTGCTTGTGCATCTCATGTACAACATTGATCTCGTGTGCTCTCCTTAGTGCACTTTTGCCATACAGCCCCTCTTGACCTCTGTTCCTGTTCAACTTAGTAGAAGACATTTTGTTTATCACCCAAACTGTTGCCTTACCAACACCTTCCTAATGCACATGCTCGCGCGTGTGTGTGCGTGCACATGCAGGTACACATGCATGTGTGTGTGCATGATGTGTCTGTGTCTGTGTACACACAGGCCAGATGACAAGCTCAGGCATCACCCTCAGAAATGCCACTCACCTCCATCTAGAGACAGGATCTCTCATTGGCCGTTAGCTCACTAATTAGGCTAGACCTGATAGCCAGCAAGTCTCTGTCTCCCCAGCGATGGCAATACAGGGACATGCCATTGTGTCTGGCATTTTTACATGGGTACTGGGGATTGAACTCAGGTTCCTGGACTTCTGAGGCAAACACTTGATTGACTGAACGGTCTCTCCGGTCAGCACCAGCATCTCTCCCTGCGCTGCCCAGATGCTTGTAGCACACTCCTCTGGAGTGTGGCGTTGGACTTGAGGCTGTGCTAGTTTGCTCCTCTCTGGATTCTACTTGCTGAATGCCTTTGAAGTAACACACAGATACTTATCCTGCTGTCATGGCTTGACCCTGGAGTCCTGGCTCTACTGAACCTTGTCATCACTGCTTCTATCCTTAGGATCCCTCTTCTCTGTGTCTCTTCTTATCCCAACCTTTCTCAGTAGAAAGCTTTTAACTTATGTTGCATCAAGAAAACATCTATCGAGGGTATCCCCAGTTCTTTCCATGTCCCCTAAAAGAGCTAGCTACCATTTCACCCTTCCCTATCCTGCTTTGTCTAGGCAAAGACAGCAAAGGATTTGCTACTCTGTTCCCCAGCTGAATGGACTGATTGATTATGTCGCTCCAAATTCAGCTGGCTGCTCCACGGTGCAATGGCAGCAGCCAGAAGGAGCCTTTGGGAGGTGAATAGGACGAGCTAAATTTATGACAGTGATACCTTCATGAACGTGTTAGTGCTCTTACCAAAAAAAAAAAAAAAAGAGACCTTGGAGACCTCTCTTGTCCACTTCTACTGCGTGAAGAAGCAATGAGAAGACGGTCATCTGTGAAACGGGACCTGGGCCCTCCCTAGACAGAGGCTGCTGGTTCTTGGAGTTTCCAACTTCCAGAACTGTGAGAAACAGCTTTCTTCTGGTTATAAACCATCTGATCTGCAGAGCATGTTGTTCCACCACTTGAATGACTTGAGCCATCAGCCCAGGTGAACTGAGGTAATACCCCCGTCAACCCTGTCCAAGCTACAATCCTCCCCCTCCCTTATGTGCTTGCTCTGTCGGCGGCTGTCTTCTTCTCCATCTGCCTCTGTCATTGCAAGGACTGCAAGTGTCTTCCTGAAATGTGAACAGCCACAGCCATCCTTGACTGAGTTTAAGCCTTAACACCATCTATATCATCCTAGACATCCTTGATGGAGTTTAAGCCTCACCCCCGTCCATATCTTCCCAGCCATCCCTGACTGAGTAAGTCTCACCACCATTCATATCTTCCTAATATTGGATCTTCTGCACTTGCTGACAGTCTCCTATGTGTCTTTTCCCTCCAGCACTTGCATGTTAGCCTCTGCTTGTCCAGTAAATGGCTCTTGGTAGGGTCACTAATGACATCTAGTATGCTAATTCCAATACATATTTGATATTCCTCCACATAGCTGATTACTGATTAAAGCTGTCTTTTACCATGCTTTTGATTTTTCCTGCTATCCAACTGTTGTCTTTTATTTTTTCTTTTAGAAATGTCCTTTACACGTTTATGTTATCTGGACATATGCTCTGAGTTCTGCTCTTAATCTCGGGCCTCTGGAAGGTTCATGGGTTGATCTACACATTGTGTAATTGTTGGGTGAGTGGGAAGCAGAGTAAGAGAATAACTGGGCTTGTGACTTTGTGGTTATTTGGGTTGCTTCCTCTCTCTCTCTCTCTCTCTGTGTGTGTGTGTGTGTGTGTGTGTGTGTGTGTGTGTGTGAGACCTTTCTTGTGGCTGGGACAAAATACTTGACAAAAAATAGTGTAAGGGCTAATGGTTTATACTGACATACACTTTGTACTTATAGTCCGTCATGGAGGCCAGGGCAATGGTGGTGGGTGCTTGAGGCCGTTGGTCACATCCAGACCACCATGAGGAAGCAGATAAGGATGAAGGGTGGTGCACTGCTCCCGTTCTTCTTTTAATGCACTTCAGTAGCCTGGCCTGGATAATGTTTCCTGCCATGGTTAAGGTGGATTTCAATTAACCTAAACAAGATAATCCTTCACTGACATGCCCAGAGGCTCACTTAATCTAGATAATTCTTCATAGAGCATGCCCAAAGGGTCACACTTGACATGTTTCTGGGTCCTGTAAAGTTGTCCATCAATGTAATGTATCACCGTGCAGGTGGGCATGCATTTGTGTGCATGTGGAAGACTCTCTGAAGCGCAGTCCATGTCCTTTGAGACAAGGTCTCTCACTGATGTAGAGGTCACTAATTAGGCTAGCCAATGGACTCCAGGGATCTCTTGAATGCCGGCATTATAGGTGTGCGACACCATGTCTGGCATGGTCTATGAGTACTGGGAATTAACTTCATATGCTCTCGTGCTGCTCTTCCCACTCCCTGGACTCTTTGTATTAGAGTACAGAGAAGCAGAAACAATTGTTGGATAGCATAATCTAAGAATGGAAACAAGACCCCTAAACTCATTGCAACAGATTTACTTAAATATGACTAACCAACCACATTCTAGAATTTCTGAGTCATTATGATTGGGGTGGGGTTTGGAAATCTTTGTTTCCAGAATCATACTAACTTCTAAGGTACATTATTAATCACTCAATATATGTTAGGGACCAGGACTTACTTTGAAAATCATCTTTGTGTCCTAGCCCTTGGGAGTCTGAGGTAGGAGGAGCCCCATGAGCTGGAGTTCATCCTGTAGCTATAGAGTAAATTCCATGCTAGCTTGGCAGAGAGTGAGAGCCTGACTTGAAAAAATTGGAAGTCAGCTTTGACACTAGTTATGACTTGAGAGAGTTGACTAAGCATAAAGTTCTGTCCCATGGGGCACTAGCAGCATTGTGACCTGGACTACTTGGAGGATAAGGATTAGTGAAGGGTTATCCCACATGGACAGTCACTCACTTTGAGCAGGGCCCAGGGCAGGTTATTCTTAAAGTGCATCTCATGATAACTACATAGAAGTTATTTGCTGTTGCTCAGATGTCAGCTGGGAACTCTCTTGCCCAGTTGTCTCCTCCAGGTGTTGCTAAATGCTTTTGCCTAAGTAAAAGCTCAGATCGTTTTATGATCCCAGATCCCTGATTTCCCATTTGGGAGTTCTTATGAGACATAGGGTTCAGACTCTCTGTTATGCTCTTTCCCCACTTTTCTATGTTCTCTATCTCTTTCTCTTCCCCTCATTCACCTTCCCTGTCTGCGTCATGAACCTTCCATATGCCTCTTGCTTGTGGCAGAGAGTTTGATAACTGTCATTTTACATGTGAATGTACTTGGGATGTTTCCTTTTATCTCAAGAGATTTATTAAGTTTTGTTCTTCTCATATTCTTCCTAAGAATAATTCTGGCAATAAAATTTTTGTATCTCATCTTTTGAGATGTGTCCTTCAAAGCTGTTTCTTAAAAATGACAGTGTCAGGCTGGAGAGATGGCTTAGAGGTTAAGTGCTTACCTGTGAAGGCTAAGGACCCTGGTTCGAGGCTCGTTTCTCCAGGACCCACTTTAGCCAGATGCACAAGGGGGTGCATGCATCTGGAGTTTGTCTGCAGTGGCTGGAAGCCCTGGCACGCCCATTCTCTCGCTCTATCTATTTGACTCTTTTTCTCTCTCTCTCAAATAAATAAATAAAAATGAACAAAAAAATTTAAAAAAAAGACAGTGTCAGTGACAGTACAGATAAGAGGAACAGGTTATTCTGGCCACAGTTCTTTTGTGGAAAGTTTATCCTCTTGAAGTTCTTCAGGAGGATACTATGGTAAGCAAGGATATTTCCAGACCATCTGATAGCTACATAGACTTTATGGAAGAAGTTTCAAAAGGTGGAAATTGCAGTATAGTATTGCTCTATATGGGATTGAGGTGTGGCCATTTCAAGTTCCTGGGATCTATACTTTTGTATGAGATAGCCCAGAATGTCTGGGACTAAAGAACCCAAGTTACATTGGAGCTTGTAGTCTTGTCTAACAGCTCATCTGAATTACTGCCTTGAGTAATGCTATTGATCACATGTACAAAAGTATGTGTGATGGACTGACTTGTGTTCCTGTAAAATTCATATGGGGAAGTCCTAAATATAATACTAACAATACTACAGTATACAACCTTCTTTGAAGATATAGTGTTTTTTTGCCTCCCTTCCCCCCCCCCTCTCTTTTTATAGTGCTGGGTCTTAAGCCTAGGGCCTTGAATGTGTTACACTAACACTCTTTGACCCAGCCCCAAGCAAAGTATTTACTATGTTAAAATGAGGTTACCGTGGGCTGGGTCCAAACCAGTATGACTGGAATCCTTATAAATAAGGGAAATTTAAGGGCTAGGGAGATAGCTCAGTTGGCACAGTGATTACTGCATAAGCATGAGGACCTGGTTTCAAATCCTTAGCACCCATATAAAAACTGTGCATGATCCTGAAATACCAGTGCTGGGGAAGGTAGAGATATATGGTCTTTGGGACTTGAGCTCTGGGTTCACTGAAGACCCCACCTCGAAAAACTAATGTGGAGAACAATTGAGAAAGACACCCAACATTGGCCTCCACACACATGTGCACGTACATATAGAAACACACCCTACATGCCCACATGTGCACACATCAACAGTAAAGAAAAGGATATTTATGCAAACACATAGCGGGGAAAATATCGCATGATCATCCACGGGTCTAGAAGAGTTCCTTTCCTCACAGCTCTCAGAAGGAGCTGAACCTGCTGACTTCTTCAGAACAGAACCTTGAGACAATGTGCTTCTCTTGTTCAAGTTGCAGGGTTTGTGGTGCTGTGTTATGGGGGCCCTAGAAAGCTAAGTATAAAACAATAGAGCACACGTTGTCTATTATGTGGAATACTAAGGAGAATGTAGTTTGAGAAGGGAAAATGATAACCGAAGAGGATGCAAGATAACCCCACCCAAAAGAAGAATATATCATTTTGTGAGGAAGCAAGGCAGCTTCTTGGGAAATACTGTAACTTATCAAGGCTTTTTTCTATAATCCAAATTACAGGGAATTTCTCTTCTAAAAAAAAAAGAGAAATCTTATAATACCATTAAAAGATGAGGAGGGGAGCTGGGCATGGGGGCGCATGCCTTTAATCCCAGCACTTGGGAGGCAGAGGTAGGAGGATCGCCGAGAGTTTAAGGCCACCCTGAAACTCCATAGTGAATTCCAGGTCAGCCTGAGCTAGAGTGAGACCCTACCTCAGAAAAAAAAGATGAGGAGGATATTAGAAGATCTGGGGATATAGCATGATGATAAAATGCTTGCCTAACTTATGCAAGGTCCTCAGTTTGATCCTGGCACTACAAAAACTAAAACACACAAAAAAATAGGGGACAGTGACCACTTCAGCAGCACATATACTAAAATCGGAATGATACAGAGAAGAGAAGATGAGCCTGGACCCTGCTCAAGGATGATACGTAAAGTCCTAAAGTGTTCCATATTTTTAAACAAGCGACATCCTATGAAAACCTCCATCAGTGCTACATTGGCTGGTGTCCCTTCTGGTAACCAGAGGCCTGGCAAACCCCAGCATCTTCTCCAAGGCTTTTCTATGCTTTCACTAACCTGAACCCATGGTCAGAAGCTTGACCTTGTTAATAGTTTGAAATGTAAATTGAAAAGAACTGCTGTGTACTCAAAGTTGGTTTGAATCCACCTTTTAGCTGCTGTTGAAGATACTGTCAGAAACAGAAACACAAGGCTTGATTCACTTCCAGGACAGTGAAACATAGTAACACTACATAAATCAGGCTGTTGGAAGTTTAGAAACATGGGTTGTGACTTGACTTACAAGAGAGCTCATCGTAAGCATTTGCTGATAGAACGACCTGGTCATTCCTTCTCCCAGTTGAGTACAGCACACAGCCCAGAAGGCTGGGGTTCTGGAGGACACTGACCAGGGTCTTGGACGGTAAGGAAGCAGTCTTGACCCCTCCACCCGTCCTGTTACCGTACCAGTCCCTGGACAGCAGTGGCAATATTTGCAGGATGGGCCACAATGGCTGAGAGAGGTCCGGCTTCTTGCTTACCCAGTGATGCTGCAACTCGCCCTTCACCAGATGCCTGACCTGCCAGGAAGGAGTTAGTTCGAGGCCTGGCGGCCTTGGCTGAGCAGGTGTGCTGAGATCACAGCGCAGAGGGGCCTGTACTGGCCCTGCTATGTGCAGTGAGATCTGAGCCCACTGTGATTAGAGCGGGGACGCCTGTCACAGCGCTGTCAGGGAGGTGCTGAACACGGGCACACGAGAGCGGGCTGGGAAGTATAAACAAAGTAAACATTCGATTAAATGCACAAAGAATAAAGTGTAGCCGTGTCTAAACACTGTGCATATGAATAATTTTTGTGCCAATAAATGACATCAGAGTTTAAAAAAAATAGACAAATGCAAAACTGCTTGTGTTGGCAGGTGTGTGTGTGTGTGTGTGTGTGTGTGTGTGTGTGTGTGTATTGGAGAGAGCAGATTGCTGTCTCATCTCCAGTTCACCCTCCCCTCAGATGGCCTACAGCCTTACCCTTGTAAGAGACAGTGAGAATATTACTGGCAACTCCTTTGAATCCACCAGAAGGAACTGTGCCTGAGGGGTTAATTAGAGTCTTTTTGTGGGTCAGGATTTGTGCCCATTACAATGAGCTATTTTGTCCTATAGGCAAAATGCCATTTCTGGAAAAGTGATTATTTATATATTCTGTAATTCAGGATGGTATACCAAATTCAGACTGAGGAAGGCTTTGGGGTCTGCAAAACATGAAAGTGAATACCATGGGAGAAAATGACTTACCACCAATCCTTCTCAACTTGTCTTCTCCTAATTCCTTTGTCTTGGAAATAATGCCAGGGGCAACTCTATCCCCAAATCTGCATTCATTATTGGCCCCGTTGGTTAAGCCTTGGGCTTTTCGGGGAGCTCTATGTATTGCATTAAAGCAGCTTATGAAAGGATTTCCATTTAATGAATTTCAGCCCAGCCTTCAGTGAGCTCTTTATCCTATCCTATCTAGTCTGGAAGTTCCCCATTCCGTTATGACTGCTTGCACGTTTTCAACCTTCTTTCTCTCGGATGGCCTGTCCCATGTAGTTATTAGAAAATGTTCAAACCTTACTCATTTTATGAAATCCTAAAATACCCCTCTGATGGCCCCCAAACCCAGCTCAGCTACTTGCAACTATAATGTCATCCCTTCCCACCACCAAGTGCAGCATTTGAGGGCCAGCTGATGAGAGCTTGGGTGAAAGTGGCCATGGGAAGTGCACTGATTCTGATCTTTCTACTCTTTCATCAGCTCACTGTCTCAGCTTTCCATCATAGCCACCTGGAAATGCTTTGCCTGGAACTGGAACTGGTAGAAGGTTAAATCCTCACACCTGCTCTCTTTATTCTTAGTTCAAAACAAATCCACAGTGGCATCACAGAGAAGCGGGTTTTATTTCGCTGTTCAGAATTTCTGTTCCCCGAAGCTGTTCCTATAAGTTCTCCTTTATGTTGCCTTAGCTCCTTAGTCCACTTAAGACTTTGTCTGTTTTTTTTTTTTTTTCCTTTAAAAGAAATTATTTAGCTAGAGAAACGGCTCAGTGGTTAAGTGTTGCTTCCTACACAAGCATGAGGGACTGAGACCACCAAAGCTTGAATCATCAAAGAAATACAAATTAAAGCCATGCTAGTACCTGAGATCTGCCGAAACTGTTATTATCAAAGGACGAAAGACAAATGTGGTTACCTGTTGTTACTTCTCATTGCTGGGTTGAAGCATCCAACTGAAAGCAGTCGGTGGGAAAAAAGTTTTTATTTCGATTTAGAGTCTCGAGGGGGAAGCTTTACGACAGCGGGTGGAAAACAGTAGCAGGAGAGTGAGCCGAAATCTGACTTTGGGGAGCTGGCTATCACACCCCCTAATCTCAGCCCCAGCTGTTACCTCCTCCGGCAAGTCTCCAGTTTTCATACACCGTTAGTCATTTCTATATAATGGTTTGAGTGTAACATGTCTCCTACAGACTTGTCTGTATTTGAAACATTGGTCCTGAGCCACTGGTGTTCTGTAGGACTGAGGAAACGTTTGGGCTTGTGGCATCGATGGCAGACATAGGGTTCTTGAAGCAGGGATTAGGAGTTGTTGGCGGGATCCCCCCGTAACTCCATAGTGCCTTCCACGCCGTGATAGGCTGTCTCATCTCAAACCATGAACAATCATAAATTCTTCTTGCTTAAATTTCTTTTTTTTTAAAATATTTTTTATTTTATTTTATTTTATTTTTTTTAAATTTTTATTTATTTATTTGCAAGTGACAAACAGAGAGAGAGAAAGAGGCAGTTAGACAGAGCTAGAGAATGGGCGCGCCAGGGCCTCCAGCCATAGCCTCTGCAAATGAACTCCAGACGCGTGCGCCCCCTTGTGCATCTGGCTAACGTGGGACCTGGGGAACCGAGCCTCGAACCGGGGTCCTTAGGCTTCACAGGCAAGTGCTTAACCACTAAACCATCTCACCAGCCCTTAAATTTCTTTCACTACCTAATACTTGCATCATCTTTTGAGAACCGTCTGTTAAGATACTTTGCCCAATTTTCACTGGGTGAGTTGCTTTCTTATTATTTAGTTGTTGGATTATTTATATCTTTGGGATAATATTAACTTGCCCAAAGTCTATTGGTGGCTTCTCACTGTGTTGATTCTGTCCTTTGCTGAGCTTGATATAGTCCAATTTACTTCTTTTGCTTGTCATGTAGGATTTGGTGGATCATAGCCAAAAAATTATTACCCAGACCAGTGCAACAGAGTTTTACCTATGTTTTTGTCTACTTAGTTTTACATATTTGTATCTTATATCTAATTTTGTAATTTAGTTTTTGTTCATTTTTGTATATGGTGTCAGAAGAGTGTCTCGATTGATTCTTTAGTATACAGATATCTAGATAATTTATTGGACAGACTGTCCTTCCCTTGTTATATATTCTGACCTTTGCTGAAAACCAACTGACTATAAGTGCATGGACTGATTTCTGAGCTATCACTTCTCTTACATTAGTTCTTATATCTGGTTTTCTGCTAACACCTTGCTGTTTTGCTTGCCATTTAATTTTGATATTCTTTACTTTTTTTGTAAAATTCTAATTTTTTTTACATTTGCCTTATCACAGTCTAACCTGTAAATGTCTCGGCTATGGTCATGGGGTCTTGGCTCCTGGTCAGGGGTCGTGGCACAACAGTTACATGTACTTTTAAATGTCATTTGCTAATTTCTTTAGTATTCTTTTTTTTAAAATTTTTCATTTATTTATTTGAGAGCGACAGACACAGAGAGAAAGACAGATAGAGAGAGAGAGAGAGAATGGGCGCGCCAGGGCATCCAGCCTCTGCAAACGAACTCCAGACGTGTGCGCCCCCTTGTGCATCTGGCTAACGTGGGACCTGGGGAACAGAGCCTCGAACCAGGGTCCTTAGGCTTCACAGGCAAGCGCTTAACCACTAAGCCATCTCTCCAGCCCTAGTATTCTTTATATAGTAATTTTCTCTCCTGCTGGTTTTATTTCTCAACTCCCAGGTTTTGGTAGTTTTACTCTTTCTGTGTTTGCTTTTCAACCTCTAGGATGTTTTGTTACTCTTTTTTTTTTTTTTTTCTGATTGTTACTTTTGACTTATTTTTATCATAGCAATGAATTTTTCCTCTTTGTTTTGAGACTTAATTTTACTTAATAAGTTTTTATATTACTAATTCTTTGCATAGTAATAATCAAAACCCTCGTATGTTATTTGTCTATCTCTTGTTTCCCTGCTACATTCTATTTCTTAATGTATTTTGGTTTTAAAGCCACAGACATACAAGTATTTGGTGGGACATGAAATCATATGAAGATTTGTGATGGTTTATGTTGATTGTCTGCTTGTGCAGGACCTAGAATTAGCTAGTGCATGAGCCTCTGAGCATGCCTATGATCTTTTTTTTTTAAATTTTTATTAGCATTTTCCATGATTATAAAAAAAAAAAAATCCCATGGTAATTCCCTCTCTCCTCCACCACACTTTCCCCGTTGAAATTCCATTCTCCATCATATAACCTCCCCATCACAATCTGTGATCTTGATTAAGTTAATTTAGGCAGGAAGATCTAACTTCACTGCAGGTGACTCTAAGGAGAGAGGTAGGTGAGCAGTAGCATTCATTCCTCCCTGCTTCCATATTGTGCATTGAATGTGACCAGCTGTGCTTCCTATTGCCGCCACCAAGCCTTCTTCACCATGATGAGCTGCCACTTTGACCTGTAAACCAAAATGAACCCTTGAATTGGCTTTTGTTAGGTATTTTATACCAGCAATAAGAAAAGCAACCAATACTGCATCACTCCCAGCAACCATGTATTAGATGCTTCCCTCCTGAGTGTCTCTAACAGTTTCCCTTTGAGATTCCATTTCCCTGTGGTATTGATTCTCCAAGACTAAAAAAGTCATTTTGATAGCTCAGTATTATATGTGACCAGGTTCTTATCCAGCAATGACAATGGTTCTTTTTTGTTATTGTTGCTGTATATTAGAATTAGAAACATTTTCTTCCTCATGTTGTGTCCCATACTGATCAGTGTGATGGTTTGAATAGAATAGATGGCCCCCAATATACTCAGTTGTTTATTTGTTTGTAGTTTGCATCTGCAGACACCTGGCTGGAGGCAGTATCGGTGGGTGGATCTTAAGGTGTGGTGGTGGGTTTCAGGTTTCAATCTAAAGATATGCAAAGTGTGCGTAGCTGGAGTTCCTGACGTGTACTGTGGCTTTTGGCTTGTGGCTTGTGCTTTTCTCTCTCTGCTTAGTCCTGCGAAGGCAGGCCATTTTCTTCTGCCATTATGGAACTTCCTTTGGATCTGTAAGCTTCAGTGAATATCCCTTCCTCCATAACTGTGTCTGGTCTGAAAGTTCATCTCAGTGATCCTGAAGCTGCCTGCTGCAGTCAGTCATTTGTTAAGTTTTTTCCATACCCATTTTCTCTGATACAATATTGGCACCAGCAAGTTGCTCAACACCACCACACATTACTCAAAGAAGAGACCAGAAGATAAAAGTCACCTTTGGGGGAGGTCTGACTTTGCTTAAGAAATGCCTGAAAATGTTCTAGAAGGAGACTGTGCAGTGAGTTTATAATCACGTTTCTGCAGTCTTGAAGATGTTGGTCTGCATCTAGAGTTTAATCTACCAGTTTCCTCAGAGGTAAATGCAAGCATTTGGTTATATATTTCTCTTTTCATTCTCACACAACAAGAAATACCTGGGAGATCATTAAAGACTCTTTTCTTCTCCTCCTCATTCTTCTTTTTAAAGTATCAACTCAAAGAGTGGACAAATGAAAGTAGAACTCATTGCTCTCTGTTTTGGTTCGATCACATAGAGAATCATAAGTCTGGGACATATTCTATAAAAATAGAAGATGAAGTAACTTACAAATCATTCTGTATGGGAAAGAGTTGAGGAATAGATCAGTCTAATTATAAAAGAAATTGAAAAAAAATTTGCTTTTTCCTCTTGGTAGATATCCCTAGGGTTACCATGGGAGAAGGGTTTTCTAACTAGGGCAGAACTAGATGAAATGGGTGGAATTTCCAGAAAGCCAGGTCTGGATGTGTTTAGGGAGAAAGACAATTTAAATAGGACAACCATTACACCACACACCCTGGTGCGTCATGTGGACTACCATTGCCTGGCGTCTGAGGGAGGGATGGTCCTGGGATTCTTTGCCTTCTGTTCATACTCACCTCTGATCTTCAATTGAATATATATATATTAAAAAAGTAAGTTTTACTATGTATTTTTAAGGTATGTCATGTTATAGTTTGAGAAATATGTACGTATATACATATAGCCAAATGGTTACTATAGTGAAACAAATTAACATATCCAAGTGATGAGAATCTCCCATTTTAATTTTTTTCTTGTTCTTTATGAGAGAGAGAGAGAGAGAGAGAGACAGAGAGAGAGAGACAGAGACAGAGACAGAGAATGGGCAAGCCAGGCCTTCCAGCCACTGCAAATGAACTTCAGATGCATGCACCACCTTATGCATCTGGCTTGGGAATTGAACCGAGGTCCTTTGGCTTTGTAGACGAACACCTTAACTGCTAAGCCATCTCTCAAGCGTGAATTTCCCATTTTAAAATAGAGTGTTTTCATGAAATGAGTGTCCCCATCTGTTTTATTGTCTTCTCATAATGAAAGGTAGAGTTCTCTCCAATTGGACTGTAGGAGTTGGTCTGTGTCTTCACATCCATTGGGACTCACTGGGTGGAAGCCACAGTGAAGCTGGGCAGACAGTGTGAATGTTGGATTGGAATCATTTTAGGACTAAGTCCTTAACTTTCCAGAGATTTATTTTAATCTCAGTTTTTCTCTGGTGAGGTATAAATAATGCATGCTAAAATGCACAATCTTAAGCTGCTTCCTAGATGGTCCATCATGGCCCTCTTTGATTTCTTATTCCCCACCTCCAGCCACTTCCTGACTTCTGCAACACTGATTAGACTTGTCTGTTCTTGGGCTCCAGCAAGTGGAATCAGAGCACATGGACTCATTTGTGTCTTGACTTTCTTCACCCTGCACAATATTTTGGAGGCTCATTGCAGATGCTGTTGCAACTGTCCATAGCTCCTTTCCATCATGTTTTGTATGAATGCATAATTAATCCATTCTACCCTCTGTGAAGATTTTATTTTTTGAAGCTTATGGGAATAATGTCAACATTTAAACAGACTTTGAATTTTGCATGTAAGCTTCCTTCTGATCTCATTACCGAGTACTGTCAGTTTTACTCTCTTGTATCTATCTTTATTGAAAGAAATATGGAGATTAATTGGATGAAATGTGAAATGCTAATAAATATCTAATTTGTGGAAAGTCTCTTATTGAATGTGAGTCCTTTAATGATAGCAATTTATGGTTTATCTAATTTTGCTCCAAATACATTTTTGTTTGTGACTTAATAGGACCAATAGGATTCAGTAGAATACTTTAGAAACCCATGGAAGATTAGTAAATATTTCATTAAAATGATGTTAAGGAAAATTTCAACAAATTTACAACATTTATTGTGATTGTCAAGAGAAGTAAAATATCTTTTCAAATTGATCAGTCATCTTTAAATATACAAAGTCATATTCCTCCAACTATAAGGAGGCTGAGTGTCATTACCACTTTACATTAGAATAAGCTTATTCTGCAGTAATGAGATAATTTCCAACATTCTTTTTAACAACTTTATTGAGTTATGATTGATACAATTCTGGTAGTAATAACAGCTTATGAAATTTGACATACTTTCCACATACTTGTGCCATGAAACCCTCATCACAATTATAACACAAGTACCATTTGCAAATGGTTGCGTGTACCTCTTTAAGAATTTTCTCCATTATTCTGTCTCCCAAGCCCAGCAACTACTGATCAGATTCCTGCCACTATTCATTGTAGAGCTTTACGAAGTGGGTATTAAATAAAGTAAGTTTATTTTATGCCAAAATTAAAAATGATGCTTTTGAAAAAAGTTTAATTATATTATAATTATTTATGGTATGATATTAGGTGAAATGATATAAGAATATAAGTACAGAAAAATCATGCACACAATATACCTTTGCCAAGTATAGAAAAATAGAGATTGAAATGACATAGTTACTTCTTTAATGTACACTAATCTCTTTGTTAATTGTATCATGAGGAGAAGATATTATTTTTCAATAAAAAGTAAATAGCTAAGAATGCTGTGACCTAGATGGTTTATATATGCAATGAATTCTTGATAAAGTATTTCCTACTTGGGGAGTTTCACAATAAATAGTTTAAAATGTTTCCTCTGTGTTAAAGGAAAAATTGAGACAAAGAAGCACTTTTCTGGAAGTGTTGGTGTGCCTGGGATAATAATATTATTTCTCTGACTAACCATGTAAATATCTATGGTATGTAAAATAATTCCTCTACGATCTGACTGCTTTTCCTCCTGGAACAGAACTGAAGGCTTTATGTGGACTGTTGTGGTGATGAAGGTCACAATTCAAAAGAAAGAATACATGAAACAAGGGTAAGAACAAAAAGATCTAAATCCATAACTCTACATCCCTGTTATAATGAATCCTATAATTTGACAAATGTAAGTGGGTAAAAAAAAAAAAGGTACTTAATGAATTAAGGATGAGCTGATTTTCATATAGTCGGTTGGGAATAAAATCTTTTCTTCCCCAAGATGCTGAAAGATTCAGCTTAAAGAAATATCCACATATAAGTTAAAAAATTTGTTACATGTGAGAGTATTTTAATTTTTTAATAAATAATATTTATGGGAAAGATTAGCTTTTTCTCATGAGTTATGCATAGAATGTGAATAGGTACAACATAAACAATGATAACAAGGGGTATGCATCTATGATCTACTTCAACAACAATAGTAGTTTCCTAGTATGTATTAGTAGGTCTGTCTGCCAAGTACCAACAGGATCAAAGTGTGTTCTTTGTTCTCAAGACATTATAGAATTTCGTGCATTATTTTGGAAAAGACATGGATTTGCAACTAAGTATCTATTTTGCATCCAAATAAGATAGTATTTTCATCCATTGGTATATGAGAAGAAAATTAAAATGATAACATAGATCAATATAGCTATTAATTTCCATGAATAATAGTACCTCTGTCATTTAAGAAAAGAATATATTCTACAAAAAATAACAAGATGGGGGCTGGAGAGATGGCTTAGCGGTTAAACGCTTGCCTGTGAAGCCTAAGGACCCTGGTTCGAGGCTCGGTTCCCCAGGTCCCACGTTAACCAGATGCACAAGGGGGCGCACGCGTCTGGAGTTCGTTTGCAGAGGCTGGAAGCCCTGGCGCACCCATTCTCTCTCTCCCCCTCTATCTGTCTTTCTCTCTGTGTCTGTCGCTCTCAAATAAATAAAAATAAAAAAATTAAAAAAAAATAACAAGATGATTCTACCTTTTTCTTTTCACTTATTTTTAGTCACATTGTCACTTCCCAATTTGAGATGGGTCATTCTCCTAGATACTCATTTTCCAAAGAACTAATAATTTGTCTTGAATCTCTGTTGATTAGCGAAAGTGAATTGAGAGTAATTGAAAGGCATCTGGCCATAGTCAGTGACTCCTATAGCAGATATTTCAGTCCTTAGTCAAACTCTGTATGATAATATTGCATTCAATATAATATTAATGCAGTGTTCAAGAGAGGATAGGTTATGCTTTGTGCAATTGGTAGAAAGACATTTGAATTGTTGCTGTGAGCATTTCTGATGGACATGAACATCCTATTTTATAAGCTTATAAATGTGGCAAATATACATGTCTGATACAATGAATTTCATGACAGTACAATTCATACAATTAAATACTTTATTCCTATGATCTGTTTTCTTTATAAATCTCACTTACTAAAGTGAACTCATTTTCACAAATGCAACAGAAAACCTGGAAAGAATGATGTGATAATTCAGCAATGTTTTAAAAAATATATTCCAAAGTGAAAGTGCAAATGCTTTATCAGAGCTAAATTGTATTTAACATTAAATGAAATTCTGATGAGTTACATCTTTCATTTCCCTCCAAAACTTTCTCTAATCTAAGTTATATTTCATATAAAACTCCTTAAGCAGAACTTGACATCGTCTAAAATCATTCACTATCATAACACCATGTTAGCTGCAAATGGTTTTCACTTCATTTGAAGTGTCTCTGTGGATGAACACAGACCTTACTGATAGTAGTGACTGAATGCCTCACCAGCATTGCATAATGAAGCTAACAGCAGTATGAAATGAGATAACGAGTTTCAAAATTTATTGACTTCCCCAAAACTTTTTTATAGAGCAAGTTAAAAACTTGGTATAAAAATGATGATGCACGAACATCCCTTAATAACTTTATATTTAAGCATTTGATCTGATCAATATTGTCGACATTGCTTAAACATATATATCATTTTTTCCTAATAAAATCATATTCACTTAGAAGCATTCAGAATGTTAACAAAACAGATGCAGTTTTTTGGCAATTACAGAGTGGTATTCAGTTAACAGAACAACAATTATTTCATATAAGCTTCATCAGAGACAACTGAAGATGAAAAAAAAAAAAAAAACCCTGCCATATCCCTAAAAACTAATTTGTGGTATGCATCAAAAAGAACCTGTTTTAACATTTCATGGTAATTTACAACCCCCATACTGTACCAGACAAGACTATTCAAAAGGCCACCAGGACAGGGCTATCTAAAGACACATTTGGTACTGTGTTAACTATACAAAAATAAAAAAAAAAAAATACACTATGGAGTTTAAAAACAAGTCTTGCATAGCCTCCTCACATTTCAGTTTTTTTCTTTAAAAGGAGTGAGCTGTGTACAGGAGGGTTAAATACTTTATAATGAAGAAAATAAGCCTGTACTAAAGCCTACTTATTCATCATCATCATCTTCTTCAACCTCATCTTCTTCGTCTTCATTTTCCTTCTCTTACTTCTCTTTATGGCTCTTTTCACAGCCATGGCAACTCCTCTTTGGCTGCCTCAGGCTTTCCTTTAGCTCTGCAGGCAGCAATGTCCTGTTCACACTTTTCCCTCAGCTCGGCAGCTTTCCTCTTGTCAGGCTCCTTGTCGTCCACGGTGGTGGTATTCCACGTCTCTCCCAGTTTCTTTGCAACATCACCAATGGATAGGCAGGGGTGTTCTCCTTTGATTTTGGGGCGATATTCAGAATAGAACAAGAAGGCCAAAGGAGGCCCTCCAGGATGCTTTGGGATCCACGAGATTCTCTTTTGCTTCTGCTTTAGGAAGGCTATGGGTTTTCATTTCTCTCTCATAAGAATCTTTTGTCCACCTTGGCCATGACTTCACACTTTCCTTTTTCTTTAGCAGACATGGTCTTCCACCTCTCTGAGCACTTCTTAGAGAACTCTGAGAAGCTGACAGAAGCATCTGGATGCTTCTTCTTGTGTTCCTCCCAGCAGGTTTGTACAAAGAAGCACATGATGACATTTTTGCCTCTCGGCTTCTTAGGGTCTCCTTTGCCCATCTTTAGTTGATGTTTTTCCTCAAAGAGGCACAAGACTCGCCCAGTTGCCTGCTGGTTTCCATTTGCCATGGTGCTGCCTTTACGTCGCTCAATGTACAGCAATGGCTGTGGAGAGAGTAGGAGCCAGAAACAGTCTCCACATATATCATTCTTGAAGGTATATTGTGGGCTAAATATCGTTACTTTTAAGAATAATATATATACATATATATTTATATCTAAGCAGCCAAGGCAGTTTCAGTAATTATCTTAAGTACTTTCAAAATGGCTTATTGAAAGGGATTAGAATTGAGTTTCTAAATGAAAGTTGAGAAGATGTCTAAAAAGGGTGACCAGTAGATTAAGCATTTGGAATCATTTTCTTTTGGAAGTTCTGGGTAGCAATGCAGAGCTTACACATACTAAGAAACCACTCATACCTCTGAGTTCTGACCACGCATCCCAGTCCTCCTCCTCCTCCTCCTCCTCCTCCTCCTCCTCCTGCTGCTGCTGCTGGTGCTGCTGCTGCTGGTTTAAGACAAATTCTCACAGTGTAACTCCATCCAGCTCACCTTGAATTCTTTCTTGGTCTTCTGGCCTTAGCCTCACAGTTGCTGGGTTTACAAGCATATATCACCACACCCAGATCATTTTTTTTTAATTTTAAAAATTATCATTTATTCTCAGGCAAGCACATAACTGCTAAGCCATCTCTCCAGTAACTGCGGTTTGAGGCTTGATTCCCCAGGAACCACGTAAGCCAGATGCACAAGGTGGCGCATGCATCTGGAGTTCGTTTGCAGTGGCTGGAGGCCCTGGTGTACCCATTCTCTCTGTCTGCCACTCTCAAATACATAAATCAAAATAAACCAAAAATTTAAAAATATATATCATTTCTTGAAAAATGCGCTTATTATTTGTAATGCAAATGAATTGCTTTTTCTTTCCAGACACACTCACAAAGCTTAGTTCAGTCTACTCTTGATGATTGGAATGTGGTTACTCAATTTGAAGACTGTTCAGGACCCTTTTCTTTCCTCTCTAGCTCCTCTCACCTTCTGTTCATAGCAGTGCTTGCCAGCATTTGAATAGGGTGAGTGGTGGATGGGAAGTGTGGGAAGAAACAGAAGTTAGGTGAGTCAGTGCTTTTTTTTTTCCCTTACTCAGTTAGTAATAGAGATATAGTAGATAAAAGGAAGCACGATTGGACTGATATTCAGCTATTCTTTGCTTTTGACCTGCGTATGAAAGTGGTTTCTTTAATAATCACTTAAGCTAGTTAATAAAGTACACTTAAAGATTGAAATTTACACAAAGACTACCAAAGAAGTGAAAAGAGCCATCTGAAGAAAATGAATTTCAGGCAAGTCAACTTTGGAGAGCTTAAGTAAATGATAAGAAGAAGAAAAAAAAAAAAAAACCCTGTAAGTGGAAGGATCCATCAAAATTAGATTGTTTCTTAAAGCAACACTTTTTTTTCCCCCTAATGTCAAGACAGGAAAGAAAACAGGACTACACCCCACATAGCTGTACAAAGCTGCAGGTTTGCAGTGGCCAAGAGTCAGGATTGGACACAAGTGTTAAAACAGCTACAAGGCATATCCATGATGGCACATAAGGGAGAAGCCAAAGTGTCCAGCGGCCTCAAGATGGAATAACCTGAAAGGAACAAAATATCCTACAGGAGCTCTGGAGAGGTGGATCAGTGGTTAAAGGCACTTTCTTGCAAAGCCTGACTGCCTGGGTTCAATTCCCCAGTACCCATGTAGAGTTCATTTTCAGTGGCAAGAGCCCTTGGCATGCCTGTAGTGACTCCCCTCCCATCTCATAAATAAACAAACAAACAAACAAACAAGTATCCTATAGGTATACATGAGATAAAAGGAAAAAAAAAAAACTGGAAAGGCACATCATTTTTATTCATTGCAAAAGCCAAACCAAACCTAGCCAAAACCAACCACATAAAAAAAATCAGTAAAAAAAAAAAAAAAAAAATCAAAACCCAAAAGATTTTAAGGAACTTTTTCTTCACAATAAATTATTGTCTCTCCTTTGAAAACAAGAACAAGAAGGAATGTGGTTGAAGGACATGGAAACCAACTAGACTTGGCAGGCAATTGATCAAAGATCATTTAAATAAGCAGGTCCTGATGATATTCAAATTACAATGTCAATTATTGATGATTCTAGCTCTGAGGTGCTAAAATAGCATATTTTTGTTACAGTAGAAGGCTCTTTTCAGTGATTGCTAGACAATTTGGAGTTGACAGTTCCTGCTTCCTTATGCCTTGTATCCAAGAGCACATGAAGTTTAGTTTGTGTTATGAGAGTAGTTTGTGACCATTATTTTAAAATTGCCTTTGTTTTTGTAGCTGATTTTCTTTGTAGCCACAGTAGTGTGACTTCCTATTTTTTCTTTACTGAGAAAAAAGAAACGTATCCTATTAATATGACTTGCTTTCACAATAAGAATTATAGATATCTCTAATGTGAGAAGAACCATTCTCTGTCCCCAAGCTGCAACTCAGAACATCAGGGAAGAGGAACCCAAAAGATAAACTCTTGTTGGCATGATATCCATGTAAAAAGTATGAATTTTTTATTTGGTTCAACTGAAGAAAATATATACTAAAAAAATTACTGAATCTGCCCCTTAAAGACTGCTGTTTTGATGTCCATGGCAGAATACAACGTTAAATTTTACAACTACGGGGGTTTGAAGAATGCAGCCTAACTTAAGTGAAGGACTGTAAAATTTATCACCACCAGTTGGAAAACTGCATTTGCAAAGCCCTACACTGCCCTCCCCCGTCTCCCTCACACACATTTACGATGCCTGAGAATGAATCACTTCTATGGAGAATCAGATGTTGTCTGAAGATGGGAGTGGCCATGTCCAGCTGTTTGCATGGGTCCTAGGGAATCGAACTTGTGGTCTTTAGCTCTCGCACATCCACTTTTTGTGAGAAGGTCTCTGATTAGCTTGAAACTCGTCAAGTAGGGTGACTAGTCTACTGTCTAGGAATCCTCTTGTTCTTGCCTTTTCAGCATTGGGATTGACAATTTGTTTTTGAGTAATTTTGATTTGTTTAATCTCTCAATTACTGTTGCAGTCAGGTTCAGCATTGCTGGTAGAAATCACCCGAGAGCATCTTGTGGGGAAAAAAGAAGTTTATTATGGCCAATAGGCTCAAAGGGAAAGCTCCATGATGACATGGGAAACGATGGCATGAGCAGAGGGTGGACATCACCCCCTGACCAACATAAGGACCCTAGCAACATATGGACCATAGCAGTAGGAGAGTGTGCCAAACACTGGAATGGGGAAACTGGTTATAACACCCATAAGCCAACCCTCAACAATACACTGTCTTCAGCAGGTGTTAACTCCAGCTGGGAACCGAGCATTCAAACACCTAAATTTATGGGAGACATCTGAATCTAACCACCAGTTACCAAGGTATAATTATAGTGACTTTTCTTTTTTTTAAAGGTGTGCATCACCGCAGCTGGCTAAATATTTTATTTCTCTCTCTCTCTCTCTCTCTCTCTCTCTCTCTCTCTCTCTCTCTGTGTGTGTGTGTGTATGTGTGTGTGTGAGAAAGAAAGAGAGAGAGAGAGAGAGAGAGAGAGAGAGAGAGAGAGAGAGAGAGAGAGAGAATGGGCATGCCGGAGCCTCCATTTACTGTAAACAAATTCCAGACACATGCACCACTTTATGCAATGGGCTTATGTGGGTCCTGGTGAATCAAACCTAGGACCTTTGGCTTTTCAGGCAAATGTCTTAACCACAAAGGCATCTCTCTAGCCAAAAGAGGGGCTCCCCCCATACAGGTACCTCCTTATTACTGATATTTATGGAATGCTTCTCCATTCTCATTTTTGTTATTATTGCTACTCTACTTGTTCAGATTCTTATTTTTAGCTGAGATCCTAAAATATATTTCTAACTTGCATTCTTCCTTGGAATCTTCCTCTTCTTCATTCTCCACACCAGTCTATTTTATATGCTTTCCTATGCAATTGATAGGTATCTGTTGCAGTCCGGTTCGCATTGTTGGTAGAAATCACCTAACCAAGAGTAGCTTCTGGGAAAAAGAGTTTTATTTTGGCTTACAGGCTCGAGGGGAAGCTCCACGATGGCATGGGGAAATGATGGCATGAGCAGAAGGTGGACATCACCCCCTGGCCAACATAAGATGGACCACAGCAACAGGAGGGTGTGCCAAACACTGGCATGGGGAAAGTGGCTTTAATACCCATAAGCCGGCCCCCAATGATACACTCCCTCCAGGAGGCGTTAATTCCCAAATATCCATCAGCTGGGGAGCTAGCATTCAGAACACCTAAGTTTATGGGGGACACCAGAATCAAACCACCACAGTATCTAAGGTGAATTTCGGATCATATTGCTCTCTTGCTCTAAGACCTACAGTGCCTTCACTGAATTAAATCTCTATAGCCTACCTCTTATGCAATGAGGGTCACCATCTCTTTATACTCCCTTCATCATCCAGTCTCGTTCTCACAACTGTTCCATATACACTCTGCTCTGACCTATCCCAATTGCCTATGACTCATTGAAAACGCTGCCATTTTCTATCTCAGTTTAACACATGTGTTTTTTTTTTTTTTCATTGTTCTTTTTTCGTTTCCTTTACTGCTGTGATTTGAATGTGTGGGTCCTCCAAAGGCCCCTGTGTATAGGCTTGGATACCAGGGTGGTGGCATATGAGGCTCCATGGAACTTGAAGAAGTGGGGTGTAGTGAGACGTCTCTGCATTATTGAAGGTGTGCTCTTGGAGGATACTGTGCGGCTCCAGTCTCTCTCTACTTGGGTTGGACATCAGTCTCTGACATGTGATCCTGTCATGACATGCAACTATTCACAGCCCTCACCAGGTGCCAAGCAAGGGGACCGGTTCATCATCGATACTGGACAGCCCAAACTATGAGCTGAATAATTGTCTCTTTGTCAGTTAGCTGTCTCTGGCACTTATTATAGCAATGCGATTCCAACTAATGCGCCTGTTTACCTGCTGAATTACCATGTGTTTCCTGATATAAGAAGAAGCAACATCTTCTCTCAACCTTTGCCCAGTCCCTCCATTCAGATGCTCAGCCACCTTCATTCGAACCCGAGATGCCTTAGGAGCCCGAATTCAGGAATTTATCTTCTGATACCATTTATTTGGCAACTTGTATGCAAGTCTTGTTCTATTCATGCCTCTACTAAGGGTAAGCATACACACACACGCACAAACACACACATACACACACCCCTCTATCCTCGAAATTAGAGTCCTGTGAGACAGAGTTATGTGTCTAGTCTGCCTTTATAGTCTCCTGCATTGGCCTTAGATATTGTCTTCAGTCATTAGTCCTCAGTGCATGGGTTGTGTTGTGATGGGTTGGAGAATACACACACACACACACACACACACACACACACACACACACACACACACACACAAATTTGCAAGCACGAATTCATTCAAGAGAAACCAGAGATAGATATCCAAATGCAGAAAGCTACCAATTAAATCTATTGGACACTGAGGATATTTAACAATGGGAGATGTAATGGAGCCATTGTGGAGCATGGTACCTTGGGTTTTAGTTAAGAGTCTGTCTTCACTATAGAGAAGCTGGCATCTTTTATCCTCATTTCCCATGTAACATGGGGTGTGGGTGTGTATTTTCTCTGAAAACAATTAGAAGATGTGTCAGTCGGATCCATTTCTAGAGCATGTAGCTTATCTGGATCAGCCACATTTTCTATATAAAAAAAGGTTATATTATTACATACTATACATCCCATAAATCCATAAAAACCATTCTTCCTGTCCAATGCACTGCCACTTAAAAATACCATTTCTGCTGTTAAAACCACCAGTTTGAAAAATCAGGTCTTCATTTTTGGTAGGTTATATAGGCTAAACTTTAAAAATGTACTTGGTGATTTCAAACTTTATTAATGGTTTTCGTTGAGGAATTTTCAACCAGAAGACAAATATTATTTTTTTATAAGTACGTGCCAAAATGTGTGTTCCTAAAATTCTTTTAATCATTTCTACTTATATCATTCTGCCATGCTAAGAACCACATTAATACAAGACTGTTGCATAGTGATGAGGGAAATGAGCTCAGAGTTTATGTTTCATGCACATCACTAGATGATTGGCATTTGTTAGCCATTATGAATCCATGCTTTCTTAACTGTAAAGTGTGAAAGCTAGAATCTAGCTCAAAGGTTTGTTGAGAGACTAAAATGAGCTAATTTATGCCAACCAGTGTGCTCTCTGGCACTTAGTGACTTTTTTTTTCAGTGAATGGCTATGATTAATAATAATGTTAATATTGAGTCATGCTACATAACTTGAGATTTTGTGCCAGCATCAGTTTTAGAGTGGCAGAGTCATCCGCTGTATTTTCCTACTCCACATTGTTTCAACAGTGCATCAAAAGGTCAGGAAAAGGTGCAGAATCAGACAGTTTGTCTTTAATTGGCTAGTATGCTGTATTTGCAAAAGGTTGTTAGGTTCAAAAGATAACAATATTTATAACAGATACTATCAGGGAGAATAAAGTCCTTTAAAGCCTCTAAACTGTCCCTCGAGTAATGTCAGAACTCAATGGTGAAGTGTTCTGCAATATTTTAATTTTCATCTATTAGTGACTATGACTTTACTATGCTGCGTAGTGTAGCATCAGCAAAATGTCCAGGATTCTTCTCATAGTCTTACTGTTAGTATTAAATCATTATATGGATAATAGAGATGGCCTCACATAAATCAATGAAGGCAATGAGGGTTTGAATGGCTGA
This sequence comes from Jaculus jaculus, assembly GCF_020740685.1. Classification (NCBI taxonomy): domain Eukaryota; kingdom Metazoa; phylum Chordata; class Mammalia; order Rodentia; family Dipodidae; genus Jaculus; species Jaculus jaculus. The sequence goes on along the minus strand of NC_059104.1, from coordinate 15,931,580 downwards.
ACAGATAAAGATAATGAGCAGATGACTCAAAAGAAAAAGTAAAAGTGTAAAATAACCATAAGAGAAAAAATGTCTATTGAGGCAAGTAACGATTGAGATCATGAAGCACCTTTTTTGTTTCTAGGGCATCATTGATGGAAAGTTTTTGATACAGAAGGGTCAGGATACTGTGTCATTGATTGCTCACTTAGAATATTGGGGGCAGTACAATTTATGCAATCCTTTCGGGGGTAGTTGGAGAATGTGTCTCAAGAATCATGTCAGTGTTTATACTGGTAGATTCTCCAGCTCTAGCTTTGGAAATTAAACCCCAGAAAAAGGTATATGAAACAAAATGTTCATCATAATATTATTGAAAAGGGATAAAAACAAAAGTAGTATGAACGTTTACCACCATGGCAGTGGTTAAGTCAGTCATTCAGTTCTATGTTGTACTGTCAGTACATGTGAATTAAATATAGTTAAAGCTCTGTACTAGCTTGAAAAGGGATTATAGTAGTGTTAATTGAAAATAGAATGTAAAGTTGTGTGTGTGCCAACTTAAAGTTTATAAAATTGGAGGAAAAGTTCAAATAACAGTAGTGGTTATCTAAGAGGTGCTATCAGGAATTTTTCTCTTTCTAAATCTATAAATTTTCCCATTTATAGTTTTATTTTATTGCAAAAATAAAAGAAAATAATCATAATAGCAAGCAGTTTTCTCCTTATTGAGATGAGCAATTGGGCAGATATATTCTTGCTTGTGGAGTTTGTCTTGGCCTCCAGGGCAAAAACTGAATATTTAAATAGGAATTAATTAGCTCTGAATTCAGCACTAGGGGAGGGCTAAGTATCTGAGGTTAATATAAAATACGAAAATGTTCGTGTTATTCTGTTGAGGTTTCCTTTAAGAAGAGGGTGAGGATTTGTTTAAGGCCAAGAATGGCAGTAATTCTTAATAATTGAAACTTGGTAAGAGTGATAAAAGATTTTGGTATATGCCAAATACTTTTCACTTGTTTAGCCAACAACTTAAGTATAAATTAAGTTATCTTGATCTGCAATTTATCATACTGTTTTCCTGTCAAAATATGTGAAAATTAGGGCTGCATTTGATCTTCAAAAATATTGCTTTGAGTAAATGGAAAGGAATCATAAACAAACTGTGTTGTTCAGTGAATAAGTCATAGAGTGATGAAAACTTTTTAAAGCTCACTAAAGACCTTCCTTAAGCCAAACCCAAAGGTCACTTTTCCAGTGACCTATGGAAGGATCTTTATCCTTCAAAGTTTCTCTTAAGCTTCCAGGAAGCTATGGTCATGTGATTTTCCTTCTCTTTAACAATGTAGCCATTGAATAAAATGCCTTAGCTAATATTTATTGCATTTTACTATGTAGTAGGCACTATTGTTATTATTTTTTTCAAGGTAGGGTTTCAGTCTAGCTCAGGCTGACCTGGAACTCACTATGTAGTCTCAGGGTTGCCTCAAACTCATAGTGATCCCCTACCTCTACCTCCCAAGTACTGGGATTAAAGGCATGTGCCACCACGCTCAGCTGTAGCAGGCACTATTTGAAGTGATTTACAGATGTGATTTTGTTAACTTGTCACAGGCGCTGTTTGAGGAAGTTAGAGCTATCAACCCTATTAAATATATGAATACAATGAGACTCAAAGAGGCTAGGTGACTCTTCCAGGTCACTGGTCACTTACGGAATGTCAGTTCTATAATGGAAACCCAGTTGTCCAGTTTCAGAGCATTGGGGGTTTATCTCTGCACCCTTTCTTATGGTGTCCCTAGATGGACACAAGGAGCTCTGAGAACCCCTTAAGTACCAACATGTGTTTCTTTACTTGCAAGGAGAGAGAGAGAGAGTGAGAGAGAGAATGAGAATGGGCCTGCCAGGGCCTCTTGCCACTGCAAACGAACTCCAGACACATGCACCACTTTGTACATCTGGCTTTATGTGGGTACTGGGGACCTGGACATAGGCTTTACAAGCATATGACTTTAACCTCTGAGCCATATCTCCAGCTAGAAGGTACGCATTTCTTGGGGGAATCCAGACTGAGAGGTACATAGTTCTCTAACTAGGTGGTACAAGAGAGGATGCATTTCAGAAAATGTGAGAGACCAGTGGGGTTGAACATGACTTTTTACCACCAAACTACAGAATAGTAGAGTAAGTCCCTGTGATATTTTTAGGGAAGACCTGGCTGATTGAGGGTGACATCAGGCATGCCGGCCACAAAGGAGCAACGACACTAGTTTTGAAAACATGGACTTTGTTTGGGGAGTATGGCTGGCATGTCACTGGGAGGTTTTGGCTTGTCTGAACTTTAGGTCCAGAGCTTTGCTTCCTTATCTGCTTGATAATACTACCCTATTCTCAATTGATTATAAAAGAATTGTATAAATCATACTGCCTGCTCATTTCTTAGTCAATAATTAAATGAAAAAGGTGTATTAAGGGCTCACAGCCCAAGGCCCAGCATGACTATAGGACTCACATTTTGTGTAGGAATAATGGAGCGTGATCAGGAACTGTGTGTCAGTGAGCAGCGGGGGAAGGTTCAGGCAGGTCAGTTTTTCCTCAGGAAATTCTATGAGGTCACCTCAACATATGGCAGGGGGGCCACCACTTATTATCTGGGTAACCTGGGGGCAATTACTAAACCTCTCCGAATCTCCCTTATTAACCTGTAAGACAAGGATAATGGCACTGACTTTGCAGGGCTTTGATGGGGATTAAAGTTAGATAATAAGGTCTTTAATCACTAACCTTCCTTCTTACTATTTTAGCATTTGAGACAACTTCATGAATGTTACATTTGGAAAGGTCTCGGTCTCTGGTTTCTCCAGGTTCCATTTTGACGACCACTTCCCTTTGTCGCATCGTTTCTTCTCTTTGCCTTTCAGCAGATGTGGTTACAAAGATTTTTAACTCTTTAAGGTTTAGAAATGACAAGATGCACATTAAAAAAAATGTATCCTGGGAAACAAGGAAGGAAATAAAAGAGATTTACAAAACAATGTGAGCTGGCAGGAAGAGATATTTCTATTGGTTTAAAATGAGGCAAAAGCCAGTAGCAGTAGGCATCAGCAGTGACATTTCAGAGAGTGATGAAGTATTTGTCCAGGCACCTGTGAGATAATTTTTCATCGTAGACTTTTAAAGTAGGAGTCAAGAAAGCGGCAGTAAGCAGTTGGCCGATGTGGAAAACTGATTGGAGTTCTCAGAAGAATTTATTTATTTGTTCAGTACAAGCAACCTTCTCGGGATAAAAACCTTAAAGGGTCATATTTTGTGAAAACATTTAATTCAGGCAGGCAAAGAAATGTGTCATATTAATTACTTATTGAAAAACTTTTATGTGACTCACATAAGGAGCTATTCATGTTAAAACAGGCTAAAAATTACTAACTATAAACATTTAACTCTGGCTAGGTTTGTGACTAAACCTCACCAGAGACACGTCCTGACTTTATGATATGCAGACATCATTGAGATGTGGTCAGACACGTGGACAAGCTTTGCAAGTTTGGGGTTAGGGGAAGTCACACATTCTTGATTTGAAAGAACAATGCAGCAGACCTGAGGGCGTATAGGACTAAAGTTATCATGGTTACCAAGAGGGTAAAGTCTACACAAAGCATTTTGGGAACATTAAGGAGGACATGAATGTTTTTAGAAAGATTAAAGAAAGATTCACAAAGACTGTGTCATGAGTAGACATCTGAAGGTTAAGAGAGCCATCAAGGCGAGGGAATAACTGAAGGAGGGTGGAAGCTCTGGGCCATCCAGGAGAAGAATGCTGGCGTGGTTGGAGGGTTGCCTGGCTATGTATAAGTAGGAGCAAGAGAAGAAGAAAGCTATGGAGAATAGGCACTGAGGTCGGAAGAGAGCCAGGAAAGCTTAGTATTGAGGAATCCATGAGCAAGTGTGGGAAGAGGGGGCCGATCACAGTAACTGAAAGCTAGCGAGAGGGAAGTTGAGTGAGGATATGACCAACCACTCATTAGGAGGACATGGTGACATTGTTAAGAATGATCACAGAGGGCTGGAGAGATGGCTTAGCAGTTAAGCGCTTGCCTGTGAAGCCTAAGGATCCCGGTTCGAGGCTCGGTTCCCCAGGTCCCACGTTAGCCAGATGTGCAAGGGGGCGCACGCATCTGGAGTTTGTTTGCAGTGGCTGGAAGCCCTGGCTCACCCATTCTCTCTCTGTCTCTATCTGCCTCTTTCTCTCTCTGTCTGTCGCTGTCAAATAAATAAAATAAAATAAAATAAAATAAATAATAAAAAAAGAATGATCCCAGAGAAGAGAGACAAATGCCTGGCTGCTTAGGGATGACGAGTCAGTGAGAGGGAAAGAGGCACAACAGTCTCACTGTCTATCCTTGTCACCAGGACAAGAGGGAGGGAAAGAAGGAAAACAGGACCTTTTCGTAGAAACTAGCAAGGGACAGTGTCTGTAATCAGTTAGCCAGGGCTGTGACACCATAAATGTCAGAGAATAAGTCCCAGCTCTATGTCTTGTTCACTGCAGAACCCTGGAAGTATTACTTTATCACTGTGAGCTGCAGCCCTCTAACTCTTTAAATGCAATAATGATTGTAGCTACCTCATAATATTTTATGAGTATTAAATGAGATAATTTATGCAGTTCTTAGCAACATGTCTGGCACATAGTATAATATTCAGTAAATACCTAGTAAAATAAACAATAATAGCAGTGATTGCTGAGAATCTACATAGCTAGTTGAGATTTTTTAAAAAATATTTTTATTAATTTATTATTATTATTAAGAGAGAGAGAGAGAGAATAAGAATGGGCATGCCAGGTCCTCTAGCCACTGCAAATGAATCCCAGTCACATGCACCACCATGTGCATCTGGTTTATGTGTGTTCTGGGTAATCAAACCTGGGTCCTTAGGCTTTGCAGGCAAATGCCTTAACTGCTAAGCCATCTTTCCAGCTCCCTGGGAGATTTTGTAGCAATATTGTGTCTGTATTTGAGAAGGTTATGTAAAATGAAAAGAACTCAAAATGGTGCAGTAAATTGAAGATGATCACAGCTGTTAGAAGTTCTCTGAAGTTTAACTTCTTTCAGTTCCCTGGGGCATGTAGAAATCAGGATGATGTGCCAGTTAGTGTGTGCGCAACTACACAAGACTGCCAGTTATGTTCTGGAGGCTCTTTGGAGTGAGTGAAGGGATAAAAGAGAACTGCAGAGATGGCTAAGTGGTTATGATTCTGCCTTGCAAACTTGCTGATGACCTGAGTTCAACCCTCAGTGCCCAGGTAAAGCTGGGTACAAAATGGCATGTGTGTGTAATGCTATGCATCTGTGGCAATGGAAGGTGGGGCCAGAAGAATCTGGAGGCTTACAAGCAGAGAGGCAAGAGAGACTCTTTCAAGATGGTGGAAGGAAAGGAGGATCACCCAGAGGCCATCCTCTGCCCTCCCCACATATAGTATGGGTATGCCCACACATATGTATCTTACTCACACACACATATCTCTCTCACTCACAACACACATCCATATGCAAATAAATAATAAAAAGCAATAAAAATACAAAAATCATTCTGTAGATTGTTTGAAGGCCAGTTTTATGCATCTTGTCACCACAGTGGTTGCTTCCTTTATGTGATTATAATCCTGACCATGGATGCTTCACATTATGTAAGAGTGTCTACCAAGGTGGCAACTCATTTTAAGAATACTTCAATTCTGCTACCAAATTCCCTTCTCCAAATTCCTGGAACTTGAGTTCACTTAGCTTCCATTTACTCTGGCTTACCCACTAGGAGATGAGAGTAACAATAGCTTTCTTTATAGCTCAGTGCCATTCTAGGGACAAATGAAAGAAATTGTGGTATTTAAGCATTCATTTAGTTAACACACTTTAGTCTCTGCTACCAGAAGGTGTATGATCTAATGAGAAGATGGATATGTGTTTACATCTACAGAGAGGTAAGGGTTACAAGAGAAGCCAGCAGGCCACAAACAGAACCAATGGTGCTGGGCTGTCATTGGGGGCTTCTCAGACAGGTGAGTGGTACTTGAGGCTGGTACAGGTTCAGAATTTCAAGAGGAAGAAAGTGTTTTCTGTAAGACTAAAGCTGTTATAATGAAGCCCTGGCTTGACTATCTCCATTTCCCCAAAGTTTAATTATTTGATTCTTTGAATTTAATTTTATGAATATATGTTTGCCAAGCAGACTTTCAGGCATTGGAGCAAGGGGCGTCTATTTAAAAACATTGTGGAGTACCTTTTATATGCTGGGCTTTGTGGTATATGCTGCTTGATATATGAACAGGAATCATAACCTCTGCCCTGAAGACGTAATGACCTAGTTAGTTTTTCTAAGGCAGCGAAGCAAGATGAGATACAAGGATACCAATGAGAGATAAGTACACCTAAGGTCGAGTATCCTTATCTGCAATGTTTGCGACCAGAAGTTTTTTAGACTTTTGTGTGGAGTTAGAAAAACTTGCATATACATAATGAGATATCTTGGGGATAGGACACAAGTCTAAACACAAAATTCTTTATGTTTCATGAAGACCTCATGAACTTACACCAAAAGTAGTTTTACACATTTTGAAGCACACATGTTTTGACTGTGACCTGCTATATGACAACAGGTACGGAATGTTCCACATGGGCAACATGGCTGCACTTACGTAGTTCTGGATTGGGAGCTGTTTGGATTTTGGATTTTCAGATTATGGATGTTTAACCAGCATTTGATGGAGGCTATAAGGTTTGGGAGTGACCAAGACCACACAAACCACCCTGAGGCAAAGATGAAATTTTATTCAGGAAAAGCACAAGCTGCCAGGGCTGACTCACAAGAGAGGACCACAGCCAATCTGAGTTTTCAGGTAGTGTGTTTTACAGGGCTTGGTCAGTTGGAGGAAGGTGAGAAAGGAGAAAAAAAAATACTCATTTGTTAAGTTGAATAGAGAAGTTCCTTTAGGGGAGATCATTACATTAACCATTTAAAATAGCTAGGGTGTGACACCAGAACACTGACTATGTGATTTACAAGATACGGGAGCAGGAAACCATGACCTGGGGCATTGTTAGGCAAGGTGGGGACAATGACCTGGTGGTTTCTTGAAGAATGTGGATAATCCACTTTTCCATGACTGTGTTACCATTTTGCTGACCATGGTGACTGCATCCTGACCTAACATTCTAGCCTTTTGTTAATGGTAAGGAATGGTGATCTCTCTCTCTCTCTCTCTCTCTCTCTCTTTCTCTCTCTTCTGTAGTGTCATCATGCTGAGTGGTGGTGGTGATGAGTTCTTATGGGAGAGGCTGGGTAATGTGGTTGATGGGTCTCCCTTCAGGGCAGGTGATGGGGAGGCAGTTCCATGGTGGCTAGAGGCGGTAGAGCGGTGAGATCAACAGTGAGCTCCCTCCATCAGTGCCCGTGTACCATGCTGTTACAACTTGGTCCTGGGCAAAACAGAGACTTCGCTAGTACCATCCCTGTATTGAGCTGGCAACATCTGGTATCAAGAAGGTGAGGGATATGGGCTCCACGCACCCTCTGAGAGGACAGAAGTAAGAATTAGGGAGCTTGCTATCTTTGTCAGCAGCTACGACATCAAAACATCAGGCCTGTGGGGGATGGGGGTTATGAACACTTTGAGGTGAAGGATAGAGGGCTTGGGGCAAGAGAGGGGAGACAGAGGGGCATCAGTGTATTCAAGAGGATCATCCTGGGGTCAGGGGAAGAGTAGGAACATGAGAGAGTTTAAGTTTGAGAGGGCCTGTTAGGGTGGAGGTGTACTTATCCCTGGGTGAGGAATGGTAGGATGGAGGTCACTTGATTCTCCTTAGCTGTGATAGGTGGATCCAACTGGGGATGCCCTGAAGCCTTGTGGCCAGCCATGGGAGTGGTTAGGATCACCAGATGAGGTCCAGTCCAGAGTGGCTTGAGTTCCTGTGGGCAAGACTGCTTAAGATAGACTTTTCCCTTCATAATTTTCATCTTTATCTTTGTTTTTCATTTACAACTTTCACACATACCCTGAATGGTAATTTTATTCAATTTTTATAGTATACTTGTGACTGACAGCATCTTGGCCCATAAGGTCAGGTATAGAATCCTCTACATGTGGCATCCTGAGTCTCAGAGTGTTTTGACTTTGGAACATTTTGAATTCATTTTTTTTTTTTTTTCAAATTTGGGTTTCTTAACTTGTCTCAAAGACTGAATATGTGAGAGTCTTGGGGCACTTGTTGAAACACTGGTGTGAAGCATAAAATGGAAAGCATAGAGGAGGATCCTAAGAAAGTAAGCAGAAAGATGGGGGTTTTGCCAAAGATAGCAAAAATTTGCTTGACTTTTTTTCAGGGGTGGGGGGCGTGGGATGGTGGTGAAATATCTATGTGGACATTGTTATCCGGTACTAGAAATGTTAAATTTGGAGGCTCAGAGGAGAGGTAGGGATTGGAGCAAGGATGGGAGCACTGAGGTGATAATGCAACAGAGCTCAAGTTCATACTGCGATGGGGACTACATGAAGTATTCTATTTAACATTCATTTATTATTGTGTAAATGAATACTAAATCCAAGTTGACTGGTATAAGGAGGTCGGCTGCTCCATTAAAATTTTTATCACAATTTAAGATGAAAGGCAACATGTTTCATGTCATTTAGCAGTTCTTTATCATGTTTTGTGTTGGGATAATGTTGTTTTGTTTATGTTTGGTATGTTAATTAACCCCTGTGTTTGGTTATTATAACTGTCTTCCACATACATAGCCATGCTTTAAAAAAAATTGTTGTTCAAGACTCCCCTTCCCCAAAGAAATGAGTAACTAAGCCATCATGGCTCCTAAACTATACAGATAAAGTGTTTCCCCAAATAACAGTATGTTTAAAATCTTAATTTTGGGTCTGGCTGTCAATTACTGCTAAGGAATGAATGATGAATATATCCAATACTTAAGCAAAGTGGGACATTCCTGACATTATAGTGTTGTTTTTGTTTTTGTTTTTGAGGCATAGAGCAAACACAGCTTCCACAGGGCAGTGAATATATAAGTATTTCTGATAGCCTTTCAGTACATTGTGAGTGTGTAAATCACAGAGATTTTGTTAAAAGCCAGTCCACATACAAGATTGTCCTGGGAACCATCCCTGGTGGCATGTTGAACTACACTTAGGATAATATCGAAATAACAGCACAGGATTAATATATAATGATGTTGATAATGGCGTTTCATGTAGCTATCGCTTAATAAAGATACTTCCCTTTCTGAAGCCTGGGGGTATAGCATTATTACAGTTCTTCTTAGAAAATGATGCACTTAGAGCATTATTCTGTGCTAAACTCTTCTCAGTAGAAGTCCTGAATCTGCCACTGCTCAGAGTTCTTGATTCAAAGTGTGGTTGCTAGCAGGGGTCTCTTTAGTAGAAAAGTTTAGATGTAAGACCTGTGGGTTCTTAAATATGTATAAAGCTGGGGAAGGATTTTATAGTCCTGTTGATGTTCTAAGATACACGGCATGTGTTCTGGGAAACATGTTTTTCAATTTTCAGAGGCAACCCTGGGAACAATTCCTGTTGATTCACTTAGCTATGGAGGCTACGCTGCAGTGAGACCTTATTCCCTGGTCTTTGGGAAGAGCCAGTTCAAACAAGGCTCTCTGCTTTAGCTTGTTTCGCAAACTCAGAAAGCACCCCTGAGAGTTAGCCTGCCCATATGCCTGTGTCATGTACATGCCAAGTGCGGCTACGTGTGTATAGGTAGCATTCTTCTGCCTAGTGTATTTTCCATGGGCACTCGGGCATGGGTAGTCTGAGGGTTTGCGGTGACATGCTACTTTCAACATTCTTAAGTATCACACGTTCTTTTTCCAATATTGCCTGGGAAGTGTCTGCTTTTCACATTCACTCTCATGCTTTTTCAAATAATGGCCTCTTTTTTCCACCTTTCTTAATTGCTAACATGGCACCTCTGCCTCAGGTCTAGAAACCTCCCAACACCCAGGTGATGGATAATTAGAATTACTAGCTTTGGATGAGGGCTCTGTTAATGATGAATCAAGGAGCCGTGCATTTGTGGGCTTACTGCCTTTATGATCCCAGGAGCATGTTTGTCAGAACCAACAAATTTTTAAAAAATCATTCAATAGAAATATAAATGCATATTTCATGTGTTCCTTTAGGATTTAGTGGATTTTTTCAGTAAGATAGTTAAAACTTATTATCATAGCCAGTCATGATGTATTGATTTCATGTAAGTCAATACCTTATTTTGTTTCATAAAGTATTCAATATTTCATACTTTCTGTTAGTATATAATTAAATTTTATTAATAAAAAGTTCATGTATGATGAAATTTTGGGTGACAGTTTAAAATTACATCAGGATACATAATTTCTCTCTCAATTCTCTTAAGGGCATGGCAGGCAGAATAGTTTGAAGAACTCTGAATGAAGGCTGTATGTAAACATCTCCTACAGTGTCCAGATGTCTGCGAGCCCTTTCTTCGTACCAGGCATCTTGAGGGCAAACTCCATGATGGCAGGGGGAAGCTTGGCCTGAGCAGAGGCTGGACGTCACCTCTGCCACATCAGGTGGTCAACAGCAAGAGGAGTGTGATCCATTTAACACTGTCAAGCTAGGGATTAATGAATGTCAAGGTATATATCCGGCACCACACCTCTCTCAAAATTGCCATCTGCTTGGAATACATGAATTTTTTGGGTCGGGGCGGGGGGAGGCGTCATATAATTCAAACCACCACTGTACAAAATGCAGGCTGCTTTTGAAACCATGCAGTTTTCCCTGTCTTCCTCCGATTTGTCTTGTCCTGGGAGATTTCTAAGCCCTGTAGTTTTTGAACTCAATTTCAGATGCCAGGCTTCCAGGAAACAATTGGTTCATCTCAGAATTTTCCCGTTCCAGGACTTGCCTTGTAGTAACAAAAATACCTGAGAAATAAAGATACTTCCCTTTCTGAAGCCTGGGGGTATAGCATTATTACAGTTCTTCTGCAGAAAATGATGCATTTAGAGCATTATTCTGTGCTAAACTCTTCTCAGTATAAGTCTGGAATCTGTATAGTCGAAACTTGAACACTGAGCAACTGAAAATATGACTGGTACTTATTCCCAGCAGCTACAGAAGTATTTAGTCGTCACCACACCTTCATTGAGCAGTGCTGACGTCTTGACTGTACTCTCGCTGTCAGAGATGGGCATTACCTTCTCAGTTCCCGGCTGCCTATGCTTTTTCCAGCCTGGTGCATGAGTTCTATGAGCTTGAGATGATCTTCCAATTGCTATTTCTATGCTGAAGGTAGCCAACGTTCATTCATCTCACACACGGTTGAAAATAGCAAAGATTTATTTTGGTTCAAAGACTTAGAGAGGTCACTCCACGGTTGATTGGGTGCTATTGCTTTTGGTCCTGTGGTCACCTGTCCATCTTGGCTGTGATCATGTGGCAGAGCAAGCTGTTAACCTCAAGGCAGCTGGGAAGCAAAAAGAAGGCAGAAGAGCCTGGGGTCTCAATATCCCCATCTAAAGGCTCACTCCCAATTACCTAACTACCTTCCATCAGACCCCACCTCTCAAATGTTCTTCCATTTCTCAGTAACACCGCAGGCTGGTAGCCATGTCTTTTCACACATGAGTCCCTGTGGACCATTGAAGACCAAAACTATAGCATAATGTCAGGTGCCTGAAAATGTGTGTGATTCTAGCTATGCTGTGATAGCAAATGGTAGTAAAATTGTAATGGCTCACAAGTTTTAGAAATGTATTTCTTGTTATTTCACACCTGCACAAAGGAGTCAGCCATGGCTGTCCTGTTGTCATCCCTCATGAATCCAGGTGGATGTATGGAGAGAACTAGGATAGTAGGAAAAGAGACCATCAAATTATACACTAGTTTCCAGAGCTTTTTATTTTATTTTTTAATTTTTGGTTTTTCGAGGTAGAGTCTCATTCTAGCCTCGGCTGACCTGGAATTCACTATGGAGTCTCAGGGTGGCCTCAGACTCATGGCAATCCTTCTACCTCTGCCTCCCGAGCGCTGGGATTAAAGGCATGTGTCACCACGCCCAGCTTCAGAGCTTTTTGCATGAAAGGGGCATGGTCTTCTGCTAATTCCCCATTGACTACAGCAAGTGTATGGATCAAAGTTTGTGTCAGTGCAAGTGAGGAAGTGAATATTGTTAAAGAAAAAATAATTGCACCAGAGTTTAACAGGCAAGATTTTATTCATGTATTGCAACAGGGGCAAGAGAGATCAAAACATACTATAAACCCAGCTCTGCTAAGCAAAGGGCACTGTAGTATGTGAGAGCTGGGATGGGGATCCAGGCCATGTGTGTTTTCTAATTGGCTGTGCTCAAACTACATTTTCTCATATCTTCATGACAGGGGTAATTTGAAAATTTGTAGTAATATACTCAAAAAATTTAGTCTCCTACCTTCCTTCAAAGACAGTGAGACAGGGCCTCTACCTTTCTTGACTACATTTCAGAGTTGTCTCCTTGTCCTTGAAAAAGGCATTTTTGGTTTGCAAAATTAGCATGAGGCTAGGATGAGGTTTATATTTCAAAAAAGCAGAGAAGGCATGACTAAATGACATGTTTCATAAAACAGGTGCTTTTAAGAACCGAGAGAAAGGGCTGGGGAGATTGCTTGGTGGTTAAAGTACTTGGTTGCAAAGCTAGATGACCCAGGTTCATTTCTCCAGTGTCCACATAAAGCCAGATACAAAAAATGGCACATGCATCCAGAGTGGTGAGAGGTCCCCATACACTCTCTCTCTGTCAAATAAATACATGTTACAAAACACCAGGGACTAGAGGAAAGAGGAAATCTATCTAAAGCTTAGTTATGCTTAGGGTAACCATCATGCCATGGTGCTCACTGTAGCTGAACAATCTATGGCCTACTACAGGTCCAATGTGTGTGTGTCAGGTGGGGGTGTGGTCAGTCATTTAATGAGCCACAGAGATGAATGCTGTGGAAGGGGACACTTCAACTTTGGCTTTTGTAATGGGAGGTGGGGCATTGCATCTCACTAAGACTGACTATAACTGTAGATAACTCCCATTTACTCAACCAAAGAGACAAACTAAAGCACAGCAAAGCAAAATCAGAATGCGAACCCAAGTACGTGAAGAAAGTTCTAGCAATTGTTTACCTCCTTGTGTCTCTTCTTAGCATCTTTGATGATCCATACACCATTAGATCTCTCAGATCCTTGTTTTCTGCTAAAATCTCCTATTCACTGCTACAGCCTGGCAGATGGTGGAGTTTTCAACAATATGTAGGGCACTCTTTCCTTAGCTCTTTGAACACATTGAGGATGAGTAAGGGGGCGATACTTTTGGAAAACCTTGTGGTTCATCAGTCAGGAATATGTAAACCTTTATCATCATAATATAGATTTCCTAACTTTGTTCCTTAAAAAGAAAGTCAAGCAAGGCCCAGTCTTCGAAGATGCAAACACTTGGGGTTAGATCCCTTCCATTTGCCTCCCTGAGTTCTAGGTTTTCCCTCAGAAAACTTGCATAACTTGCAGGGATTTTGGAGAACTAATCATGTGCTCTCTGCAGAGATAGCCTCACCAGCACAAGTAGGCATGAATAAATGCTAGTGGTTATTAAAAACAAAGCATCTTTAATTCTCTCCTTTTCTCTCTGCCAGAGATTGCAGTTGCAATCCTGGTATTTGTTTAAGAGGAAGGAGGGACATACACACACTGTCTGTTTCTGAATTGGCTTCTGGGGCCTGCAAAGTGCCACATGCTCTGGCTCAGTCTTTCTTCATAGCCTGAGGATGTCCCCACGTGACTCATTTGGCCTAAATCAAACAGGGCCAGAAGAGGCCGGATTTCATGCAGCACAGATTGGAGCATTATCTGCCAGGCCGCTGGGTCATTTACGGAGCCGTGGTGTTCTGCAAATACAAAGCATCTTGAGGAGAGGTTTATGAGATAATTTTTACTATGTCCTCACACTAATGCTGCATTAATCACACCAAAGCGTGCGAGTCCCCAAGTGTTTTGCGAATAGGTAATTAATTAAAATGCTATATGCAAGTGTCACGCAGTATGTGAAGATTTTTATGGAAATCATTAACATTTCTATGAAAATTTCTTTGGGTATATTTATAAATATGTGCCCAAAGAGATGTGATATCTCTGGTCTATAAATAAGTTCTCTCTTTCTCTCTCTGTAAGCTCTTCATGGTGATTTTATTGGTGTGGGCTTACCTAGCTTATAAAGCTGCAAGTTAATACTGATATTTTTTCCAAGTGTCATTAAAACTTAACACCATTTATTTTCAGTTTTAAAGACTAACTGTCTTAGGAAATTGAACATATCAAAAAAGTTTTATTGGCAGTCATATTGTGTTTCTTAAACTCTCGTTGCCTTGGTTACTTGGAATATTAAAATAATCTGGGCCTGTAGATGGTGCGGGCTAGTCTCATTTATTTTGGGTTCATGATGGCGCTTCTAATTAACACTCTGTAGGGCAGGCAGAAAGGAAATGTGCATGCTGGCTAGCAGGAAAGATGTCTGTGGCAGCCAGCATTTTAGATAATTTATGACCTGCCCCCATCCAAAAGAATAGCATCATTGATACAAAGCGTCCATGTTTTTAAGACATATGAGGGCTGGAGAGATGGCTTAGTGGTTAAGGCTTTTGCCTGCAAAGCCTAAGGATCCAGGTTTGATTTTCTAGGTCCCACGTAATCCAGATGCACAAGGTAGCACATGTGCCTGGAGTTCGTTTGCAATGGCTGGAAGCCAGGTGCACCCAGTTACTCTATCTCTCTTCCCCCTCTCTCTGTCTCAAATAAAAATAAATTTTTAAAAATTAAAAAAAAGACACACTAATTATTCTGTAGAATTTTTTTTAGACCTATAAAGTCACAATCCTCAACAGTGGGTTCCAGTCACTACTTTAGGAGGTCAAGCAAGAAGGTGTTTATGGTCCTAATATACATATGGTTGTTTTGTTTAATCACTGGCTCCATCGCTTTCTCTGGGGTAGCCAGCACTGCAAGTCACATGGTCATAGAAGACTTTTGACACGATGGTGCTTCTTCCCCCATCTGCATGTGTGTTTGTGGCTTGCTGTGGTAGGAAGCCCTGAGAAGGGCCACATCCTTATCCCAGAATCAGAATTTCAGAGTGAAAAATGAAACCAAAGACAGCTGAGCTCAGCTGGGTTCTTTGAGAATATTTCAAATGGGATTTCTTGATGCCCAGTGAAGTGTTTCTCTCTCATTCTAGTTTTTTGCTGAGATAGTCCTACCATCACCCACGGACAACAAAATCCCTTCTTTAAATAATGCTACCTTTGGAAAATTGTTTAGTAGCGTTGGCACTTTAGATGTTGTCTTGGTAGTTATAAGGCATAATAGTGGTTTGGAATTATAGATAGTGGTTGTATAATTCAGCATGCTTCCTAAAGACCCCACTAGGGTGTTTTCTTTGTCCTTAGTATTTTTATTTGCAATTTGAGAGAGATAGAAGAGACAGAAAGAATGGGTGTGCCAGGGTCTTCACCTCTGCAAGGGAACTCCAGATGCATGTGCCACCTTGTGTATCTGGTTTTATGTGGGTACTGAGGAATCAAACCTGGGTCAGTAGACTTTGTAGGCAAGAATCTTAACTGCTAAACCATCTCTCCAGCCCACCCCTTTCCATACTATACCTGTTAGTAGCTCACCTCCTTTCTATTATAGGTCTCTAAAATACAGGGGGCCAGATGTATGTAGGGATGGCTCAGAAGGTAGGGTCAGCATATTTGCCTGTGGTATTGTCAAAGGATGAAAGGAAGGCTACAGAGAAGAGTAAGCTTTTACTCACAATAAAAATAAAACCACTTGATTTGCATTTTCAAACATTTCTACTTGTTTGCCTTTATCATCATCACATAATCCATATTAAACACTTAAGTGTTGATTGATTATCAGTTAATGATACTGTGATGGTTAATTTTCACTGTCAGCTTGATTGAATTTAGAATCACCTAGGAGATATACCCCTGGGCGTGTCAATGTTGTTTCCCGAGTGCAACTAAAAACCAAATAGCCCAAGTGAAGGAGGGCTGGGTGATGGTGATCACTGTGTTCTGTCTGCCAGTCCTTTGCATTCAGTATGTCTCTCCAGGTGAAGAAGACGCTTGGTACCATCTTAAAGATAAGGACAGTGGGAAGTCAAAACTTCCTGTCCTCTTAGGGAGGCACAGTTAATGAGTGGTGATGCTTGGGTTTGAACGTGTTACTCTGCCCTTGGGGAGAGGGGCCCAAGTGGAGAATAGCAGCTTCATATCACCCACAATTCAGCCTACTTATATTTTTTTTCCCCCTCTTGTCTAAAAATAAAGTCATTCCGTGTGATCCTGCTAGTGTGTACTTCCTGCAGGGGCAGCGAGGCAGCCAAGGAATTTTCTTAAGTTTGCAGCTCTCCTGAAGTTTCTAAATGGTAGGAGAGTGGATTTTTTCTTAAGCACTAAAACTGGAGTAAAGCTGATGAGGTAAGGAAAACCTTGGGTCTCAGACTGATAAAAGCGGCAGTGGAAATGTCAGAGGGATTTGCTGCTGCGGGGAGGATGGGGATGAAGGAATCAGGAGTCTGCTTAAGTGCATATCACGATGGGCCCAGCAAATAGTGGAGATACAAACTGAACTAATTCATCAGACAACTGGTAACAGCACAGGAACTTGGTGGGGCACTGTACAGATTCTCAGAAAGTGGCAAGGATTCATCAAGGGTCTTATCTTCTATAAAACACACATACAAGCCAATGAGATTATATCAAAATAATTGGGCTGGAGAGATGGCTTAGTGGTTAAAGCACTTGCCTGTGAAGCTCAAGGACCCAGGTTTGATTCCCCAGTACCCATGTAAGCCAGATGCACTAAGTGGTACCTGCATCTGGATTTGTTTGCAGTGGCTAGAGTTTTTGGTATGCCCATTCTCTCTCTATATATATGTGCCACTTTCTCTCTCTTTCAAATAAATAAACAAAATATTAAAAGAATGATTTGGGGAAGATTTAATCTGAGATAAAGCAGATAAGGAGGACATGAAGTATATTCACACTGATTAGTGGAGTATCTTTATGGAAAAAAAAACATAGATGTTTTTGGTTAAGACATCAAAATCACTGTTTTAGAGCCAGCTACAACAGGAAATGCTCAGAGATGTTAAATTAATAAATGCATATTATTTTATTAATATGATACCTTTACAAAGCTGTAGAGCACACATACTTTGGTGGAGATCTTGAAATTTACATGAATCACCATAAATGTCCTTCATTTCTCCTGCTTTCATTTATCTCTCCCCCCACCCTCTGCCCATTCTTGCACCTGCCCTGCGTGAGTCATTTTGCTGCTGGAAAACGTCTTTTGTTTCATTGGCACGGGGGGCGGGGGAGGGGTGCAGGTGGCAAATGTGACAAATAGCTGTGTCAAAAGGACTGACTAAAGCAACTTCAGATAGGAAGGGTTTCTTTTGGTTCAGGGTCGGAAGGGATGCAGTGTATCATGGCAGGGTAGGTAGATTAGCAGGAGTAGGAGGTAGATGCTCACATTGCACCCATATTAAGGAAGCAGAAAGAAAGAGACAGAGAGAGAGAGAGAGAGAGAGAGACAGAGACAGAGACAGAGAGACAGAGAGACTGGTTCTCGGTTCTGTTTTTCCATTTGATTCAGTCTTAGACCCCCAGGCTATGGGATGATACCACTCACACTGATAGTGGGTCTGTAGTCCTAACTTCAACCACTCGGAAAACAACATTGACACGCCCAGGGGTATATCTCCTAGGTGATTCTAAATTCAATCAAGCTGACAGTGAAAATTAACCATCACAGTATTTATTTTATTGTTTGGGCCTCAAGTTACTTGAACACCTTTTCTTTGACAAAATTTTTGTCTCAGTGTGCCTCTTATCAATTCTATGTGAAACCTCTTTGAAAAGTTGTGAACTTTGTTTTATGACTTCTACACTTGATATCATGATTTCCATGTAGCAAGCTCATGGAGTGCTGGTTCCCAAACATCATCAGCTCATGGAACCCTGAGTTTCTCAGTAATTAAAAATATTTTATTTTTATTAGAGAGAGAGAGAGATAATGAGGCAGATAGAGAGAGAAGAGAGAGGATGGGCATGTCAGGGCCTTTGGACATTGCAAACAGATTTTAGAAACGTATGCCATCTTGTGCATCTGGTTTATGTGGGTCCTGGGGAATAGAACCTGGGTCCTTTGGCTTTGCAGGCAAGTGTCTTAACCGCTAAGCCATCTCTCCAGCTCTATTCAGTAAATTTTTTAATGGTGCTCCTTGACAGTAAACCAACAAGTTCTTCTTACTAAGCAATTAAGTTCAATTCAATGAATTCATCATTAGGGATATACCCTAATGGTGATAATTCTTTGAAAAATCAATATGCACAGGTTGAGAGACAAATATTTCCTTCTGATTTATAAATAATTGTGATTCCTTACTATGTTGCCAAAATCCAATTTTGCAGTTACAGAATCATCACAAAGTATATAAAATAGTGTGATGTTGAAACTGTTTACTTCTTGGTGCTCATAACCCCTGCACTGTCTGGAAGATGGCACTCTGCCCTCTTCAAGAATTAAGAATCCCTGTGGTGCCGTGGGATTTCACCTTGATTACAGAGTTTGAGAATCTCTGAGGACTTGCTTCACCAATCAATCCATTCAACCATGGACCACTCATTTCCTTTTATTTAAGTGCTTTCAATAGTATATAAAATACATTATACTTTGACTTTATAACAAATATTTGCTATTGATTTTGACTGGAAACATATTAAAATTTTAGGATGGGCATGGTGGCACATGCCTTTAACCCCAGCACTCAGGAGGCAAAGGTATGTGGATCCTTATGATTTTGAGGCCACCCTGAGACTACATAGTGAGTTCCAGGTCAGCCTGGACTAGAATGAGACCTTACTTTAAAAAACCAAAACAAAACAAAAAAAATTAAAAACACACCCCAAACTAAAATATATTTTTAATCTGTATTTATGGGTTATTATGTATTATCACTATTTTAAGCATTCTTGACTCTAGCCTATAAAGGATGCAGGTAGATCTTATTTTCATTGTGAGATATTTGATACAATTAGGCATGATATGAAAGGGTAGCATGCCACAATTAATTATTTGAATTAATCTTTTAAAATGTGAGTCATCTTGAGTTAATGTTAGGTAAATAACAGAAAGTATTGTAGAGTAGATAGGAAAATATTAACACTTGTCTTTAATCCACTGCTTTGTGTCCAAGTGAAAACCAGTCATTCAAGAACCATTTTGGCTTGAGGGGTGGCTCAGTGGCTAATGCTCTTGCCTGCAAAGCCCAATATCTAGGGTCTGATTCCCCAATACCTAACTAGAGCCAGATGTAAGGTAGTGGATCTATCTGGAGTTTGTTTGTAGCCACTTGAGGCCCTGGTATTCCCATTCTCTGTGTTGTCTATCCCTCTCTCTTTCTGCTTGCAAATAAATAAAACTAATTTTTGACAAAGAAACATTTTATGAGCAGGTAACAGACACATGGAAAAATAGCAGAAACAAGTATCATTAAGAAAACTACATCAGAAAAAAGGCAACAAGAATAAGGTAGTCTTGAATATAACTATGATGTCCGTGACATTATCCCCATTTTATAAGAGGAAGATACTGAATTTCATCGAGATTAAGTAACTTGTCTGAGGTCACAGTTGGCAAACACTCTCACAGCATTCATACTGTTACAATCAAGGGCACAATGCTATGTTGAGTTATGAATTAATTTAGGAACAAAATTATGAACATATTTGTCAACGTGTGTGAATTGATACATACTGTCTCTGGACATCTGGGAATTTCTACAAGTAAGTTTCATCTATAAAAGAATGTGAAACTATAGAGAGATGAAATACAACCTTGTCAAGGAAAGAAGATCCATTGTAACAAAAGGTGAATCAAGTTATTTTTTTTTTAAATTTTTTATTTATTTATTTGAGAGCGACAGACACAGAGAGAAAGACAGATAGAGGGAGAGAGAGAGAATGGGCGCGCCAGGGCTTCCAGCCTCTGCAAACGAACTCCAGACACGTGCGCCCCCTTGTGCATCTGGCTAACGTGGGACCTGGGGAACCGAGCCTCGAACCGGGGTCCTTAGGCTTCACAGGCAAGCGCTTAACCACTAAGCCATCTCTCCAGCCCTGAATCAAGTTCTTAAGCAAACATTGTTTCTTGAGGTAGGGCAAAAGCCTTCTCTGAGGACAGACAAGACCATAGCAGACCTTATTGAAAAGGCCAATTTTTGGGCTTTGAAAAGCCAAAAGGGACATAGATGACAATAACATCCACTGAGTTCAAGAAAGAGCATCTTTATTTTCATGGACGGGGATACGTAAGAAAAAAATGAATTGCCGATCAATTTGCATATGAAGCAATCTCATTTGTTTCTGTGAGAGAAAAGTAAAATATCTCATATGCCTAAATTTTAAGTACAGAACAGGGACCATATAATAAATACCACATATAAAATGGTACCACATTTGTCTGATCATTGCCATTATTATTAGTATGTCTAGTCAAAAGGACAACAAGAGGATGGCAGACAGAGGAGGCTGAGTGAGCTTCAAGAGGAATGTGTGAGCTGTAGGTAAATCGCACCTGTCTTGCTGTGTTTTAGGCATCAGAATAAATTACCCTCTGTTAGCAGAACTCCTGCAATATTTGCAGCAGGTAAGAATCGTTCTGTGTCCTCAGAGCCCTGGGAAAGAAGGTGTAAATGGAAGCATACCAACTCATCTGTTTGTATTCATTCTTTGGTTTTTAATGAAAATATCATTATAAAAAATTATATTCGTATGGAATGGAATCACACAGAAAGCACAAGTGCCTCAGATCTCAAGCCCCACTTCCAAGATATAACCGCTTCTGTGATTTTATGTTTATACCTTTGTATTAAATTCAAGATTAATAGGGCATATGTTTCCTCTTGATTTATCCACATAAGATAATATCTATTGAATCACAATCAATAAAGATAAATTTATCTTACATATTCTCCCTTCTATCTGCCAAAATTTTATAGGGATTTTTTTATTTTTGGATCTCCAGTTGGGGTTTCTAACTGAAGTGTAAATTGTTTCTCTTCTCAAATGCAATTCAATTACTTGTCTATTATCAGCACTTAAATGTTTAAATTATTGTTTAAACTAAAATTAAGTAGTTAAAGATTGAAAACCAAAACAATGTACCTTATTATGATCAAGAAAATACTGTCCACTGTGTACTATCAACTGTGGGATTTGACCTTTAACAGGAATATAGTCCCACAGAACTGACCTACTGTGTTCAAAAGGGGTCGTTGCAAGCAGCCCTAATTTACCTCAGTGATCACACACACACACACACACACACACACACACACACACACACACACGAGCAAGACTAGGACGAGTACTAGTGAGGAAGCAGAAAGGTTTTAATGGGAGTGGGATGGGGATAAGAGGTGGTAACGGAGGTCAGTAAGACCAAAATGCATTTATACATGCATGGAACTTTCAATCATTAAAATTAAAATTAAAAACAGAATATTTCCAAAATTACAGTCAAAATGATTTCTTGGAGGAGACACTTAAAGGTGCTTGTCCTGAAATCCTGCCAAAGGGAGTCCGAGTCCCCAGCACCCACACAAAGCTGGATGCAAAGTGGCTCCTATGGCAGTGGGAGGCAGATTCGGGAGAAGCTTCAAGCTGATGGGACCTTAACTAAGCAGCAAAGCAAGAAAGACTCTCTTTAAAACAAGGTGGAAGGAGATGACCAACACCTCGAGGTGTTCCTCTGACCTCCACAAGTAGCTTCTGTGCATGCACATGCACTCTCTCTCTCTCTAAATCTCTCTCTCCCTCTCCCTCTTGCTCCCTCCCTCTCTCTCCCCGCTCTCTATTCTCTCTCTCCCAATCTCTCTGTCTCTCTCTCAGTTAATATCTCCACCCTTACTTCCTCTCTGCTCTCCCCTTAAAACAAGGTTTGTATTAATATTAAGCTGAAGTGTTAGTTGACTTCAAATTGAAACCATGGCGTATAGAAAGTCTCCCCGAGTTGTATGCTTATATTGGTAGAAAGCATATAATCCTTCTTTACTGTCCACTTATTCTCATCTCAAGAACATTATTTTTGGGTTGCACACCTGCCATCCTCGAATGTTTTTCATGGCTGCTGAGTCACTTTTACTTCCCTGGATTCCTATAGTCCTTATTTATTGAGTCCTTCGTGTAAATTTTTCCTAAGAAACATGCCTGTGTTTCTGTGGTTCTGAAAATGTATTTATTTTGCTACTTTATTTAACCTGTGATTTAAAATTAAGGTTTAAAGTGGGTGGAAATATAGAGGCTTTGGCAAATTTTTCTGGAAATATCGACATTTTCCCCAACATCTGATGTTTATAAGCAGCTGGATGTTCCCATGATTCTTTGGTGTTTTCTACAGGCTTATCTCTTTCACTTCTGACTATTTTAAACTATTCCTTTATCTTTATCTTTCATATTTGAAATTTCACAAGGCTGGTTAAGGTTGTGGTTGATTGACACCTGATGGATTCTTGGTGTCCAATATCACTGGCTCTGGGAAGTTTTGTCTATTGGAAAATATTTTCCTTCTTTCTCCCTCTTCCTTTCTTTCTCCCTATCTCCCTTTCTTTTTGCCTCCATATTTTCTTCTTCATCCCTCTCTTTTTTCTTTACTTTCCTCTGCCTCCTTTTTCCTTCCTCCCTTCCTCCCTCCTTCTCTCCCTTCTTCCCCCTTCCTTCCTTCCTTCCTTCCTTCCTTCCTTCCTTCCTTCCTTCCTTCCTTCCTTCCTTCTTTCCTTCCCTCCCTCCCTCCCTCCCTTTTTTCTTTCTTTCTTTCTTTCTTTCTTTCATTCTTTCCTTTTCATTTCCTTCTTTCCTCTTTTTTTCTAGAATTCTTTTTAGATAATTATAGGTTATAGATTAATCTCCCATATCTATTGTCTATTCACAGATATTTTAATCTTTATATCTATTCATTGTGTACTTTTTAAAAAAATATTTTATTTTACCTATTTGTAAAAGGTGAGAGAGAGAGAAAGAGAGAATGAGAATGGGCTCTCCAGGGCCTCCAGCCACTGCAGAGGAACTCCAGATACATATACCATTCTGTGGATCTGGGTTTACATGGGTACTAGGGAATTGAGCTTGGGTTGTTAGGTTTTGCAGGCAAGTACCTTAACCACTGAAATGTCTTCCCAGTCCTCACTGTGTATTTCAAGAAATTATTTCAATGTAGTCTAACAGATTTTCCAGTGAATTTACCAAATTTTTAAAATTTCAATCTTATTCTCTTACTTCTTATTTGTATTCTGTTTTATGACTGTAGAATTTGCTAGATTCTGAGGATAACTGAGTTTTAAAACTGTTAGTATTGGGCTGGAGAGATGGCTTAGCGGTTAAGTGCTTGCCTGTGAAGCCTAAGGACCCCGGTTCAAGGCTCGGTTCCCCAGGTCCCACGTTAGCCAGATGCACAAGGGGGCGCACGCGTCTGGAGTTCATTTGCAGAGGCTGGAAGCCCTGGCGTGCCCATTCTCTCTCTCTTTCCCTCTATCTGTCTTTCTCTCTGTGTCTGTCACTCTCAAATAAATAAATAAAAAAATTAAAAAAAAACTGTTAGTATTGTCACTTTTTGGAGTAGTTCTTAATCTTACTAGTTTTTCTTGTGCTTTATTTTATATTTTTTCTTTCTTTCTTTTTTTTTTTTTGGTTTTTCAAGGTAGGGTTTCACTCTAGCCTAGGCTGACCTGGAATTCACTATGGAGTTTCAGGCTGGCCTCAAACTCACAGTGATCCTCCTACCTCTGCCTCCCAAGTGCTGGGATTAAAGGTGTGTGCCACCACGCCCGGCTATTTTATATTTTTAATATGTGGTTATTTGTATCTGTTTGAACCTAAAGGCTAAGGGCCACACATTTGAAAGCCATGATAAAAATAGGAAGAGATACATGGTCAAGGCAGCAAGAGATTAGAAACATTACTGAATGAATAAATCAAGGAACATGTTCAGAATGTATACTATAGAAAACATTAGGGAGGCTGGGGAGACGGCTCAGCTAGTAAGATGTCTTGCTGAGCAAGCATGAGGGTCTGAGTTCAATTTCCCAGCACCCACATAGAATGTTAGGCATGTTCATCCATGCCTATAACACCAGACCTGAAGAGGGTGGAGCCTGGAGAATCAAGGGGCAAACTAGCTGGATATAAAACAAACCTAGAATGGTGAAAATGGAAGCTCTGGGCTGAGTGAGACACTTTGTCGTAAGAAAACAGGCAGAGAAGCAAAATAAGAGGATAATTGCCACTCTCCTCCGGCCTCTGCACACTTGTGTATGCGGGATGTACACATCTATGCAGTCACATGCACATGTCACGTCACACCATATATACCACACACACACACACACATGCATGTGTATACACAAACATGCATGATCAAAAATATTGGGAAGATCTTTATGTGTTACATTGTTTTAAGTGGAAATCTATGGGATATATTGTTAGATTAAAACAGGCAAGGTGGAAGAAAATATATATGGTGTGATATGTTTTACCAATTAAGGAAAGATATAGAAACAAATGCATATACATGTACTTTTACTTTTTTATTTTTATTTAATTTTTCAAGGTAAGGTCTCACTGTAGCTTGGGCTGATCTGGAATTCACTATGTAGTCACAGCATGGCCTTGAACTCTTGGCAATCCTCCCACCTCTGCCTCCTAAGTGCTGGGATTAAAGGCATGCGCCACCACACCCGACTTACTTTTACTTTTAAAAATAGAAGAATAAGGCATGAAATACAAAATACCTTTTGAGGTGATAATTAATAAGGTTATATTATTTAAATGATTCTTGGAACCATGTGCATCATTTATACACATCTAATATAAAATTATAATTTGAAAGACAATATTTACAAATGAATAGCAAAATGGAATAAATGAATCTGTTTTTTTTTTTTTTGTTGTTGTTTAGTTGGCAATACAACCACACAGAAATGAACTACTACTTAGAATAATAAACGCAGAGTATCCTTAGAGGCATGTGTCCCAAGGACTAAAATGATGGCAAAATGTCTTTAAGTATTTTTGAGCAATCATATCATTGATGGATGTCTTGATATCTGTATTCTGAGAGTGCTGTGCATATGCCTTACATAAAACCAGTAATTATGTTGCTGCTGTTGAAGACTGGGACCAAGAAGATGAAAATAAAATGAAAATGCTATGGTTCTGATTTAGAATTGGAAGTACAAACATGTGGGATGTTTATGTATTTCTAGCCCTGTCCACCGAAAACCACAGGAACAATGATCAGCCTAGGCTGCAGTTTCTAAATACTATCTTGCACTAAAATGAAAGGTAACTGATTCCTGGTAAGAGATGAACTTGAACTCTCCTGTCTTACTAGACAACAAGGAAGGTGACAAACACTGCCAGGACCATGCCAAAAGGACTCCAGAGTCAATGTTTAGATACTTCTGGACAAAACTGCATCAATTTGTGTTGCCAAAAAGAGTAGGTGAACTGAAGAGATAGCTTTAGCAGTTGAGGTGCTTTCCTTCAAAGCCTAAGGGCTCATGTTTGATCTCTCTCCAGATCCCAAATAAGCCAGATGCACAAAGGAGAGGCAAGCACAAGATTGTGTATGCATACCAGGTGGCACAAGAGTCTACCGTTTGATTTTAGTGGCTGAGGCCATGGTATGCCAATTCTCTCTTTCTTTCTCTCTCACTCTTGTGTTCTCTCTATAAAAAAAAGAGTAGGTCAATGACTTTAAATATATCACATAAATGCGTGAATTCATAGTAAAGCAAACAATGACCTTCAAAGATTACCTTTGTGCAAACCCTCCTGGGACTCACTGTGAATTATCTCATAAATAAGTTAATTTTTTGAAAATTGATGGATAAAGAGAAGGAATTTAGAACTCAGTCTTTTCTCATATAAATTTACCTCAGGATAACCAAATATTTGATGAGCGGAAACTGGTCTTTCAAGAAGTATTTCAGATAGCTAATGTTAAATATTGTTTGGATGCAGTCCTAATGATTTCCTTTGTCAATGGATGATAGTTTTTAAAAAAGAGACAACCAGGCATTTGGTATTTATTTTTTAATATTTATTTTTAATTTTTAATATTTATTTATTTATTTTTATTAGATATGGACATATTTTGGATGTAAGCAACACATATTGGTACCATCCTTTCCCTCCTCCTTGCCCCTTTTCTGAAGAGGACTTCCTCGTTGGGGATGCAACCCCATGGGGATCATTGGTCATGCATTATGTGGTTGGGGGGGAGCAATGTCTCTGTTCAAAATGACCCAACTTGTGGCTCTAACAATCTTTCTGCTCTTCTGCAAAATTCCCTGAGCCATGCTGGAAGCATTTTAAATCTACTTCAGTGATGAGCACTTAGGAGTCTCTGGATCTCTGGTTTGGTAGGTGTTGAGTGTCCTCAGTATCTATATCCATCACCCTTGTGCTGATATCAGATTCAGTAAGAAAGCAGCACTCTTTCTCATTTCCCCAATTCCTCTGTGGTTTCAGCTGAGGTTTTGGTAGAGTGCATTGGGTTGTTTATCTCCTCATGTTCAGCTCCTGTCTGAAAAAGAGAAGCAGATTCTCCAATGGAGAATGAAGTTATCACTGGTTAAATGGATGACCATTATTAATTTAGAGAGAATTAAATGGGTGTAGACCCTCTTATAGTCTAAGGTTGGTGGGGGCTTGACAGTGGAAAGCAGAATCATTATCTGGATATGATTCTGACTTGTTTCCCAGTTCTAGATATGGTTTCCTTTCCACTGAGAGGATCTGTTAGCCAAAGAGCAGTTTGCACCTGTGTGAGCATCACATTAGGTTGTTTGCTTCTGAGTCGCTTAGACTTTGAGTTGTTTGGACAGATGTTGGCCACTTACCCCTGGTAGCTCATGTAGCACTTTCCAGTACTGGATAGGCTAATTGTCTTGGGGCTGGATGTCCTCCAGATTCCAACCAGCATTCTCTCTGTTTCGTGACAATAGCATTTGGTGTCTTCAGCAGTAGGGTCTTACCATTAACCTCTGGTGGGTAATCAAGTGCTCTGACAGAAGTCTGTCTTGTTTGTTTTGGGAGATCTAGTATGTATCTCTGATCAACAGTTCTTTGTGGATGTAGACCACATCTTGGTACAGGGAATTACAGACCACCACCATCGGAAAAGAAAAAAACAAAAAGACAGAGAAGAAAGAGAAATTTGAGGTTAGGTTATGTCTCACCCTGTCCAGGTCCCTTCAGTTCAGGTGCTCCCTCTAAGGTCCTCTTGAGGATTCAACCTTTTAGCTTGACTTCTAGGATATAGGATTCTATGCTACCATTTCAATTTGGGTTTAGTTTTGTGTCCCCCCCTCCACCTTTGCCCCTCCCCCAAACCTTACTCTCCGTATTGTCTAAGCCTCAAGATGCTATTCAGTTATGTCAGGAACTTGGGCTGATCCAGGTTAGGAACTGGAGATGAGTGAGATCATACAACTCCTTTCTTTCGTTGATTGTATGAGTTCACTTAGAATGATCTGTTCCAAGTTCAACCATTTTTCTACAAATTTCAACATGTCATTTGTTCTTACTGCTAAATAGAATTCTATCATGTAGATATACCACATCTTGTTTATCTATTTATCCAATGATGGGTAACTGGGCTGATTTCAGTTTTTAGCTATTATGAATTGAGCAGCTATAAACATGGTTGAACAAATATCTTTGAACTCAGATGTGAAGATTTTAGGGTAAATGCCCATTAAGGGAATAACAGGGTCTGTTAGTAAATTTATATTCATTCTTTTCAGGAGTCTCCATATTGATTTCTTTAGTGGTTGTAACAACTTACATTCCCACCAACAGTGAATGAGGGTTCCTGTTTCTCCACATCCTCTCCAACATTTGTTTTCATTTGATTTTTTAATGTTTGCTATCCTTAGTGAGGTAATGTGGAATCTCATAGTTGTTTTAATTTGCATTTCCCTAATGGTTTGGGATGTTGAACATTTTAAGTGTGTGTTAATCCTTTGTAATTCTTCCTCTGAGAACTCCCTATTTAGTTCTATGACCCACTTTTGGAGTGGGTTGATTTTTTTATTGTTTAGTTTTTTTTTTGTATTCTTTGTAGATTCTAGATATTAGGTTTCTGTCAGTAGTATAGCTGGCAAAAATTTTTCTCCCATTCATTGGGTAATCTATTGGTTCTGCTTATGGTGTATTTGTCTGTGAAAAAAGCTTTTTAGCTTCATGAGATCCCATTAGTTGAGTGCTTGTTTAATTTTCTTTGGATACTGGGGTTTTGTTAAGGTAATCTTTTCCCAGTCCTACATCATGGAGAGCGCCTCCTGTTTTTTCTTCCAGTAGTTGAAGAGTTTCAGGTCTTATATTGAGGTCATTAATCCATCTGGACTTGATTTTTGTATGTGGAGAAATGAGTGAGTCTAATTTCATTTTTCTACACATGTTCATCCAATTTGTCCAACACCATTTGTTGAATGATATCTTTTCTCCAGTCTGCATTATTGGCACCATTGTCAAAGACCAAGCAGCTGTAGTTGCTTGCCCTAAGGTCTAGGTCTTCAATTCTGTTCCACTGGTCTATGTTTCTGTTTTTATTACAGCACCATGTTTTTGTCACTATGGCTTTGTAATATAGTTTTAGATCAGGTATGGTGATACCACCAGAATATATATATATAGATATATAGATTTTTGCTGAGGATATGTTTGGATATCCAAGGCCTTCTGCCATTCCATGTGAATTTTGAGATCATTTTTTCCAACTGTGAGGAATGATGCTGGTATTTTTATTGGTATTGTTTTGGCAGAATTTCCATTTTCACAATATTAATTCTACCTATCCAGGAGCATGGGAGATCTTTCCATCTTCTCAAGTTCTCTATTTCTTTCTTGAGCATTTTTATGTTTTCATTATATAGGTCTTGACTTCCGGCCAAGATGGCCACCACCTAGCTGTGCTGCAAATACCGGGGAAAGAAAGGCAAGACATTAAGGGCTTTCTGGGTCTTCTTGTCAGTGGGATGGCACAGTGGGGGGAAAAACAGGGAATTGTGGATCCCCTCTTGGGTGGGTAGACCACCCCCCTCCCACAAACAGCCGCTTTGCCATGTGCCTGCCACTGCTGTGCTCCAATTGTGTGCCCACCGCCGCTGCCTCTGCACTCTGATTGCACATTCAGTGGGCCCAGTTCCACAGGAAGGGCCACACAAGCCAAGACTGAGCCTCTCACTAGCTCTAGCTCAGGTGCCATCCCCTACCTCTGTCGCCGGCCATCCCACACACCCCTGTGGTGGGGGAGCACAGACTGTTTCTGGGTCCCAGTGTTCCCAGCAAGAGTTTGGGCAGCTTCAGGGCTTGGTACCTCAGTCCCCCTCCAAGCTAGAAGGCAGGCAGCTTTGGCGCATTACCACTTGAGAATTCAGGCAACGTTGGCGCCCCTGTCAGGCAGTAGATAGGTGGCTTTGGCAAATGAGAGCCAAAGCCCAGGCTGCTTGGCAACTGCCCCAAGCTGACTCTGATTCCCATTGCGCTAGAGCCCAGGCTGATCCACCCACCTACCTGCCCATACACTGTCATGGGCAGACCACAGCACAAAAGAAATAACATGAAAAATCAAATGTAAGAAAATCCAGTTAGATCACCCAGTCCTACAAGGAATACATCTAAACAAAACACAGAAGAGTCATTAGTATTAGAACATCAAATGGAAGCTATGAGCAATGCAACCCTGACCAACCTACTGCTAGAACTTGCAGGAAAGCAACAAAGGACTGGTAATTATGTGGATGCTACCATCACTAAGCTAGACAATTTGATAAGAAATTAGAAGGAGTTCAAAGAGAGTTAATAGATTGAGGGAGAGTGGAAAAAAAGAGGACCTTAAAAATCAGCTTGCCACACTAAATGAAGACATAAAGAAATGCAAGGATGAATTCCAAGAATCATCAAGAAAATCAGAAAATGATGTGAAAAGGGAACTTGACAGAGTGATGGAAATGATACATAGAAAAGTAGTAGAAAATGAAAACTTAATTGAACAAGTCCAAAACTCTCTAGAGGCTCTCAAGAATAGAGACAGTGAAGTGGAGGATAGAAACTCTTATATGGAAGACAAGATGGAAGAAACAGTTAGAGAGTTCAAAAATTTCAGTAATTTCAAAAGTTCCTGTGAACAGAACATGAGGGAATTGTGGGATACACTTAAATATAAGAATCATTGGAATACCAGAAGGAGAAGAATTTCAGACCAAAGGAATGGAGAACTTATTTAACAAAATAATTGAAGAAAACTTCCCCAGTCTCTTAAAACAAAGGCCCATCAAGATACAAGAAGCCAACAGAACTCCAAACAGACTGGACCAAAGGAGAAACTCTCCAAGACATAGTATCATTAAGACTCTAAACACCAAAGAGAAAATCCTAAAAGCAGCTATAGAAAAACAGCACACCACTTTCAAAGGAAACCCCATCAGAATTACTTCAGACTTCTCAATGGAAACCCTGAAAGCTAGAAGGGCCTGGAATGCAACCTTCCAAAGACTAAGAACCTGTGGCTTCCAATCCAAACTACTCTACCTGGCAAAAGTATCCCTCATAATAGATGGTGAAAGAACAACTTTCCATGACAAAACTCAGCTTTACAATTATATGAACACAAAACCAAACCTACAGAGAGTATTTTAGGAAATTCTCCACAGAGAAGAAACACATAACTAACCTCAATAGAAGCAGATAACAACAACCAAACCCAGAGTAGGCACAAAAAACTTCAAAGCCCATGAAAACACCAACATACATCTACCACCACAACATGACAGGGATCAAATCAAATCTCACCATCATTACCCTAAATATTAACAGCCTTAATTCACCCATCAAGAGACACAAGCTAACAGGATGGATCAAAAAATTAGACCCCTCAATCTGTTGCCTTCAAGAAACCCGCCTTACCACTAAAGACAGATTAAAGACAGAAAGGGTGGAAAACAATATTCTAAGCAAATGGGAATAAGAAACAAGCAGGTGTAGCTATATTAATATTGGATAAAATAGACTTCAAACCAAAAACAATCAAAAAAGACAAAGAAGGCTACTTCCTACTTATCCAAGGGAATGATCCATCAAGAGGATATTACAATCATAAATCTGTATGCACCAAACACAGGGGCACCAAAGTTCATAAAACAAAACCTACTTGACAATAAAACAGAAATAACCACCAACACAATCATAGCTGGGGACTTCAATACACTATTATCAGTAATAGACAGATCATCCAAACAGAAACTCAACAGGGCAGTAAGAGAGCTCAATAAAACCATAGATCACTTAGACCTAATGGACATCTACAGAACTTTCCATCCCAAATCCACAGACTACACGTTCTTCTCAGTAGCCCATGGAACATTCTCTAAAATAGACCACATACTGGGTCACAAAGACTGCCTCCACAAATTTAAGAAAATTGACATAATTCCTTGCATGATATCAGATCACAATGTTATATTGCTAGAAATCAACAACCAAAGACCCACCAAGAATCCCAACGGCACCTGGAAACTGAACAGCACCCTTTTAAACAATAACTGGATAGTGGATGAAATAAAAAAATGAAATTGCAAAATTCCTGGAATTGAATGACAATGAGAACACATCATACCAAAACTTATGGGACACAATGAAGGCAGTCCTCAGGGGAAAATTCATAGCACTCAATGCCTTCATAAAAAAGACAGAAAGATCCCAAATCAATAACCTAACCATCCACCTAGAAGCACTGGAAAAACAAGAAAAATCCAACCCAAAGAGCTCCAGAAGGAAAGAAATAATTAATATCAGAGCAGAAATTAATGAATTGGAAACCAAGGAAACAATTAAGACAATTGACAAAACAAAGAGCTGGTTCTTTGAAAAAATAAACAAAATTGACAAACCCCTGGCCAATTTGATTAAGCAAAAAATGAAGCTTCAAATTAACAAAATTCAAAATGAAAAAGGAGAGATCACAACAGACATAAGTGAAATTGGGAGAATCATCAGGACTTATTTCAAAAACCTCTACTCCACAAAACTGGAAAATATGGAAGAAATGGATAAATTCCTGGACGCATACCATCTATCAAAGCTAAACTCAGAGCAGATTAATCACCTCAATGAACCCATCACACTCATGGAGATTGAAAAAGTAATAAAAAAACCTCCCCAAAATGATTAGTCCAGGATCAGATGGCTTCTCAGCTGAATTTGATCCAACCTTCATGGAAGAACTCAAACCAATCTTCCTAAAACTGTGCCACACAATTGAAGAACAGGGAAAGCTACCCAACTCCTTTTATGAAGCTAGTATCACCCTAATCCCAAAACCAGGCAGAGATACCACAAGAAAAGAAAACTACCGTCCTATTTCCCTAATGACTTAGATGCAAAGATCCTGAACAAAATCCTTGTAAACCGAATCCAACAACACATCAAAAGCATTATCCACCTTGACCAAGTGGGATTCATCCCAGGAACACAAGGGTGGTTCAACATATGGAAATCTGTCAATGTAATACACCACATAAACAAGCTTAAACACAAAAACCACATGATCATTTCAATAGATGCAGAAAAGGCCTTTGACAAGATACAACATCACTTCATGATCAAAACATTGGAGAGAACTGAGATGGTTGGTTCATATCTTAACATAATAAAGGCAATATACAAAGCTCCAAAGGACCAAATAATACTTAATGGAGAGAGACTGGAGGAATTCCCATTAAGATCAGGAACAAGACAGGGATGTCCTCTCTCACCTCTGCTTTTCAATATAGTACTGGAAATCCTAGCTCAAGCAATAATACAGGAGAAGGAAATAAAAGGGATACAATTTGGAAAGGAAGAAGTTAAGTTAGCTCTATTTGCTGATGACATGATTGTATATGTAAGAGACCCAAGAGACTCCATCCCAAAACTCCTAAAGGTGATTAACTCCTATAGCAAAGTAGCAGGATACAAAATCAAGGCAAAAAAATCGGTAGCATTTCTATATGCAAATGACAAAGATACAGAGAAAGAAATAAGGGACATAGTCCCATTTTCAATAGCAACAACAGCAACAAAATAAAATACCTTGGAATAATGTTAACCAAGGAAGTGAAAGATCTATACAATGAAAACATAAAAACACTCAAAAAAGAAATTGAGGAGGACTTCAGAAAATGGAAAGACCTCCCATGCTCCTGGATAGGCAGAATTAACATTGTGAAGATGACAATCCTACCAAAGGCAATATATAGATTTAACACAATTCCAATTAAAATCCCTACAGTGTTCTTCACAGAGATAGAAAAAATGATCTCAAGTTTCATATGGAAAGGCAGAAGGCCTCACATATCCAAACATATCCTCAGCAAAATAAATACCTCTGGTGGCATCACCATACCTGATCTAAAGCTATATTACAAAGCCATAGTAATAAAAACAACATAGTACTGGCATAAAAACAGGAATATAGACCAATGGAATAGACTTGAGGACCTAGACTTTGGGTCAAGCAACTATAGCTACTTGATATTCGACAACGGTTGGAAAAATATAGGCTGGAAAAAAGATAGCATCTTCATTATATAGGTCTTTCACATCCTTGGTTAATGTTATTCCATGGTATTTAATTTTTTTTTGTTGGTATTGAAAATGGGACAGCCTCACTGACTTCTTTTTTGTATGTTTGTCCTTTGCATATAGGAAAGTTACTGAGTTTTGTTCATCGATTTTTTTATCCTGCCACTTTGCTAAAGGAATTTATCACCTTTAGAAGTTTTGAGATGGAGACTTCTGGGTCAGTTATATATATGATCATGTCATCTCTAAATAGAGATAACTTGACTTCTTCCTTTCCTATTTGAATCCTGTTTTATTTCTTTCTTATTGCTTGGGCTAGTACTTCTAGTACTATGTTGAAGAGCAGTGGTAAGAGTGGGCACCCCTGTCTTGTTCCTGATCTCAGTGGGAACGCCTTGACTGTTCCCCCATTAAGTATTATTTGGGTTTTATGAGCTTTATTTATAGCCCTTATTGTGTTGAGATACAAACCATCTATGCCTATTATTTACAATTTTTTGATCATGAAATGGTGTTGTATGTTGTTAAAGGCCTTCTTTGCATGAATTGAGATGATCATGTGTTTCTTATAGTTCAGTTTATCAATGTGGTGTATTATTTTGACTGATTTCTGTATGTTAACCCATCCCTGCATCACTGGGATAAAGCCTACTTGATCAAGGAGAATAATGTTTTGTTGTGTTGTTGAATTCAATTTGTAAGGATTTTGTTCATTAGAGATATAGGCCTATAGTTTTCTTTCCTTGTTGCAGCTCTGTCTGGTTCTTGTATTAGGGTAAAGCTAGCTTGTTACCTGGTCTTTGATTATGTTGAACAGTTTGAGAAGAATTGGTTTCAGTTCTTTTATGAAGGTTTGATAAACAGTTGAGAAGCCATCTGGTCCTGGACTTTTCTTTTGGGGGAGGTTTTTCATTACCCTTTCAATCTCCATGGATGTGATAAGTTTGTTTAGGAGATTAATCTGCTTTGACTTTAGTTTTTGTAGGTAGTATGTGTCTAGGAATTCATCTATTTATTTCAGATTATTTAATTTTGTGGAGTAGAGGTTTTGGAAGTATTCCCTGATGATTCTTACAATTTCATTATTGCCTGTTGTGATCTCTTCCTTTTCATTTCTGATTTTGCTAATTTGAGACCTCTCTCTCTCTCTCTCTCTGTCTTTTGCTTGATCAATTTGGCCAGGGCTTTGCCAATCTTGTTTATTCTTTCAAGGAACCACTCTTCATTTCATTGATTTTTAAAATTGTTTTCTTAGTTTCTAATTCATTAATTTCTGCTTTAATCTTATTTCTTTCTGTCTGGAGCTCTTTGGGTTGGAATCTTCTTGTTATTACAGTGCCTTTAGATGGACAGTCAGGTTACTGATTTGGAAACTCTCTGTCTTTGTAAAATACTAGGAAAATTTTCAAATTATTATTTTTTTACTTCTTCCATGACCCATTCATTGTTCAAAGTGTGTTGTCTAATCTCTAGGAGCTGGTGAAGTTCTTGATGTGTTTCTTTTGTTAATTTCTAGCTTGAAAGCATTGTGACCTGACATGATGCAGGAAGTTACTTCAGTTTTCTTGGCTTTATGAAGGCATGCTTTATGGCCCAATATATGGTCAATTTTGGAGAAGGTTCCATGGTCTGCTGAGAAGAATGTATATTTTGTAGAGTTGCAGTAGAAAGCTCTGTAGATATCTGTTAGGTCTATTGATCTATGAGGTTGTTGAGCTCTATTATTTTCTGTTGATTTTCTGCTTGGATGATCTCTCTATTGATTATAGTGGAGTATTAAAGCCTCTGACTATGACTGTATTGGTGTTTATTTCTGTTTAATTGTAGAATAGATTTTGTTTTATAAACTGTGGTGCCCTGTGTTTGGCACATATCTATGATTGGAATATGTTCCTGTTGGATTATTCTCTTGATGAGTTAGAAGTGGCCTTCTTTGTTCTTTTTGGTTACTTTTGGTTTGAAGTCTATTTTATCAGATATTAATATAACAACCCCCACTTTTTTCTTATTTCCATTTGCTTGGAATATCATTTTCGAACCTTTCACCCTGGGGAGGTGTCTATCTTTAGTGGTGAGGTGGGTTTCTTGAAGACAGCAGATAGAAGGGTCCAGTTTTTTGATCCACCCTGATGACCTGTGTCTTTTGATGAGTGAGTTAAGACCCTTAATATTTAAAGTTATTACTCTAAGGTTTGAAATAATCCCTGCCATGGTGATGTGTTTTATGGGGTTTGGTGCTCTCTTGAGTTTTGTACTTTTGAGCCTGGTTTATTTTGGTTATTGTGATCTTCTTCTTGTTGCCTCTTGAGATTGGTTGTTTGACTGTTCTGTGTGGAGTATTCCCTCAAGTATTCTCTGTAGGTTTGGATTTGTGGTCAGATAATCATAGAGTTGACCTTTTTTCATGGAAAATTTTTATTTTACCATCTATTAGGAGGAATACTTTTGCTGGGTATAGTAGCTTGGGTTGCAAGCCACAGTTTTTCAGATTTTGAAGTGTTACATTCCAGGCCCTTCTGGTTTTCAGGGTTTCCACTGAGAATTATATTGTAATTCCAATGGGATTGCCTTTGTATATTGTGAATTGCTTCTCTCTTGCTGCTTTTAAAACTTTCTCTTTGTTCTCATTGTTAAGAGTTTAAACTATGATGTGTCTTGAAGAGTTTCTTCTTTGGTCCTGTGTAGTGTTCTGTGGGCTTCTTGTGTCTGGTTAGGCTCTTCTTTGTGAGATGTGAAAAAATTTCTTCAATAATTTTGCTGAATATGTTCTCTATTCCTCTGACTGGATTTCCTCTCCTTCTAGTATCCCCATCATCTGGATGTTTGTTTGTTTTAGGGTATACCACAGTTCCCTTGTATTCTGTTCACTTGATTTTTTTTTGAACTTAGTAAAGTTTTTGGCCTCCTGATTAATTTCTTCTGCCTTATCTCCCAGGTCAGAGGTTCTGTCTTCCACATGAATAACTCTGTTGGTGAGGGGTTCTAGAGAGGTTTTTATAATTTCTATTTGATTTTTGTTTTCTGTTGTGTTATTTTGCATTATGTCCATCTCTTTTTTGATGTACAATTTCAATTTGAGTTCTGATTTTCTTGATGTTTCCTGTAGTTAATTCTTGCATTTGATCAAGTCTTCATGAAGCTTAATCAACTGGTTGTTGAGGTCTTCCATTTCTTGACTTACCTTCAATTTATTCATATCTCTTTGGAGGATTGTAATGTTTTCTTCAATCAAGTTAAGCCTACTATCAAAAGCTGAATGCTTTAGGAGATGATTCTGTTCAATTTCATTGATACGATTGTTGGCTTTTGATAATTTGCTTCTAGTTCAGCATTATTTATTTATTTATTTGAGAGAGAAAGAGGCATTGAAAGAGGGAGAGAATGGACATGTCAGGGCCTCCAGCCACTGCAAATGAACTCCAGATTCATGTGCCCCACTGTGCATCTGGCTTATGTGGGTCTTGGAGAGTGGAACCAGGATCCTCTGGCTTCACAGGCAAATGTCTCAACTGCTAAGCCATCTCTCCAGCCCCAGCATATTTTTTTAAAAATCAGGGTCTTATTGGTTGGTGTGTTTTCACTTTGGGAATGAATTTCTGTTGATTTCTCTATGATTTCGTTGGAGGCTTCCATTGCAGGACTAGGCATCCTTGGTGGAGATTTCTCAGTTTTCTGACTTTCATTGGCTTTTTTGCATTGTTGTTTACCCTTTTTAGGGAGACTCTTTAGTTTACTGAGGAGGAAGCAAGTTTTTGTTCTTTGTCCTATTCACCCTCTGACTGAGGTGAGCAGAGATGTTGGCACCTAGTGGCCAGTCAGGATACCAGAGCAAAAGGCCACATTCCACAGCTTACACAGGGACCAGGCCACCCCAAGTAAGCAAGGCACAATGAGACTTACCAGGTCCAGGGAACTGGGAGGAGCGAGGGAATGGGGATATCTCCTACTTTGTACCATGCCTGCCAACACAGATCAGCACAAGCAACCCAGACTGGGGAGGTGGGAGGAGCCCGGAGATGGGGAAAAACCAACTAAAAGCCTGCTTTCATTTACAGGAGATGACCAAAGCCTGTTCCTCTCTCAGCTGGTATTTCGACGCTTTGAAAATTTTTTTTTTTGTGTGTTTGGTTTTTGGAGGCAGGGTCTCACTCTATCTCAAGCTGACCTTTAATTCACTATGTAGCCTCAGGGTGGCCTCAAACTCACAATAATCCTCCTACCTCTGCCTCCCAAGTGCTGGGATTAAAGGCATGCATCACCATGTCCGGCAGCTTTTTATTTTATTTTATTTTATTTTATTTTATTTTATTTTATTTTATTTTTTACTGTTAGTCAATTAATGGCTTTTCATTGAACTTCATGGATTCTCTCTAGAAAAGCAGAAAAATAAATAAGAAATGAATAACCAATACTTATTAAAAGTTTCAACTATTTTTAATTCTATCAATAGAATGTTGACAATTAGACCAATTGTGTCATAGCAAATGTTTGACTTGCAAATGCTAAGCATGTCCAAGTACTTATATGTACCTAGTACCAAGCAAAGTATTGTTCATGGAGGTGCTTAGTCCTTTTAGCAACTTGGAGGCAGGTACCATTATTATTTTTATTTCACAGGGGAATAGCACTCTACTTTTTCCTATCTGTGGAACGGTGAGTTCAAGTTTTGAGTTAAGCACAATTGTATAAAGTAGCAAGTAAATCCCCTCCATCTTTCCTTACCTTCCTCCCTCTTTCCTTTGCTTCGTCCCCTCCCCTTTTTGTGTGACAAGCCCAATACATTGGCCCTTTTTTAAAAAATTTATTTATTTATTTATTTGAGAGCGACAGACACAGAGAGAAAGACAGATAGAGGGAGAGAGAGAGAATGGGTGCGCCAGGGCTTCCAGCCTCTGCAAACGAACTCCAGACGCGTGTGCCCCCTTGTGCATCTGGCTAACGTGGGACCTGGGGAACCGAGCCTTGAACCGGGGTCCTTAGGCTTCACAGGCAAGCGCTTAACCGCTAAGCCATCTCTCCAGCCCACATTGGCCCTTTTTTATGTGAGAGAGGGTGTGCGAGCATGCGTGCTTGTGTGTACGCACGAGAGAGAGGGGGGGGAGGGAGGGAGGGAGGGAGGGAGGGAGGGAGGGAGGGAGAGAGGAGAAAATTGGCATGCCGAGGACTCTAGCCACTGTCATTGAACTCCAGATGTGTGCATCATCTTTTGTGCATGTGCAAACTTGTGA
Organism: Jaculus jaculus; assembly: GCF_020740685.1. NCBI lineage: Eukaryota > Metazoa > Chordata > Mammalia > Rodentia > Dipodidae > Jaculus > Jaculus jaculus. The sequence goes on along the minus strand of NC_059104.1, from coordinate 15,892,614 downwards.
GCTTGTGTCACCTTGTGTGTCTGGATTACGTGGGATGTGGAGATTACTTACACTATGGGTCCTTAGGCTTTGTAGGCAAACACCTTAACTGCTAAGGCATCCCTCCAGCCCCTTTCCTTTCTTTTTCATGTGGATAACTCATAAACAGGTATATGGAACCTGAATGTATGACTACACTGGCATGGTGCTATGGAGTGCTAATTTGCCACATGATTTTTATAAAATTGCATCTTATTTAAAGTAATAATATTAACATTCTGTTATCATGTGCATTTCTTATTTATTCAGCACTGGCTGACTGAGTTTCAGTTGTTAAATTTTACTCTGCATGTAGTAGAGAAATGCTTCGTTATCTTATTACATAAATTACTCAACATAATTGAATGTGGCAATTTTGCTTTCTATAATATTTGGTACTAGATTAGAAAGATGATTTCTGCTCAGAATTCATAGTGTATCCTAGAACTTTTAAAAACTCACAGCTGTGCGCAACTTTGGAGGTGCATTTCCACCGAAAAGGAGCAGTTGGTTTTTGAACGTATGCTCATTTAAATATTTCCTACTGCAAGTCATTTCCATGGACGTGTTTTAGCTACTGAGTCATGCTCCTAAAATGTCAAGTGTAATTATCCGAGTTAGCAATGACTGGAAAAACTTTCCGCTCAATATTTTCCTTAGGAAAGAAGAGACTTTTTTTTCGGCCTCGTTTGAGCTCAGTAGCTTGTGGCTTTGGGGTTTCTAGCTGCCCGCTGCTTCCACAGAACAGGATGCTGGCAAAGTCGCAGAACATGTCTGCTCTTCAGTAGCTTCTGCTAGTTAGCCCTGCATTAAAGCTGCACATGATGCAGGCAGACTCTGTCAGGCTTGTCCTAGGATGGACAAGTCTACTTCCCTTTCAGGATTCTGTACCTACCTGGAACTCCTCTCCAGCTAGTCTCTGGACCCACTTAAGGGACACGCAGACTAAGGATGGTTAGAGGTTGTCTATAAATTCTGCCCCATTAAGCCTGCATCTCTAAGGAGAGTTCTTGATGATTTATACCCACATCTCTGCTACAGGTTGTTTCAATACATTTATTTTAATTTATTTATTAGGGACAGGGTAGGGAGAGAGAGAGAGAGAGAGAGAGAGATTGAGTAATAATGGCTGCACCAAGGCCTCTAGCCATTGCAAATGAACTCCAGTTGCATGCACCACCTTGTGCATCTGGTTTACATGGGACCTGGAGAATAAAACCTGTGTCCTTGGCCTCACAGGCAAGCTCCTTAACTGCTGCTGAGCCACATGCATGCTCAAAACACCACACACACACACACACACACACACACACATGCAAGCCTCCCCCACACAATATATGCTCCTATTCCATGTCTCTTTATTTGCTTCGTACACCTATGAGAAATGTCATTAAAGGAGAAAGTCCTACTGATAACACAAGAAGTTGGCCAATGTGCCAGATCAGCCCTGGAGCTCATGACCAGGAGTCCACACCTCTTGAGACCAGATCCTGCTGCTCAGACGAAACACTCGCCAATGAACACTCTCAGCAAATCCATCCCTTCCGTTCACTTGGGTTTCTGAGTCTTGGCTGTGTTGTCAGCCCTTGACTTTTTGCTGGAATGATGTTGAACCCTGCAATTCATTTTGACATCGGGGGCATGGTGATTCTGGCAGTTGCTAAAAGTATACAGGGCCATGAAGGCAGTGTCTTAATGATTTAAGACAAGAATCCTTTATTCCTAAAATAACTCTGCTCACTAATGTGATCACGGAGCTCAATTCTAGTTTGACAGAGGTTTCAAAATAGAACTTCATGAGGGAAAACTGTAGTTAGATATTCATGGGTAATATCCTATGTTTGTGAAGCAGAATGTTAATGAGGAGGAGTATTGATTTTATTTTAGTTTCATTATACTACACTTGATGTTATGCTTGCTGCAAATTGTAAAGCGGTCTCTTGTTACTCTCCCCTCTTCTTGCTAAGTACCTGTTTTGAATAAAGACGTGGAATTCTTTGTAATATGCAACAGACATTAGCCAGGTATAAAATACCTGTAGTAAGTGAGTAAGCAAACAAGATCTTTAACAAAATTCCTCTTACTGGCGTTTAGTTGCAAAATGATGTTATTGTCTTACACTCTTTAAAATTATTTATATATTATTTTATTATGTGTATATGTGTGTCTGTGTGTGTGTGTGTGTGTGTGTGTGTGTGTGAGAGAGAGAGAGAGAGAGAGAGAGAGAGAGAGAGAGAGAGAGAGAGAGAGAGAGAGCGCAACCTCAAGGCATCTGCCCTGCCTTATCTTCTTTGAGATAGGAGCTCCTTTATGATTGTTTTAAAATATGTTTTATTTAGTTATCTATTCATTTATTTGAGAGAGAAAGAGGGAGAGAGATAGAGAGAGAGAGAGAGAGAGAGAGAGAGAGAGAGAGAGAGAGAGAGAGAGAGAGAATGGGCATGCCAGGGCCTCCAGCCACTGAGAATGAACTCCAGATGCATGCGCCTCCTTGTGCATCTGGCTTACATAGGTCCTGGAGAATTGAACCAGGATCCTTTTGACTTGGCAGGCAAACGCCTTAACTGCTAAGCCATCTCCCCAGCCCTTATGATTGTTTTTGCTCCTGCAAATGTCAGTCTAGCTGGTCTATAAGATTGAGGATTCCCCTGGTTCTGTCTCCCATCCCTATAAATGCATTGGGATTGCAAACGCAGGAACCACTTTGCATTTGGCTTTACACGGTGCTGGGAGGATTAAACTCAGGTCAGCAGGCTTGCAAGCAAGCATCTTCAAATGCTGAACTGTCTCCACAGCTCCTCCTTGCCTTGATTCAGAAGGCACTCTTCCTGAACTGAGGACATCTGTGAGATGAAGTTTCAAAATAGAACATCAGAAACATCTCAGGCCCAGCCACACCATTTTAAGTCATTACCTTTCCTTTTAAAAATCTTATGTAATTTCTTTCTTCATCCAGACATTTGGCAATCAAGGATTTCTATTTTCTGGAGGACAGCTTGTTGCCACGAGTCTTCTCCTGGGTGAATTAGACAAGTGAGAAAGTGGACAGAGAGAGAGAGAGAGAGCTGGTTCTCAATGGCAATGGAAATGAGGGTGGGATATGGCTCTGTTCTTTTTCTGTCCCCAAATGTTGTGGATAACAACAATCATTTTGATAGCTTTCATTTTCTTGGAAAATAATTGAATTGAAAACACGAGCTTGGAAATGACACAGTGCTGTTAGAGCCTTGGGGGGAAACTTGTGCAAAAGTTGGTGTTTCTCCCACCATCACTATTGTGTGGTCCAGCATCACATTTGGTGAGAAGGACTGAATTGACATACGTGGATTTCTACTACAGTCACATCCCTGGGCCAGTTACCTGGAGACACTTAGCTGCTTGATCTGGGAGATTGTAGGAAGGACAATGATCTCCGCTTTGTTCTGTGAGTACCTGGCTGGTGTTTTTTTTTTTTTTTGGCCTTCTGTCCCAGTCCTAATAGCTGTGCCTTTCCCCTATCCTTTACAAGATAAAAGCACCTCTGAGCACATCTGCTGCCTGCCCCTTTTCATCTGGAGGTTCAAATGGGCTGGGCTTTGGGTTCTGTCACTGTCTCCATGGCCACATCTTAAAAAAGAAAATTCTCCTTCTAGAAGCAATGCTGACCCACACTACAACATAGGTGGATTTCACTGATATTATCCTTAGTGAAGTAAGCCAGATGCACAAAAGACAGCAGTCAAATTCGTAGAGACATAAAAGCAGATTGGTGGCTGCCAGGGGCTGGCTGTGGGGAAGGACAAGAGGAGTTGTTCCTTAAGGAGAATAGAGTTTTGGTTCTGGAAATGACAGTGGTGATGACTGTAGAACACGTGAGTATATTTAATGCTAACAACCTGTGTATATACTTAAGCATGCTTAAGATGGTAAATTAATGTTAGGTGTGTTTTTTTACTGCAATTAAAAAACAATTAAAAATCATTTTTCATGCTGTTTATTATACTTAGATCTTTGTTTCCCTAACTAGTGTAACTTTTTTTAAAATTGCTAACTATAAAACTAATCCACCCATGTACTCAAATACCCAATTTATATCCTCTTTTTCTCTCACCTCACACATCTGATCTGGCCACAAATACTAGTGATTTATTTTATTTTATTTTTTTCACTCATATATATATCTACCTTGGCCATGATTCTCAGGCTTTGCTACAGTGTCCTTAGAGACCCCTGAGTAGACCTTAGTACACATTTACAATCCACATCCTTTTCACCCATTTTTTTTTTTTTTTTGTTTTCCCTCTGCCTGTAACTTTCTTGGCACTCGATCACTATGCTGGCCTGCTGATATTTCAGGTCTCTTTGCAAAGATCACATCACAAAGAGGGCCTCTCTCCCCATCCATTTAAAAATTTTAAATACTTATTTAAATTTTATTTGGCATACAATGTTTAAATGTATTATAAAATACAGTATGCGTATTAGTCAGGGTTCGCTAGAGGAATGAATCCAATGGGATGGGTATATGTTGTTAAGGGAATTAATTAGATTGGCTTATATGATATAGGGATGGCAATTCAACACAGGTAGCCTGGAGGATGGAGGTTGAGGACCTGAGAGGTACTCAGTCCATGAGCTGGATGCTTCAACAGGACTCATGGGGAGCCACTGGTCTTTAGCCCACACTGGAAGACTGCAGAAGCTCAGCAGAGATGTCCATGAAGGATGGTACCAACAGGGTAAATGCCCTCCACAGCAAGGAGCAAGGGCAGCCAGGCAGAAACACTGCTTTCTTCTGGAACTTCCTTATGTGTAGGCAGCCTCTACTAACATAGAGTGGATAACCACTCTGGAAGGTCTTTCTCCCTCAGTTAATCCTTTCTGAAAACACCCTCACAGACCTGTGAGGTCTTGCCTAAGGAGGCGAGTCTCTTTACTTGATTCCTGATCTGGTCAAGTTGATGATAAAAATTAATGGTCACAACATGACCTTTGGATACAAATGTATATTACGGGTAATGGTAAAATTTGGGTCCTTAGCATGTCCATTTCCTCAAACACTACTCATTTTTTTGTGTGTTAAGACTTCTATACATTTTCTAATTTTAAAAAATTATTTATTTATGAGAGAGAGAGAGAGACAGAGAGAGAGACAGAGAGAGAGAGAGAGAGAGAGAGAGAGAGAGAATGGGCTCACCAGGGCAAAGCAAATGAACTCCAGATGTCCAGATGCATGCGCCACCTTGTTCATCTGGCTTACATGGGTTCTGGGGAGTTGAGCCTAGGTCCTTAGGCTTTGCAGGCAAGTTGCTTAACCGCTAAGCCATCTCTCCAGCCCTCTTCTACGCATTTTGAAGTACATAACAAATTGTTGTTGACTATATGTATCTTTTTGTGCTGTAGCTAGACCTACTCCTTGATGCAATGAATCGATGAAAAAATGAGGTATATGTGCACAGTAGGGTAGTATTCAGCTGTAAAAAGAATGAAATCATGCCATTTGTGGCAACATGAGTGCACAGAACTGAAGGACATCATGTTAAATGAAATAAACTAGGTGCTGAAAGAAAATACAATACATGTTTTCACTTTTTCTTTTTTTTGTGGAAGCTAAAAGGGCAGATCTCACAGAAAAGGAGAGATAATGGTTACTTTCTTTTAACATATCCCTTCTCCCACTTCTCTCATTTATCCTGCCATTCTTGATCTCACCTCTTTGTACTCTATAGCAACTTTATTACATTCTTGCCTATTTTTAAAAAAAGTTTTATTTTTTATTTATTTGAGAGCAGCAGACAGAGAGGGAAAGAGGCAGATAGAGAGAGAGAATGGGTGCGCCAGGGCCTCCAGCCACTGCAAATGAACTCCAGACGCGTGCACCACCTTGTGCATCTGGCTAACGTGGGACCTGGGGAATCGAGCCTCGAACTGGGGTCCTTAGGCTTCTCAGGCAAGCGCTTAACTACTAAGCCATCTTTCCATTTTTTATTCTTGCTTATTTTTGTTACATGTATTCATTATACATAGAGTACTCTATTTCATTAGGACATTTTCATACAAGTAAGTATATAATGTGCTTTGAGTACATTCCTCTTATAGTTCCTTTCCTTCCTCACTCCCACACCGCCTCCCGTCAGTTCCCATTGTTTCCCTGGATAGTTTTGTTTCTATTTTCATGTCAGATATACATAATTATTCCCCATTTTCAAAAGAATTATCTATCTATCTATCTATTGATCTATCTATCTATCTATCTATCTATCTATCTATCTATCTATCTATCAATCTATCTATCTATCAAGATATATAGGAGAGAAACAGAGAGAATGGGCATGCCAGGGCCTCTAGTCACTGCAAATGGACTCCAGATGCATGTGTATCTGGCTTTACATGGGTCCTGGGTAATCGAACTCAGATTATTAGGTTTTGCAGGCAAGAATCTTAACCACTTAACCATCTCGCCAGCCTTTATAACCCATTTTTGTTATTATTGACTCTCCTATAGGAGAATATCAGCTATGTGAGGGCAAGAATCTCATCTGTACCATCGCCTCAGTTTCCTGACACCTGGTAGAAAATATAGTAGATAATCAATAAATTTAATGAATTAAACATATGTTACAAAAGGGCTTAATTAGATAGGCTTATATGATATAGAATGGGTAATCTACCAAAGGCATTTTTTCTTTATTTATATAATTTAGAAATAATTTCTTTTGGGATTAGAGAGATTGCTAAGTGGTTAAAGGTTCTTGTTTACAAAGTCTGACAGCCTGAGTTTGATTCCCTGGCACCTACATAAAATCAGATGCATAAAGTGGCACAAGTACCTGGAGTTTGTTTGCAACAGGAGAAGGCCCTGGCATACTCATTCTCTCCCTCACCCTCTCTTTCTTCCTTTTTTTCCCCTCTTAAATAACTAAAAAATGATTTCTTACAATTTGATCTATTACAAGTTAATTATAGCATTGCAAAACCACAGGTCCAAAGAAATTATGAATTGTAGCTTGCATCAAAGGTACTTTAAATATGGGATCATAATAATTCATGCTAAAGCTGAAGTAATTTGCTTTAAAAGTACTAGCTTAGGACCAGCCAGTCTCCACCGTGGATGCTGGAGAAGGCTAACTTGTCTGTAGCATGACTACATTGAGTTTTTTTTACTGGGAAATTGTGATAATAGTCATCCCATCCATTTTTGGACTAGTTACAAAGGCCATGTGTTTCTCTATATTACTGATAGAGTGCTTCAACCTTTGCAAAGTGTTTTCACATTTATGCCTCATATCATTCTGGCAAAGTAGGTATGATTATGTACCTTTTACAGAAAAAGAACCCCACTTCCAGGTTTCCAGAGTGAGTGCATGGCTTAGGTGAGATGCAGGCTGCAGCCCACTTTCTAGTGAGTCTCTTATTCTTCTGTGGCATAATGATGTTTCTCCCCTCACTGCTTGGCAATAAAGACCATTTCAGCATTCTAAATGCTCGAAAATTATGCCCTTACCATGACTTTTAATTGCCATAATATTGTGTGTGTGTGTGTGTGTGTGTGTGTGCACGTTCATGCCCATGTGTGAAGACCAGAAGTCAGATTTGTTTCTTCTCCAGTTTATAGAAGCTGGGCCTCTCATTTGAACCCAGAGCTCATGGATTTAGCTAGCTGAGCGAGGCAGTGTGTCCCAGAGATCCCGTCTCTTCCTCCCAAGTGCTACAATCACAGGCAGGCTGCCACACTCACCGAGCATTTATGTGAGTGTGGGCACGGAGGTTCTGAGTTTCAGTCTTCCATGCAGCAACTGTTTGGTCCACTGAGCCATCTCCCCAGTCCTAAGTCATGACAAAATTTACCTTTATCAATCTGGTGTTTTCTTCTTATTACATGAATGGAGCAAACATCTAGATGGGATGAAACCCACAAATTTGCACATTCCATATTATTTTTCCAGTGGTAGCCATTCAACTCCATGATTTTTTTTTTTTTATCTTGCTGGAATTTAGAGATGGAGGAGATAAAGCTGCTTGAAATGATGTAGGTTTCTAATTTAAATCCCTGTCTTTTTTGTTTGTTTGTTTTTTGTTTGTTTTTGAGCTCAGGCTGACCTGGAATTCAATATGTAGTCTCAGGGTGGCCTCAAACTGACGGCTATCCTCCTACCTCTGCCTTCCGAGTGCTGGGATTAAAGGCGTGCACCACCATGCCTGGCTTAAATGCCTATCTTTTTTTTTTTTTTTTTTTTTGCTTGCCTCCAGTGAACATGCTTTTGGTCATGAGAAAGTATTTACCATGTATTTATTCACATGTACAGAACCCATCTTCTCTTTCTAAATTGGGTAGGTTGCTAAAATAAAAGAGGAGTGGAGTAAGTCTAAGTAACATTATATATTAGATGTATGTGTTAATGGGTATGTGTAAGTGTCTATGTATATGTGTGTGGAGATGTATGTAAATGTTTGTGAGTGCTTTTATGCATGTATATTAATTTGCATCTATAATACATGTGCACATACATGTGTGTAATATCTGTGTACATAGCTCTGTGTGTAGGCTTTTATATGTACATATACATATAGTTTTTTTTCTCACCTGGTAATAAGCAAACTTGTTTCTTTTTCCTAGAGCCACTATCTCTCATATGTAAATGAAAGCAGATTAAGGGGTTTCCTTTGTGAAAATGGAAGGATCAGGCTGGAGAGCTGGCTTAGCAGTTAAGCTCTTGCTTGTGAAGCCTAAGGACCCCGGTTCAAGGCTCGGTTCCCCAGGTCCCACGTTAACAAGATGCACAAGGGGGCACACATGTCTGGAGTTCGTTTGCAGTGGTTGGAGGCCCTGGTGTACCCATTCTCTCTCTCTCTCTCTGCTTCTTTCTCTTTCTGTCTTGCTCTCAAATAAATAAATAAATAAAAATGACCAAAAAAAAAATTTAAAAAAGAAAAGAAAATGGAAGGATAAAGGAGAGATGCTCAGAGCCTAGAGAATGCATGCCGCCTTGTGGAGCTATCCATAGTTCACACTCTCAGGAAGGTAGAGAGAGCTCTTGGGGTTTGGTTAGAATTTGCCTGCCTCTGCTCTTGTACTGGTGAGGGTCCTGGAAGAGACAGTACACGCGATTGAACATTTCCCGAGCTTGCCTTTGCTATGTTTTCTCCTGCTAAGACTTACGGCACACATCCTCAAGTTTAAACTTGGCCGCGCATTGTTATGCGTTCGGTGTTTGTTCTGTGGCTGGGTCTTGAAAGTTTGATGCGATTCAAAGTTATGACTGGATGCCTTTTCACCAAGGAGACCTTTGTTGTATGGGAATGAAACAACTGAGGGCTTAAAGCTTCATCTGAAATATCTATCTGTAAAGATGTTTGAGAATCCAAGCAAATTACATACATCAGGATCACCACTTCCATTATTTCTGGCTCTGTGGGAGAATGTGTAAAACACTTCTCAGAGGGAAGCTGTGATTTCTTTCCTCCCCTGAAAGTTACTTCAAATATCTTTTTCTAATCAGACTCTCTGGTAGATAAGTCTCTGTCCTATTTTTAGGTCTCTGTGTGTGTGAGTACACATAACTCTTGGCATAGCTTCTTCACCTTTCTTCACAATGTTCTGGTGGAACATGTTTTTACTTCATTGTCCTTTATGTTCAAAGGCGATGGCTCTGTGATGATGCTGGCACATGGGAGGATGTGATGGAAGAGGCCCGGTGTGATTAATAGTTTGTCAGTATAATTTGCTGTGAAAACTGTTTCTGGCACAAGGTTCTCCTTAGCTGTGGATGAGGCCTGATTTACTGAGGGCCCAGCATCTCATTCTCCCATCTACTCACTCCTGAATCTGCTGGGGAGACACCCTGGCCTTGAGCCTGGGCAATGGAAGCCTCTCGTCAGTGTTTTTCAGTGAGGAGCATACGTTTTGAGGTGGCTGGCTGCTAGAAAACATTTGTGCTCTCGTCCTTACTTGCCTCAACTCTGTTTACCTTGTAGCAGTTTTTGTGATATCACGTTTCCACCCTGTATTGTGCTAAGTGCCAATGTTTTGCTGAAAATACTACTTATAAACAGATCAGATAATTAATATCATGAATAATTGTCATGTGTGGATTAATAAGGCCCAGTCTTCTTACTAATGAATCTCATTTATACTTTATGAGAAAGGTAAAGAGGAGAAATTGAGACTCCAAGTACTGAGCAATTTTTTAAAATTTTATTTATTTGAGAGAGAGAGAGGGGGAAAGAGACCAAGAGGAAGGGAGGGGGAGGGAAGGAGGGAGGGAGAGAGAGAGAGAGAGAGAGAGAGAGAGAGAGAGAGAGAGAGAGAGAGAGAGAGGGAGGGAGAAAATGGACGCATCAGGGCCTTCAGCCACTGCAAATGAACTCCAGACACATGTGCCACCTTGTACATATGACTTACATGGGTCCTGGGGAATCATTTGCAGGCAAATGCCTTCACTGCTAAGCCATCTCTCCAGCCCTATACCAAGCAATTTTATCAAGGTTTTTTTTTTTTTTTTTTTTTTTCCTCCAGGTAGTAAGGGACAGAGCTGAATCAAGATCCCCGTGACTCCAAGGCCCATGTTTTCCGTGACATGACCCTGTGCCCCATGGCTTCATACTGGGTTATGCGAAGCCTTCTGGTGTCTGATTGTTGGATGTGAGGCTCTTCGACAAGCGTGATTCAGTGGTTCTCAGTTTGCAATGTCTTATTTGTGTCTGATCGCAACTCCTTTGCCACGCTGTGGCTTTAATTCTGTAGCTGGCCTTCGGTAGGGAGGTCAGTGCCATGCTGCCCTTCTTTCCATCCTGCTGGAAGATCATTTGCTTTCCTGACTTGCTTTGCCTATTCTGTATTTACCCACCAAAGGCCAGAGAATTTGCTAGCCAAGGAGCTGGATTAAATGGCAATTTCCTTCTCTTCATTTATTTATGAACATCTGTTAGTGAAATTACATTCTCCAAGCAGAGACTGGTATCTTTTGTCAGTCCCCTTTTTTCTTTTTAAAAAATGAATTGCCAAATTTTAGCTATTGTAATTCTCTTCATTTTATTTGTAGAGACCATATACACATAACGACTTATGGGTATAGAAAACTGCACTTACATTTTCATTGCTGGGACCAAACATCCAAGTAGAAGTAGTTTATGAAAGGAAAGGGTTTATTTCTAGTTTGTAGTTTCAAGTGGAAGTTTAACTATAGTGGAAAAAAGCGTAGCGCAGCAGGATGCTGGATCACATCATCACATCTTACCTTACTAGCAGGGAAGAAGCAGTAAGAGAGAGCTCACTCATTCTGGCAAGGAGTGGGGGTTAAAATTCCAAGGCCTCCCCCACCATGACACACCTTCTCCAGCAAGGCTCCACCTCCCAAAGTCTTCACCAACTGGGGACAAAATATGAGGTTTAAGCATAGACATATTCAAACAACCACAAGACCTACTTGCAAATGTGTCTATATTATATGTTCCCTAAAGTGGGGGACTTAGGGAGAGTGTCTTATATCTTGATGTAGAGCTGAGGTGATAATTCATAACCATCTTTAAATTTTAATTTAATTTTAGTTATTTGAGGGAAAGAGAGATAAAGAAAGAGATAGAAAGGGGGAGAGAGAGAGAGAGAGAGAGAGAGAGAGAGGGAGAGAGAGAGGAGAGAATGGGTGATCCAGGGCCTTCAGCCACTGGAAACAAACCCCAAATGCATGTGCAACCTTGTGCATCTGGCTTATGTGGGTCCTAGGGAATAGAACATGGGTCCTTTGGCTTCACAGGCAAATGCCTTAACTGCTAAGCCATCTCTCCAGTCCCCTGAGGTGATAATTTAAATACAAGTTATGTTCACCAAAAATATTCTGTAACATATAATGAACCTTAGAGATCATGTCATGGTAGACTAGCTAGGCATATGAACTATAATTCAGTATAATTTTTATAGTAGTTTAAAAAATTTTTTTGGTATATTTTTATTTATTTATTTGAGAGTGACAGACAGAGAGAGAAAGAGGCAGATAGAGAGAGAGAGAGACAGAGATAGAGATAGAGATAGAGATAGATAGAGAGGGAGAATGGGCGTGCCAGGGCCTCCAGCCACTATAAATGAACTCCAAACACGTGTGCCCCCTTGTGCATCTGGCTAACGTGGGTCCTGGGGAATTTGGCCTCAAACTGGGGTCCTTAGGCTTCACAGGCAAGGGCTTAACCGCTAAGCCATCTCTCCAGCCCTGTAGTTTTTAGACAACATTGAGTTATTAGTTTTATAATTTATATTTAATGTTATTTTTTGCTTTAAAATCAGAGTAAACTTTCTAGAAGACTACCTTAAACCTGGGCTATCTCAAGTCATTATTTTTGTCAGTCAACTGGAGATATTACATATGCTTCCTCATTTAGCTATGAGAAGAAATATGTATGGAGTAATACCTAGCCTCTTAACTTTCAAAATGGAATTTCCATTTTTCTATTAACTGTGCGCCATAGCAAAATCATTGAAATTTTCTTTATCATCATAGGAATCAATACATACTTGCTATAATTATTAAAAGACGATGATGATCTTTGTTGTTTGTAATTGGAAGAGTTGGCTACCAGATGTGAGTATGAGTTACTTGGTTGCTTATGTGATCATTTAAAAGCTTTCTCCAAGTATGCTATCTCCTACTCAATAAAAATCTTAAAAAAAATAATTTTAAGATGGGTGTGGTGGCACATGCCTTTAATCCCAGCACTTGGGAGGCAGAGGTAGGAGTATCGCCATGAGTTCAAGGCTACCCTGAGACTACCGTGAATTCCAGGTCAGCCTGGCCTAGGGCAAGACCCTACCTTGAAAAACCAAATATGTATGTGTATGTGTATGTATATATATATATATCTATATATATATATATACACACACACACACACACATAATATATACATATATATACATACATATATATATATATAAAATTTTATTTTTTTATTTTTTTGGCAAGTAGAGAGAGATAGAAGAGAAACAATCAGAGAATGGGTATGCCAGGGCCTCCATCCTCTGCAAATGAACTCCGGAAGCATGCACCACCCTGTGAATCTGGCTCTATGTGAGTACTTGGGAACTGAACATCAGTCATTTAGACTTTGCTGGTCAGCCCCTTAACCTCTGAGCCATCTCTCCAGCCCTCAATCTAATCTTTGACATACATGTTAAGGTGGATATTGTCACATAAAATACATGTAGCAGGACAGAGCCAGAGACAATAAGATGTTTAATTCAGGTATTTACACTATCTTATTTGAAGCAATTGTCTTAATTAAGAAAGAATTGAAATTATATTTTATTTCTTAATTTTCTTTCTTCCCATGTTTTCTACAAATAAAATATCATGACTTGATTAGGTCTATAGGTATTATAGAATTTATATGAAAAGAAATGAAAATTATTTTCATAAATATTAGTTTAATTTTATGCCCATTTATGTTTATAGTGTTGTTATTATTTTTTTTCAGAAGAGCTCAAGAATGTAGATTTAAAAATAAAATCACTTAAAGTAGAAGTGGTAAGTGGGGGTTCTAATACAAGAGGGATGAGTTGGCTAAAGAAGTTATATCAAAGTTGGTAATAGCATATTCAACTTGAATGCTATTAATGATGAGAATAAATTCATGGATTACTTAGTCGCCAATTTCCAGTTGTTTGGAAGTAAAAATTCCACCCTTTTGATTTCTGTTCTTGGAGAAGACTCAGGGCTATCACTTGACAGAGTGGGTTGATAGAGTTTGTCTATGGCATCTGCCTTAAGGTCCACACTTTTGCATTACAATTTCAGAGGCATTCAGTGTCCTCTGGAGTAATAACTGTTGAATCCTGGTGGCCTTTTCTTGCCCACGTTACTTCTGATGATTGTCTTTCAGTGGCTTTTCTGTGGTTGCTGTGTGACTGGAGGTCTCCACGTATGCCCTCAGATTCTAGAGTCCATGCTGAAAGATAGACTCTCATCTGGGACATCATATGGAACTGCATGAGACCCAAAACACTGCACCAACAACACAATCCTATCGAATGCTTGCATATTATATAACAGGTATATCTGCTCACAGACCTTTGGCTGAGACAAATTCCCTGACCAATCCAGCAGTTGTCTGGGACAACAGGGGAGAATGACAATTTGTGAGAGATGGTACATTTTGCCCACATTGACTCAGGTATCCAGGATACAACCACATAATACTGAAGAAATGACATGATAAAAAATTCACAATGAAAGTCATAATATCTGGTGAATTCCCTCTCTTGGCATTTATTGAATCATGTAGCGTGCAGTGCATGTTAAAAAGATAAATGGTCCTGAGTTGATTTCCAAATGAAACTTATATTGTGTTTTATAGGATCAGATGTGTTTGCAACTAACTCTGATGTGTACATCTATTCATTTGTTAACTTGTGCAATAAATTTTTACCAACTATTTTCTGTATCCCACACTTCTAGATACAAGGTGCTCGCTCCCTGGCTTTCCTGTATGTTGTCTGCCAGGGCATTATCCTTTAGTCCCAAGGCTTCAGTTGTCATCAGTGTAGCGCTAACTGAATCTATTCTCAAGCACACACTCTGTCCTGAGCTGCATAGTAACTAGCTTCCAGGTGGAGGCCTGCACTTTTGTGCGATGCCTCATGTCAAAATTGAACTCCCCATCCCTTCTAAATCCACTCATCCTGAGTTCCTTACTCACTTATTTACTTGGTTAGTTACTACTCAATTTATATGTTCAATATATATTTACCCAGTACTTATTATATGTTATGTGCTACTCAAGTGGTTGGGGATTCAATACGCAAGACAGATTTGCTTTCATAAGGCTTGTCTGTTGAAGTGTGCAGACAGTACACAGCAAGTGTTAACTAGTACGTAATCTTCTTGGTGGATAGTGATAATGAGTGACAAGACCTCAGAATAAAGATCTAAAACCAATAGAGTGGCGAGGAGAGGCCTTCTGACTAACGCGGCATTTGAGGAGGTTATTGTTTTGTTGTTGTTTTGTTTGTTTTTCAAGGTAGGGTCTCACTGTGGTCCAGGCTGTCTTGGAATTAACTATGTAGTCTCAGGGTGGCCTCGAACCCACGGCGATCTTGAGGATCTTGAACGACAAGGAGAAAACAGTGAGGTCCAGATCTGGAGGTATAGATCTGGTATCTATATCTATATCTAGATCATCTATATCATCTCTATCTCTATCATCTCTATCTCTATCTCTATCTCTATCTCTATCTCTATCTCTATCTCTATCTCTATCTCTATCTCTGTATCTCTATCTCTATCTCTATCTCTATCTCTATCTCTATCTCTATCTCTATCTCTATCTCTATCTCTCTCTGTCTATCTATCTATCTATCTATCTATCTATCTATCTATCTATCTATCTATCTACCTACCTACCTACCTACCTACCTACCTACCTACCTACCTATATCTATCTATCTATCTATCTATCTATCTATCTATCTATCTATCTATCTATCTATCTATCTGGTACAGCAAACACCTCACGGAACACTTGAAGGTGGAGACAAACTTGAGGAGTTCGAGATCACAAAGAAAGCAAGCCTGGCTGGTGGCACACAGCTGGCGGAGGTGGACAGGTGGCTGGGGCTCACACGTGAGGGGCTTTGCAGGCAACAGTGAAGGTGCTCTCAGGGAATAAGAGTCTGTGAACGTGACTCCATCTGCGAGCCGGAAGTCCGGGCACCACCCTTGGTTCCTCCCGTGCCCTCCATCTCCATCCTTTCCACAGCTTCTGCCCACCTCACGCCCCTCCTTGCGGCTTCTCTAGTCCGTGCATCAGGTCCAAGTCTTCTCACTCTCATCCACTTGGCCTCTTCCTCTCTGGGCCACTCACCTTGTGCTCATCTCACAACGTTCCCCCCAACGTGATTCACCTCTCTGTACACCATCCCCAATCAAGGTAACTTCTAACTGGCCCCTGACCTCTGGGTTTGCTCCATGGTTTCCATAACCTCCCCTCCCCTGCACACAGACTGGAGGGCTCCATGTAGTCTCCGTGCTGCGCTTCCCAGACCATTAGTCACATGAATCCTTCAGGCTCTTGCTCACGGAGGAGACAAGGTACGCTTAGCCTTTCTGCATTATGTTTCTGCCCTGTACCCACAGCAAGCTAACAATCCTCTGAGTTCTTGCGTAAGTACGAGGTTAATTGTATCTCTTGCATGCATTTAGTGCTTTGTCAGTTATTCCATTTCGTTTCATACCACCCCACAGTTCACTCATCTGTCTTCCTCACCAGTGTGAGCTCTGTTTTATTTACTCATTATCTCAAGGACACAGCATGGTGCTGTGTCATAAAGTGTGTGCTGACTGAGTGAATGATTGAGTGTGTGTCTGCTTTTAAGTGGCCGAGAGGAAAGGGGGATGGAGGGATAGCCTAGTGGCTAAGGCACTTGCCTTGAAGCCAAAGGACCCAGGTTCTATTCTCCAGTACTCATATAAGCCAGATGCACAAGGTGGCACATCTGGAATTCATTTGCAGTGGCTGGGGGCCCTGGCATGCCCATTCTCTCTCTCTCAAATAAATAAATAAATAAATAAAATATTTTTAAAACTCTGAGGAAAGACGATTTACTCTATGGGTCAAGGAGTACTATATCAAGGGAGTGTTACACAAACTGCCTGAAATCAGTTAAAATACAGCAATATTTGCAACAGCTAAGAAGTGGAACCAACCTAGATGCCAATCAGCAGATGAATAGATAAGGAAAATATGCACAATGAAATATTAATCAGCCATGATAATAAAATGAAATCATGACATTTTGAGGAAAATGGCTGCAACTGAAGGACATTATGTTAAGAGAAATAAACCAGACTTAGAAAGATAAATGCTGCAGTTTACTATCAATTCTACATTTAAATGTATATAATTTATATATATACGTGTGTGTGTGTGTGTGTCTAGAAAGGGGACCATAAGTGGCATAGATCTTAAGGGGGAAGGAGGTGAAAAATGGAGTACTGGAATACATATGCCATGAAAGTAGAAGGTGAGGACTTTTGCAGGGGTAGTGGCTTTGTGGGGGTGGGAGGAACCAGCCAGAGGGCACCAGGAAATGGGAGATGGCATTTGGGCAAGGGTTGAATAAGCACAACATATAATGACATGTATTCATTAAAATGCCGCCTTTTAACCCATTGTTTTGTATGCTAACTTAAATAAAAAACATTTTTTTAAAATGCGTTGATTGAGTATAGGTGTGATATAAAGTGCACACACGCACATGTATGTATTCAAGTAGCAAAACTGTGAGGGAAGATGGTTTTCCCTATGGATCAGTGAGGGTTTTATAGGCAAAGGTCCCATACACAGGCTAGCAGAATTAAGAGAAATCCACATTAATACAACCCTGGATGTGCCAGATCGCTTTTGAGTTAAGTGAAATCAGGGGGATATAATATAAGCAATTTATTGACTCAGAAGCATGGTTGGTTCGACATTTAAAAAGAAAAAGGAACACCCTCCAAGACAAAGGATGAAGGCTACTCAGGGGCCCCTAAAGAGTTGGCGCCTTGGCACCCCAGAGCCCGACCCTTCATTCTTGTTGTGTGTTCTGGTCAAATACATGCCCAACACACTCTTTGATTATGGATCTGGGAAGATTCCTTATCCTCTCTCTGATGGTCTGATCAGTAGTGTCTCCTCCTAGGATTGCATGAGCATTATGTGAAATCATGGAAAGTGCTGATAAAAGCACGTGATAAATGTCAAGGCTATTAAAAATAGGGAATTACCATGGGATATATTTTATAATCATGGAAAATGTTAATAAAAATTAAAAAAAGAAAAAAAAATATTTACTTGCATGTGTGCATGTGTGTGTTGTGTGTGTGTATGTGGATAGGTGGTGGTGCATGATGGTCTCTTGCCACTGCAAATAACTATCCATCGAGCTTCATGTGGGTAGTTGAAAAATTGAACCCAGGCCAGCACGATTTGCAAGTAAGTTCATTAAGCTGCTGAGCCATTTCCCCAGCCCCAGAGCTATTATTAATATTAAAATACAGATATGCATTTCTTCATCAAGGGTTACAAGGACAAGTGGATATATAGTCAGTTAGTATCTGAATGTATCACTTAGAATGAAGACACCATTTGGAAGAAATGAAAATGGCAGAACATAGGATAGTTGGAAGGAATGAGTTTATCCAAGTGCTCTTGAAAGCATTATGCCACTCCAGAGCCTTCGGAGGGACATTGGCGTGTCCAAAACTGCTTGCTTCTCTGGGTAGATGGAAGAAGTGCCCTGGACATTTCTCAACTCAACTTCTGCCCTGGCCATAGTACTTGCTCTGGTTCCTCGAAAAGCTTTGTCTCCAGGTGTTGTTCAAAGCCAAATGAGACAAATTGAGGTTTTTTTTTTCATGGCATTGAAGTTTGATATTTCAGATGTGGTCTGGTAAAGTCAGAAGAATTTGTGTCTCTGCCAGGGACTAACAAACATTTTAAGAAAGCGCTCGAGTTTTTATTGCTGAAGGGGAAGCAACTCCTAAAAGCTTAAGGAGATCAGAAAGAACATTGCTTGACAGTTCAACTCCATTCAACCCACGCCGACAGCTCCCCTAGGGTACTTGATTCTGTATTGCTTGCAGATGTCATTAAAGTGGTGTCAATGCCTACAACACGGGAGGCACATGGTTGAGTCAAGGACAAGAGCAAGAAGCATGGGGCTTTTCTGTTTGTGTTCTAACACGTGGTGGGGGAGACGACGGATGAGCAACAGGTCAGGTTGGCACTGCGTTCAGAAAGACAAGCGAGACTGTGTGATGTGCGTGTCTTAAATGCTTAGGGCCGTGCTGATTAGGGGTGCACTGTCCAAAACTGAAGGCGTGCCAGATTGTTTTCAAAGACACCTTCTGCCTTGGAGTTGGCAGTTGTTTCAGTTACATGAGAATGGACATGGGGTAAGTGTATATGGTGAGACAGGGGATCTTTTTATGGGATTTCAATGTAACCCTTCCTAGCCAACTTATTTTGGATATTGAATACAATCTTTCAGACCAGTGGAGCTAATTAATACCTTGCTTAATCTGCCCCTCCATTAAGTAGAATTCTGTTAGGAGCTCACAAAGCCTTAACAGATGCATCGTAGGGATCATTCCGTTGCTTTTCAGGAATGAAAACAGTCGACATGAGTTCTTGGACATTTGAGGTGTGCAAGGCCTTGGCTCAGAGGCTCCTCCCTTCCTCCTTTCACCTGACCAAGCATCCTTGATGGGGCCTCTCCCAGACCCTGGGCACAACCTGTCTCCCTCCGTTTGATTTCATGAATTACATTGGTTTCTCTGGCATGAGAGGATGACACTGTGCATGTGGCATTGTAAAACCACGAGGACACAGAGACCTACGTGCAGGGGATGTGTTCTGCTGAAAGTTGACTGCCATGATCTGTACCCAAAGGTCGTATATAAAACAGAATATATTTAAAGATATTTGGTCTTGGTCTCTGAATGCTTAACATAATGACTTTGGGTGAATTTTCTCAGTTTAGAAATAGGAGCCTTTGTTTACTGTTGGTGGGATTGTGAGCTGGTACAGCCATTGTGGAAATCAAGATGGAGGCTCCTGAAAAGGATAAATGCATGAAAATATAGGAATCTCCATTTCAAGATTTGTCTTTGTACCTTGCATATTTTAAAAAGGACTCAATTTTTAAAGCAATCTGTTTTCACTCCAGTTAAATTGAGGCACAATTGACACATGCATTTTTATGCAGTTAGAATAGACAATGTGATACCTTGATGTGTATATACATCATGAAATGACTACCACCTACAGCTAATTCCTACATATATCACCTAATCTAGTTACCATTTGTGTGTGTGCATGTGTGCTTGTGTGTGTACATGGGGTATGGCCTCCTTTAGCCAACTATAAATGCATAATACATTATTATTAACTCTGCTCATCATAATACACATTTAATTTTCATAAATTGTTAATCTTAAAGCTGAAAGCTTATTCCCTTTGACCCACAAATCTGCGTATTTCTTCCCAGCCCCAAGTTCCTATTACACCTTTCTATTCTTTATTTATATGAACTTTACTATAAATTTATCATCTTATTTTTTAAAAATTCTCTTTACCCTTTGTTATAACCATTATATACTATTCCTATTAGGTAAATTGATCTCATTTCCAAGTTTTAATTAACATTTGCTTATTGACTAGGCTAGGAAGTCATGTGCTACTCAAAGAATTAATGTGAATATTATATTCAATAGTTATTTTAAATGCAAGTCTATTGATTATAGATACAGAACCTCTCTTACTTCTTTCAAGAGAGCAATATATTGAAGAAAAATGATGCTTTCACTATTGGTTGTTTAAGATTTGTCTGTTCATTTTGGGAATTTTCTTTTTTGAAATGTCAAAACTAAAAAGGGAAACAAAAATAACATTAACAGACCCACGTAGGAAATTATATTATTTGAAGATGTCAAATTGGGAGATGTGGAAGATGGAACATGTTTTTTTTTTTTTTTGTCCAGACTTCCCTGCTTCCTGAAAATAGCAATGAATAGCAGAGAAGATCTTTAATGCCATCTTTGAGCTTTTTGCTTGCTAAAAAGAACTACTGCATAGCTTTGCAGGTTAAAAAAGCACTCCTCGCAGAGATATTTTATCTTTTGCAGAGCATTGTCTCTCGTCTCTGTGCCGGAGCACACTCCCGGTGGCATGCTCACTCCATCTTCACAGCCATTCCTATCTTCAAGTGTGTGCATAAATTCTGTTCCTTCCCTACGACCTTGCTGTGAATAACGGCAGTGGAGCACCGTGCATTGGGATCTGTAGCCTGATGTAAAATGTGGCCCGGGATGATCATTCGGCACTTTGTCTTTTAGGGCAATAAGAGTGCATATGAATGGCTCAGTAATGTTCTTTGGATATGGTTTCAGTGTGCGCCCCTGAAGGTTCACGTCTCAGAAATCTGGTCCCCATCTTGGCGGTGTTAAACTTTTAAGAGGGGGAGTCCAGTGAGAGCTTTACGGGTCAATTGAGGATGTGCGCAAAGTCTCAGTTGTTCTCTGGCTTCCTGTTTGATGATGTGGTCTCTTCCTTCCACATACACTCCTGCTATTGAGATGCCATTGGCTGTGAGGTCCTCACTAGAGCTGAACCAGTGTTTCAAACCTCCAAAGCTATAAGCTCAGTAAACTCCTTTGTAAAGCTAAATAGGGAAAAGATTGCTCGCGAGTTCCTCATCACGGTGGTCAGGGTCAAGCGTTTCATGTAGAGCTGATCCCTGAGAAGCAGCACTTAACTGTTTCTGTCAATTGTCACTTACCCTAGTCACTCGGGACGTGCACCCCTCCCGCTGTTTCTCAGTTTCCTCATTTTCCACATTTTCAGGAATATTATTGTATCACTCAAATAAAACTATGATGAGAGAAGTAACATAGAGCACCCGGAATCTCTCTAACAGTGGCCGGCACGTCACAGAATGTGTGCTGGCTAAATGTTAGTTTAAGACAAATTTTCTTCTGTGCTTAAGAGCAGGCTTGAGTTTATAAATCCCAGGAACCAGATGATTTCTTTCTATTTTGGATCCTTTTTTTTTTTTTTTTTTTTTTTTACTTGTGTGCTTTTTCCTGAACGATAAGGCATAATTTTGTGCTGTTCCAGTATGTTCTTGAGAGCATAGATGTGAGCAAAAGGGAAGAGTGATTTAGTCTGAAGTGCCATTCTGGGTTGGCGAATTGATGGCTTCCTCTGCATTACTTAGGAAATTTCGAGGCCGCCTGTGCCAAGGCCCCACAGCATATCCAGGAGCCTGCCTCCCATCCTTCTCTCATCGAGGCTTGGCCTCCATCATTGCTTTGAATACTGAGCTGGTCTGTGCCATGTGGCCTGGCTTGTTTGGGCTATGACCCACGTGTATAATTCACTGGGTTGTTGGCTACGATTTCCCTAGATGCCTCTTCTCAGAAGGTCCCTCTGGTTCTCTGTCATCTGCAAGGTAAATTAGACAGGAATGGGAGAGGTGCTGTGTTGACTAAAATATCCGCGGCGGCCCTACATGGCAGGTCTTTACTATCCTCACGTATGGCACAGACAGAATGAAAATCTTCCCGAGGTCACAGGACTGATGAATGATTTTGGTTTTGACAATGATTGTGACCATTGGTGATTTTAGTATGTCTGCAAATTAGAGCTGGACTTCAGGAAGACACAGTGTCAGTTCTGTGTGGACAGACACTTGTGCCGTGGAGGGAGAATTCTGGACAGTATTGGGGGTCAGCAGCTAGCATTGACCTAGTAGCTCTGTCCTCCTTTTTGGTTGTTGTTGCTGTAGAGTCCCAATACTACCTCCAAAATGCAAGTTTCTGCTCGCTGTCTCTGAACACTCTGGGACCAAGGGTTTTATTACTTTTTCTCCAGAAATCTTCAGATGCTTTTGTACCACCTGCAAAGAATTAGTGTCCCTGGCTGGGCAGAGGACCTAGAGATATTTAATAAGTATGATGATAAAACCTTCTTTAGCTTTTTTTTTTTTTTTTGCATGGCATATATGTATGTTGTTTGTGTGTGAGCATGTATTTGTATGGGTGTAGGCACACGTGTGTGTTGGTATGTATTCAGAGGGAGGACAGGGGTCAGTGCCTGGTGTCTTCCTCATTCGCTCCACCTTATTCTTTGTGATATAGGGTCTTTCTCTGAACTTGAAACTCGCCAGTCTAGCTAGATTAGCTAGCTATCAAGTCTTGGGGATCCTCCTACCTACTCTTCCATAGCAGTGGGATTATTTTTCATGGGTACTAAGGGCCTGAACCCAGTTTCTCGTTCTTGAGCAACAAGCTATTTGTTGACTGTGCCATTAACCTCTTTAGGTCATCTGAACATTAGAAGTATATAAACGGATGGGCTATATGGAACTGAAATGGGCTTTAGCAATATGATGTTGTATATTCCATGTATATTTCTTTTTTTTTAAATTTTTATTAACATTTTCCATGATTATAAAATATATCCCATGGTAATTCCCTCCCTCCCCACCCCCACACTTTCCCGTTTGAAATTCCATTCTCCATCATATTACCTCCCCATTACAATCATTGTAATTACATATATACAATATCAACCTATTAAGTATACTCCTCCCTTCCTTTCTCCACCCTTTATGTCTCCTTTTCAACTTACTGGCCTCTGCTACTAAGTATTTTCATTCTCACGCAGAAGCCCAGTCATCTGTAGCTAGGATCCACATATGAGAGAGAACATGTGGCGCTTGGCTTTCTGGGCCTGGGTTACCTGACTTAGTATAATACTTTCCAGGTCCATCCATTTTTCTGCAAATTTCATAACTTCATTTTTCTTTACCGCTGAGTAGAACTCCATTGTATAAATGTACCACATCTTCATTATCCACTCATCTGTTGAGAGACATCTAGGCTGATTCCATTTCCCAGCTATTATGAATTGAGCAGCAATAAACATGGTTGAGCATGTACTTCTAAGGAAATGAGATGAGTCCTTTGGATATATGCCTAGGAGTGCTATAGCTGGGTCATATGGTAGATCAATCTCTAGCTGCTTTAGGAACCTCCACACTGTTTTCCACAATGGCTGGACCAGATTGCATTCCCACCAGCAGTGCAGAAGGGTTCCTTTTTTTCCACATCCCCGCCAACATTTATGATCATTTGTTTTCATGATGGTGGCCAATCTGACAGGAGTGAGATGGAATCTCAATGTAGTTTTAATCTGCATTTCCCTGATGACTAGTGACGTAGAACATTTTTTAAGATGCTTATATGCCATTCGTATTTCTTCCTTTGAGAACTCTCTATTTAGCTCCATAGCCCATTTTTTGATTGGCTTGTTTGATTCCTTATTATTTAACTTTTTGAGTTCTTTGTATATCCTAGATATTAATCCTCTATCAGATATATAGCTGGCGAAGATTTTTTCCCATTCTGTAGGTTGCCTCTTTGCTTTTTTCACTGTGTCCTTTGCGGTGCAAAATCTTTGTAATTTCATTAGGTCCCAGTGGTTAATCTGTGGTTTTATTGCCTGAGCAATTGGGGTTGTATTCAGAAAGTCTTTGCCAAGACCAATATGTTGAAGGGTTTCCCCTACTTTTTCCTCTAGCAGTTTCAAAGTTTCCGGTCTGATGTTAAGGTCTTTAATCCATTTGGACTTAATTCTTGTGCATGGCGAGAGAGAAGCATCTATTTTCATCCTTCTGCAGATATTTATCCAGTTTTCAAAACACCATTTGCTGAAGAGGCTGTCTCTTCTCCAATGAGTATTTTTGGCATTTTTATCGAATATCAGGTGGCTATACCTACTTGGGCTTACATCTGGGTCCTCTATTCTGTTCCACTGATCTACATGTCTGTTTTTGTGCCAGTACCATGCTGTTTTTGTTACTATGGCTCTGTAGTATAGATTAAAATCAGGTATGGTGATACCACCAGCCTCTTTTTTGTTGCTCAGTATTATTTTAGATACTCGAGGTTTTTTGTGATTCCAAATGAATTTTTGGATTGTTTTTTCTATTTCCATGAAGAAAGCCTTTGGAATTTTGATAGGGATTGCATTAAATGTGTAGATTGCTTTAGGTAAGATTGCCATTTTCACGATATTGATTCTTCCAATCCAGGAACAAGGGATGTTTCTCCACTTTCTAGTGTCTTCTGCAATTTCTCGCTTGAGTGTTTTAAAGTTCTCATTGTATAGATTCTTTACTTCCTTGGTTAGGTTTATTCCAAGGTATTTTATTTTTTTTTTTTGATGCAATTGTGAATGGGAGTGATTCTCTGATTTCATCCTCTGTGTGTTTGTTGTTAGCATATATGAAGGCTACTGATTTCTGTGTATTTATTTTGTATCCTGCTACATTGCTGTAGGTTTTGATCAGCTCTAACAGCTTGCTAGTAGACTCTTTAGGGTCCTTTATGTATAGAATCATGTCATCTGCAAATAATGATAACTTGATCTCTTCCTTTCCAATTTGTATCCCTTTTATGTGTGTCTCTTGCCTTATTGCTATGGCCAAGACTTCCAAATCTATATTAAATAGAAGTGGGGACAGTGGACACCCTTGTCTTGTTCCTGATTTTAGTGGAAAAGCTTCCAGTTTTTCCCCATTTAGTAATATGTTGGCTGTAGGCTTGTCATAAATAGCCTTTATTATATTGAGATATGTTCCTTCTATTCCCAGTCTCTGAAGGACTTTTATCATGAAGGGATGTTGGATTTTGTCAAATGCTTTTTCTGCATCTAATGAGATGATCATGTGATTTTTGTCCTTCAACCCGTTTATGTAATGTATTACATTTATAGATTTGCGTATGTTGAACCATCCCTGCATCTCTGGGATAAAGCCTACTTGGTCAGGGTGAATGATCTTTTTGATATACTCTTGTATTCTGTTTGCCAATACTTTGTTGAGAATTTTTGCATCTATGTTCATGAGGGAGATTGGTCTGTAATTTTCTTGTTTTGTTCTATCTTTGCCTGGTTTTGGTATCAGGGTGATGCTGGCCTCATAGAAGGAGTTTGGTAGAATTCCTTCTTTTTCTATTTCCTGGAAAAGCTTAAGAAGCAATGGTGTTAGCTCTTCCTTAAAAGTCTGGTAAAATTCAGCAGTGAATCCCTCCGGGCCTGGGCTTTTCTTAGTTGGGAGATTATTGATAAGTGTTCGGATCTCCATGTTTGTTATAGGTCTATTTAAGTGATTAATCTCATTTTGATTTAATTTAGGTAGGTCATATAGATCAAGGAAATCATCCATTTCTTTCAGATTTTCATACTTTGTGGAGTATATGCTTTTATAGTATGTCCCTATGATTTTTTGAATTTCTCTGGAATCTGTTGTGATGTTACCTTGTTCATCTCTGATTTTATTAATTTGTGTCTCTTCTCTCTTTCTTTTGGTCAGATTTGCTAAGGGTTTATCAATCTTGTTTATCCTTTCAAAGAACCAACTCTTTGTTTCCTTAATTCTTTGGATTGTTCTTTTTGTTTCTATTTCATTAATTTCTGCCCTAATCTTTATTATTTCTTCCCGTCTACTACTTTTTGGTTTGCCTTGCTCTTCTTTTTCCAAGGCTTTAAGGCGAAGCATTAGGTCGTTTACTTGCGACCTTTCTAATTTCTTAATATAGGCACTTAAGGCTATAAATTTACCTCTTAGAACTGCCTTCATTGTGTCCCAGAGATTTTGGTATGTTGTGTTCTCATTATCATTTGACTCTATAAATTTTTTGATTTCCTTTTTGATTTCTTCATTGACCCACTCATCATTTAGTAGTGTATTGTTTAGTTTCCATGATTTTGTGTATGCTCTATAGCCTTTCTTGCTACTGATTTGTAGTTTAATTCCATTGTGGTCAGATAGAATGCAAGGAATTATTTCAATTTTCCTGAATTTGTTAAGATTTGCTTTGTGTCCTAATATATGGTCTATTTTAGAGAATGTTCCATGTGCTGCTGAAAAGAATGTGTATTCTGCAGCCTTTGGATGAAATGTCCTGTATATATCTGTTAGGTCCATTCCTTCTATGACCTCATTTAGTCCAGATGCCTCTCTGTTTATTCTTTCCCTGGATGACCTGTCAATTGATGAGAGTGGGGTGTTAAAGTCACCCACCACCAGTGTGTTTGGTGTTATCTGTGACCTTAGTTCTAATAGTGTTTGTTTGACGAATTTGGGAGCCCCCATGTTAGGTGCATATATGTTTAGGATTGTAATGTCCTCCTGTTGGAGTGTGCCCTTAATCAATATAAAGTGACCTTCCTTATCTTTCTTGACTAACGTCGGACTAAAGTCTACCCTGTCTGATATTAGGATAGCAACCCCTGCTTGTTTTCTAGGCCCATTTGCTTGAAACACCGTCTTCCAACCTGTCACCCTGAGATAATGTCTATCCTTTGTAGAAAGGTGAGTTTCTTGGAGACAACAAATTGTAGGATCCTGCTTTTTAACCCAGTCTGCAAATCTGTGTCTTTTCGTTGGGGCATTGAGACCGTTGATATTAAGAGATATTATTGAAAGGTGTGTATTTATGTTTGCCATTTTTGTGTGTATGTGTGTGTTACTGGTTCTACCTGTGCTCTCTTCTGTTAACTGGTATTTGAGTATAGCTTGTTTTTTCTAGGTTCCTTATATGTGTGCTTTTCCTTTTGTTCAGCATGGAGGATTCTATCAAGTATTTTTTGTAGAGCTGGTTTTGTCTTCAAATACTCCTTTAACCTGCATTTGTCATGGAATGTCTTTATTTCTCCATCTATTTGAATGGATAACTTTGCAGGATAAAGTAACCTTGGTTGACAGTTGTTATCTTTCAGAACTTGGAATATATCACTCCAAGCCCTTCTGGCTTTAAAAGTTTGTGTTGAATAATCTGCTGTAATCCTGATGGGCTTGCTTTTGTAGGTAACTTGATTTTTCTCTCTAACTGCTTTCAATATTTTTTCTTTGGTTTGTGTGTTTGGAAGTTTGATTATAATATGGCGAGGAGAGGTTCTTTCTGGGTTTTGTCTGGCTGGGGTTCTAAAGGCTTCCTGTATCTGTATTGGCACCTCTTTCCCAATTTGGGAGAAATTTTCCTCTATGATTTTGTTGAAGATGCCTACTATGCCTCTGGAGTGGAGTTCTTCTCCTTCTACTATGCCCTGAATTCTTATATTGGATCTTTTCATAGTGTCCCGAATATCTTGAAATTCCCACTCATACTTTTCTATAAGTTTGTCTTTCTCTTTGTTGGACTGCATTAGGTCTGCCACCTGGTCTTCTAGCTTAGATATTCTGTCCTCTCCCTCATCCATCCTACTGGTGAGATTTTCTACAGAGTTTTTTATTTCATTAACTGTGTTCTTCATTACTAGTAATTCTGACTGGTTTTTCTTTATTATTTCTATTTCCCTATTTATGTCTTGTATTGCCTTCTTTATTTCATTAAATTGGTGTCCTGCCTCTTCTTTGATTCCTTTGATTTCCTCTTTGATTGTTTTCATGTGTTCTTTGGCCTCTTTGAACATATTTATAATTATTCTTTTGAACTCTTTCTCAGGCATTTCCTCTAACTCTTTCTCACTGGAGGACATTTCTGATGCATTAATACTTTTAGGTGGATTTATATCGTCTTGCTTTTTAGTGTTTCTTGTGTTATAATGTATATATTTTTGCATCTTGGATTAAGTTAATGCTTGGATTTTCTAGCTAGCTGTGTATTCTTAGCTGTATCAATTGATTTGATGTAATATATTTTCAGGGTAGGACCTTAAGGTATTAGGTGTGGCTCTTAAGACTCTCCGAGTATCTACAAAGATGTTCTTAGGGGTTGAGTTTCCCTGCTATAGGAGTATTCAAGCAGGCTGAGTGGAATAAAATACAGGTAGGTTCTAAAATTTAACTAAACACTGTACACATTCAATCAAAAACAGCCCCGAGTATGTATGCAAGAGTAGTTATTATAATGACCAGATCCTCTATCAACAAAGAGGTTTAGATTTCTGGTCTGTTGAGGGATCCAAGTCAGCTTGTGACCAAGTGAGACCCTTCCCTGGTGCAATCCCAGTTACCTTGGGTGATTTTGGTCTCAGTCAAGTTGCTGCCTGGGTCGTCGGGCTGCTGTTCTGATTTCTGGAGCTGGGCACTTGCTTTTCCTACGGGGCAAACCGAGCCGCTGCTGCTGCCTCTGCTGCTGCCGTAGCTGCCACCACCAGAGCCACCACCGCTGCTGAAGCTGCCGCTGCCGTGTCCACCGCCGCTGCTCCCCCCGAAGCTGCTGCTGCGGGATGTGCCGCCGCTGCCGCTCCTGGGTCCGCTGCTGCTGGGGCCGCTGGTACCGGTGCTGGAGCCGCTGAAGTTGCTGCCTAACTCTGCTCCTGCGTGGGTCCCGCTGTCAGCCCAAGTTGGCGTGGCTGGGTCCCGGGCCGCTGCTGTGTTCGCTGGAGCTGGGTTCAGGCGTTGGGGGATGGGAGGCAGCCGCAGCTGCTCTGGATCTCTCGCTGCTCCACGTGTTCTTCTACCTCGCGGTCTGCTCCTCCGCTGCTTGCTGCCGCTCTCCCCTCACGTTTCCCGAGTTGCGGAGAGCGAGGTGTGAGGGGAAAATCCCGCACCTGGCTTTTCCTGCGGCTCGAGCCGAGAGTCTGGTGGCTTTCTGCTGTGCTGCGCCCGAGGCGGTTGGCCGAGCTGCCGGAGCTGCTTTTCCCGCCTGTGCAGGCTCTGGATGCTCTATAATTCTTCTACTTTTCCGCTGCCGCCTCAATTTCCCATACACCTCACTTTTTAGTAAAAGTGTGTATTTTGCTGAGTTTTTTTGCTCTTTTTCCCCCCTAGGCTGCTTTGGCGTGGTACCTACGCCGCCATCTTAACCGAAGTTTCCATGTATATTTCTGAAGAATTATTGTGAAGATGAGATTTTTTGTATATATGGTAGAGATTAACTTAAAAAAGGACAAGTAGGGCTGGAGAGATGGCTTAGCGTTTGAGCGCTTGCCTGTGAAGCCTAAGGACCCCGGTTCGAGGCTCGGTTCCCCAGGTCCCACGTTAGCCAGATGCACAAGGGGGCGCACGCATCTGGAGTTCGTTTGCAGAGGCTGGAAGCCCTGGCGCGCCCATTCTCTCTCTCTCCCTCTGTCTTTCTCTCTGTGTCTGTCACTCTCAAATAAATAAATAAAAAAAAATTTAAAAAAAGGACAAGTAGAGAAAATTACTTGAGGGATACATGTTTTTATGGGATCTTAAGGAAGTTATTTACAATTAATTGATTATAAACCTATTGCATGGTTCTTCTTATGCGATCATGTACCCAAATGCTGAGTCAGCATTAAGTTCTTTTTTTTTTTTTTTTTTTTAAGTTGTTGAGTATTAGCTATAAAGAAATCAGAACCATGAAATATGTCCTGATTTAGGGAGTTTGATTTCTTCAGTGCTTCTTTGTATTTCATGTTTAATTTAATTTGATTAACTTATTTATTTGTGTGTACGTGTGTGTGCGTGTTTGTGGGGGGGGAGTTGCTCAGGGTATGTGAATGCCCATTTGTGTGTGTGTGCGCATGTGTGTGAGTGTGTGTGTGTTATGTGCTAAAGGGAAACTTCAGATGTTGTTTCTCAGGCGCTGTCCACTGTCCTTGAGACAGAATCTCCTACAGGCTTTGAATTATCAAGTAGGCTAAACTGGCTGGTCAATAAGCCCCCAGGATCCATCTATCTCTACCTCCCCAGAGCTGGATTTACATGCAGATGATTTCACACTTGGCTTTTCAATATGGGTCCTGGGGATTGAACCCAGGTCCTCGTGCTTGCATGGCAAACACTTTACTGACTAAGATGTAGGAAGCCTTCATTTATTAATTTTTTTCTCAATTTTTATTAACAGTTTCCATGATTATAAAAAATATCCCATGGTAATACCCTCCCTCCATTTATTAATTTTTAAAGACACATTATAACTTGTGCTATAACAATCTGAGGCTCTGACAAATTACAATTACCTTCCACGTAAGTTGTGGAAAGCAGGCCTATTAGAAGACAACTCTTATTTACATTTTGAGTATAACTCAACCTAGGGATGCCCTTTAAAAATGTACAGATTTTGGTTTCGTATGAGTTTTTGAATGCCTTTTCCAGCATGCCAAATGGAAATAAGATTAAAATTAAACTATCTCAGAGCACCCAGAACCCACAGTAGCAGACTTTTATGCTCTTTCTAGGAATGGAAAAAAAAAGTTCTTTTCGACAATGATAATGAATGACATCCAAGGGTTTCCAGTCCCCAATCTTCAAGAACAACAGACCATCCTGAGTGCCACCCTCTCATTTAAAGTTCACTTTCCTTAGACAAAGCATTGGAACAAAAGTTTGCAAAGACAGATGAGCTTTGTGCCTCAGATTTGTGTCTCTCAGATTTGGGGATCGGACCAAAATGTGGGCTAAATGATGGGAACAGTAAGAATAGATCTTGCTAGTTCCTTCCTGGAGAAATCAAGAACTTCGTATGTTTTTTCTGAGGGCCCACATGACATGACTCCTCTTGCTTTCCGTACCTCTTCGATCATTCTTCTGACTTACTTTCTTGAGTTGAATCACAGAGATCTCCTTGCTATTTTAACAGGTCTGGCATATTCTATCCTTAAGACTTTTCTTTGAATGTTTAAACTTTTATTTCAACGTGCACACGCACACAGGTGACTCAGGGGCCCTTTCTTTTGCAAGCAAATGCCAGGAGATTGCACCATTTTGGGGGTCTAGTTTACATGGCTGGCTTGGGACTCGAACCTAGGCTAGCAGGAAATGGCTTAGCGGTTAAGGCGTTTGTTTACCTGAGAAGCCTAGGGACCCAGGGTTTGATCCCCCAGGACACACATAAACCAGATGCTCAAGGGGGCACATACGTCTGGAATTCATTTGCAGTGGCTAGAGGCCCTGGCGAGCCCTTTCTCTCTATCTGCCTCTTCCTCTCTCTCTCTTAAGTAAATAAATAAATAAATAAATATTAAAAAAATAAATAAAAGCCAGTGCTTTTAATCAGTGAAGCATCTTCCCGGTCCCTTTGCGTTAGTACTTTTTAGCAGTTGTTACTTTTACCTGTTAGGCTTCTCTGGATATTCACAAGAGTTCATTAAGTCTGTGATCAAATATGACTTTCTCAGTAAAGCTTACCTTAACCATCTGTTATGGTTTTAATAGGAAATCTTCCTCCATGCTCATGTGTTGAGGATTTGATTCCCAGCCTGTGGAGTTGTTTTGGAGGTAGTGGAAACTTGGAAAGGTAGGGCTTAGCTGAAAGAAGTGGATCTGTGGAGGTATGTCTTTGAACGTTATACCTGAGAAGTCCTTTCCCCTTTCTCCATGATTCCTGTCCCACATGAAGTGAACAGTCAGCCCTGTGACATGCTCCCACCGCCATGAAGGAATTGACTTCGATATCCAATCCTGACAATAAATGACATCTGTGCTTCAAGCCCCCACGAAGAATGATCTCAACAAGTACAGACCATGAGATGCTTCATACTCAAACTTAAAATACACTTCTCTTAAGATAAAGCATTAGGCCGGGCGCGTGGTGGCGCACACCTTTAATCCCAGAGCTTGGGAGGCAGAGGTAGGAGGAGGATCACCATGAGTTCAAGGCCACCCTCAGACTACATAGTGGGTTATGTCAGCCTGGGCTAGTGTGAAACCCTACCTCAAAAAAAAAAAAAAAAAAAAAAAGACAAAGCATTAGAATTAAAGTTTCTGAAGAGAATTCAGTGCGTGGGGCCTAGCAACAATGCACCACACCCTCTCAAAGCATGTGTCCAAACAAACCTTTCCTCCTTTAAGTGGCTATCCCGGACATGTTGTCTGAAGGCACACAAAAGTAACTAACACAGACAACTGCTACCAGGAGCAAGGTCAGGCTCTAGCTAAACCTGACCCTGTGGCTTTAAAGATTTTAGAATGGGTTGGTGGCAGGAATGTAGGAGAGTTTGGAGACGTAGGTCAGAGAATGCCCGAACTTCCACAAGCAACATCTAACGGGAGATTTTTAGTGGGCATTCAGAACACCTGACCGCGGACAGGAATCCAGATCGTGAAGACTGCTCTTGAGCCCTCTCAGTGCGGTAGCTTGAATCTGTCTCCCATAGACTCAGGTGTTTTATTACAATTGTGTTAGAAGCACCAGCCCGCAGCAGGCAGACTCCTGCTATGGGTGGGCAGCATGTCACTGGAGGGGTGGGGGGTGTGGATATGAACTCTAGGCAAATGTAGGTACAGAGATCGTGAGCTCTGCCTGGAATACTACTGCTGTCTGCTGGTCCCCCGGCAGTTTGCTGTCTGATCTTTCTTTCTTTTTGGTGTGTGATGATGGTTGGCGTGGTTTCTCTCTGCTCCGATCTGTAAAAGGGGAGGGGACAGTCTCTTCCACTGTTATGGCGCTTTCCCTGCTTCTGTAAGCTGAAATAAATCCCATTCCTTCCATAAACTGTGTCTATTTGGAAGTTCATCCCAGCAATGTGGAGCTGATGATAACACTTAGGAATTGGCCATTGATGTCATATTGTGCCAAAGAATTTGTCTCTGTTTCATTTTCTTGTCTATATATATTTTTTAATCTATGTCAAACTTTGGCAAAGACCATATCCTGAGGCTTTGAAGGTTATAGGTTAATTAATCTGACATTGGAAATTTCAAGATGGTACCAAATTCAGACTGTGGCATGGTCATAATTAGCTTCTTCTAATCGTATTTGCAGTCATAATCAAGAGCAAAGCATGGAGCCAAATGATTTGAAAAATTTCCAGTTTGGTCAAAGAAGCCAGTGTGAAGTTGGTGCCAAAGAAGTCATGGTTTCTGAAGTGACTAGTATTCTTTCTTCCCTTCCTTCCTTCCTTCCTTCCTTTCTTTATTTTTTTGTTTTTTTGACGTAGGGTCTCACTCTAGCTCAGGCTGACCTGGAATTCACCATGTCACCTCACGGTGGCCTTACACTCACAGCGATCCTCTTTACCTCTGCCTCCAAAGTGCTGGGATTAAAGGCATGTGCTACCATGGCCGGTTGTGACTAGGATTATTAAGAAGTTAAATACTTTACAGCAGGATAATAGACATGATGCTTTGAGAGCATCTCAGAAATTCAACAGTCCTTACCCATTGCAGGCTCAAATTCTAAAAGAATAAACTCGCCAGAAAGACCTCCCCATTTATACGACAGTGTTCTTATGGCAGCCTGGTCTCACAGGGGCACCTACAAAGCTGTTTACCCAGGATTTATTTCCCTGTGCTCAGCTGTATGGTCCAAGAAGCTGTGGCTACCACTCCAGCCAGCAGTAGACTTTGACATCTACAACAGAGAGATGAGCAGGCATGTAAAAGACAGTGGTGGGCTGGAGAGAGGGCTTAGCAGCTAAGCACTTGCCTTTGAAGCCTAAGGACTCTGGTTTGAGCCTCAGTTCCCCAGGACCCATGTAAGCCAGATGTACATGGGGGGAGTTTGCATCTGGAGTTCATTTGCAGTGGCTGGAGGCTCTGGCACACCCATTCTCTCTCTCTATCTGCTTCTTCCTCTCTCTCTGTCTGTCTGTTGCTCTCAAATACAAACAAACAAAAGGCAATAGGGTCATGGAGGCTTTCATCTTGATTTCACAGGAAAGTCTGGGAAGCTAGACAACATGTGACCGATTTGGAATCCTTTGCAGGCAACCCGAGAGAGTGATACAAGAAGTTTTGAGAAGTGTATGCTGCAAGGAAGACCTCAAATGTTGAAGGTTCTAGCCCAAAACATGGGAAATCTGCCCAGGAAACCATGGGTAATGAGTAGAGTTAGCCAAAGAGAGAAGCTGTGTGGGCTATTGTCAGCAAGGTTGTAGGGTTGGAGCTGCCCAAGCCTTTTGGACGCATCTCATAGCATCATGTTCTCTGGATGTCTACATAGATGTATATGATTTAATCTCTGTTCAGGATCGGTCTTTCTGTAGGCCTGCCTCTACTTTCTGTATTACTGTTTCTCCCATTTAGAATAGGAATTCTCTTTTGTATTTTATTTTTATTTATTTACTTGTGAAGGAGGCAGATAGAAATAGGTAGGTAGAAAGATAGATGATAGATACATAGATAGATAGGTAGATGGATAATAGATAGATAGATAGATAGATAGATAGATAGATAGATAGATAGATAGATATAGAAAGAGAGCATGGGTGTGCCATGGCCTCCAGCCACTGCAAACAAATTCCACTCACATGTGCCACCTTGTGCGTCTGACTTATGTGGGTCCTGGAGAATAGAACCTGGTTCCTTTGGCTTTTCAAGCAAGTGCCTTAACCACTAAGACATCCCTCCAGCCCGGAAATTCTTTTAGAATGGAAATGTTTACTCTGCGCCATTGTATGTTGAATGCATTGGTGTTGACTTATTTAGGGGGCCACATTTGAGTATGCCTTGAGTCTCAATAGAGACTATGGATAGAGACTACTGAACAATGAAGGAACTGTTAAGATTTTGGGGACTCTTGGAAATGGACTAGATGTATTTTCCATTATGAACCTTTGGGGACAAGTCCAGAATGTTAAGGTTTGAATATGATATATCTCCCAGAGACCTACATGATGAATGTTTTGTCCCCATCTAGTCGTCCTATTTGGAGAGGTGGTGGAAATACTGGGGCGAAGTGTGTCACTAGGGTCATACTGTTGACTGTTGTGCTTGGTCCTTTGTTCCCTCTTTCCCTGCTTCTTGTCTGCTGTGAGATGAAACATGCTCTCTATGACGTACTCCCTTCCCCGTGACAATCTACCAGAGTGTATGGGGCCCAAAGACCTGTGAACCCTTGGAAACTGTGAAACAAACTAAGCATGTCCTTAAAGTTGTTTTCTTAGGTATATTTTTTCACAGCTCTGTAGAAGAGCTCCATGTTTTGCTCTTTTAGCCTGCTATCTTTCACTATTTCCTACTGCCTGCATATCTTGTTTTATTTCCCTTTGCCATATTGCTTTTCATTTTATAACTATAGTAATTCTCTATTTAGTAAACATCTCCTGCTTCTATATATCTTCCTTTAAAACTACAAAAGGACAAGGATTCTTGTGTTGCTTATTAACTTATCTCAAGAATTTAAGGCAGTGCTAGATTATGCATGTGTGATTTCAGACTGTCATACGTCTTACCTATAGCTCACCTCTCCTTTTGAAGTCCTTACAAGTTATCCCTTGTTCCTGTATGTTCTGACTTTACCATGGACTGTATGTAACTAGCCTGAAGCCTATTATTATTATTGGTGACTTCATGGCATGTGGCCGTTGTATTCTGCCTGGGTATCTCTGAGATTATAGACAAAGTTGATAGATGACAGTGTGCCAGGCATCCATTACTACATCCCAGCTGTGCATGGGACTGGGTATGCATCCCTCATTCGTCTGCACGCGGATGCACCTGTTTCCCTCTGAGCTCTGGCAGGTCTCAGAATTTTCTATGATGAGGACTAAATAGATGGAGCGATTTGGGGCCTGATGTAAGGGTGAAATTTCTCTCCTGAAAGGAAGCTTGGCCTGCAAAAAAAAAAAAAAAAAAAAAAAAAGCATCATCAGAATTTCAGATGAGAGCTGATCTGCTTCCAATTAGCTTCCATTTCAGATTTCTAAATTCCTTGCATGAAGGAAGCCATCTTAGGTTAGGCTGGTAGGAATAATGATATCTTCTACCCCAGGCTTCTGTGACTAATATTGCTTTTTTTTTTTTAACTTGAGAAACCCAGAAGAAATTTAGCAAAATAGGAATATTTAAAAATTTATATGGAAAGTAAAATTCCATGATTTTTCATGGAGAGTTATGTTTTGGTGCCATCCCATGAATGATGATACATTAAAATTTAATTCCCATTGAGCAAGATCCCTTCCTGTGCTCAAGATACATGGCTCTGTGAACTATATAATATGTTGGTGCTAGCTCTATGCTGATGGTGTAAGCTTGAGATTCTAAGTAACAAGCTTAAAGCTCTGAGATGTTCCAATGTTTTTAAAAGTACTATGTGATAACTATATGCATATGTTTGCATGAACTTGATGAACATGTATATTCATATTTACCAGGTAATAAGAGTCCCAAAGTCTCACAATAGAGTTCCATATATTTGGTGAGCTTGTTCACTTCTATAAATTTACAAGATAATTATTCTTTATATATGTGTGTATATATATATATATACATATATATATATATATATATATATATATAGAGAGAGAGAGAGAGAGAGAGAGAGAGAGAGAACTAGATTGATAATTTGTGCCAAATAGCAGATGCTTATATCATCAGGATTGTGATCCTGAAATTAATAACTTACATTTTCTGAAATAAAATTAAGTATTTTGAAATTTAAGCTGCAATTTTTTGAGCACCCAAACCACAACAGGTTTGGATATCCAATCCATTTCAATGCACCTCTGTTTTAGTATAAACATCTAACATTGATGCCTATACATTGTGACTACAGTGATATACTGCAGCATATATAAAAGATTATTCCATCCCCTAAACCTTTTCTTAAATGTCTTTTAAAAAACAAACTGACCTGACACTAATGAATTAAAAAAAAATCACAGCAGAGAACAGCATTTTAATGCCTTGATGTCCCATGAAATTACTATACAGTTTGAAGGAAAAATGTATTTTTCTTATTTAGGTAGCTCTTGTGTACATTTGAAATTCCTGATCAAAGGCCTGAATTCTTTCTGGTGACTGCTCCCCTTTGCAGCCCACTTCCTCTTTATGTGACTGTGCTGACATCACCAAATGGCCCAGTTCTTCTTCCCTTCCTGATCATCTGTAGTCCTCAGCCCTGCTATTCTGTCTCAGTGATTATTCATGAGCGCCATCCCTCCATCCTGTGCACCTCTGTTCCTCATCTATTGATAATTTGCCTTGGGTATCTATGATATTACTCTAAGAAGTTGAATTGCCTGAGCCACTCCATCCATCTGCAGCTACTCATGGCCGGACTCCCCTACGGGGATCAACAGCTCCAATCTGTGTTACTCTTCTTCCATCTTCTCTACCATCCAAAGAGCTTGTAGGGAATTTTCACTTCTCAATTTCTTTTGGCTACTGAGACTCAAACCCAGGGCTAAATGCTAAACTCACCCTCTCTACCACCGAGCTACATCCACGTGGCTTCGCCTCTCAAAAATCCAGGAACTGATTTTAAAGGTTAGTCCAATCTCACTTTGGTTTGCTGGGAATTTAGAAGGGATTTACCTGACTTGGAAGTTACTCAGGCTATCAGATCGAATCTCATATCTGGAAATTCTCACTTCTGTTCTTTAGTATTTTACCTCTGTCTTGTCAAACCCCAAGGAAAAGTTAGGAGGCATATTAGAGCTAGGTAATATAGAAGGGTTCAAAAATCTAAATCATAAAAAAAGACCTCCTAGTTTTTATCCAATCTACTCATTTAATTTTTCCTTTCACCATTTCAGGATGCTAGCCCCATTTTCTCTAAAACAATCGGTTTACCTCCCTTTACAACATAAACGCTGTCTTGGTTTATTTAGGCTGTTAACTATTAAGGCTGAAAAAAATATAGCAACATAGGGCCGGAGAGATGGCTTAGTGGTTAAGGTGCTTGTCTGTGAAATCTAAGGAATCAGCTTTGATTCCCCAGAGCCCACGTAAGCCAGATAAACATGATGGTGCATGCATCCGGAGTTCATTTGCAGTGGCTGGAGGCCCTGGTATGCCCATTCTCTCTCTCTGTCTTTCAGAAGTAAATAAATAAAAGTAAATATAGCAACATAGACTGGGTAGTGTTGTGAACAACAAAAATTGATTTCTTGCAACTTTTAAAGCTGGGAAGTCCAAGATCAGAGATAGTTGTATACTTTCTGGTAGAAAGTTCAAAGACAGTCCCTGAGGTATCCTTTATGAAGGCACTCATTCCATTCAACAGCATTGCACCCCATGACCTAATAACCTGCAAGAGGAAACACCAAATACTATCATGGTGAAGGCTAAAATTCATCATATGAATTTTAGGGGAACACAAATATTCAGTTTATAGCAAGCCTCATACTATTAAACTACAGCCCAGATTTAGTGTGTTCTAAAATTAATATATTTCTCCTATCTTTTTTCTATATTTCTAATGGGCTCCCTCCCCACTCCTTATTAGGACCCATTTTAGTTAGCTGATTTGTTCACATGGGAAGGAAGCCAGAAGCCATATTCACTATTTTAAGTACTTTGGGTGAAGTGTGGAGGGAAACATAGGTACTAAATTTCATTCTGCACATTTTCCCAGTGTAGAGTAGGGTCCAAATATGATTTGAAAAGACAAAATAGCACAAAAAAATGCCACTCAGAATGTAAAGAATTTAAATAAGCTAGAGTCTTCATACCCCTCTCTACTTTCGCAGCAACTCCAGTCTGACCTTTATTCTTGTATCTTAATATTACACATAATTATATAAAGAAAGAAGGACACAAGCTAGATGCCTCCCCCCTGCAAAGTGAGGCTGGTTGAATATGTTTGAATACATAGATACTTTCTGTAAACTCTTACGTGGCTTCTAAAAGAGAAGGGTGTTAAGTGGACGGGACCCTGCCCACCTGGGGGATGGAGGTCACTAGGGAGGAGAACTGGGGTACATCAATACATCGTGAAGAGAGAGCCGACTGTTTGTGAGGAGACGGGTCACCTCCACTTCATCTACCTGGGCCTAGAAGTCATAATAGGGGAAGCAGTGACATTAATACTGCTGTCACAGCTATCTGAAAACCAGTTTCAGGGAACACTATGCTCAAGCAAAACCTCATAAAAACAGAGATCCAGAGTTTACAGAGAAAGCAACGCTAAATCAGATCTCTATCTTGTCAACCAAAGCTCAGGGAGCATAGTGGAAGAGGAGTTAGGAAGAGTGTAAGAGACTCAGGGTGGGTGGGGATAGCCTGAGACACCATGTCTCCCCCACCCCTGAAGAGACTGACTGGTTGAGACCTTTTGGTCCCCACAATGAATACCAATAACTCCACTGAAGACCCTCGGTAGAACTGGAGTGGGGGAGAGATGGGTCTACGTGTGCAACCTTTTTATAAAAAAAAATTTATAAATTAAAAACAAAGGAAATGCTGTTAAGGCTTAAAGGCAACTCTCAGATGAATATGTCATAAACTATATTTTTTGTGAAAATATGCAGGTATTAATAAATTGTGAAAACCTAGATAATACACAGCCTTATTATTATTTTCTGTGTGTGTGAGTGTGAGCATTAACATGCCATTGTGTCAACACCTGTGTGGAGGTCAGAGGGCAAGTTTTGGTCTGTCTTCGCTCTTCCACCTCTTTTGAGGCAAGGTTTCTCTTGATCTCATTCTGTTGCTGCTTTTCTTTTTTTGCTGTTCTGAGAAAGTCTGGGAAATTCTCCTGTCTCCCATTTTTAAATATATTTGAATTTCTTTAAAAAAATATTCATTTATTTACTTAAGCAAGAGCAAGAGGCAGAGAGAAGAGGTGAGGTGGAGAACAGATGTGCCAGGGCCACCAGCCACTGCAAATGAATTCCAGACATGTACGCCACCATGTGCATCTAGCTTACTGTTACT
The DNA here is from genome assembly GCF_020740685.1 of Jaculus jaculus. Classification (NCBI taxonomy): domain Eukaryota; kingdom Metazoa; phylum Chordata; class Mammalia; order Rodentia; family Dipodidae; genus Jaculus; species Jaculus jaculus. The sequence goes on along the minus strand of NC_059104.1, from coordinate 15,852,569 downwards.
GGGGAGTCAAGCCTGGATACTTAGGCTTCACAGGCAAGAACCTTAATCTACTAAGCCATCTCTCCAGCTCTTATTTTTATTTCTTTATCAGACACACACACACAGAGATGGAGAGAATGGGTGCTCCAGGGTGTTTAGGCACTACAAATGAACTCCAGACACATGTGCAACCATATGCATTTGGCTTATATTTGCAAAGTGCTGGGATTACATTACATTAGTCAGTGTTCGATGATAACAGTACTTCTTTCTTAAATTATGTAAATAACATACTTTGATATCTTCAGCTAAAAGGACAGTAGCTGAAAAAAGATTTAAATTTTTTTAAAAAATTATTTAAGAGAGAAAGAGACAGAGAGAATGGGAATTTCAGGACCTTCAGCTGCTGCAAACAAACTCCAGACACTTGCACCATCATGTGCATTTGGCTTATATAGGTAATGGGTAATTGAACCTGGGTCTTTTGGCTTTGCAGGCAAGTGCCTTAACTGCTGACATGCTAAGACAGCTCTCCAGCCCAGAACTGAGAATTTGTATTGTTCTTTCTTTAGTCATTCCCATTATTTTGGCAATAGTGACTCAGGTAAGGTAGACTTTCTCCACAGGCACAAACATGTTAGCAATACTGAACATTTGGGAAGTTAGCAGGAACTTTTTTTTGGGAGAACTTCAACTACTTTTAACAGCACTGTTTTGGTGAGCTGCTTACAAATCATTGACCTGGTGTAGTTTTCAACATTATGCCACAGATAATTCCCGATGTCTCAATTTCACTTGATACACAATAGTAGTATATAATTTTCACTGACTATAAGTAAGTTTGAAATATAGATGTAACTATAGCAAAAGAGATGGGGCGCTAGAGAGATGGCTTAGCGGTTAAGCGCTTGCCTGTGAAGCCTAAGGACCCCAGTTTGAGACTTGATTCCCCAGGTCCCACGTTAGCCAGATGCACAAGGGGGCGCACGCGTCTGGAGTTTGTTTGCAGAGGCTGGAAGCCCTGGCGCGCCCATTCTCTCTCTCTCCCTCTATCTGTCTTTCTCTCTGTGTCTGTCGCTCTCAAATAAATAAATAAAAAATTTTTAAAAAATTATAAAAAATTAGATGGGATATCAAAATCATTGTCATGATATAACTGAATAGATGGAGGCAACATACAAACCCCTGATGTTATGAGTGAGGGCACTGAGAAAATGGGACATTAAGCAATATGCAGATTCTGTGGTCATGGATGGCAGAAAGCACAGTAAAATGATGTCTCTTGACTTCTAAGTCACTGTTCTTGACATTCAACCTCACTGGACTTTGTAGGTAAGGGTGGAATAAATGGAATGAGTATTCGGTAAGGTCATCATTGGTGATGGACATGGGACGATGAGAAGAGATACTTGAGTACTAGAAACTGCTGGTGTCTTTTGGGGAGAACTGGATAGACAAATGAGTAACTGTCGATGGTAGTTAGCACCCCTAAGTTTCCTGAGGACTCCCCATCTTCTACCACCCGCCCAGCTTCCATTGCCTTGCATAGGTGCTGCTCCTGACCCACACCGTGGATACTTGACTTGCTGTGACTATCCTGTATCCCCAGAACTTCGTGTCCAGGCAACAATATCAATTCTGTTTCTTCAGAGAGGAGATTGGTGACCTTAATGTGGGCACAATAACGGCCTTACCTCCCACCCAGGCTTGGCCGTCTTGCCCTCTGTATCATTCATTGAATTATATCACTGCCAAACACAGCCTGCTCCGTGGTTTGTTTTTCTCTGCAAGATCTGGGAGGTTGTGCCACTGTGAAAGCATATCTTTGGCATGCATTTTGGTCGAATTTGATAAATGTTCTTCTGGATACTCCCACTTAAGAGACTTAAATTTTTTTTTGTTTATTTTTATTTACTTATTTGAGAGCAACAGAGAAAGAGGCAGATAGAGAGAGAGAGAATGGGAGCACTAGGGCCTCCAGCCACTGCAAACGAACTCCAGATGCGTGCGCTCCCTTGTGCATCTGGCTAACGTGGGTCCTGGAGAATCAAACCTTGAACTGGGGTCCTGAGGCTTCACAGGCAAGTGCTTAACTGCTAAGCCATCTTTCCAGCCTGTGAGTATATATTTTTTTAAACTAATGTGTACATTTTATTCTCCAGGTTAAGCCCAAGTTGCCTAAGCCACTTGTTAATACTTGGCATAACTATTAAGAAAAAGTTTCAAAAGTAGAAAATATTTCACATTGGGAATTAAGGAAATGACAAATAAAAGCCAAAATGTTTTGTTTCAAAAAAATAATTTTGTGAAAATTTCAAACATTGAACATCCTTTATTGAATCTGTGATCACTAGGAGAGAAGAGATTTTTTTCTTACTATCTTCCCAGAAATTACACATCCCTGTGAGGAAGTCACTGTCAACTTCGTCAGCTTGACTTTCCCTGGCATGTGATCTTGCCTCCCTGGATTACTTAGCAGCCCCTACTCACACACCTGCAGCCTTCCAGGAGAAAAAATGTTATTTTTCTGTATTCTTTCATTCTGTCATTATTACTGTTGTTATTATCAATTCTATCTTCAGCATTAGGATTATGATTTGGCTAATCAGAGGTTTCTGGCCCCAGGTCTTCTGGACAGCTTACTGCTCTCAATACTCAGCCAGTGTTGCTTGTCCACTCACTGCAGACCCAGTTCATTGTCTCTCTTAGCCTGTGTCACCAGTATCTAATACAGTGTCTGCATCACAGCTATGTGCTTAGCTTGCCCTTCACGTTTACATACACGGCTGCATTCCATGCTGTAGAATCTCAGTCCCGTGCTTTGCTGGACTGAGTTAGCTGTTCCAGTTTTCATGAAATAGAGTTTTGGATCCTCAAAGTGTCTTTTACATTGTGAAAATATCCAAACCTTTAAAATTATATATACATGGGCTGGAAAAATGGCTTAGCAGTTAAGGCGTGAAAGGACCACTGTTTGATTCCCCAGGACCCATGTAAGCCAGATGCACGAGGTGGCACATGCATCTGGAATTCATTGGCAGCAGCTAGAGGCACTGTTGTGCCCATTCTCCTTCCCTCCTCTTAAATAAATTAATTAATCAAATTAAATATTAAATAAAATTATATACATATTTATATATATACCCACAAATGAACATATGTTAATATGCATAAAACTTTCTCATTCCAAGAATCTTTATTTTCTTCTCTTGGAGGAAAAAAGAAAGATACTAAAGAGGATGTGGCTTTCTTGTGAATGTTTGACACTTTGGTAGTTTTCTTTTATATCATGTTTCTGGGAAACTTAAAATTTTACATTCAGGTTGCACAAAACTCCCCTAAATGTCTGCACATTGCCATGGTATACCGCTCCTTTTCTCTCACCCTCTTTTTGTCAAGAAACACAAAACCTTTTTATAGATTTTAACACTCAACACCCACAGAGGACAAGATGAATGGAAATGGGAGAGAAAGTTACCAGAAGGATGGCAATTTTCTTGACATTAGAAAGTGCCAGTAGTAGGTTAGCTCTGTTAATTTCACAGTTTCTCAGATCAGAGCATTTCCTGATTAAGATGGTTCATCCATTTTGGATGTTTTTATGACATCAAACTTACATCAAAGGAGATTTTGTTGGATTGGCTAGTTGCTGCCAGGTAATGGGACACTATCTCTAGGATATATCTATATCTATATATGTATATATCTATATCTATCTATCTATCTATCTATCTATCTATCTATCTATCTATCTATCTATGTATATATATGTGTGTGTGTATTTTTGTGTAATTTTTGACAAATTATAACAGAAGAACTGAAATGAAATATTAGCTCCAATTTTAATGCTTTGGGTACCAGAAAAGTAGGCATATAATTGGTACTTACTTATTTTACTATATATTTTCCTTGTTTCTCACCTTTTTAAAGTTATTTATTTTTATTTGAGAGTGAGAAAAAGGGGGAGAGAGAGAGAGAGAGAGAGAGAGAGAGAGAGAGAGAGAGAGAGAATGGGCATGTCAGGGCCTCTAGCCATTGCAAACAAACTACAGAAGTATGTGTCACCTGTGTATCTGGCTTACATGGGCCCTGGGGAATCAAGCCTGGGTCCTTTGGCTTTGTAGGCAAGTGCCTTAACTGCTAAGCCATATCCCCAGCCTCCCCTTTTATGAGATAGGTTCTTGCCCATAGTCTAGGCTGGCCTCTTCCTCAGCATGTAGCCTAGCCTAGTTTCAAACTTGGTGGGGTCCTCTTGTCTTAGCCTAATGAATACTGGGATTACAGGTGTGAGCCACCGTATCTAGCTTGTACTTTAGTGTTTTGAAAAATCCTCCCAAAATGCCCCTGTTTCTGTGTGGATTATTTGCCCATGTTTTAAACACCGAGGTCACATTTATTTTCCTTTCTTCAAAGATTAAGTTTTATCAGGGTAGCCTGCGTTTCTTCCAATAATAATGTTTACATATAAAACTGGAGAAAAGTCAGGAACATTCTATGAATTTTCTCTGTGAATCTAGCATATAGGCATTCAAGTTATACAAATATACTCATCTTCTGTTTTCAACGAAAAACAAAATCCACTCAGGTTTGAAGGCGATTTCCAGATGCGAAATTATTTTCTGGAGTTCGGGCTCTGTTATTTTCATGATTGACTGCAACTCTTTTAAGGGAGCAAAGAGGGCAAAGATGTTCCAAAGCGAGAACACTGGGGAAGAAGCATACCGCCTTGTGGGTGTAGCAGAGGTCTGCTGTTTCAGAGGTGAAGAATTCTATTACCGTACCTAGCAAACTCACATGGTCAAATAATAGTATTTCATTTTTCACTCCTCTATATAGTAAGCGACTAGATTAACTATTGAAAATAGATTTTCTCTTTCCAGAATCCAAAGAGAGAAGAAAATTTCACCAGCTAAATTTATTAACGTGTACCACTAAAGCAGATGGTATGATAGGAAAATATTGATTTTTTTTTATACTGACAGAGCAGCTGATAACTTATTTTTGGTTTGACTTAATGCATAAACTGTGAGTTAGGTCAAGGGATTTTTCTACTATTTTGTACTGGCTTTTCTTGGACTTTACAAACCCAAATATTGACTTGTTCCCCCCCCACCACCAAAAAAAACCCAGATTTTCCTTATAATTTTGTTCTCATATTCATGGTTGTAATATAGTTCTCATGATAAAGCCATGAAAAGGTAATGACTCAGTGTTGGGATAGGCTACCTTGGTGTCCACATGTACCACTGTGTTTTGGGGACCCATGTCCCTTTAGACATTTCTATGACTTCAGGGGATATATTCACAGTGTTCTGTCACATCTTAAAGATTCTACATTATAGTTCTTAGAGGTCACTTTTTTCCTACCTATGCTATGACCACTGAGGTGAGGCACAGGTGAATAAATTTATGCCTCTTCCTGTGTGGCCTATAGCTGACCCGTGGCTCAGTACAAGACAGTTTTTTACTAACAAGTGGAGAGACTCAGTATGTCTGCCTTCTACAAAGGACAGGCAATTAGGAAGATTCTCAGGAAATCACTTTGGTATGTGGATCTGGAACATAGTTGTATATGTGTTCATTTTTGGAGATAAAATGCATTATTCACTTTAACAAAATGGGGCCTGAATGGTTATTATGGGATGAGATATGATTTCAGAGGATGTAATAATAGACATTGATACCTTACCCCTACTTTAGATAATGGCATTCTTCACTGTTTTACAGTGAAATATTTATATCAATACAAATGTGCAGAACATGGGCTGGAGATATGGCTTAGTGGTTAAGGCACTTGCCTGTGGAGTCTAAGGACCCAGGTTCGATTCCCCAAGACCCACATAAGCCAGATGTACAAGGTGGCACATGCATCTTGAGTTTGTTTGCAGTGGCTGGAGGTCCTGGTGTGCCCATGTTCTTTCTCTCTCTGCCTTTCTCTCTCATAAATAAATAAATACTTTAAAAAATGTACAGAACATAATGCAAAGATGGGCATGTGCCTATTCCCTGGCTGGAACCTAGCAGTTATAGGGGTAATCCTTTAGTCTGTATGGCGTTCTGAGTGATGAAGAGTGAAGAAGGTGGTCACTATTTTGAACTTGGTGTCTTCATTTTACACACACACACACACACACACACACACACACACACACACACACAAATGTATTTTTTTTTTTGTTTAAGTTAGGGTCAGGATCTGTGCTGGTTTGATTCAGGTGTCCCTCATAAATTTAGATGCTCTGAAGGGTAGGTTCCCAGTTGACAGAGATTTGGGAATTAACACCTCCAGGAGGCAGTGTATTGTTGGGGGCGGGCTTATGGCTGTTCTGGCCAGTGTCCCCTTGCCAGTGTTTGGCACACTGTCCTGCTGCTGTTGTCCACCTTATGTGGGCCAGGGGTGATGTCTGCTGATTCCATTGTTTCGCCTGCCATCATGGAGCTTCCCCTCGAGTCTGTAAGCCAAAATAAACCCATTTTTCCCACAAGTTGCTCTTGGTTGGGCGATTTCTACCAGCAATGCAAACGTGACTGTGACAGGGTCTTCCTAGGTAGATGAGGTTTGCAGCCCAGGCTGATCAGGAGCTCTCCATCCTTCAGCATCAACCTCTTGGGTTTACAGGTGTACTACCACACGTGTGCATGCATGTCTAGATGAACGATGGAATCATGGTTGCCGTTTTCAAAACCTTAACATGAAACATCCTGTGTTCCCACAATGTAATTTTTAGCTTAACCACGTGTTTTGGGAACTGATCACATTATTACATATTTAGTTTCTTTTTATTGAACTGATTTCACATTGCATTAAGTGAATAGATGTGATTTATCTCTTCTCTTGTTGATGGGTGTACATATACCTTGACCCAACATAAACATTGTTGCAGCATGCATTTCGGTGTGCAAACCTGTGAGATTTTTCTCTAAGACACTTATCTAGGAGTGGAATAACTAGACACATATGTCTAACATTACTAGTTATTGACAAATTGTTATTTGATCAATAGTGTATGAGATTTACACATCAGTAATGAATGAGAATTTAATTTCTCTATGTTCTCACCAAAAGTAATGCTGTCAGACTTAATTTTGCTGTCAATATGGTACATAAAAAATAAAAATAACATTTGTTTGTACTTTTATTTACAGTTCCTGTTAACTCATAAAGTTAAACACATTTTTATATGGTTATTAGTTATCTAAGTTTTTTTTTTAATTTTTTTTTAAATTTATTTATTTGAGAGCGACAGACACAGAGAGAAAGACAGATAGAGGGAGAGAGAGAGAATGGGCGCGCCAGGGCTTCCAGCCTCTGCAAACGAACTCCAGACGCGTGCGCCCCCTTGTGCATCTGGCTAACGTGGGACCTGGGGAACCGAGCCTCGAACCGGGGTCCTTAGGCTTCACAGGCAAGCGCTTAACCGCTAAGCCATCTCTCCAGCCCTTAGTTATCTAAGTTTTTACTCCAACAAATTGTTTTTCACAGACTTTGCCTTTTTGATGGTGATCTTTTTCTTATTAATTTGTAAGAATTTATTCTGGATTATAATCCTTTTTCCCATCCAAGCACTAACCAGGTCTGACCCTGCTTAGCTTCTGAGATCAGAAGAGATTAGGCATGCTCAAGGTGGTATGGCTGTAGACTATAATCCTTTCTTATGTGTATGGTGAAGTTTTCTCTTCCTTAATCTTTGATTTATCTACTTACATTTTTACTATAAATTTCATTTAAGATCTCACTCCCAAGGTCCTTACAATTATCTCCAAAAATTTACTTTCTCTTTTTCATTACAGTTTTTTTTTTTTGCATTTTCTGAATATGTTCATTTTCTTTGTAGTTTTATAAACCGTGTGTCACTCATTCATAAGTGTGTACCAGTCAGGCTAGGGTCCAGAGTTATGCTCATTGGGATGTATTTACAGTCAGAATGTATGTGAGCTTACCTAAGAAAGATTTTTGTTGGGGCCAGGGATAAATGTGGGCACTGACAGGGAGGACTGGCATGGAGGTATGGCAGCTTACTTTTGAGTTCCCAGGAAGTATTATCATCTCTCTTTAGACACTTCTCTCTTGGGAAATAGTCTACCACAGTAGTTTGTTTCTCCCAGGTCCCTGGAGACATTCTCTGCTGGTCTGAGTCAGCCTGATCTACAAGTCCGTGCTTCAAAAATCCAAAAATGTGAAAAATTTTTTTTTATTATTCATTACTAGTATAGCCTATAATGGTGGGCCACCTATCTCCCAAACAGTTATCAGAAATGAGTCCGGAGTTTGTTAAATCCTGAGAATCTATAGTGCATGGATATATTCCCCAGGTCAGAGGTTTTATTTACTCTGAATATAGTTACCCAAGGCCACCTAAAATCCAAAAAAGTATTAAGTGGAAACTTCCAGAAAGAAATGATACACATACTTTATAAGAAACAATATTTCATAAGAAATGATTCACAAATTTGGTAAGAAAAATATTTCATGAGAGATCATTTGCAAGTTGTCACCTGTACAGTATTGTAAGTAGCACAGTGACATCTCACATTGGCCTCTGAGCTCATTGCAAGATGTGAGTCATCTCTCCTCAAGTGTGTCCATGCTGCATATACTATATGCCTATCAGTTACCTGACAGCTATGCTGTTTATCAAATCAACTATTATTGTGTCTCTGTTCAAATACTCCTGATTTTACTTAATGATATGCCTCATGTACAGAAAAGGTATAATGGCAATTGAAACATACCAAAAATGCTATGAACTACTTCCTTTGACTGAGAAGATAAAAGTTCTTGGCTTCTAAATGAAAGAAATGTCTTGTCTGTTTAGGTTCCTGAGATCTATGATAATAACGATTCTTCTGACTGTGAAATTGTGGAGAAGTTGAAAAGAGTTTGTATTAATTTTGCTGTCTCACTTCTAATTGCAAGTTACAGCTCTGGTGTGTGATAAGTGCTTAGATAGAATGAAAATTGGTGGCTGGAAGGAATGACCAGCAAATGTTTTCCACTTCGCAGCAATGTGTTCTGTCTGAGAGCACTGAGCCTATGTGGAGCTCACTATGAAGCCACGGATCCCCTGAGACAAGTGGCCTCAAGCCACTTACTGCAAGTGTAAGAACTGGTTACACAGATTCAGGAATGTCTTTGGGTTGAAAACTGTAAGAATTACTGGAAAGGTTGCAGGACAAGTAGGTGGAGAGAGATTTGTTGACATGTGTGGTGGAGAAGTAGAAGAGCATTGGAAAGTGTTCGCAACGTAAGGAATTGGAAGGACTTGTCTAGAGAGGAAGGAGAAAAATAAGATATCCACTGATTGTATGGGACTTAGAAAACAGTGCGAAAGAGAATTAGTGTGGTTTATATTGTAGGGTGAGATTTGGATTTTCCTTCTCTGGTTTTGTGTCCGTGAACAAATTGCTCAGCCCTCTCTAATGCTGTTTCTTCTTTCTAGTGGGGTTAATATTATCAGCATGGAATATTGTGCCGAGGATCAGCTATGATTCCTGCCCTTGACACTATAGCTGCTGTTAATATGCCCGGGGTTGTTGCACAGTGGTTAACACGGAATATTGTGCTAAGGATCAGCTCTGATTCCCGCCCTTGACACTGGAGCTGCTGTTTTTATGCATGGTGGTATTGCATAGTAGTTAATAGCTGGCTTCTAGAGCTGCCTGCTGGGGCCACAATCGCTTTTCTGTCAGTTGCTAGCAGCATAACCTTTGTCAAGTTCCTTAACGTTTCAGGTACTCAGTTTTCTCATCCATAAAATGAAGATAATAATAGTACTTAATAACACAGTTGTTCAGAGAACTATAAAAGTATGTGTATGCAAATGACATAAAGTAATACCTATTACATGATAAGTAAATGTTCACTATCACTATATAATTTCTGGGCAATGAATATTGACATTCTAGCATATTTTCATTATTGGCATTGTATGTACATTTTTAAAATTAATTTTAAAGTTAACATATAAAATAGCAGGTTTTATTATTTTATTTGCATATGTACTTCGCTTTCATTCGTTCCTCTCCTTCACTGCCTACCCTTCTGGCTGCTTCCTTCTTCCCTCCCTCCAATTGCCCCTTTCCTTTTCTTTCTTTTTTCTAGGCATGGTGGCATACGCCTTTAATGCCAGCACCCAGGGAGCAGAAGTAGGAGGAATGCCCTGAGTTTGAGGCCAGCCTGAGACTCCATAGTGACTTCCAGGTCAGCCTGGGCTAGAGCAAGACTCTACCTTAAAAAAACTTTCTTTTGTTTTCATGTCACATGTATCCTACTATCCTCTTTCCCTACATCAGCCCTCTTAAACTCTCTTCTTTCCTTCTCATGGTCCCCCTGCTTTTTGTGGTACAGTTTCATCATAGCTCAGACTGAATGGGAATTCACTATGTCGTCTCAGGGTGGTCTCGAACTCACAGCGATTCTCCTACCTCTGCTTCCCAAGTGCTGGGATTAAAGACATGCATGACCATACCTGGCTTTATGGCCCCCTTTCTAGTTTCACCTTTCTCTTTGTCTCTCTCTTTCTGTCTCACACACACACACAGACACCCCCACACACAGACAAACATTCCTCATTACACTGCATATATATATATATAATATAATATATAATAAAAAATATGGGGCTGGAGAGATGGCTTAGCGGTTAAGCGCTTGCCTGTGAAGCCTAAGGACCCCGGTTCGAGGCTTGGTTCCCCAGGTCCCACGTTAGCCAGATGCACAAGGGGGCGCACGCGTCTGGAGTTCGTTTGCAGAGGCTGGAAGCCCTGGCGCGCCCATTCTCTCTCTCTCCCTCTATCTGTCTTTCTCTCTGTGTCTGTCGCTCTCAAATAAATAAATAAAAAATTTAAAAAAAAATATATATATATATTTATTTAAATATTTTTTGTTTATTTTCACTTATTTTATTTGAGAGCGACAGACAGAGAAAGAGGCAGATAGAGAGAGAGAATGGGCACACCAGGGCCTCCAGCCACTGCAAACGAAATCCAGATGAGTACACCCCCTTGTGCATCTGGCTAATGTGGGTCCTGGGGAATTGAGCCTTGAACTGGGGTCCTTAGGCTTCACAGGCAAGCGCTTAACCGCTAAGCCATCTCTCCAGCCCAACATATATATTTTTGATTTGACGTTTCACACAAGCCAGTCCCTTCCCCAGGCTATAAGCAGCCCTTTTAATATCTAGTTCATCGTCCACTGAACGGGCATGCTTCCGTTCACTGATCCGTTGCTTCCGTGTTAACGACTAGGTTCTTTTTATTTTCCATTCTCTGTGATAAATAATATTTGGATAGCTATTATCTGGGTTTAAATATTCAGAGTTAAAAAGATTTTTATTTTATTTTATTTCTTTGAGAATGACACAGAGAGAAAGAGGTAGAGAGAGAGAGAGAGAGAATGGGCACGCGAGGGCCTCCAGCCACTGCCAATGAACTCCAGATGCCTGCACCTCCTTGTGCATCTGGCTAACGTGGGTCCTTGGGAACCGAGCCTCGAACCGGGGTCCTTAGGCTTCACAGGCAAGCGCTTAACCGCTAAGCCATCTCTCCAGCCCCTCAGATTGTTTTTTAAGGGAGGAATTTTGTTATGGGTTCTGGAACACTTAGCATGTATAAAGAAGTACACTACAAGAGAGACATAAGTGCATTCACATGTGCGTCCTGGGGAGTGGTCCTTTTCTGAGGCACATGACATAGTCAGGTGGGAGGGGGTGAGAGAAGTGGTGGGGGTAGACACAAACTCTCAGAGAGGGAAACTGAGGAAAGGTGTAAGGTGAAAGTGTCCCACATACATCGTCTGCCATGTGAATTACTCCAATTAGGAATGGCCGCCATTATCCTTTCTTCTGACACATTAATTAGCTAGCCAGGCTGGTCATGGTGAGCTGTTATAGATACTCCTTGATTTTTGGATCTAACCTTAGAAAATCTTTAAAGAAACTTTATTTTAACTTCTTTCACTGCTAAATAGTTTTATATCCCCTAATAAATCTATAACATTTTATCTGGCCCAGAGCTTCTATAAATTCACATATTAGATAGCTGAGCCATATGATGTAAAAATTTAAGGCTGTCCCACTGGCTTCATGAATTTAATTCTGTAATTGTTGAATTTAATGTAGTCTGACAATGTCATGAATTTCCCTTTTTCTTTCCGCCTCAGGGTTGAAGCATCCTGTTTGGAATGAGTATTTGGTTACTGAAACCATCACAGTAATTGCGTTAAGGAATTCAAGTTCACAAAATACTTCCTAAATTGATAATAATTCTGGATCATAAATGAACATTTGTTTTTCCCACTCCTCTGAACGCTTTTCCTTAATTGCTGATAGTGTTTCTAGAAAGTTCCCTCACTGCAAAACAAAAGAAAACAAAACAAAAATGAGAAGGTCTGTTCTTAGGTGACTACAGTGAGCCTAGTTAATAATCAGTCACTTACTTTAAGCCATGCTATGGAGAACATTTTAAAGTTATCTGAGTGTTTTCCTCTTTGGGGATTATCGACTGACCTCATGGGCGATCATCTGCTTGCCTCACTGGGTACAACTTTTGCCTGTGCACACCTGTTTTGTCTCCTGCCATATTAGTTAGCTGTCAGGTTGATGCAAAATATACTGTGTGGCTTCAGCAACGGAGACGTATGTTCTCAGGTTTTGGTTTCTATTAGGTAGAAGGTCCAAATTCAAAGTCTGGAAGGGTTTGTTTCTGGTGAGAACTCTTCCTGGCTTCTAGGTGTCGTGGACAGCTACCTCCTTGATGTGTCTTCCGATGTCCTTTCCTTGGTGCATATTAGGAGGGGGGCATTTCTCTGGTGGGCGTCTTCCCTTAATAAGGACTCTAATCCATCACAGAGGCCCTATGTCACCTCCCCAAAGTCACATGTCCAAGGGCTATCACACCGGGGGTGAGGGATACAACATATGTATTGAGCAGGCACAAATAAGTAGACCATGACTCCTGGGGAGCTGGATTTTGCGATCTAGGCCAAAGCATTCCTGGCCTCTGGCTTAAAGTTGAGGGACGGTAGGTAGTGTCAGCAGACAAGGAAGAGGAAAGGAGACAAGGGTGTTGAGAGCTGACTGGACCCTTGGAAACAAGGCTTTCCACCCTCTCAGGCTACTTTCTCTACTCAGGACCTTGTAACTGCTTCTCTTTGACTGCAGACGCCACAGTGGGGATAGTGCTGCAGTAACTGGTCTCCTGTTACTGCAGAACCCCTGAGCTTTCTCTGGGTTTCTACGTCCTCACTACCTGCCTCATCTTTAACCCACCTCTGTGGTGTCACTCAACCCGGGTGCTCCTTCTAGCTCTTTCTTAAAGCCTCACTGAAAGATGTAACCTCAATTACTTTAGAATTTGTATTTCTTAAATATTTTACATTTTTTTAAGAATTCAATTGTGGTGGTTAAGGAAGAAATTTACCTTTCACATGTTTCAGGTATTCCCCCTGCACTCCCTCCACCATAAAACCAAATCAAACCAAATGCTTCCATTTTTATAGGGGGTGATAGTTGCCACTTTGAGGGTAGAGGAACTATTTTGCCATACATCTACATACTGATTGATTATAAGATACTTATGGCCTGAAAGAACTATTTGGGGAAATAATCTGTTTAATCTGATCATTGTTTAAATTATGAATTTACCAGACTTCCATTGATGTTTTGATATGCATCATAATTTGGATAATTTGATATTCATCAAATTGTTGGTCAGGGAAAGGCAGTACATGTCCTGGAACACTGTCACCTCATCACCCACCCACCTAATATGATCACTCCCTCCTAAATTGCCACTTATATATCTTTTCATTGCTTGGGGCTTGTTCCTATCCATGAAGTTTCACTTAGGAATTCTGATTGTCTTAACACCACACTGATCCAGGCACTAACAATTCTCATAAAACTTCTAATAAACATTAATTATTCATTATGAATGTTGCCTGAATTCTGATTCGTGACATTAGGAGAAGAGGTAGGATTCTGAGGACCAGACTCAGGTGTGTGCACTAAATAAGGTCATCATCAGAAAGCACGCACTGAGGTGCAGTGTGATGCAGAAAGCAAGGAGTCTTGAGTAAACCGGTGGCCTCCCGAGTTTCATGGGCTAAGAGATGGTTTCCAATGACTGAATCAAAGGGAATCTGTTAACACATGGCTCCCTAAAATTCTAGACAATTGGAAGTTATTTTTTATTTAATATTTTACTTGTTTATTTCAGAGAAAGAGAAGAGGGAGAAAAAGAGAGAGAGAAAGAGAAAGAGAAAGAGAGAATGGGTGCTCCAGGGTCTCTAGCCACTGCAAACAAATTTCAGACACATGTGCCACCTTGTGTATCTGACTTTACATGGGTACTGGGGAATTGAACCTGGGCCCATAGGTTTTGTAGGCAAGTGTCTTAACCACTAAGTCATCTCTCCAGCCCTGGAAGTTATTTTAAAAATATTTTTATTTATTTATTTGCAAGCAGATAGAGATAGAAGAGAGACAGAGAGAAGAGGCAGCCCATGGCCTCTAGCTACTGCAAATGGGCTCCAGATGCATGCACCACTTTGTGAATCTGGCTTTATGTGGATACTGGGGAATCAAACTCAAGTCCTTTGGCATTGCAGAAAAGCACTTTTAACCACTGAGCAATCTCTCCAGCCCCAGCTGGAGGTCCTATCAGCAGGTTGTAAGATGGAGGCAGCATGGGACATTATGTACACTGGGGTCCTGAAAAGCAAAACTAAGACAATCCTCTTATGTTCCTCTATGTTCCAATTTAGCATAGATGACTTAAAAATACTACAACACTGTCCCTCTCAAAAGGGAAAAGTCTGAATCTGCCTTACTCCTAATGTTAATTTTTCTTTTAGGGTGGAGAATTATTGTAAAATTTATACTATATTTTAGATGGTTGATTCATAAATTATAGCATGTAGACTTAAACAATGTATTGTATCTCCAAATGACTGGATTTCTGTGTGAGTATAAGGAAAGCTCAGAAGCATAGGCCAGTAAGCTAGAAAGGAGATATAAAGGGAATAGAAAGGGAGGGAGTGGGTCCTAATAGGATGGTATTGTATATATGTAAGTAGAAGGACATTAATGGGGGTAAAAAGGCCTAAGTGAGGTCAGGGGAAGAGATTGAGTAAGGAAAGGTGGAGAGAGGACGAATCAAAATCTAAGAGGATATAAATAAGTCATATGGAAACCTACTTTTTTGGATAATGGAACAAACACAAAAGCCATAGATTGTTACTAGAAAATTGTCAGTGCTAGAGATGGGATACCTTCCAGTGAGTTGTTGGCCAGGGAGGTCCCTGATGCCCACAAAACATCACAGGCCTTTGATGAGGCCCTTGGTTTCTCACCACGAGTAGATGGTAAGACCCTATTGCTGAAGAATCCACATATTTGGGCTGCAAGGTCACTGAGAAACCCTGCTGGAACTGGGCTGAATATCTCCTCCATTTAGACCAGCTTACAGGAAGCTGGTAAAAGCCATGCTCCATGCAGTTCAATGGGAGAGAGAGAAATCACCAATGAAAGTACCCAATAGAGGACATTGCAAGCTTTATATTTGGCCAGCCAGGCCAAATGAGCCAATGGGTGCAATAGTGGCATGTCTGTTATGGGGGAACCAATCACCCTCTAATTTGACTGGAGGCCTGCTCCATGGGAGGGAATATATCCCTGATACTGAAAACCTACATCAGGGGTAGTTATGAGCCATAGGAGTCTAATGTCTGCTACTGTCTGGGTAAATGTATATACTATGCTCACCAAACTGCTCAGTAAGCACTTCTCTTAATGTTCATACCCATAGATTAATGCTACTCTCACTTTTTGTAGAGAACCTTCTCTTTTCACATGGCAGTGACATTGAGAAAAAGTGACAGAGTGCTCAATACTGCAATATCTCTACCACACCTTCCAAGGCTCAGGGTCCATTGCGGAAGAAGTGGTGGAAAGAATACAAGAGCCAAAGGAAGGATAGGACTCCTCACAAAGTGCTCCTCTAGAAACAAAATGGCCTGGATATCCATGACCTCACAGTGCCTGACACTACCTACAGAAGACCATCATAATAGGAAGAAAAGATCGTGACATCAAAATAAAAGAGAGACTGATTGAGAGGGGGAGGGGATAAGATAGAGAGTGGAGTTTCAAAGGGGAGAGTGGGGTGGGGAGGAAATTGCCATGGGATATTGTTTATAATTGTGGAAGTTATTAACAAAAAATAAACAAATTAGAGAAAGAAAAAAAGTGTTCCTATTCTGAAATACAGATCATGAAATTGATAGGATGATTGCTTAAAATAAAGGGTTTTATTATTTTTGCAAGGGCAGCTATAAAACATTAATCAAATTGCTTACTTAAAAGTTCATAAGATGATCTTGAGATGCTAAAGTAAATATGATTTTCCTCCAAGCCACTTTATGACATAAGAGGTAACACATTGATTTCCTTTCTTAACAAGGCACAGAGCACATAAGACACTTGAGTAAATAAAGGCCTTGAAATGGACTGTAATCACTTCTTGGCCTTATAAGGTGCCACAGTTGCCTGCGTTGAGAGGCAGGAGCAACATTTTTTTAAAATTATTTATTTATTTGAGAGCGACAGACACAGAGAGAAAGACAGATAGAGGGAGAGAGAGAGAATGGGCGCGCCAGGGCTTCCAGCCTCTGCAAATGAACTCCAGACGCATGCGCCCCCTTGTGCATCTGGCTAACGTGGGTCCTGGGGAAGCGAGCCTCGAACCGGGGTCCTTAGGCTTCACAGGCAAGCGCTTAACCACTAAGCCATCTCTCCAGCCCAGGAGCAACATTTTTTGAGGGACAACATCAACTTCATTTTCTTTAAGCTGGAGATTAATACCACAGGAAATTAAAGACGCGGCGTAACGCTCAGAGAGAACTGGAGTCAGAAGAGCTGGTGCCAAGGTCACTCACTATCCAGTCTAGGAGTTAACCAGATCAGTGAAAGCTAACAACAGCTACTAACTTTTTTTTTTTTTTAAATGAGAATTGCCCACTGAAACATGAGCAGGCAAATGGGTTTAGTGGTTATACCTCCTTTCTCAGAATACTGCTCTTTAAATAGGAGCACATGATTCAGACCTAATAACATGTACTTGGCCCAATGTCTGAATCAGTGTGGAATAATCAAAGTAACATATTTACAGAGAATTATTGTGTCATTGAATTTTAGATGAATAATTAGGTTTAAGCTTGAGACCCCTAGCATACTGATTTCTTTTGTATTTTTGTCCTTATTCTTTAAGACATTAACTTCATTTATTTAGAAGCATGCTTTAGCCCCACACACTGTAATCATCAGATTCTTTCTGTGGAAATTAAAGGATTTTTTTTCCCTATAGTTTATGCATGTAGTTCAGTGAAATGTTTTGTATATGAACTTTGTGAAGAGTGTCAAATTAGGATCTTATATAGCATTTTTGTGTCTTGAAATTGCATAATTTGATGTGTTGTGCATTTTGGTTTAGGAATGGAAAGTAATCAAGTAATGTGTCTTAGTATTTGTTTATGATTTATAGGATGAGTCTGGAACTTAAATAGCCTCTTATCTTATGTTAGTCATGTTTGGTTTTGAATAGCTTGTTTCATCCAAGATACACAGAGGTGGGAGAGATGACTCAGCAGTTAAGGCACTTGCCTGCGAAGCCTACCAGCCCAGGTTTGATTCAGCAGTCCTCCTATAAAGCCAGATACTTGAAAAGATAGACATATATATATATATATATATATATATATATATATATATATATATATGTGTGTGTGTGTGTGTGTGTGTGTGTGTGTGTGTGTGTGTGTGTGTGTTTCATATATATATATGTGTGTTTCAGTTTTCAGTATTAGCATCTTGGTTCACTGATCCAAATAAGTCATGAATATATCTACCATGTGGAGTGAGTCAGGGATGGATGGGAATGTGAGTCGATCTTAGTCTGTGATGGGAACTGTGAGAAGCTGTTTGTACGTGCTGAGATTGCCTCAGACAAGCATGTTTGCTGCCTTAGACAGCACAGGGCCCACACTCCTGAACAGGTCAACCTGTTTCAACCCCCTTTGCAATGTCACTTGTTATTGACAACCACTATCCCACTGAACCACATCTCCAGCCTTTATTTGTATTTATTCTGTGACAGGGTCTGGGTGACTTGGATCTCACTATGTAATTCAGCCCCGAGTCAGATTTGTGGTTCACTTGCCTCAGCTTCATAAGGAGCTGGAAAGAGAGGAATGCACCATCAAACCTGAGTAGAGCATCTTTTTTGATGGTCCTTCCTGAGCCCAAGAATTATCTCTGGTATTGGCATTCATAGATGGACCACAGCAATTGCTTTCTGAGCAGAATACCTGTACTTTATGGTGACAAAATAAACCCATAGATATTCTGTCTGGAATGGATGTCGGGGAAAAATAAAACATGAAGAGTTTCATTTCCTAACATTACTCTTTGTGTGTAACTTGAAGGGGCAGTTGGAGAAGGAGGAAAATTGTTTAGTATTTGTGATAACATGTACACTACAATTTTTGGCAATAGCTATGTAACTGACCCTGACAGTTGCTACATGAGAGGTCAAAAAATGCTGGCCTGGGATATCTACTTATTTAGACTCCAGATCTTTCTCTCTCTCTCTCTCTTTTATCATCACCAACATAGGCAATTTATTTCAGAATGAAGGCTGTTCTTTATATAATTTTGAATGCGATGTTCTAATTCTTTTAATCCTCTTGTCTCCTATCCCCTTCTCTCCCTCCCTTCCCATCTCTTTGTGGAGTGTGACTGGCAGATCACACAGGAACATGTCTCAGAGCACTGGCAGAAAGCTGCCCATCTTTGTGACTCACATAACTCCTTCACATGTTACCTGTGGGCTTCAAGATGTTCTACTTTCCATGTCAGGATATTAGCCTCTGTGGTGCCTTCAGTTATCCTGTGGTTCTTAAGGCTAATGATTGCAAATGAGACTCCAGAGCCCCATCACCATTAGCACTTCAGGTCTGGACAGGGAAATGGAAAAATCTTAAAGCCAACACTAAATTCTAACTCAAGGAATTGGAGATTAACTGGCATGTCTTTGAAGTTAATACAAAAAAAATTGCCTTAGGCAAGCTCACAGACCTTTTTCTAGGCACACCAGAAATGGTCAGTTTTAGGATGAAATTATATATATGATTAGAAATAGCAGTACCTGGCCCAAGGTTGCAGGGCCACTTAATTGTCTCATAATGCCCCGGTGCAGTGATCTTTCTACAGTATGCTTCTGATAAGCATCTATACTTCTGAAAAATGAATTTCTGCTCTGTCATCCATTGCTTAGATTTCTTTTAGGCCATTCTTAAATAAAAGGGGCAGACTTTTATGTCTGTTTAAGTGGAGCATGTTTTCATTGTTACTGGGAGTTCATTTAATTTTTCTAAAGGCTAATTGAATTATTCTGAAGTTGAATGCATGGCTTATGTACAGCAATGTATTAGCTTGTAAGTTGGCCATTGAGGGAGTCACTAAGAATAAAACATATCCTCCAAGCATCCTAAATATTTTGGGAGCTTGAAATGTGAATTTTGATCACAGGCATTCTTTGTCAACCATTGACTTAATTTGTTGCACCTGACAGGTATACCCGTATGAAGAACTATTTAGAACTAAATGTGCAAATTAAATTGTCTGAGGGCGTTATGTGGAAAGGCTAAAGTTATTACAAATCACATCCACTAGGCGGTGCAAACAATTTATAAGGGTATATTCCTTCAGGAGACCTTTAAATGAACTGTCAAGTGATTTCCAAAGTCTACAGTTTATGAAGCAGTATTCTGAAAGTCATGTTTCTTCCCAGGGTGCCTTTTTACTGCATCCAGGCACCATGTTTTAGCAGTGGCAGAAAGAATGTGAGAGCCAGAGAAGGATGGGGAGGAGTGCTTTGGAATGTTGTCTTCCAGACTCACAGTGGCCTTTGCTTCATAACCTCACAACACTGTCATCACCTACACAATATTGGATCCATCAACATGTCATTGATGATGGTGTATAATGGAGGAATGCTAAAAAAAAAAAAAAGGTATTAAACAGAAGGGCAGCTAGTTGGAAAGGAGAAGGTGTTCAGTGGAGGAAAATTGGGGGAGGATGACAAAGAAAGTAATGACAATCAAAATACATCATGCACATGTATAGAAATTGTCAATAAAAGTTTAAAAACTAATATATAAAATTTAAAATAAAGACAGATCAGGTTAAAAGTATTATTTTTTGCATAATATTTTTGCAAATGTCAGAGATAGTGTTAGGAAAGACAGACCAATGTAGATTAAAGTTCCTGTATCACCCTTTCTGCTTGCAAGATGAGATCACTAAGATGACAATGTAAGAATGCTGCCTTCCTATTTCTGTGAGTGAGTAACTTAGCAACAAATTGTTATTTTTCTGTTTATCTTGTTATTAGATATGTGTTTGATTATCTTTCAATTCTGTTTTAGCCAGATATTTGGTCTATGTGTCTACAGTTTTTCTCTCTGTGCCATTACAGTCAATAACAAAACACAAAACCAGAAACCTTGATTGAATAAAAATGGAGAAAGCTTCGAGGGGAAGGAGAAGTGACCCATGAGCTTGCAGTCATATACTGCAGAGAACCCCAGAGGGAGTACTAGGAAATTTGACTTACCGCTTTGCCAGTGACTGGCTGGTCTTTAAGTGTCTTTTCTTGGTTCATGGGTTTTGGAGCTGATACTGGAAATAAATGTGCTTAAAGGAAGAAGAAACAGCTAGAATTGTCATTTCACTATGGGATGATTGATTTTGGAGAGGATCTGATCCTCTTAAAAATGGATTTGGTCTACTAATTTAAATAATTTAGAACATTTGAAAACAACTGATGAATGGGCTTATGTATATTTCAAGAGGGACAAACACCCTTGAAGAGTTGCGTGACTCAAACAAGGAATCAAGATGTTACATTACCATTTGCTCTGGTGGTGGTTGTTTAATATATTTTGTTCAATATGTGAACTCCCTTCTAACATACCGTTTCAGCGGAACATTTAATTTCTGTCATACATGCTGTGATACTTTTTTTTTTTTCTCCCTTAAGAAGTATAATGGCAAGGTTATATCCTTGGGGAGATCTTTTATCTAAAATAGACACTGTGTTATAAATAAACATTGATGACACACGTATACAGTCAGATGAAAGCTTTGATATAAGTTAATCTTTTCGTCTTTGTGATGTCTCTGTATGTGTGCCTGTGAGAGGGAGAGGCAAAGAGCTAGAGAATAGGGAAGTCCGAGGACAACTCTCTGAATGACAGTCTGACAGTCCTAACTCTCCACTGTGTTTGAGGCAAGATCTCTTTCTTGTTCAGGATGCTAGCCCCTGAGTTTCCTGTTCCCTTGTCTATGCCTTCCTTCTTGACATAGGCATGCTGGTTCACGTGCTATCAAGGCCATCTTTTACACAGGCACTGAGGCTCACACTTGTGTGGAACATGCTATATGCACTCAGTTATCGCCCCAGTCCCATAAAATGTATTTATGTCTGATATATTACAGGAAAACCAAGACATTTAGCAATGGATTTTATTGCTAGAAGTAAGCTCATCTTGCCATCATCTACATTAATTGATTAATCCTTATATAGTTGTTTGTTGATATTCTTTGTTGACTTTACCTGGCTAGTGTGCACCATTAAATATTTTTACTGTATTAAAAACTATATATACTTGGGAAGGTAGCTTAGTTGGTGGAGAGCCTGTTTGGCATGCATAAATCCATAGGTTCAACCTACAACACCTCATAAAAATCTGGCATGGGGCTGGAGAGATGGATCACTGGTTAAAGGCTCTTGCTTGCAAAGCCTGATGACCTGAGTTTGATTCCACAGTTCCCATGTACAGTTGGATGCATGAAGTGGGACATATGCCTGGAGTTTGTAGTGGCAAGAAGCCTTGGATCACCTATATTCTCTATCTCTTCCTCTTTCTCTCTCTCTTGCTTAAATAATTAACTTACTAAAATATTTAAAAAGCGCTAGAGAGATTGCTTAGTAGTTAAGGCACTTGCTTGAAAGGCTAAGGACCCAGGTTTGATTTCCTAGGACAGATGTAAGCCAGATGCACAAGATGGCAAATGAGTCTGGGGTTGGGTTGCAGTGTCTAGGGGCCCTTGCACACCCGTTCTCTCTCTCTCTCAAATAAATAATGAAAATAAAATATTAAAAAATTCTGATGTGGTGGCACATGACTGCAATCACAACACTTGTGGGGTGGATGTAGGAGGATCCAAGTTAGAGGCCACTCTGGGCTGGATGAATCCTATTGCAAAGAACCAAAACAAACAAACAAAAAACTGTACCCATGGTTGCAGGTTCCTTTGTCTTGAAACAAGATACAGTAACTTTTGACCAATATTTTGGATCAAATATGTCAAGAGATTTTTTTTTGCATAATTCTATATATTGCCAGTATCAAACAAAAGGAAAACTAATGATTTTACCTTTTAAGTATGTATGTTCTCTACATATCAGATGTCTTTCTCTGCATCAAAAGACTGTCCGCATTACAACTTCGAGATAAATGTTTACCCATCTTTTGCTCCCCAAAATAAGGGCTTTGCATTTGTGAAGACCAAGAAAAACAACAGTAATCCATTTGATCTGGCCTCGAAAACAGGTGTCATTTTGATAAATGGCCCTAATTAAGCTGAGGTTTCAGGTAAGAAGCCGATTGAGTTGATGCTTTGGCGCCTATATGGCCGTGGCCAGACAAGTGCAGATGTTACCATGAGACAGTATTTTATTAACTTGGTCCAGTCTCCAAGTTTTGTATCTCCTATCATTTGATCAAAAAACAAAACAATAAAACACCCCTCTGTGCTATGGTATCATGGTTTTAACTTGCATTTATTCACAAGGTCTCAGGATCAGGAAGGCAGTTATGAAAATTTCAGCTCTTTTGGGTCATTCTTTTTTTACTGATCCCTATCCTGCAGTGAGAGACAAGTACATAAAAATGATTAATTAGACAGGAAGCCTCTTTGTTTCCAACTCATGATTCATATTCCTCCAGCACAACATGGGTTTAAACTGCCAGAAATAGATCCATTTAGTATATTCTAACATTAATTTCGATGCAGATTGTCTGAGGACAAAGCATGCAGGATACTGTCATTGCTTTCCTCTTCATGATTAGGAAGACTTTCAGCCTAGAATCACATAGGAATATGACCTTCTCTTCTGAAGGTCTATTGCTGGATGATCTCATAGTATTAAATCATGCCATGGACAGCTCCACTATTAGATATTGTAACATGATGATGTATTTTTTTTCTACTTATAAAAAAATATTTGGAGGGGAGAGATGTAATGAGGAAGAACTGACTTCAATTGCTTCAGATTTTTAATTTGTGGCTGGGAAACTTTTCCTGTAAGGGATCAAGCAGGGAATATCTCAGGCATTCTAGGCCATATGTTTTATGTCACAACTGTTTAACTCTGTGGTTATGATACACAAGCATCAGTAAAAGAATATGTACATGAGGAGGTGTGGCCATGGTCCAGTACATCTCTGTAGCACCTGGCACTTAAAATTTCATACACTTTTCACATGTCATGAATATTCTTCTTCTTTAATATTTTTTTTTTTTTTGCAAAATTTAGAAATACAAACAAATATTTAGCCTCTGGCCATAAGAATACAGGCCGTGAGCTGGTCATGACCCCATGGGCTGTAGTTTGCATCTACCTTATTTTAGTGTGCTTATGAAACTGTGCCAAATAATTAAGCATTGTTCTCTCCTTGAAGGAATTTCCCATTCAGATGGTGAAAAATATCCATATCCATATCTGTGGTGGTTTGAATGAAATCGTCTCCCCAGAGGCTCATGTGTTGGGAATACTTGAGTCCCCTCCCCCCAACCTCCTGATGCTGGCAGTTTGGGAAAGTGGTGAGACCTTTGTGAGGTAGAGCCTTGCTGCAAGAGGTGTGTGGGGTTTACTAGCTCATCCCACTTGCCAGCACGAGGTAGCTAGCTCTTGCTGCTCCTTCCAAGATGCTGTGACAAGATGTGATGCCCTGGCTGCCTACTCTGCCATGGTTCCTCCACCATGATGAAACTTGCTCTCAAAACTTTAAGCCATGGGGCCAGAGAGATGGCTTAGCAGTTAAGGTGCTTGCCTGTGAAGCCTACGACCCAGTTTCTATTCCCCGGAACACATGTAAGCCAGATGCGCAAGGTGGTACATGCATCTACAGTTCATCTGTAGTGGCTAGAGGCTCTGACATGCCCATTCTCTCTCTTTCTCTAATAAAATAAATAATAAAAAAATTAAAATTAACGAACTTTCAGCTGAAATAAACCCCTTCTTTCCACAAGCCATTTCTGGTCAACTGTTTTTGCTCAGTAATAACAAAGTAACTGCTACAATATTATAAAAGGCAATATAATTAAATTCTAGTCTCCAAACCATATTAATTATCTGACTAGCTCTAGAAGGAGGTCCAGCCATGCTTGGTGATATACGTGAAGGAATATAGGTGTGCTCTGAACCAGTAGTATGGGCGGGCAGAGAACCTAGAGAGTCCCAAGGCGCACCCAGCTCAGGCAAGTGCTGGCCTGGCAGAAGGTGCTTTGTACAAGATTAAAATGAGGAGTCCAAAGCTTGAGCCATTTCAGTTCTAGTTTTGTTCTTTGGCATAGCCTTAAATATCCCAAAGGCAAAATTAATTGTACAAACAACTCACATGTAATATTCTATGTTGTAAAATCCAGAGGTGTTGACTCCCCCATTCCTGCTTTTGTAAGATCCATCCTTTTGCTATTGGAGAATACATTCCAGCCCTCATTCCTCTATGTGCACTGGCTGGTCAACAGTCACCTAGTGTAGTACCTTCTAGAAGTGAGAAATTGTTCTGGAATGTCAGTTATTGCAGTGCCTCCTTCTGGAGGATAAGATACCATGTAGCTGCTATAACAGTGAACTGTCATCTAAAAGGCATAAATAAAGCAGTTATTTCTCACAGCTCTGGAGACAGGGAAGTTCAATAGCAAGGCGTCAGCAGATTCACTTCCTATGAGGGAATTTCTTGGCTTGCAGATAGCTGTCTTCTCACTATGTCTGTACATGGGAGAAACTGAGGGGCAGGGGTAATGATGGCTGGAGAGAAGGAGTGAGGAAGGGGGAAGAAGAGGAAAAAGAAGGAATAGAAGAGAAGGAGGAGGCGTGGGTAGAGGCAGCAGCGAAGGCAGTACCAGAAAGTCATCTAACATCACTTTTTAGAAGGTTACTAATCCTGTCATATGGGGCAGTCCTTGTGACTTCATCTTAACCTAATTACCGTGGAGCGGCTCCATCTCTCCTTTGGCTACTTTTAACATGTGAGTATAAGGGGGCCACAAACAGTCTGTGACTGAGAATATAAACACTGACAATATAAATAATAGAATGGAACACAAATTCAGCCTTCTAGGACTCAAGGGGAGATCCTAGTTAGTCTCTAAGAAATAATGTGATACATGAAAACATTCACAAGGACTACATCATAAATTTATAGGTGGAACACACAGGAAGAACCACTTAACATGGCTTGGTGGGATAGGCCAAGGGGAAGATTCACAGAGGGACAACATTTATTTAGGCTGTCTCACATGATGATTCCGGTTTACTAGGTGGAACAAAAGACTAGTCTCAATAGCACGGGAGAGTTGGGAAAGCATATCATATGATCAGGAAGTGCAAACATTGCAATGTCATCCATCAGTACTTTGGAAGAAAATATTGGGTTTGTAAAAGCACTAATAAAAGGGTTTCAGAGATTAGGCTCTTGGAAAATCTTTCATAAGATAATAAATGTTTAAACTTTATCCTGTGAGAGATAGTGAGATGTTGAAGGACCCTGTATTAGTCAGGGTTCTCTAAAGGAAAAGCGCAAATAGAATGATATATAAAGAGGATTTGTTAGTTTGGCTTACAAGGTAGGAACTCGGTGGTCCAACAATGACTATTTGTAGGACAGACAGTCTGAGAGCCTGGTAGGTCCTCAGTCTCTGAGGCTGGATGCCTCAGCATCCCCAATCTGGTGCTGAGGAAGATGGGCTCCAATGTCATCAAAGAATGGTAGCAACAAGGTAGATGCCCCCACCAGCAAATAGCCAGGGCAGCCAGGGGGAAAGTTAATGCTTTTTTATTTTCCTAGAAACTATTTATATATAGGCTGCCACTGGGTTGGCTCCCCACTCTTGGGGACCCTCCCTCAGTTAGTTAGCCCTTCTTGGAAACATTCTCACAGATCTACCTAAGAGGCAGGTCTCTTACTTTATTCTTTATATGATCAGGTTAACAATAGAGATTTAACTGTCACAGATCTTCAGCAGAGTAGTGGTAAGGCTAGAGAGGCCACTGTCTTTCTTTGGGCACACTAGTAAAACTGGACTAGACTGGATATGTCTGTGGTGCAGAAATAAGGCAGGACTCTGCTGTGTTAGTCCATGTATAAAATGATAAAAAGTAAGAAAGGCAGGGAATAGAAGATAACTAGAAGGGAAAGATCTAGCATGGACAACTGGATAGCTGATGGATTAATCAACCAGAGGGTATCTCTAGATTGATATTGTGGAAAAGCTTTTTGGAAATGTTGATTCCAGTTTCCAAGTGCAGTTATCCAGACTTCTGCATGAAATATGAGTTTAGAAATGCAGAATTGGGATTCAGTGGGCATGAAATTACAGGCAAAGTCTTTACAGCTGAGGAAACATAGGTAGAGTGAATCAAGCAAGAGGTTCTAGGGATGACATTTGGGTAGAGACTGGTGGCCAGGGAGGAGCAGAGAGGCAGTCTGGAAGCCCAGGGAGGACTGAGTGAAGAAAGGAAATGCAAATGGATATAGACCTCTTCAACGAAAACCAAGTTAAGTAGAATTTATGAAGTGATGCTTAGAGACAGAGGTCAGGTCAAGAGAAACTTTGTAAAAGGTGGGCAGTGTTTTCACATGTCTATAGCCAGAAGTGAGGGATCCAGTAGCATCAAGAAAAATGGGCTCAGGATAGAGCAGAGTAAGGAAGTCATTTTTAAAATACTTATTTGAGGGATAGCTAGGACAAGGAGGGAAAGAGAATGAGAATGTGCATGCTAGGGCCTCCTGCTGCTGCAAACAAACTCCAGATGCATGTGCCACTTTGTGCAGCTGGCTTTATGTGTGTCCTGGGGAATCAAACCCAGGCTGTCAGGCTTTGCAAGAAAGTGCCTTTAACTACTGAGCCATCTCTCCAGACCCCAAGGAGGTAATTTATATGGCAGACTCCTGAAGGGGTTAGGAAGGAGATGAGAGATTAGCTGGGATGGGAGAACTTAAGATGAACAAGAGGAGAGAAGGATGCTTTGAAGAATGAAGGAGTTTTTACCTGGATGGATGCCTTGCCAATAAGAGAAGATGTAAGTGCCCATACTCTTAGACTGGTGTGTAGAATTAGAGGTAAACACTTAGGAGAACGGAGAAGAGACTACCTCAGTGAAGTTCCATGCTGTCAATGTTGTATGTGTGTGTAAATGTTGGGAAGGACTGGAGAAAAGAAGGTGCCAGCACAGTGCTTCTCAACCTTAAACACACACACACACACACACACACACACACACACACACACACACACATACTATAGACCCTTTATAGTGTGTGTTTGTGCATGTGCATATGTGTGTGTCTTGTGATTGCACATTCATATGCATATGGGTGGGTGCTCTTGTATATGTGCCCTCAGGTCAACATTTGGGTGTCTTCCTCAGCCACTTTGCACCTTACTTTTACAGACAGCATCTCTCATTAAAACTAGAGCTCACTGATTCAGCTATATTAGCTACTCAGCCCCAGAGTCTGTCCACCTGTCTGTGCCTTTCCCAGCAGTGCAATGACAAGCATGCATCACCATGCCTAGCATCTTTGCGCAGACACTGGGAGTCTAAACTCAGATCCGCATGCTTGTACAGCAAGTACTTTATCCATTGAGCCTTCTCCTCAGTGCCTGTCGTCTATCGGATAGACCTTGATTCATTAGTCCTTGGTGAACCTCAGATTCTAGACTTTGTGACAAGCTCCAAATTGCCAAGTGATGCTAATGCAACAGGTCCATGGGCCAAGCTTCAAGAATCAAGAAATAAGGAAGCTTTCTAGCTTACCTCCATTGCACACTCCACTCGTGGTTATGATCAAGATTATATGTACTATGAGAGAGACGTAGAGTGTTGGTACAGGCTTAGGAGCTTCCGACATCATCAAGCAATCCTAAGAGGCCAATAGAACAACATAAATGATTATGTGTTTGTTTCTGTCACTGTGTTTGCCTGTGTACAAGAGGAATGGACATATAGAGTTGAATAGAATAACGATGAAGTGGTATACGGTTCAATACATGATACACAATGATCTGTCCTGGATTTGGAAAGAGATAGGGTGTGTAGATCCAGGGAGAAGATTGGAGTACAAGAGGGAGGACCAATAAAAGCTTAGAAAATTTTGTTCAGAGAGGGAAGTCAGAGTATGGCAGAGGGGAGGCAGTCTGAGAAATTATACACTCCCAGTGGTGGCCATTGGTGTGGTTTGCTAACGAGTTGTTCAGATGGATGACAGAACCTGAGGGCCAGGAGAAGAACAAGGCCATCGTTGGTTATGAAATTGATCCTAGAATCCTAAAAACAAAGAAAAGAAGTTGAGGCTGATAGAAGAAGATGTCATGGGCTTCTGAGAAATGTCATATAGGGGTGGGAAAGTAACCGTGTGGAAATGGCAGAGAAAGTGCTATATAAGAACACTGTATGCTGGAAACTGAAGGTCACAGGGAGAAAAAAAAAAAGCCATACCTACGTTAAATATTCTATATGACTGATTGACTGGTTAGAGCTGTATGATTGTGGAGTGTTGGAATGTTGCACATCCAGAGCCAGATTTATTTTGAGCTACTTTTAGTCCTGTTCATAGTCACTTACTCTCTACCTTTGTGTGTGATCTAACATCCTTGTGACTATCAAGTAAAACCATTTTGGAATGAGTTAACTTAAAATAGATCAAACCCAAATATATGAATGTTATCAGATAGCACCTGGAAATTATAGCAGAGGTTTTCTGGCTTTGCTGTGTCCTGACATGAATTTGCACCAATTTGAAAACTGCCTTTCTTTGACTCTTTTGTTTTGAAACTATAAATACCTTTAAGAAACAATTTTCACACTGGAGCACTGTTATTTGGGACAATCTCAACCCATGTTCCCAGGCCATAGTCACTCATTTTTGGTTCAAGAGCAAACTATCTTGGGGTTGAGGAGATGGTTCAGTGGTTAAAGGTGCTTGCTTGCAAAACATGCTAGCCTGGGTTCAATTTCCCAGCTATGTAAACTCAGAGAGGTGTTTGTTTACAGCAACTAGAGACCCTGCTGGGCCTCCCCCGCCAACACACATGTGTGCAAATAGAGAAAATTTAGAACAGAACAAGCTATCTTTTATTCCCTTTGAGGTGACATCTGTGTTTGGATTTAACAGTGTATGAACTAATAATCCGTCTCACTGGAGGACTCTCAGGGGATCACTGTCCCATGAGAAAACGATCTAGATGGGGCAGTACAGAACTTTTAGTGGTCTCAGATGGGCTTGAGGATTGTGGGTGTGTGAAAAGAGATCTGAGCGTTCTGTCACTGGGAGGGAAAACTGGAAGAAAGGGGACGTTGGCCAGGAATGTTTACAGAAGAGGATAGAGTGGGATTGATTATGGGAGAAGCAGGTGGAAGGAATGAGCAGAAGATGAGGGAGGGGTGTGCGTGATGATAAGTAGAGATTATCACTTTATCATTTCTGGGCTGTGATTAACGATGATGGCTGTGTTTAGCGATGACAGAAATAAGTAGAATAGAGGAACTGTTGATTGACCTTGATAGTCTGAGACTTGGGGTGGGGGTGGGGAATGTTTGGAAGGAAATGGACAAACTTGTTCTAGGAAGGAAAGGTATATTGAAGTGCTTAAGCCCTGTGTATTTCCTACTGTATTGTGAGCTCAGTCAGCCAAAGAGATCTGTTTACTTTCTGCATACCAAACAAGAAACCATTAAAGGTTTAATTCCATGCCTTTGTGAGCATGTTAAACATTTGTTCTGAATATCAATGAAAGAGAATCTGTTGCTTGGTAGATACATCTGTTTTTCCTTAATAAAGCACTGACTATTGTGTAAAATGTGTGTCTTCTTCAAAACTTTTGCTACAAATTTAAAAAGAAAAGAACCCAAAACATCTGAAAAGAATGAGGTTCTAATGTCTTGTCTCAGTGAGACCACAAGGAGGGCAGTAAAAGCAGAAGTCCATCCAGAAAATGGCCGTGCTTTCCTGGAAGCCATCTCAATACTATATGCAAAAGGCTTGTTATGCGTATCAGAATAGGTAGGAAAATATGATCTTGTAATATTGGTTCTTTGTTCTTTTTATTCCTTTAGTTTTGTGTAGTAGCGATTACTGCCTTATTGAAAGCAAAAGCCAGTGGGAAATGTAATTTTGAACCTGACAAATATAGGACATTCATTTTATTATAAGGGGTTTGAAATACCTATGAAATAACCATAGTTTGAGAGCTTTAGCAAAATAAATCTGAAATGGAAATAGATATAGTGATGAGGACTAGAAAAGATACCTAGCAGATCAAAATAAAACCATATTTGAGGAAGAGCCAAAGCACAGAAGGAAATTGGGAAAATAATAAAAAAGAGACAATGAAACCTAATAGAGAAAGATGGAATGATAGCAATTTGTGTTTACCTGGAAGCGTCCATTCAGAAATTAAATTTGATAGGAACAGGGGATTTGGAAAGGTGAGACAGCAAGCTAATGACTTGGTTTGAGGAGGTTATGGTTACGATCAGAAGAAGTCTGTAAATAAGAAATAAAACTGTGAAGGAATTTACATTTGTTGTGGGAAGGATTGTCCAGGTCAAAATAATGGCTGTGAAGATAATATGCATTCAGGAAGAGACAGCAGAAAGAAACTGGCAAGAACCTTTTCAAGGGAGTGTATGGAATGAATAGCTGACCTATTATTGGTTGGACAGGAGAAACAAGTACACACCAGTACACGGGGTTCTTGAAGGGGTGCTGACATATGAACAAGGTACTTTCTTTGGGATCCTTGTTCTTCTTCTATTAAAAATCAAGAAGGAGCTGGAGATATGGGTTAGTGGTTAGGGTGCTTGCCTTCAAAGATGAAGGACCCAGGTTCAATTCCCCAGGACCCACGTAAGCCAGATGCACAAAGTGGCACGTGTGTAGAATTCGTTTGCAGTGGCTGGAGGTCCTGGTGTACCCATCTTCTCTCTCTCTTTCTTTCTCAAATAAATAAAAATTAAATTAAATTAAAAAAATCAAGAAGTAAAATAAGGAATATACCCAAGCTTAGAAAGCAACCAAAGGGGGCTGGAGAGATGGCTTAGCCATTAAAACGTTCACCTGCAAAATCAAAGGATCCAGGTTTGATTCCCCAGGACACGTGTAAGCCAGATGCACAAGGTGACACATGCATCTGGAGTTAGTTTGCAGTAGCTGGAGGCCCTAGTATGTCCATTCTCTCTCTTTGTCTCTCCCCCTCTTTCTCTGTCTCTCAAATAAATAAATTAATCAAATAAAAAATTATAAGAAAAGAAAGCAACAAGCAAAGAGCTCTTACTGTAGCTTGCATAATTTTTCTTCAAAGATAGTTGGATGATATATCTCAAAAGAATTATGAATACCCATCTTTCTATAATGAAGTGATCCTATCTAGAGATTTGTTCTAGGTAATAGTTAATGGAGATATCTTCAAATATTTTTACTTTGGAGCATTTCATTATGTACACTACTCTAGATTTAGGCATGCCTAGATGTACAACAGTAAATTGATTAAATATTTCTCATTTGACTAATTCTATGAGATATGATGAATTTATTAAGATAGCATTACAGGGCTAGAGAGATAACCCAGTGGTTAAGTCACTTGCCTACAGAGTCTAATGACCTGAGTTCAGTTCCCTAGTACCTACCTAGAGCCAGATGCACAAAGTGGTCCTTGTATCTGGAGTCCATTTGTAGAGGCTTGAAGTCCTGATGTACCCATTCTATCTGCTTGTTTCTACTCTCTCTTTGCTTGCAAATAAATAAGTAAAAAGTTTCTTAAAAAGGATAGCTTTATAGAAGGATATAAAATTATGTTGCAAAGTCTCTATGACATAATATCAATTCGGGGGAGGAGTTACTAGAATTTTTGCAATATTAGAAACATGTAGATACCTGAATGTGTGCATGAATATTGGATATATTATCATAACTTAGGGTTGTTAGAATAAAAATGGACATGGCAGGACCATCTATGAACATGGCTTCTGAGATGTTCTGTGATTGAACAGCAAGCAAACAAAGGCAACAGATATCATCTATTTTGGAGTCTGGACATCTTCATATCTCCATCAGCCTGACACTTTTTTGATCACAGCTTGAGCACTTCCAATGACCTGGAACTAGTTGCTTTGGAGACTCTCTCTCTCTCTCTCTCTCTCTCTCTCTCTCTCTCTCTCTCTCTCTCACACACACACACACACACACACACACACACACACACACACAGAATGAACAAAGACAAAGTCATAGGCTGGTTCCAACAGAAGTAAGATAATACCATCTCTGAAAAACAAGTTCCTAATTCTAGCCAAAAGGGCAACAGGAAGTTTCAGTGACATGTAAAGTAAATCAAATTGATCACTAGATTCAGGAAAGATCAGGAGAGGGTAGGCCTGTTTCTCCTTTTGTTCTCTATGATTTTTAAAATATTTCTGTATTTTTGATAATTATATACATGTACATATATATTTGATTATATTTACCCCCTTTTACATTCTCTTAACCTTTCTGTCCCATTGAATACCCACTTTTTCCTAAATAAGTTTCCCATCTACTTTTGTGTGTTTGGTGTGTGTGTGTTTGGTATGTGAGTGTGTGTGTTCTACTGAGTTTAGTTAGGATTACTTACATGAAATGGATGGCGAGTTATTTGCTGGAGCATGGACAATCTACCAGTGATTACACCTGTGTCTCTCCTCTCCCTAGCAGCCCGTAACTGTAAATAGCTCCTCAGGGAGGAGGGGGCTCATGATCCCTTTGCGTGTTCATGATGGAGTACTGATGGGCTCAGTTCTGGCCAGGTGAACGGTTGCTGCTGTGAGTTCATTTAACGATGCTCATGTCATATCCACAAGACTGCTGCACAGCACTCCTCCCCATCCTCCAGCTAGTTCCATCAGAGTCTCTGAGCCTTGGAGGAGGTACTAATTTTTCAAAAACTATTTTAGGGCTGAAGAGATAGGTTAATGGTTAAAGTGCTTGCCTGCAAAGTAAAAGGACCTAGGTTCGGTTTCCCAAGACCCATGCAAGCCAGATGAAACTGGAGTTCATTTGTGGCATTTGGAAGACCCGACATGCCCATTCTCTGTCTGTCTGTCTGTCTGTCTCTCTCTCCCTCTCTCCCCCTCTTTCTCTCAAATACATAAATAAATTAAAAAGCCCCTTTAAAAGGTGATAATCTTCATACTTGTACATAATTGGGTACAAGCTTTTAAGTATAGGCTCCAGCCCTGTTTTTCATATTAAAATTCCATCCCCCCCGGCCTGTCTTTTTTGTTGTTGTTATACCAAAAGGAGAGTCATCACCTTTAGATCAGGTCATGACCTTCTTGGTCATCCTTCTTCATTTACTGTTTGTTTTGGCTCCTGATGTGGTGTCACTCCTCTTCCCCCAAAAGCCCCACCACCGTAACTACATATCCACTCACCAGGCTCCTACTGTTTGGCTCCTTTATCTTTCCAATCTCCTTTCCGGCCATCTGCTGTCCGTGCTCATTGTCCACTCTATCACCTCCTCCGTCCCCTTTTCTTCTGTCTTCTAAGCTTCTCTCCCACAGTCATGCTTTTGAAGAAGCCCTCCACTTCTGCATTGTATTTCTAGAGAATCTCTGATATGTCGAGTCTCTCATTCACTGTCTTCTTGAAGCTCTCAAGCAGCTAAATATTCTAGGTGAAACAAAAGGCTAGCCAAGGTCTAATTGTCAATGTGTAATCCAAACTATAAATAGCCAGTGAACAGCACACTGTTTCCCCATGGTACGCCTCCAGTGGGCTCGCTTTTGCACCTCTCGAAATACCTCAGATCTTTTTTAGACCTGCTTTCCCTAGATCTCTATCAGTTAATGACCTTGCATTTATGACATTGAGAAGATGGATGGCATCCAAGGATGTTTATTATTTTCTCATGACCAAATTTGTAAACTCATCCACATCATTCTTTATTATTGCAGCAGGAAAAATATCTCCTCTCTCCTCTGCCCTTCTCCTACCCTCCTTTCTTTACTTTCCCTCAAAGCCCATTCTTTTATTTTCCTCTGTGTGTACCTTCCTGCTCTTCTGCCTTCTGCTCAACTTTTCCCCTATAATTTACTCCTGTATGCATCATCGATCTCTTACTACCAGGTCATTGTATGAAAACAACTGTAAAATTTCTTTGTTTATTTATTTGCAATATCTGCTCCTATGTCCTGGGTGAGTACTGTGTTTGAGTGCTGCTCTCACTGTTAGCCTGACAACAGCTCTAGGTAGATGGCAGAAGACACTGTGGAAACTCAAAGCTTATCAAAGCAGAAAGCCAGAGACAGCCAAGAGCTCACCACTAAATCGGACTTCTGTCTATGTCCACCAAGGTTCAGAGAACATTGCAGAAGAGAGGAGCAGGAAGATCGTAAGAGCCACAGGGTGGGAAGGAGTATTCTGAGAAAAGGTCCTATTCCCAACAGAGACTGACTGAGGGCTTCATGACTCTGCAGTGACTACCACTAGCCCTGCAGAGGAGAGCTGCCAGTGGAATGGGGTCAGGGGAGAAGGGATATAAGCGTATAACCTTAAAAAAAAGAAAAAAATGTCTCCATGAATACAAAATTCTCTCATGTGAAAATGGACTTATCAGTATAAAATAAAGAAGTATGAATAAACTTGAAAAAATTTTGGCTACACTTATAGTCTCCAGTGTTTTATGTTAATCTTGCTTTTATCCTCAAAACTTTAGACACTGGTATTTACAAGGTTACCAGGACCTTCACTGGGCCTCAGTAAGTAGACACACCTTTGCTCAGAATACTTAACACTTGACCTAGTGGATACCTTATCTTTTTTTTTCTTTTCTTTTTTGGCTTTTCAAGGTAGGGTCTTACTCTAGCTCAGGCTGACCTGGAATTCATCTGTAGTCTCAGGGTGGCCTTGAACTCACAGCAATCCTCCTACCTCTGCCTCCTGAGTGCTGGGATTAAAGGCGTGCACCACCATGCCCGGTGACACCTTCTTTCTTTCTTTCTCTCTCTTTCTTTCTTTCCTTCTTTCTTTCTTTCTTTCTTTCTTTCTTTCTTTCTTTCTTTCTTTCTTTCTTTCTTTCTTTCTTTCTTTCCTTCCTCCCTCCCTCCCTCCCTCCCTCCCTCCCTCCCTCCCTCCCTCCCTCCCTCCCTCCCTCCCTCCCTCCCTCCCTCCCTCCTTTCTTTCTTTCTTTCTTTCTTTCTTTCTTTCTTTCTTTCTTTCTTTCTTTCTTTCTATGATTTTTCAAGGTAAGGTCTCACTCTAGCCCAGGCTGACCTGGAATTCACTATGGAGTCTCAGGGTGGCCTCGAACTCACAGCAATCTTCCTACCTCTGTCTCCTGAGTGCTGGGCTTAAAGGCATGTACCACCATGCCCAGTGACACCTTATTTCTTGAAACACTTTGTTTGGCTTCTTTAACCCCAGAGACTCCTATTTACTTTATACGTATGTGTGTATACATATACATATACATATACATATACATATACATATACATATACATATACATATATATATATATATATATATATATATATATATATATAACCACTCACAGACACATTATTCAGATTTATTTCTTTTGGTTTTCTTCATAACTCACTTGGTTATTTTTCACTACTCTGCTCCAAAAAGTTGGCTTTCCTTTCAGCTAACTTGGGCCATTTTACCACATCTGCTTTGACCTATCCTTTCAGCTAGATACTTAGTCTTTGCCTATTCATTTAATGTTGTCTGAGCCACTATCTTCACATCTCCAGTCGACTGTCCACAGGCTTGGCAAGCTTATGTCAAAATGGAACCTCAGATTCCCCTTTTCCTCCCGTCTACCTCCCTCTCAGGCCTTCCTTCCTTTGATAAGACTGCCACCCTTTACCTCGGTGTTTGGCAGAGAGCACAGGGGCACATGCACTTTGTTCCTTTTACATCGCACCTCTAGCTTATCATCCAAAATCCATGTATTTTGCCGTCATTTTTATTTGTAGGGGGTTTCATTAAGACTTTTTCATACAAGCATATGATGTGCTTTGGCCAGATTCATCCACTATACCTTCACCCTCTGAGCCACAAAGCCTTCTTTTATTCCCCATTTCTGTCATCCTAACCCGTCAGACTGTGTCACCCTCTTGTGGGTCATCACAATAGCCTCCCAACTCTGCCTGAACCAGACCCAGTCTTGCTACTTTTCACACATTTGTGAGCCAAAGTGCTTCCTTCCTTCCTTCCTTCCTTCCTTCCTTCCTTCCTTCCTTCCTTCCTTCCTTCCTTCCTTCCTTTCTTTCTTTCTTTCTTTCTTCTTTCTTTCTTTCTTTCTAGTTAAATCTGAGTTTGATCCAGAGATCGATTATGGGCTTTTTACAGAACCTACAAGCTTCTTTTGTCTATTCCAGACATGTTCTGAGCCTCTCTCCCATTTGCTAAGGCAACCTCATTCTTTGGAGTTCAGATTAAATGTAATTAATTCAGGGAGGTTGCCTGACACTAATGAAAGTTTATCCCATCTCCATTTTAGCTTTTTAAATTAACACTCATGGCATAGATTTATGTGCCTGTCTGGGAGCATCATGAGGGCAAGGGTCAAGGTTGTGGCCTCCTCTGGTCATTGGCTTGCCACATACCTAGCCTGGTCTTGGGCATAGAACATAGTATGATTTCAGTAGATATTTGTGGAACAAAAGTATAACCACAGTTGTGCCAGGTGTTGATTTGCAATGTCTCTGGTGTGCAGAGAAAGGATGAAAGTGTTCCAGGCTATATGATGATTATGGGGTGCCTAGGGCGCATGTGGTAAGGAGCAATGTCTGGCAGTGTAAGACGGGGAGGTGGAAAAATTGACAGAATGATTATATCTTTGTAAAGATGGGAAGATACCACTGTGGAAGGACTGTCAGGAGAGGAAATAAAAGTGGAATGTAAGAAGTTCTATACTTTTTGCCTGTATAGGAGACCATATCTTTAAAAATCTCTTGAGGCAACCTGACCCAAAAATAGATTTTATAGCCTGGAGAGATGGAATAGCTATTAAAGTGCTTGCCTGTGAAATCTAAGGTCCCATGTTTTGACTCCCCAGATCCCACATATGCCAAATGCACAAGGTGATGCATGTGCAAAGTCACTGAGGTTTGATTGCAGGAGCCGGAGGACCTGGTGCTCCAATTCTCTCTCTCTCTCAAAAAGAAATAGAACTCATAAAATTATCCAGAACACGAAACAGGAACCACAAAGATACTAAAGTTGTGGAAGTTTGTGCCAATATTAAGCACTCAATATCTACATTCCTGCTAGGAGCACTTGGGTGTATCATAGTTATATATGAATTTTTTTATTTATACAAATGATTCATATTGATAATCAAGGTACAGCTATGGTGATTATCTTATGCCTCATGTTGTTAATGTGAAAGGCATCACTTCTTCTGGCTAAACACATGAACTCAGTCATTTAGCAGAAGCTGGGTTATCACACTGAATACTGGATATGAAAAATGCTGTCTGTAAGAGCAATTGTAATGTGTGGGGTGATAAGGCAAACACCGTTAGGGAAGTCAATCTGTGTTCTTAGCAAATACAATTGCTGTTTTGCAGCTCCCTCATTTGTTTTATTAAAGTCAATTATGCATTTGTTTTGGCTAATTTTTGGTGTACAAAAGAAATCTGAAATACTTAATAGTCAATTACTGTTGGTATGCAGATAAAAATAATGAATGTTATCACACAAAGAGTTTGTATATAACAGGCTAGGCATACATGAATCTGGTGTGTGTGTGTATATATATGTCAGAAATTAATAACTCCTATTTTAAGCTTCTTTGGAGCATTTGGGGAAAAGAAAACATTTAAATCAATTAGATTCTAACTTACATTCTAGATGGATGGTGAGATTCTGTGTAACTGGCATGCTGGCAAATGCTACAATCAGTACCTTCCCAAGAGATCTGTTCTTTTCTTCTTCTTAGAACCTTAACGCAAAAGCCAAGTTAACTCTTGATCTTCAGATCTTCCTGTTTAGTCACTTTGGAGTATTTGATAGTTTTATGAGTCATCAGAGAGGGACCCTGAATTTGCCTTCAAGGGATAATAGGAAATGATGTATTTCAAACCAAGTGGGATCAGAGAATAAGGAATATACTGATAAGAAAATGTTACTCAAAAAATGATAAGAAGACATTGTTTCCTACCAGCTATTCATTTATGTAGCACAATAATATTTTATGCTTAGTATTAGGTATACAATCATAAAATAGGCCTGACCATGACAGGATAAAGTTCATAGTATCAAAATTAACGTTAATTACAGCTGGGCATGCTGGTGTACACCTTTAATCCTAGCCCTTGGGAAGCAGAGGTAGGAGGATTGCTGTGAGTTCGAGGCCACCCTAAGACTACATAGTGAATTCCAGGTCAGCCTTGGCTAGAGTGAGACTCTACCTAAAAAATAAAAAAAAACCAACCAACAAACCAACCAACCACCACCACCACCAACAGCAACACCACCACCACCAACAACAAAAATAAGTTGCTGCCAAGACATGTGATATGGGCTATGACAGGAATTAAGGGTATTACAGGATGAAAGAAGGGTTAGGAGTGGGATAGGAAGAAAAGTAAAAATATTGATTAGACAATAGAAATAACTTCAGTGGTCTATGATATAGAAGGGGGTCTATAATAAACAATAGCATACTGTATTTAAAAAATACACTGAAATCTTCATTTTTATTTTTGTATTCCAACCTAACCCAGGGATCAGAGAAGGTTTCCTGATAATGAGACTAATCCTTTCCTAAGTAGGAGATGGGCAAAGAAAATAGAAGAGCTGGAATGTTTTGCAGGTTCTGGAGGCACTGATAAGTAGAAGTTGATTGGACTGGCTGAGCTTGGAGTATTAAGAAAAATGGCAGAGATGAGCTCAGAAGATGAGCAAAGAATAGATATGAATGTCCTGTGAGCATCACAAATGAAGTTGCTTTTTTTCTAGGTAGGGTCTTGCACCAGCCCAGGCTGACCTGGAATTCACTATCTCAGGTTGGTCTTGAACTCACAGTGATCCTTCTACCTCTGCCACCCCAGTGCTGGGATTAAAGGCGTGCACCACCTCTCCAGGCTAAGGAGGTGACATTCTATCCAAAATACTAGGAAGCCAGTTAAACTTCTCAGCAGTGTCAGCCTTGAACCAGGTTTCTTTCATACTGTGAACATTTTAGGGCTATCTAGGCAGCTGCATACAGTGGTGGGAAGAAAACTGGATGCGGGGAGATGTGTTAGGGTGCCGTTGAGAAATTCCAGCAAGAAAGTGTGGGCAAAGGAAAGGGCAGGCATAAATACAAAAGGCCACCACCATTTCTAAGTTAGCGTGGTCAACAGCAAGGCTGGAAGTGAGATGAGAATCCCAGGAGAGTAAGACAGGCTTGATTTACTGCCTCGGTGGAGAGAAAAGATGGCATTCTTGCAACTTATTCCCACTTCCCAGTGCATTTCTGGGGACTCACACAAAATAGTATTTATATTAACAAAGTGAACAGCCCAAATGAGTGGGCAATACATCTTTTTACAACACAGGTAACTGTATTTTTCCCCCATACAATTAAAGAAATGTCAAGTAGCCCTGTCAGCTGATAGATTATAAATTAAAAATACTTTTTTTTTTTGGCGCTAGATCACTATTTGATTTCTGCCTTATAAATCAGGAGGGATTTAAAAAACATTGAGTGACATTGCCATAGTAAAGCTCCCATTTCTACATCCTATTTACATAAAAAGTGTTCTAGGGACTTGTGTAAAACATGAAAAATAGGAATAAGCTTGACATGTAGCATTTTCTTCTTGAATTGTTATCCACGAACCCATCAGGTAATTGAAAAATTCAAAATTATTTAAGTTAATAGTTGTATCTAAATTCTGTTCATAAAATTAATGTATATGTAAAAAATATAAAACATGGGCTGGAGAGATGGCTTAGCAGTTAAGTGCTTGCCTGTGAAGCCTAACGACCCCGGTTTGAGGCTCGATTCCCCAGGATCCACGTTAGCCAGATACAAAAGGGGGCGCAGGCATCTGGAATTTGTTTGCAGTGGCTGGAGGCCCTGGCGCGCCCATTCTCTCTCCTTCTATCTATCTGCCTCATTCTCTGTCTGTCGCTCTCAAATAAATAAATAAAAATATTAAAAAAATATAAAACATGGTACAGTATGTTTATCAATCATTTGGATTTGTTGGTAATTTAATAAGAACCTAATGCAGAAGAAAAATGTTATCACTTAAAACCTTATGGTCCCAGGAGATTAAAAGAAACCTAAATTTACCAACCTTTTTTTTTTTTTTTTTTTTGCAGAGATGTATGATAAGGTGATCAATAAAAAAACATTCAAGCATAAAATATATCAAATTTAAATTTTGTTGGGGGAGTAGGACAGAATTACGAATTCAGTGAGAAAAAGGAAATAATGTAGGAATTCCTAATGTTACCAGAGAGGTTACTTGTGTACTTTGCAACTGGATGAAGTGGGGAACAAAGCCGCATCAATGATTTCACATGCTTTAAACATGGGACACACTTAAAGGAATGGGACATGAGTGATGTTTTAAATGTTATTATAAAGCTTCCAAGACAAAGGAATTTTTTTTTTTTTTTTTTTTGCTGGGGATATCTGAAGTGAAGTTTTAATGTAATTTTCCAATGCCAGCTTTAAAATGTGAATTTTTATCCCCTCCACCCAAAATACTTTTTATTTACTGGGCATGATGAATGTTTGAAGACTGCTGGTCTGGGAAAGGAAGTAGGGTGAAAAAGGAGAAAAGACAGATCCCGGGAAGCATCATTATACATGTAGGATTCTGCTTCTATCCTTGAAGCTAGAAAAGGAAGTAAGAAGTGTACTTCACATCGACATTGTAAATTTGTAGATTCTGTTTGTGCAACTAGGACTCAGGTGACCCGAGAGAGCAGAGAGGGCAGGAATGTATACTTAAAAGCGAGTCCAAGGTTTGGACTCCTTGTTGTGTTAAACAAGAGCACAAACTGATGACTGAGAAACCATCTGCAAAATACAACTTGAAAACCTATTATTCATCTTGCACAATTAAATTTTATGCCACCCAATAGTAGCTCCCTATTTACTCTTGCCCCAGCCACCATTCTGGTCTGTTTCTGAGTCTACTGTTTTAGGTGTCTCATGTACATGAAACTGTACTGTATTTTCCTTCTGTAGCTAGCTACGTTTTCTTCGCATGATATCCTGAGGTTCATCCATGTTGCTTTATAGGGCAAGATTCCTTTTTTTCCTAAAAGGCTAAGTAATAGTATACAGTGATAAGAATGTAGTGAAATTTGAACCTTTGTACCTTGTTTGTTGGCATAAAAATGGTGTAGCAGATATGGGAAACAGTATCACAATTCCTCAAAAAGTTAACACTGGCAAGTGACTCAACTTCTGGTACACACACACACACACACACACACACACACACACACAAAATAATTGAAATCAGGATTTCAGAAGATATCTTTATGACCATATACATTGAAGCATTATTCCTAGATGAGTGGATAAATCAACTGAGTTGCATATATAAAATATTGAAATTTTAGTTTTCTACCAGACATACAAAAGTAAAATGGCACACAGGAGGTGGTAGCTAATGGATTGAACAATGAACACCTATATGACAACTAGGAGTGAAAAACACTTTGTATTTATTTGATAAATGTGGTGGTTTGAATATGAAATTCTCCCCCTGCCCCATAGCCTCATGTGTTTGTGATTAAACCTAATACTTAATCCCCAGCTGGTGTGACCTTTGGCGGGTGGAACCTTGCGGGTGGAGGTGTGCTACGGGGCAGGTCTTGGAATTCTGTAGTCCACCCCCACTGTGCCAATGTTAGCTAGCTCATTCAGACTACTTCCATCTTGCTGTGGTGGACGTGTGGTGCCCTGATGGCTCACTGCTCTGGCTCCTACTATGCTTTTCCTCTCCTGATGAAACTTTTCCTCAAGAAGTAAGTGGGGGCTGGAGAGGTGCCTCAGTGGTTAACGGTGCAGATCTTCAAAGCCTTGATGGTCTGGGTTCAGTTCCCCAGCACCACATAAAGGTAGACACACAAAGTGGTGCATGAGTCTGGAATTCTTTTACAGAGGCAAGGAGTCTGTGGTTCACTTATTGTCTCTCTCTCTGTCTGTGTCTCTTTCTCTCTCTCCTCCCTCTCTCTCTTTGTCTCTTTCACACACTCACCTTCTGAATAAATAAATAAATAGTAACAAAATAACAGTAAGTGAGCAATAAAGACTTTCCTTCCATAAGCTGTATCTGGTTAGGTGTTTTGTCTCAGCAGTGAGAAGGTAACTTCTACAATAAACGTTTCTGAAATGTTCTTGTTGGGTTTCTTGGCATACTCTACACTCCTTAATGAAAGGATTGTATTTAGTACTTTTTACTGTTCTCAAGGTACTCAGCATAATTTTCAGCCATAGTCAGATACCTTGATGTACCATATTTCTTGAATTATTTTAGCTAATAAAACTTTGTGTTAAGCTACCTCAACAACCCCACTCTGTTGACTGGGCCTTTGGGAATAGGATTGCTCTTTTTGGAACAACAAAGCTGTCAGAGTTTAAATAATTGACAAGGCTGCTAATAGCTGCTGTTTCTGTAATTAGATGATCATTTCAATTTGCGAGCATCCTGGGAACAGGGTGATGGTGGCTTCTGCTACACCCAGTCACAACAGCTTTTGTTTCAAATGTGAGCATCCACACATGCACACACCTCACATACAAACACACACACACCCATCCACTCCCCCCACACACCCACCCACCCACACACCAATAGGTCTTTGGGAGGCATTAAATGCTTTTAAAGAAAGGTGTTTAAATTTTCCCTAGAGTGTTTATCAGGTTGGTTCAAGTGATCATGGTTATATTTGGCTTATTTGAGAGCCTAGATTAAAACTAAGTTGCCTTAGCTTTACTAACTAGTCCTTCAGCAGTTCCTCAGAAGGGGTGTGTGTGTGTGTGTGTGTGTGTGTGTGTGTGTGTGTGTGTGTGTGTGTTTTCATGCTTGAAGGGAAATGGAGATGCTTTCCCTAGATTCTG
The DNA here is from genome assembly GCF_020740685.1 of Jaculus jaculus. NCBI lineage: Eukaryota > Metazoa > Chordata > Mammalia > Rodentia > Dipodidae > Jaculus > Jaculus jaculus. Next base: position 15,809,112 of record NC_059104.1, on the reverse strand, counting down.
GAGGTGCCATTATCTCCATCTGATAAGCCTTTATACTGAGCTATGTGGCCTTCAGGATAAACACACTGCAAAAGGGCCCCTTGAGAATCTTAATTTGTTCAAATTAAAATGAATGTAGGAAGATAATAAAGCTGTTTTACAAAGCTGGTCTTGACTTAGCGTAAGTAGTTTAACCATTCCTTGGGGGAAATTACATCACTCTAGCATGCAGGTTCAACGAAAAAAGCAGTACTTATTCAGGCACGTAGGGGTTTTTCTCTCCCCCTCCCCTTATTTTACCCTTCATCTTTGTGAATGTAGTGATAGGCCTTCAAGTGTGTGCATTCGGCAAGTGCAGCTTTGTGGGGTTAGAAAGCCTCTCAGGTGAACTGAGTAGGGAGGAAGGTTGACAAGCCATCAGTTTGTCTAGTGTCTAGATGCCAGAATAAACGTACCACATCAAAACCAGTTTTGTAACAGAAAACCTTGCAAGAAATTACACACTTGCAGTCTTGTGCCTGAAAAAGAGAACTGTATGATTTTTCTTTAACTGTGATCGCTATCATAAAGCAGTCAGGAAGGTATGTATGTTAATTTACATGTTAGTAACGGGAATAATTCCCTAAAACCTTGAAGGTAGTAGGCACTGTCATTGCGAGGGATCAGAAACACTTAATGCTATCACACTCAAAGCCTGTTGAGTTCCATCTATTTTGCTTTTAGTCAACAAAAATAATATCATCAACTGTGTCCCTCATCTAGTTGTAGGTAATTCACAGATGGAAATAGGATTATAAAAGCTAGTTTTAAACTTTTTATTTTATTATTATCAGAAGAAATAGAATTGAAATTTGATGCCTCTAGTGCTAATTATTGAGGTATATTCTGCCAGGGATTGGAATCTATGGGTGGCCTGTAACAGAAGTCTGCCAAATATGAGATATTCCATACATAGATAATGAAGTGTTGTCACTTTTCCTCAAGGGAGATTTGAATATATTGTATTTTCTCTCTAAGGTAGGTGTAACTATGTTTGAAAATACAATTGTTGTTGCTGTTAATACATATTAACTATAAATACTATTCACAATTCTCTGCTCAGAAGTCACAGTATGTACTGAACATTAATCTTAATCACTTTTCATAGCAGTGAAATTTTGCATTATAACCCACTTGGAAGAACAAGGTCGGCAACTGTGGCGCTAATTCTGTGTGTTATTACTAAATCATCCCAGATGATGGAAATCAGCTTCCAATGCTGATTTGGAATTGGCATATGACACCTGCAAACAATGAGGTTATTATTGGACTCTATTTAGAGCTGGCCCTGTAGTTATCATGTTGGAATTGAATACTGGGACGTGCACAAGATTCAGAGAATGGAATGTGAGCTGAGCAGAAGGAGCATGGCTTTGAGATCACCAGGGCAGAGCCCTTACTTGAGGCACCTTTGTTTTCCTTTTTCCATTTCAATTTTTCAGACAGTTCCAGGCCATACATATCAATTCAGAATTTCCTCATTTTGCTCATTTTTTCCATTATTAAAAAATGAATTCCACTAATGTCCTGGGATGGAAAAACATGAGGGTCTAGTTTGGGCCCCCCTCAGACTCCTGTTGGATGGTCCTTGGGGATGAGTGCCAAGCCTTGTTCTGATGATTATAAAGTACATGGGGATCAGGTGACTATCAGAGCTACATTTTCAGCCATTAGATTCTTCAGGGGCTTGATGAGGGTCTCTAGCCATCTCATGCAAACTCAGTCTGTTTGTAGTGGTAACAATAGACGAGAAGACAATATAATCTTCACAGTAAATTCTTGGTCTTTAGATGGAAAGTGAAGCATTGCCTGTTCGTTTCTCTGAATGGGAAGCCTCCACATGCTTACCTATTTCCCAAATTGCAACAATGTGGGAGTGGGGAGAAAAATAGAATAATTGCATTTGTCAATACTGTAAGCTATTATTCTCTTTAAGTCAAGTAAATTGAATGGAGTTTGGGAATATTAAGCTAGTTGGGTTTAGCTGATTTACAGTCATATTATGTGCATATACCATCAAATATTCTGCTTTGACTTGTGGTCAAAGCTTCGCTCATGTACAGAAGAGTTACATCTTTTAAAAACCTTTTTATTGACAATTTTAATACATTAATATAACATTTTATTTTTTTAAACAGCATAAAACATGTATTATAAAACTTTTTATTATTATTTATTTTTAATTTTTAATTTTTTGAATATAACATTTTCATCATAATCCTTTTTCTTTCCAAATAGCCCCTATATGATTTTAATTCATTTTTTAATCCCCTTCTGCATTATCCATGTACACATATTGATGAACCCAATATTGTGCTGGTAATGACAATGTTTCTTTATAACTAATTAATGGCAAACAGCAAATGTGACCAACCAAGGCCATCAAACAAGGTCCTCTGACTCAGAATTCTTTGCTTATTTCTCCTCTCCCTGCCTGAGAACGAGATTACTTTGCAGTGGAAGGAAATGAAGTTAGCTATTGGGATGAACTTTTTGATGCTAATAGATCAAAACATTGAGATACATTATCAAGGTCATTTGTAGTGGTTATTTGAAGAGACAGTGAAGCAACTTTTCACTCCTGCTCAAGGGCAGTCCTGTGGAATAAGGTCTGATTGAAGCCATTTTTTTTAAGCCCTGTTTTTTTTAAATTGCATGATTTTTAAGGAAGGTGCTTTAAAAAAAAAAAAAGGTGTACAAATACAGACTAGATGGGAATATTTACCAGTGAAACTTCCCCTCCAGCTCCTCTAAATTCCAGAAACACTTTGTGTCCTTTTCTCTCTGTGTGGAGGGAACAGCAATCTGTCCTTTCAAGAAAATGTAAAGCTTGTTCAAGATGTTTTAAAATAGAAGAGGGAAATTGTCTTTAGATTCCCAGAGAAGATTGGACCACACAGAACTGTAGCTTCTTCCTCACCATGGAATAGGTTTCCACTGGGAGAGGATTTAGACTTTTTATGGGCAAGATAATGTAAAAGATATTGCAGGAGTTAAAAATAATATTTATATGAGACTATTTCTTGAAATTGGTAATTGATTTTTGTTTGCTGTCCAATAAACAAAACCTGGAAGGAAAGAGGGACAAAGTGTTCACAGTATTGTGAGGATGACTAGAGATTTAGTTGGATATTAGGGAAATTATTTTGTATTTTATTAATTCATGGCTGGATGACCTTTTGGGTAACCTAGCAGGCATTTTCCACTACCTCTGATAGTATTTAAAATCTTGATTTTTAAGAGAAATCTCCCAGGAGGACTTTACTTTCATATATTGTACCCCAGGACCCTTGTCTTCCCATTTGGTGGTAATGTGCTTATTTAACAAAGTATTTGATAAATAAAATCGTGATTACGATTCAACTTCTCCACTCTTCTCTCCACCTCCCTCTCTTTCTCCTGTTCATATTTCCTCCTTTTCATATAGTGGGTGACTTTAAATTGTCAACTTAGTATGACATTACAGACCTGGCATTTTATGTGAATAGGGACACATATTGTACATACTGTATCCTGTGGCTTCATATTCTTATATATGAGTTAATTTTGAAGGACTGCTATTTTTATTATCACCTCAGGGTTATTGTCATAGAGTTCTATTTACTTTACACCTTATGCCTGGGTTTTCATTTATGTGTCATCCCTGTAACAGTAATCCCTTTGACACACAATTCAAAATTAGGATATAATTAAGAACTAATAGGAGAATATTTAAGATTGTCACTGAAGTTTCTGTAGTCTAGTTGCCTCTTAAAGTACACAGGCATCCCACCATACATAAATTCTTATTGTTTAAATGCTATGTATATATATTTGGAGACACCCTAGCCCTAAACTGACTGGCTGAATGAAAGTTTCACCATTATCAGTGTGCATATGTTCTATGGTGGAGACCAGGCAAGGAGATGTAGCATGGTTTGATTATGGTCTGACATCTTTATTTACATTACAGGGCATATTCCTCATTATCTGAAAACAATTCCTATTTATACAATGAGGAAAGAGCTTTGTGCATGGCATACAAACCTGCCTTTCAAAGTGTTCATTATGTCTTAAATAATTAAGTAATTGGTATTTCTAATGATTTAAAATATATCAGTCCAAAATCCTGGTTGGGTTTGGATTGCTATACAGGTGTTTACAAGTATTTTATTTATATTTGCAGAAATCACACAGGTGTTTTCATGAGTTGGTAATTTACTAACTTTACCAAATAAAATCATAGATGAGGGGCTGAAGAGATGGCTTAGTAGTTAAAGCACTTGCCTGCAAAATCTAATGACCCAAGTTTGATTCCCCTGTAACCACGTAAAGTCTGATGCACAAAGTGGCATGTGTATCTGGAGTTTATTTTCAGTGGCTGGAGACCTTGGTTTTCCCATTTTCTATCTCTGTCTCTCAGTCTCTGTCTCTCTGTCTCAGCTTGCAAATAAATAAAAATATTAAAAAAAGAAATAACTGATCAGAGGTTTCTGTAATCTGAAAATTGTTATGCTACATAATTTTAGAAAAAAATGATTCAGATGAGAGTTGCATGTATATCTGTTGTTCCCAGGTGTGCACACACACACACACACACACACACACACAGGTTTTATTGGGTAGCTTGCACTACGGTTATCTTGAAATCTTTTGCATAAGAAATATTCACGACTGCCATGAACAAAGCCTTAAGCCCTGGGTTTGATTCCCCAGTACTTATATAAAGCCAGATGCACAAAGTGGCACAGGCATCTGGAGTTCATTTACAGCATCAAGAGGCCCTGGTGCATCCATTCTCTCTAGGCTGGCAGATAAATAAATATTTTAGTCACATTTCGAGAACAAAATGTATGTTAGCATTCGTCAGAGATAGAGGGAGGAAGAAGGATGAGGAAATTCTATAACTAAATTCAGACTTTCAGGTTCATGGGCTGAAAAGTTCTAGAGAAGAATCATGGTGATTACATGAAGAAGTGAATATACTCAGTGTTACTGAACTGCACTTAAACACCATTAAACTGGTAAACATTATCATATGAGATAGAAATAGAGGCTTAATGCCATATGTAGGGGTCTTATATTTTGTGCAGAAAAACAAATGACCCGGAAACTGAAGTATTCTTTCAGAAATAGTGTTACAGAGCAGAGGGAAAATAGCAAGACCCCAAAACACCTTTATTGGGTTAAATGACCCACCCCAATATCTCTGTGTTCTAATTACCAGACACTGGGAAGGAAACCTTACCTAGAAAAATTATCCTTGCAGAGATAATTAATAATCTCTAGGTGAGATAATCCTGGACTAACTACCTAGAGGGCCTTATATTTAATAACAAGTGTCCTTATAAGAGACAGAATGTAGAAGACCATGTGAAGACATACAGATTGGATTGGTACCATCCAATACCTGAGATAAAGAGAAGCTAGAAGAAGTGAGCAAGAATTCTTTAAAAGCATGTATGTATACATAATAATTTAACATCTACCATGTATGGAAACTCTACCTTCATTCTCTGTCAGTCTCTGCTTTCTTACCTGACAAAATAGCTGCAATACACAACTTGAAGGAGGAAGAATGCTTTTTAACTCACATTTTTTATCCAGGTTAAAAAAAAATAGGTCCAGGGCTGGAGAGATGGCTTAGCAGTTAAACACTTGCCTGTGATGCCTAAGGATCCTGGGTTGAGGCTTGATTCCCCAGGACCCATGTTAGCCAGATGCACAAGGGGGCACACACATCTGGAGATCGTTAGCAGTGGCTGGAGGCCCTGGAGCATCCATTCTCTTGCTCTCTCTTTCTCTACCTGCCACTTTCTCTCTCTGTTTGTTGCTCTCAAATAAATAAATAAAAAAGAATAAAATATTTTAAAAATAGGTCCAGTATTGCTAATGGCATCTGTCTATTTTTCCTGAGATCACTATTTATTCCATAGTGGGGGCCACATTCATGGATCTTGGTTCCTCTGGTATTCTAGGAATAGGACTATGTAAGAAAGAAGGCACTTCTCATTGTTTGGACAAAACACCCGACCAGAAGCAGCTTATGGAAGGAAAGGGTTTATTTTGGCTTACAGTTTCCAGGGGAAGTTTCATCATGGCGGGGAAGGCGTGGCAGAGCAGGAAGCTGGGTATCACATACTCTCACAGCAGCTGGGAGGAGCAGTCTGAGTGAGTGAGCTTGGAACACCCGGCGAGCTGGACTAATAAACCTCCACGTCCACCCTCGTAGACACACCTTCCTCCAGCAAGGCCCTGGTTCGAGGCTTGATTCCCCAGGACCCCTGTTAGCCAGATGCACCAGGGGGCGCACACGTCTGGAGTTTGTTTGCAGTGGCTGGGGCCCAAGTAGGAGACTTAATAAAAAATGCTCAAGGCTATGGGGAGCATAGTATATTACAACCACCACAGCTCTTCATATTGAAGAATAGTGACCATTTTTCTTTATTGTTTGATGCTCAAAGGAAGTATTATTAAAACTTCAACCATTGCTGAAGGATAGAAAGTGAAAGATCAAGTCTCATCTTTTATTTCAGAATTTTGAATACAGTCTTCCATTTTCCAATGGCATACATGTTATTCAGCTCATTTATTTTACAAAAGATAATTTAAATTTACATACTAGTTGATAATATAATCATTTCTCTTGACAAGTACATAGTAGACAGAGCTCCTTAACAGTGATATGCCTTACTATTACTCAAAAGTCTAGCTGTTTTTAAAAAATATTATATTCATTTATTTACTTACGAGAGAGGCAGAAAAGAAAGGTGGAGAGATAATTGGCACCTTGTGCATCTGGCTTATGTGGGTTCTGGGGAGTCAAACCTAGGTTCTTAGGCTTTGCAGACAAGTACCTTAACTGCTAGGTCATCTCTCCAGCCTCAGCCCCCCACCCCTTTTTAAAGACAGTTTTTGCTAAGTTTCAAAGTACCTGCTGGAAGAACTTCATTGTAACATGGTTGTGTGAATGCCTCCATGGTAGGACATAGAATCCTTTCGGTATAATCACAACAGCTAGGGAATGGAACCAGCCCAGACGCCCACTGACAGTTGACTTTATAATGAGAATGTGGTGCATATACTCAATGGAACTTCAATTAGCAGTAAAGAAAAATGAAATCTGTAGGAAAATCTGAAGATAGATCTAGAAAGAATTGTGTTAGGCAAGGTGACTCAAACTCCCAAAGCCCCAAATCACATGTTCTCTCTCAGACGTGGATCCTAGCTTGTGATTATTTACATATATATGTAAATATTTTGCATATATGTAAATATATGTAAATTACATTACACACAAACATGGGTAAAAATCTAAAAAAAAAAAAATCCAGAATGGAGGTCAAGAGCAGGTAGTAAGAGATGGCAGGAAGGGGAGCAGAGGAAGGGCAGAGAACCCATGTGACATGTAAATAGAAAGGAAGGTACGTAAGGGGACAAGGAGATACGGGAGATGTGGGGAGGAGCATCAGTTTAAACCGACTGTTGGAAAATGCCCTAATGATACCTCAAACCCACTCTGCTAACTAAAATACATAAAATGAAAAGAACCCCATTGCCATCAGACAAAGAAATCATGTCACTATTTTTAGGTTTCTAAGTTAAAGAGATACAGAAAAACTTGCAGGTAAGAATAGACTCAAGAAGAAAACTCAGAAACTGTCTAGGTTGGAGAAACCAAAGGAAGGAGATTTTTTTCTTTTTTATTTTTTTTGCTTAAAAGGGGGAAAAAAATTGCTTTAGAAGAAGGGGATTCAAGTTGTTCCGGGAGAGAGATGGCTGCAAGCTCTGAAAACCGAAAGTGAAATGCCGACGCAGGCGATTCTGGCCTTACTGCTCTGCGCAAAGCCGCGGATAGGAAGGGGGACTTCAGCAGGAATGGAAATGCATTTCAGCTGCTGAAAAACCAGTTGGGAAAAGAGTCAGTCAGAGTAAATGCTGAACGTAGGGTTAGAAAAGGCATTCCCATTTTTCCTACTTTTGCACGAGTTCTGCTACTTAGCGGGACCGGGTCTAGGCGGGGGAGGCCCGCCTCTGTTCTCTGGGCGCTGACCTGTCAGTTATGGCCAAGGGTCGTTCCTGACCTACTACGGGCATACTGTGAGAGAAAACAGGCCGTAAGTTGTTTTATTACCTAGTGTCTGCTGAGAACTAGGAGACCACGCACGTACAAAAAATGAATAGGATAGCCTTAGAGATTACTAATAAGGAGCTGAGGAAGCAAATGGAAATCTTCGAAAGTCTCTAATTAAATATTTGGGTTCTGGGCTTTTCTCTGTAAATTTTACAATGTTTATATGTGTTTACTACACTGAATATATAGTAACTAGCAATGTAATGTAAATTAAAAAAACAATAATTTCCTATCTAAGATTTTAGGTCTCTCAATCCAGTTCATGTGACGTTAGAAGAGACAAGACAGAAGAAACAGTTTTGTGGGGGTGGTTTTTCAGAACATTCAGTAGGCTGTTATTATCTAGCTTAGTGGAACTATGACCTTCCATGTTAAATTTGCCCATAGAACATGGAGATCAACCACTGCATCTCTTACATTTTGTTGTATTTTATTTATTTATTTGAGAGAGAGAGAGAGAGAGAGAGAGAGAGAGAGAGAGAGAGAGAGAGGGAGAGAGAAAGAGAGGGAGAGAATGGGCATGCCAGGGCCTCTAGCCACTGCAGACAATCTAGAGATGGATGAGAGAGAAAGAGAAATGCTGATACAGAGAAGGAGAAAATGGGCAGAATGGGCATGCCAGGGCATCTAGCCACTGCAGACAATCTAGAGATGCATGAGAGAGAGAGAGAGAGAGAGAGAGGAAGGGAGAGGGAGATGCAGGTAAAGAGAAAGAGAGAATGGGTATGCCAGGGTCTCCAGCCACTGCAGACAATCTAGAGATGCATGAGAGAGAGAGAGAGAGATGCAGATAGAGAGAAAGAGAGAATGGGTATTCCAGGGCCTCCAGCCACTGCAGACAACCTAGAGATGCATGTTCCACTTTGTGCATTTGGCTTTACATGAATACTGAGAAGTAAAACCTGGGTCCTTTGGCTTTGCAGGCAAATGCCTTAAACACTAAGCCATCCCTCCAGGCCTGATTTCTATTTTTTTTGTCTATAATTTTGCACATCTCCACACTTTATCTCTATGCCTCAATCATAACCATAACTTTGACTCTAATTCTGTCAGTTCATGCATGTATTTAGTAATCGTTATTCCCTTCACAAATAAACTCACAACCAGCCAGCTCCTCTCCAGGAGGTTTTGATGTCTCGCTTTGGCCATGCTTAATGAAAGCTTGCCTTCCCTAAATGGTATTTATACTCGTATTAGCACTTCCCCCTTTCTTTTACTCTCCTGCATAAAGCAGAAAAGAAAGCAAGTTAATTAAATACTTAACATAAATATTGCTTTACAGACAATGATAATGCCATCAGGCCATAGCTCAGGATAGTGTTTAATCGGGTGATGTACACAGAGTGTGATTGGCACAAAAAGCAAAATGTAGTTTCACTGCATAATAAATGGAAGTCAAAGTTGTTGCGTATGTAACTTGAATGTTCATGTCACATGTATATTAAAACATTTTGTCATCTCACAAGGGCAGTAAGAGTCCCTTGATTGATTTATTAATTTACTTGGCCAATTCAATCATGACCTCTGAGTGTCGTAGTTTTTCTGTTTTCTTACAACAGGGCTGCCAGAAGGATTCAGCAGATTCACTAGCATGCTGCTATAATTGGGGTATTGAATGTTCCTGCAAGGCCCATGTGCTGAAGGCCTGGTCACCAGTCTAAGGCACTATTTGGAGGCGTTGAAACTTTTAAGAGATGGAGCCTAGTGGGGGAAAGTTAAGTCACTGGAGTTATGCTCCTAAGGCTTTTGCATGGGTTGTTTTATTGTTCCATCATTTGTAAGTATTTTTACTTGTCAATTCCCTCAAATATCCAGCTAGGGTATTTGAGGTGATTCGATAAAGGAAACTGAATTATAGATGAGAAGTCATGAAAGAAATATATCAGATTCAGAGGTTTTAAGAAGAATTGTGCAGGCTCATCTTCAGAGATCATTCTCTGGTGGATGTAACAAGAGCAAGATGGACCTGTGACAGGGCACGGCAAAGTGTATTTTATCGCCCAAACAAACCACCAAGTGTGCTTTCGAGAGTGACGTGTTATGCTATGAATATTTACTCCTGGACCCCAGGTAGTGTCGGGAGTCATCCCAGCTAGACAATGACCATGGGTTCATTTGGGATCTTCTTTGTTTAAGGTGCAACTTTTCTCACGAACACTCCGATTGAGATGAATGAATGAGATGAATGTGTTCTGACCATGGGTGGATGTATTCATGGTAATGGTGAGTGTCAGAAGTGTGGGGGGACCCTTCAGAGGGCAAGGGTGCAGCCCACTGGCCGTATTTAATTGATGTTGATTTTATTGGGGGATCTGAAGACGTCCCCTTTTGGAGTCCTAATGTTCCCGACTCCAGAAGAGCCTGTGTCCTGCAGCTACTGTGTGTCCTGAGGGAGCTTAAGTACAGCATTGCGCTCACACCTGCCACACAAAGCCCCGTGATTCTGAGTCACGATGATGCATACTGACAGGGCTATCCAAGACTGCCCTGTGGTTTCTCATTGTACCAAAGCAGTAGCCTTGAAGAGTTGGCAGAGCTGAGACTCTACTCGCAGCCTGCATGAGTTTGGGACCTTGTTCTCCTCTCTTAGCATTTCCGTGACCACTGAAAAGGACACTGAAGTTTCCTGTGCTATTTTTTTTAATTAACATTATGGGAATAGTGCAGATTGGGTTGATTGTAGCTAACAGTCATGCATTGTATATTTCCAATTGCTACAAATAGGATTCTGAAAGTTTTTACAACAAAGATATGATCTGTGTTTACAGTGAACAGATATGCTAATCATCTTGATTTGATCAGTGCACTGAGCATGCAGATATATAAAAGCCCATGTTGTGCCTCATCAATATGATATGTCAATAGAATAAATAATATAAGTCTAGTAATAGTTTTTACCTCATAGCCTTATTGGAAGAATCGAATGCAAGTTTGTAATATGCTTGAAAGCATGTAATAGTTAGTAGGTGCTATGCAAATATTTGTAAGTAAAAATGTACATAAAGATTATACATTTGATTAAGGTTCTAGTTATATTAACTAGGAAATGCACATCAGCATGAATATGGGAATAAAAGGAAGGGCAAAGGAAAAGTAAGGTCTATAGATAGCACCAGGCTATAAGCAAGAAGAACAGTAGAAGATTCACTCCACAGGAGATTTTAAGATGGAAATCTCTGTGTTATGAGAGCTGGTATTTTTTTCTGCATAATGTACCCTAGAGACAAATGCTAAGTTTTATTATTTGAGAAGCATTGAATTTTGCAGGAATTCTGCTGCAGTCATTTTCATTGCTGTTAATTCTGTCACCACAATCATTCAATATTTTAATCATTGCCACAGAATGTGAAATTCCATTTGATTTTCTTTGTGATTCACTGTATCTGTTAAAGGCAGTGGTCCAGTCTCTAGACCTAGAGGCTCTGAAATGATGGTTCTTTTATTGAGGTCTGGATGAGACCATCGGGGATTTAGTGGGTCTATTGTCGGGTTCTCTGAATGAAGCAAGGGAAATAGAAATATTCCTGGACCTGACAGTACAGCATCTGGTAATGAGTGCTTCTAAATCCTTGATAGAATGGTCTCAGAGTCACTGCCACAGAGTGCTCTCAGCAAGGTCATCTTGTTACCTAGTTTCCAGTTTTTATGCTGGATGTCAAGGGGAAAAAAAAAAAATAACCAAGAAGCTTAGACATTAGAAAAGTACAAAGATACAGGAGAATGTCTTGTAGATGTGGAATTAGGTAGACTTGTTTACAAATTCTGACTATGGGATTAATTATATGAGCCTCATTAAGGTGTGAGGCTGTGTGAGTCTATTTAAGATGGAGTGCTGACATCCCCTCAGAGTAAGCATGAAGTGTGATTGTATGTGTCTCAAATCTCAAGCAGCTGGACTTAGTAGGGCCCTGGTATAGGCTTTTATTTTATTTTTTCTTTTCTCTACCATTTCCTGGATTGTCTCTTGATCAGAGAAATTAGACCTTTTTTATTAGTATCCCTAGCACAGTGTCTGATCTTAGTAAATAATAAACAGATGCATATTCAGCATTAAGTGAATAATGGCCTAAGTATATTTGTTTATTCACCAACTAGTTATCAACTCTTATATGTCAGTTGCTGTTTCAAGGGCTTGAGAAACAGAGGTGAACTTGGCAAATCCCTTAACTATCAGTGAATGTGGACTGGAAAGAGAGAATGAACTCATAATGAGTGTCTGGGGAAGGAAGAGCTTAAACTCTAAAGTGGGGAAAGTTTCATTAGAAGAGACATTTTGAGCTAAATCAACCAGGCAAATAAGGTGAGGGGAAAAGTCAGGCATTCCATGTAGAAGGAATTGCATTTGCAATGAGTCAGGGAAAGAAGCTCGTGGCCTATCACCTGTAAGCACCTGAACTCTCCTAGGATGCTCTCTGTGTATATGTGTGCATGCATGTTCATGTGTGTATGTGTGGTATGTGCTTATGTGCACAGGGCATGAAGTCCAGGGTCAGCATTTAGACAGGGACACATCATGAAAAACCTTATGGGACACGATCAGTTACTTGCACCTTCATGTAAAACTGATGGCAACCTCAGAGGATTTTAAGTTATAACTGTCTGAAACAGATTTAGAAAGGGCCCTCTGGCCACTGCAGGTGGCTGTTAGGATATTTCAAGTGAGAACAGATGTGGTCGGGAAACATACAGTAGCTCTGAGAAGACCAATGGAACAGATGCCAAAGGCCTTAAGGATTCACATGTATCAGGTCTGTGGGGTGGACAGGTTGTAAAATCTAGAGAAATCCAGTCCCTGATTTGAGACGTATTGGTAGAAATTCTTCTGTATTTGAACAACCCTGGAAGTATTTTGGATTTCTGATGATTGTCTAACATAAATTTAAATACAGTGGCTTCACATGTGGAAGACACCACTCTAACACATCATCTTTTAAATTATACTTTGGTTCCATCTTAAGATTCTTGTCTTTATAAACATTAGCTGTGATCACTGGATGTTTGCTCCATGTTCCTTTCCTACTGGCACTTGTTTATTTGAGACAAGAGGAACGCCCCCCCCCCCCCAGCAGCGTCTCCATCACAAAATAGCCACGACCAAAAGAAAGGTGAAATTGTATCTCTTGCTGATGAGTTCCAAATATTGCAACATGAAGGCTAAATCATTGGCTACATTATACCATGGTGTGCTTATGCAATAATGTTTTCTACTATATATTGTTTCCTGGGTGGATATGATGTGGTTTCCTTCTGAATATCATGAAAATACAAAATGACTAAGGAGTGTGAGCCTTCTGTTTATTGTATTTTCTTCTGTTGCTGTCACCAAACTCAAAGCAAAACTTTCCACAGAGCTTCTATCTTTAAGTATTCTTGGATGTCTTTGTGTGAAACCCTGGGTCACTATTCTGTATCCTAGCTCAGGTGGCCTTTAATGTATTTTTCATTGGGTAAATTCTCTTATGGTTTGGTTTGTGTGCCTTTTATTTTAATTACTTTCATATTGGGAAAATTCACTTGTTTGCAGCAAATATATGTTTAAGAGCAGAAATTTATATATTGATATTTTTTTGGAGGGAAAGATTGCTTTGTTTCAAAATTCTTGTTATAATATGTGCTTGGGTTATATCCTAGACATATTATAGACACTCACTAGAAAATACATATAAGTTAAATAAGCTAAAACAGGAATTGATTCCTTGCATAGTGGTTGAAAAGCTAATATAAACACTTTACTGTCACGTGATTTTTGAAGTATATATTATAAATACTCCTAGGTATCAAATTGGTGAGGCTTAAATAAGACATGGGAGAGTCTCAATTGAAAAAGGCATATGGACTAGTAAATGAGAAAAAAATTGATTGCACACTGCTGATTTTAAAATGTTAGTAAATATCCTTGATAATAGATTTTCTTTCAGCATGAAATTTGTATGGACATGAGCATGCTGTTTTTGAAGTTGAGGGCTGGGAGATAGAAAGGCAGAGTTGCAAAAAGCACAGAAAACTTGTTTTCCTCAGCAGCTCTGGCCATGGAATGACTTTTTTGCATGAGTCATTCTTCAACCTATTTAAGTCCATCTTTCTTATCTTCAAAGTCAGGAGACTGAAGTGGTTGAACAATGGGGCCTTTAAAATGCTCTCCTTCAGAGCTTGGTAAGTGATGTGAAGATAGAAATATGTAAGGTGGTGTCTTGTAGAAGACAAATGGTCTCTGTATTTCCTTTTCTTAAATATTGCAATGTGAAGATAAACTATTTTATGATCCTAGACTAATCCACTTCAGTCCAGCATGGTCAGTTCATTAGGGAGCTATATAAGTGCACAGACCACCTGATTTAAGACTCTCCAAGAAGAAACTGAGAGAAGGATCAACTGCCTATATGAAGGCACAGTGAAGATCTTATGATCCTCGTAGGAAGTAAATGCATGTTTATCCCTGTGCTGTTTATCTCAGGTGAATGAAGGTTATCAGCCCAGTAGGTCACAGTTGTCACTGAAGAACTTTCAAATATAAGATGTTCAACAGCAGCCCAGCTAGGTACTTTCATTCCCAGGAAAGGGGATGAGACAAAACAAAAGATAGTCATTATCAGGTGAAAAGTATATATATAAAAAAATAGAAGCAGAAGGCAAACATTTTGTGTTTTTTAAAAAGCAGTTGTGGTAGAGGGACCTTTTGTCACAGTTTGAACTTTTTGGCTGAATCACCAGACAGAAGTCATAAAAGCCCATGGGGAGTCTGGGTGAGCTTCTCTGCCCTTGTATCTGAGAATAGCATATTCCTTGTAGAGAAACAAAATAAATAAAATTATGACAAAATCTAGCTTGTTCCTTGACACAGTCCACTATTTAGTTCTTAACCAAGCCTTCTGAAGTGAAAAATCAGGCAGCAAGGAACAAAAATGTTAGAGTCTCTGTGGACATCTTTGTGACTAGTAATGTGAGTAACACACCAACTACCTATTCTGGGTCTACCGGAGCTGATCTGAGGTCATCCACAGAGGGGACTGCCTCATTTTGGCTGACAGGTTCAGAGACTTCAGAGTTTTCCATCCGTGGTGGCTTTGGAATCATGGCGGGAGCACAGTGCATCATGGCGGGAGGCATGTGGCGTAGAAGGTCTGTTCACCTCGGAGGAAGAGGTGAGGAAAAGAGAGAATAGAGAAGGGGTCTGGGAACCCAGTATTCCCTTCAAGGGCACATCCCCAGTGATCTAATTTCCGTCTTTAAGGCTCCCATCTCCTGAATGCTCCATCATGTTCCATCAGTGTCTCAGAGAGAAGCCATGCCATTAACACAGTCTACCGGAGAACTAACTTGTACATGTGTCTACCGGAGAACTACCAGTCCTTCCTTTTCAACTCTGAAGTAAGAATACCTCGTAAAAATCCTAGAACTGAAGACAATTGAAATAGTCCATTAACTTGAAGAAGGCACATGATGTTATCAACCATTTAAGCATTTGAGTATTGAGAATTATTTTTATTTTGTGTGACTTTCTGAATACATTTATATTATTGAACTTGAGTGACTAACAATGGTCATTAAGCTATTCTGAACCTTGGATCTCTGTTTCATCTGTAGAAGCTTTTGGATCAGTCCTCAGAACAAAGATTTGAGTGAATTAAATGAAACACAACACACAGAATTACAAGAGAAACCATTTATATTAAGATGGAATTTTCAAAATTTTATAAAACAGGGCTGGCGAGATGGCTTGAGCACTTGAAGATGCTTGCTTGCAAAGCCTGCTGGCCTAGATTTGATACCTCAGTACCATATAAATCCAGATGCCCAGTGTGGCACATGCTTCTGAAATTCATTTGCAGTGGTAAGAGGCCCTTGTGCACCCAGATTCTCTGTCTCAGTCTCTCAAATGAATAATTAAAAATATTTTTTAAAAATTCACAGAAGAGTATTATATAGGACAGATGTCTTTAGTACTATGATTTTGAAATGATGAAGATAATTAGTATTGTGAGAAAGACATTATAACCTAATGAGAGATGATGCAAATGAATGTGAATTCTCTTGGTGACACAAATTTAGCTCACACTAGGGTAGCATGTTGCTTATACTCATAATTCAGGGAAATAGAAAATTTCCAATGTAGATAGGAGAAAATAAAGATGTATTTTTTCTTATTAAAATGAGTGGATTTCCTGAAGGAGTACTGTCCTTTTGAGCATTCAGGGACCTCAGGTTTAGAATCATTTTCCCTACAGGCTTTCTTAGTCTGTCTTCTATGGTTGATTTCTACAAAGGAAAAGGAATTGGCTATAAATAGTCACTTGAACATAACAAATAGAGAATAGATGAATCCTGAAATATTTTTTGTAGTTAGTGACTCCTGATAAAAAGTATTCAAATTTCTGGAAATGCTTTTCAGTCTCATATCCCTCTTTAAGATATAAGATATCAAGATATAAGAATGTATATGAATATATATGTATATACAATATGTATATACTTATATACAACTAGTGTAGTTTGGGTGGAATACTATTAAAATTTGTGAACATTTATAAAACAATTTTTAGTATCTGAGATGCACAGATTTTTTTTTTCTTTTTTAATGATAGTGAGAGACAGGGAGGGAGAGTGAAAGAATTGGTGTGCCAGGGCCTCAGCCACTGCAATTGGACATTTGGGCCACCTACTGGGCATGTGTGACCTGACCTTATGCTTGCCTCACCTTTGTGCATTTGGCTAATGTGGGATCTGGAGAGTCAAACATGTTTTTAGGCTTTGCAGGCAAGCACCTTAACCACTAAGCCATCTCTCCAGTTCCCCCTTTTTTAGTGAGAACACATGCACAAGAGAAAGAGACACAGAGAGAGAATAGTTTTTAATTCAGGCATTTAATATGTTAGCTTATGAAAGACATATCCAGTGGAAATGTGGAAGTTTTACCATAATCATTTCTGATATATTTCCAGAAGGATAATCATGTTTCTTTTTCTTTCTTCTCCTTCTCCTTCTCCTTCTCCTTCTCCTTCTCCTTCTCCTTCTCCTTCTCCTTCTCCTTCTCCTTCTCCTTCTCCTTCTCCTTCTCCTTCTCCTTCTTCTTCTTCTTCTTCTTTAATTTACTGCTTCAAGTTGTTGAGAGGCCAGAGCAGTCACTGTAATGGCATCCACATGTCTGGATCTGGATGATCCTGGTCTTCTGGGGCGAGGGATCTGGTTCCTGGTCATCTCACAGATGTAGAAGAAAGACATCCAGGGTGAGGGCTATTTCTCAGGTTCTTCCCATTTTAGGTGCATGAGAATATGGAAGAATCAGCATTTTCATGTGGGTAGTCACTAGGGTGCAATTAAATAAAATGACATCATTCTTAGAATACAAATTCACGCCTAGAAATAATTATTTGTCTTAAACTCAGATGATACCATATCCACATCACGAAGAGTATTAAGACGCATATCTTCCACATTTTTTTTGTCAGAATCTCTTTGTTTTCCTGGCTTGTACCAATAGCAGAAGATGTGTAAAAGTAAAATAAGGGGTGAGATGCCCCCAGAATACAGATCACTGAAGGAAATGGTCTTGTTCAAAGAACCATTTTTAACTAGTTTTTGTCTAAAGGTGCTTTAGAGGCTGTGAAATGAAGTGTCGACTTCCTTGCTACAGGGAACCCTTAGAGTTGTCAGAAAGTGCCGCGGCTGGCCCTGGCTTGCCCGCACTGGGAAAATGATTCACATAGCACATGGAACACAGAAAATTAGATTACTTCTATCTCTGTTGTTGCCACATAATGAAGAATAATATGCTCTTTCTTTAAAAGATGCCCACCTATGGAGTGGAGCCTGACCCTCCTGGATGACTGCAAACGGAAACTAAACTGGTCCTCTCAGGGTTTGAGCCTCAGCAGCTCCTACTTAGCTCATCCCACAGCGTTATTTTCTAGCACAGGACAGTGGACTCTGGGAAGATAAGAGAAATTTGCAGTTCTCCGAAGTAACCCCGTCACCATGAGTTATTCCTAAAAGGCAAAGGTATAAGGCTTTGCACATAGACTTTTACAATAATTATTTGCAAGTATTACAAGTTGACATTTCAAAATGCTGAAATTTGAAAATAACAGTAAAACATTCTAATTAAGCAATAATAAGTGGGAATTGACATTTTCTACCATTCACCAAGAAGTTTGCCGGCTAATAACCCCACCTCATATCAAATTCTAACTCCAATGACATTATATAAATATAGAATGACATTGTGGTACAGGGTAGAAAATTGAGGTCTTAGCATCCAACCTGATTCCATCCCTTTCTCAGTCTCCATGCACACTGCTGTTGGTATTACCCTAACCTGAAAAAGCATTTATGCTTCCTTGGAAATTTTAAATAGAAATTGACTTTCTTTTAGCAACCTTGGTTTAATTAATATGCCTCAACAATATTGACTCTGATCCACTTAGCATCCCTTGAAACATTGCAGCTATTTTTTTAGTGTTAAAAGTGAAGGTTTCTACTTAGGAATTTTAAGGAGCAACAGACATATAGGCTGATCCAAAAGAAATAAAGCTTTCTGGTGGAGTGATGTGGGATTATGATAAACCTCTATAGCTTCTAGGCTGGACCATGTAACTATCTTCCTGTTTTTCCCACTTGGAGTCAGGTGATGCTTTCTGCCATGGTCTTCTCATTGTGAAACCCATATTCACATGGATGAGAGATTGAAAGATCGTTCCATCTTATTGTCTATGAGGAGGGTGTCTATCCTTATTCTGGTAGAGCTGAAGGAACCTTGGAAGTAAGATCAACATATCTGACCCTGCAATCCTTTGTGACAGAGGGATATTAGACAGTTTGTTTTACTCTTTGTGACTTTGTCACTATAATGTGAGAGTGACAATTCCTGTTTTATGGAATGGGCTTGATGTTTGGATAACAATGCTCTCTAAGCAAAAGCCACTAGCCCCCTGCTTGGCAAGTATGATGATGTAAAGTGTAATGTTCAGTGTGACTGTATAACCAGTGTTTGGGTCTCAGAGTCATCTACTGTTGTGAGGAAGTATGATCACCACCTTTTCTTCCGGGGGTCCCACAGATCTAACTGTTGCCTATGCTTCTCAGTTTAGGTAGTACAAGATTCTCTCAGGCGAGGTGTGGTCACTTCTGACCCCATCCCAAGAGTCTGTGCTGGAGAGTCTCACAAAGAGAACATCAGTTGGGGTGAAAAGCTTCTGTGATCATCTGGAGTGGAGTTGTGATCTGAAGGGTAGCACAGGGTCATATACTCTTTGCTGCTCCCTGTGGATGATTTACATAGTAGATGTGTGTCCATGAAACACTGAGCATTAAATTTTACATTTTAAATTACTTGCTAAATATTCACTGATGCTCTATTTAAATTTTGTTCTTTCCTGCTTCCCCACCCCAAACTATATGAAGCTCCATATCTCTTTTACTGACAGGGCAAAGGACTGGGCAACCCAAATTTTAGGTTTGGACTCATTCTATATCTGATTGTACTTATAGCCTTTGAGATTTCCAAGATCCTGTTTACTTCAAACAACTCTCAGGGGTTACCTAAGAAGAAAATGGTATAACATACTTGACTTTAGATTTCCATTAGGCAGTCACTCATTCAATGAATGCCAGTTTAGTAAATGCCTTACATGTCTCACACATTCCAATTACTAATAGATCAAAAGTGAACAAAATAAATATGGTTCTTCCTCAAAGGAACTGTTTGTCTAGCAGTACTGAACTTTGTATCCTGATGATTCTTGAAAGACTTGCTTTTGTTATCTGACACATCAATGGGAAGAATATTTTAGATGTTCACCTAATTCTGTATGACAGTTTATAAATATGTATATACTACTTTAATTTTTTGCTAATTATTATTGTTTTAATTGTTTAATGTTTATGGGATACAATGGAATACTTCACCACCTGTACACACTGTATACTGATCAATTCAAGATAATTATATTCTTACTCTTTGTTTTTACATCATATTAGGAACCTTTTCACTCTCTTCTTGTTACTCATAAAATGTATTGTATGCTGCACTGAAGCCTTGTCATATTACCAGAACAGAACTTATTGCCTCTAATTGTGTTTTGGTCCCCCTTATCCATTGTTATCCATCCTCCCATCTTTCTTCTTCCCAGAGCCCAGGAATCACTATTCTATTAGAATTGGATTTTTAAAAACTTAGACAACAGAGAATATACTGGTTCTTTCCTGCTGAGTAAAATTCTTCTGGATTAAACAAAATATTTTCTTTGCTATTCATCAGGAGGAAAGGAGAAATTCTGTCCTCCTATTGAATATTTTTATGTTATTAAAATCTATATTAGGATTTGTCACAGCACTGTACTATATAATATGGTGTAGCTACTTTAAGTTTCATAGTAAACTATTAGCTTCCATCTTTTCTTTTTTAATATTTTAATTTTAATTTATTTATGTGACATAGAGTGTGTGAGAGAGAGAGAGAGAATGGGCACGCCAGGGCCTGCAGCCACTGCAAACAAACTCCAGACACATACACCACCTTGTGCATCTGGCTAATGTGGGTCCTGGGGAATCAACAAACCTATATCCTTTGGCTTTGCAGGCAAACGCCTTAACTACTAAGACATCCCTACAGCCCATTTTTCATCTTTTAATCTCTTTGTGCTAATATAAATTATATATATTTTTTACATTTACAAGTATAGTAATCACTTTTTAAGTGTTACAAAATTTGTAAGGTATCTGTGAACAGGATGAAACTTTCTGTTGGACCAAAAAATCAAGAGTTTTGTGTAACTGTATGGAGAGAGGAGGTACATTATTTCTGCTGGGAGATTGGTTACTGTGGTGGCTTATAATGATTTTTTCAACTTGAAAGGACTAGAATCACTTGTGAGGGATGAAATAGATTAGGTTAGTCTCTGAGCAGATCTGTGAGATCATGATTAGGTTAATTTATGGAGGAAAACCTGCCTTAACTGTGGGAAGCTCCATTCCATTGGCTGGGGTGCTGGACTGCCTAAAAAGGAAAGAGTTGACTGAGTAATATCATTCCCTACTCTCTACTCTTCCCTGCCAATGTGATGATGTGATGCATGTTTCCTGCTCCGGCAATGCTTCCCTATCATGAAAGATCCTACTTGCTGGAGCTGTGAGGCAAAAATAAAGTATTTCCTCCCCTAAACTGCTTCTGGTTGGGTATTTGTCATAGCATTGAGAAAATAACCAATACAGTTCCACTTACAGTTGTTCTTAGCACCCATGGTTCTTTCTCATAGGAACAATGGAAAATTGGAAAAGATTCAAAACCTTTAGGCTACAAAAATGCCTAGAAAGATGGGCTTATTAAGGGACCAGTTATATGTGCATCCTGGGCCTTCAGGAAAGAGAAACAGGTGCATCACTGTAGAACTCTGTGCTCTACGGAGTCTTGGTGGGTGGAAGGGAATGTGTACAGGGCCTATGGAGTGATTGTCCCAATGCTCAGGGTGGTTGGTTGATGCAGAGGGGCTAGACTCGAGGCAAAGCTGCATTGTCACACAGCTACATCAGAGACTGCCAACAGTTAAGACAAAGAGCATCACGTCAAGCTGTGTATCTTCTTGCTTCCTGACCAAAACTATACTCATGATTCTGGTTGGGAGTGTTTCACATATCCTATGGTGTTTGGGGGATGGTGACTTGAGACTGAAAGCTCAGCCAGGGCTGAAGGCAAATGTCCTCTGGTTCTATAATTCCCGAGATTCTGGTGTCAGTTCTGTCCTGGTGCTAAGTGAGGGAAATGAGCCCAATCTCTCTGTTGTGTATCACTTAAATAATTACAGGGAGTATACGTTTTTCAGCAGCAGAAATGCATACCTCATGTAAAGTAGCCCAGTGGCTTCCCCCACTCTGTTTCCATGTTAACAAGCTGTGGATGCCTCTTAGTTGTATGCACGAGGCAGTCACGTTTTATGTGAGGAATAGGTTCATAAAGACCTTGCGTTTTTCAAATCTCACATAATTCAACACTAATTTTTCTATTTGTAATAAATTGCAATGTAGGGTATATGTTCCCAGACTTCATAAATCTAGCATGATGATAGTGCAATTTTACTTTTAAATATACTTTTATGTATATCAAATAATGTAAAAATAACACACAAATAAACTATAAAACCTTGAACTTTTCCATCACTTTTTTTTTTTTTTTTTGGTTTCCTGAGGTAGGGTCTCACTCTAGCTCAGGCTGACCTGGAATTCACTATGTAGTCTCAGGGTGGCTTCAAACACATGGCGATCCTCCTTCCTCTGCCTCCTGAGCACTGGGATTAAAGGCGTGAGCCACGACGCCCGGCCCATCACTTTTTAATACATCTAATTTTACTCTCTGGTTCTTGATTTGAGTGATATTTAACAGCAAACCACTCAGTGAATGCTGGACTATTGTTATGGGATACCAAAATAATTATTAGTTACCATAGCATTACATATTAAAAGACTCACACAATAGTTACAGAAATCATTCAGACTGTAAGCTCAATTGCTGTTTATGGAACCTTATATTTCTGCTTACCATGCAAAGTTGGCTACCACTCAGCAGTGGCAGGGAAGCTATCCTTGATTCATGGCCAACTACCCAATGATAACAACTTTGAAGGCTGTGATTTATGGATGGTTGTGTGTGTGTGTGTGTGTGTGTGTGTGTGTGTGTATGTGTGAATGTATTTTCATTGCATTATATTATACACAATATGAAAGGTATAATGTAAATGAAATAACTGTTCCACTTCACATTAATATTGTTCAGTTTTTTGTAATGAGAATATGGTACATCTGTAGCCAATGATAGTTATTATTACTAATGAAATATTAGGAAGGGCTACTACTATATTCCCAGTGTTGTTTTAGACAGTGCTTCACAGGCTCTGGAAAAGGTGAACTTTTGAAAGTTGAGAATGTTGAAGAAAAAGCACCCTGCGCTTGCAGATATTAGTGGTGTAAGGTCTCCTGGTGTAGTGACAGCATGTTACCAATATCATGTCAGTAGCTCTGAAATTGAGAGGAGATGTACAGTGACTGCCAGAAGTTGCAAGCCATTCCATAGCATTTCATCATACAGACGCAAATATGTATGTAAATCACAAGAGATCAAAAAACAGTAAATGGCAAATTTGACGTCCTTACCAATTTTTCCCCCATATAATGAAAATTTATATAACTTAATGTTTTCTATTGGCCATATTGGATGACTGCCTTGATCCTAATTTCTGACAATTCAACAATAGATTCTGATAATTGGTTGGAGCTGATTCCAGCACACCAGTGACAATCACAAGGATAGTGAGGTCAGTAATTTAATTTCTGTCTTTCCCCATGAGAATATCCCCTCACGAAGGCAGAGATGATACTGGCCTTCCTACAACAGTTTGGAGTAAGGATGATAGAAATCACTTGGGAATTCCATGGAGGGAAGGGTCTATATATGATACTAGAGTTGTTTACCACAATGGACAGCTGTAGAAGCAGGCGATGGGTAGAAACTGTCTCAGAGAATCCACTGATCTCAGTGGGAACTATTACTGCAAGTCTTAGTGATTCTCATCAACCAGACTTCTGCCCATGAGTCTGCCTACAACTGCCTTCAGGGACAGATCCCACATGGATGCCTCTCATACAGCTGGGTTCTGTGTGGGAAGGACATTCTAAAGGTTGTGGTTTCAATGTTCTCTGTAGATGGGGCAGAGATGGTCACATGTCAATGATGGGTGTATGTCCCCTCTTGCTTACTCACTTATCACCAGTACTCAGAAAGTTGTCTTGCGCACAGGAGGTGCTCACTACATGCTGGTTGAAAGACTGAGCTAAAGTATTGAGAGCGTGAAACAGCCATGAAGAAGAGTGAGTGATAGACTTTAAAGAAAACGATTTATTTAGATGGCACACTAAATTATCCTGACCACGTACCTGTAGCATTCAGATAAGCCTGACTCAAGAAATCATATTCTGAAAGCTAATGTGTAGCTTAGTTCTTGGAATTTAAAACATATTTCTGCCTAATAACAATGATATAAATGGTAGTGAGGTCTCTAGACTGGTCCATAAAAAGCCATTTAACTCACAATGTTGCTGAAATATAGCAATAATAATGTAATAGCTCACCACCTTATGGAATATTCTATGAGAAAAATACATTTCAATTTTCAGTTCTAGTGTTAGGTCCACATTTCTTGCTCTGCATTCTTTCTCCCTAATTCCTATTTAGACTTTAAACAGCAGGGATAGGAACCTCTTGATACGGTTTCAGTTTTACTCAGAACAAGGAAGGTAATTTCCGAATGCTCATTGTAGATAGAAAATTCTAGTTAAGGGAGGCAGCTTTCAAACCTATCATGTAAAAGTAATTTTTTTTTTCGTGAAATATGTAGGGTACATTGCTAGTGTTTTATATTACGGTTTTATGTGTTATGCTTATTTAATTAAGACTGGAGTTTTCATTGCCAAAGAATATAAGCCATATAGTTTAAATTAAATTAAAAGAATAAGCTATATTGAATTTGCATAGAGACTTTCGTTAGTAGGTCTTACCAGGTGAGTGAACCGTACCTTTGGGATATTAACTCTGGCAGTTCTTACAGAAATCACTCAGTAAATTACTACTATAATGGGCCAAAAGACACCCCACAGAATACTAAGAAGTGCTTTAGTTTTCTAGAGGTGGGGATCCTGTCCTGTTCCTCAAGAGTGGGCTGTACATTTAGTCTACAGGAGCCCCTTAAATACCGCATGCAATCAGTCATGCAGCATGGCAAAGGACTAAATTCTGAACTGCAAATGTAAACTAAAACACAATAAAATTCAAACCTAAAGACCTGCATAATATTTCATTAGAAAGGATGAGTAAGATATATGGATTTATAAGTAGGCAAGTTACATTTCAGGGGACCTAGAATTGGAAACCAGTAGCGCTACTTGCCAAACAATTCCAGTTCTTGGCCTGCAGGGCAGGGTGACTCTTCTTAGATGCAATGTGATGAGATGGAGCTGTGAGGGGCTGTGACCAGTGAGTTGCTGATAGACATGATGTTCCCAGATTGTGTTTGTAGTGTAGGTTATTTTATTGGTGGCACAGGACACCAGAACCCTGTTTTTCACTTGACTATATTGATTGACAATATTCCAGATAGTACTGCTTTGTTAGCCTTTGTTCCATGTGATGGGTAGAAGGTGATAAAGTGACCATATAATTTTCATCCAAATAAATGTACTGTTGAAACTCACAGGAAGCCAACAGCCATCAGCCAGTATTGTCCTCAGTAAATAGGAATGTGTGATGTGTGGTCACTTAGACGTAAGCCTTCTGAGGGTTGGGGTTATTTCTGGAGCTTAACTTTCTATGTAGCTCGATGCCTGGCATCTATGCCAGAGCTGAAGATGGCATTTTCTTCTCAGACTGTCTTTAAAGGAGCATACCTGTATTAATTGGGATGACAGAAACTCAAATTAGATCTGGCAAAATCAAATAAATGTGGCAAACTTGGAGTCCAACAGAGAGTTAAAAAAAAAAAAAGTCAAACAATCAGAGCTTGGGATGTGAATGTTCCCAGGCCCTTCTCTTCCATCTTCTGCCCATTCTTCTTTGTGTGAGGCCTTTATCGTTCTTACTAAGGCCAAATCCTCTGCACGTGGACCTGACAAGGCCAGAAGCTTCTGAGTTCTTAAATTCTGAGTGTTTCCATTATCAGAGAAGGACAGACTGACTCACACATTTTCTCTAAATTTAGTTTCAGAATTCCTAAGAATTTCTGTTTGGTTCAGGTTTAGAATGATGTTAACTCACCTGGCCACCTGCAGTAAGGAGCCTGTCATGGAGGACCATGGCTCTTTCTTTGGAAACCTCACTGAAAGTGAATGTGAGCTTCAAGAATAATGAAAATGGGGAGCCAGGCATGGTGGCAAGTGTCCCCCTTGCCAGTGTTTGGCACACTCTCCTGTTGCTGTGGTCCACCTGATGTTGGCCAGGAGGTGATGTCCACCCTCTGCTCTTGCCATCATTTCCTCCTGCCATCATGGAGCATCCTCTTGAGTCTGTAAGCCAAAACAAAGTCTTTCCTCCCACATGCTGCTTTTGGTCAGGATCTTTGTGCCACCAACGCAAAGCTGACTGTACCAATGTTCATGCATATATGTGTGTGTGTGTGTGTGTATGATTGTGAATGCCAGACATAAATGTTGGGTCTTCTTCAGTTGCTCTTCATTTTAATAATTTTAAACTTTTAATTTTGAAATAATTCTAGGTTCACAGAAGTTGCAGAGGTCATAGGAGGATGGCCCATGTACTATATATATATATATATATATATATATATATATATATATATATATATATATATATAAATATATATATATATATATATATTCATGTGCTTTTTACCTTCTAACTACCCTTAAGATGATTTTCTTATAAGTAACATAGTTGACTACTTCATTCTACCAATCTCTAACATAAAAAATATTGGGAACTTTATAAATATTTTATTTATTTATTTATTTGAGAAAGAGGGAGATAGACATAGAGAGAGAGGGGGGGGGAAGAGAAAGAGAGAGAGAGAGAGAGAGAGAGAGAATGGGCATGTCAAGGTTTCCAGCTATTAGAAATGAACTCCAGACACATGCGCCCCCTTGTGCATCTGGCTTATGTAGGTCCTGGGGAATTGAACTAAGGCGCTTTGCATGTAAATGCCTTAACCACAAAGCCATCTCTCCTGCCCCAGTTGAGAACTTTAATACAAGAACACTCCAGAATTTGGCTGTGTTCCCATCAGGTTATTCTCTCTCTTCACCTTTCCACTGTTCCCATTCCACTGAGGGCCTGACTCTCTCAAAGTAGTCCTTGCTCTGTTTTGTTGTTTCATCCCTGTTGTCCCCGTCCATGCTCTATGAGAAAACGTTGATGGGGGGCTGGAGAGATGGCTTAGTGGTTAAGGTATTTGCCTATAAAGCCAAAGGACTCAGGTTCAATTTCCCAGGACCCACATAAACCAGATGCACAAGAGGCGCATGCATGTGAAGCTTGTTTGCAGCGGCCAGAGTTCCCTGGCGTGACCATTTTCTCTCTCTCATTCTCTCAAGTAAATACGGTTAGGGTTAGGGCAAACAAACAAGTAAATAAATAAAAATAAAATACTGTCAAAAAGTGTTGATGGTGCATAATAGTGCAGGTCTTGTGGCCTTTAACTGTTTATAATTTCCATTCTGCAGTTAGTTCAGTCCATCAGCCTATCTTCAAGAGTCAGATGATGAAATCTATGAGTCAGTTGTAGGCTATAAATTTGGGTTCTTCTTTTGTGTAACCTAAACACAGCATTTCACATAATTTTCATGTAAATTTTGGGGGTGAGTAGTTAAAAAAACCCTAATCCTAAGAAGGTTACTAGCCAATTCTCCTGCAGCTCTGAAGGTACCCTATGATGAAGGGCTATGCCATGATGAAAATAATTGCTTTAATTAGCCATCAAACAGACTTCAGGGTCAACATGACAATGGGTTTCTTTCTGAATTTGATTTAGTAGAAGCAGCTAATGATTTTGTTTTTATTATCTTTACCCCCTGCTTCAGAATTATTTACTTAGCACATGGAAGGCAACAGATATTTGTTATTATAAAATCAATTTCATGCCTGACTAGCCCATCTCTTCCACCTTTGTCATTACTCTTTGAGCTTTGGGTGTTATCATAGACTCATTTATGTTTATACAACTAGATTGCAATGGTCCCTCCCAATAATCATTTGGTGAATTTGAATCATTACAACAGTAGATAGTACATTTCATTCTCATTTTTAAGAGAATTTTCACATGTTCGTTCTTCCCAGTTCTATCGAAATTTCTGACTGATAGAATAATGTTTCTACAGTCAAAGTGTCATGTTGTACTTTGCTCCAGTTACCTATTTGATGTTAAGAATGGATTTTGTATTTACAGCAAAAATCAATTTGCAAATAATGGGAGACACATCCATAAGCTATCGTTTTTGTTACAAGTGCTCATCTTTGAGATCGCTGCTTACTCAAGTTGTATCCCTTTCTTTTTTCCCAGCTTTCATGTAAGGTGACAGCTGTGACTTTTGTGAAATGTTAGTAGCTGTGAGGTGAAATACTGTATGTCCTAGTAACACCTTTCTTTTTCTTGTCTTTTTGCTTTGGTGGGTGCTCTGAATAAATCTCCAAAAAACAAATAAAATTAGGTCACAAAGCTTATTTATGCCTGCTCAGGACAGATAGGATTCAGTGTTTAGGTTGTCTATCAGGACCACATCTTTCCCTCTTCTCCCCAGCATGTTTTATGATCCCCATCATGTTGTGTTAGCCTGGACTGCCCTCGGATACTGGCATGGGAAAGTGACCTGTTTAAATTGTTGCATTAGGGGTCCAGAATAAACTTGTCCCACTTATCCAAGCAGCCCTTCATGATTCTACAGAGGCAGGACTCCTGCCTGATTTTTCTGTGTAGCCTTACCTCTCTCTCTGTGAGGCTGGACCCACCACATCACTCTAATTGATAATCTGCCCCCTAAAGACCAGTTCCTTGCCACTTTCTGACGCTATAGCCCAATCTTTCCTGCTGAACTGCTTTGACTTTAATACCCAGTGAACATGTTTTGAGAGGGTACTTAAACCACCACTAGGAACCCTTGCTTAGTTGTTTTCTTTTTTTTTTTTTATGGTGTGTGTGATGTTCAGCAGGTTGGAAATGTTCTGAACATCAGTCTCCTTCCTGTCAAAAAACATGCTGACATAAATGTCCACTTTGTCCCCTTCAAGTTTGCTGAGAGAATTCAATATGGTAAAGCCTGTGAAAGAATCTCACATATTTTGTTTGAGGCACAATTTTTCATTTCATTGGACATCACACATCTGGAATTCTTTTTTTTTTCTTTTTTTTGCTGTCTGTGGTGTGTGTGTGTTCATATGTGTGTGGATGCACATGCATAAGTACATGTGTATACGTGGAGACCAGAGGACTGTTCATGTTTTTTTTTTTTTTTTTTTTTTGAGACAGGAAGTACCATTGGTCTGGAGTTCACCAATTAGTCTAGATTGGCTGGAGAATGAGTCCCAGGGGTCCTTCTGTCTCCTTTGGCCTAGTGCCTGGATTATAGGCAGACCCCCATCACACCCAGCATTTTACATGGGTAATAGAGATCAAATTCAAGTCCTCATGCTTACAAGGCAGACACTTTGCTGACTGAGCTATCTCCCAGCCCACACATCTAAATTTCTATTGCACAATGATCTCCATAATTATTATTAGCTAACCTCCCTTAGAAAAAGTCCACACTGGTGTGCTAATTTAAAATTTGGCGGTGATAATGCAGAAGGTTCATGTGGTGCTTTAGAATGTAAAATGCCCCCAGTAGCCTTGTGTGTTTGTGACTGATTAAGCGCAAAGTGTCCTTGGGGGAGGGACCTTGGCATTTTGAAATCCAGCCCTACTTGCCAGTACAAAGGAACTCACTTTCTCACCTTCCTCTCTGCTGATGGGTAAGGCTGTGAAGCCTAACTTTTGCTCCTGCCATGCCTTCCCTCTCATGGTGAAACTTCCCCTGGAAACTATAAGCTGAAAAACCCTGTCCTCCCATTAGGTTGGGTTCTTTATCCCAATAACAAGAAGATAACTGCTATAGTTCATATACTTTAGTTGTGTCAGAATCACATGAGGGTATTTGTCAGTATAGAGCCCTGGGTTTTGTGCTCGCAGACTCTGGTTTAGGGTCTGTTGTCAGTTTAGGAACCTGCTCTTTTAACAAGCACCATGTACCAGTGTGACATGGCTGCTACAAGATGTTTCAAACTGGGTGGCTTAAATAAAATAAATGTATTGTCTTGTGGTTATGGAGGCTAGAATTTCCTCCGTATTCTTCTTAGATAAAAACAGCTCAAAGAGTGAATTTATAGCCCTGGCAAGTTCTCTGCCTCTGAATTCCCTTTATCCTGATAACTGGAAAGAATGAAACCTCCCTTCAGCAAATCCATTTTTGTTGCAGAGTGGGACAGAGTCCATTATTCTTTCCAAATATCTTATTTTTATGTATTCAAAAAGAATGTTGCTCCCTTTCTTGGTTGCCCTTCCTATATGTGTTTATCCATCCAAACCCTCTCTCTGCCTAGGTGCAGCCTAGCTAATGGTACACTCCTGGAATAGCGTATCCTGTAGGAATAGAGTTTCTCCCTGAAGATTTGGTGGAATTTATCCTCTGTCTTTAACTTATATTATCTGTTATAGTATGAATTCATCACAACCAGAGAGATGCATTTTATGTCTCTAGATATTTCTTATTACATTTCTAGTACTGTGGAACCCCTAAGCACGTGCTCAGCAAATACCCATGATGTTTATTAGCTAATTGAATGAAAAATCAAATATTGGAGCTTTTATACTATTAATAAATTTCATAAAGCTGGGAGCAGTGGTGCATGCCTTTAATCCCAGTACTTGGGAGGAAGAGGTAGGAGGATCACCTAGTGTTGCCACACTGTGACTGCATAGTAAGTCCCAGGTCAGCCTGGGCTAGAGAGAGCCTTCCCTCAAAAAAATTTCATAACTTCAAATTGCCAGAAAGGTGACAGATTTTTCCAAATGTCCTTGGAAAAAGTTGATGGTTAGGTAGATTGTTCTAATTAAATGGAATATATGCATTCATTAAAATTACAACGATGAAAATTATGCAACACCATGAAAATGTCACAAATTATACTTTAAGTGAAGAAAATAAAACATGAAATTATGTTTATATTGCAATTCTAACTACAGAAAAATGAATAAAAGCCGAGAGAACAAAACCATGAAAACAGTTGCATTTCAGCCATAGATAAATTAGTAATTTTTTTTTCTTTTAATACTGCAATATTATTTTGAACTGTGTGGTCATCTATGTGAGGTAATCATTTGCAGGAATGGAAAATGATGACTTTTATAGAGACTTTATGAGCCTTCAGCACACCTGTTCTTCAATATAACACATGCATTCACTCTGATGGCCAGGTGTGCTGAAGGCTTAAGCTCAAACATCAGTGTGTGCACAGTTAACATGAGAGCTATTTTAAAGACATGGCTACCACGTCTTAAGAGAGCCATCTTGGAACCTTGCAATGCGTGTGTACTGTAAGCTACACACGTCAGTGTGCCGCCCCCATGGGGCAGAATTGCCAGA
The DNA here is from genome assembly GCF_020740685.1 of Jaculus jaculus. Taxonomy (NCBI): domain Eukaryota; kingdom Metazoa; phylum Chordata; class Mammalia; order Rodentia; family Dipodidae; genus Jaculus; species Jaculus jaculus. Next base: position 15,777,818 of record NC_059104.1, on the reverse strand, counting down.
AGGACATCTGAAACTGAGGACCCATGGCAATCGATAAGCTGAAATTCTTTTACTTCAACGCCCCATACAAGCTCATGTATTTTGTCTGTATAGAAAAGAGAGGGGGGTTCTTGTCTTTGAAGCATCTTGTCCTTTTCCTGTGTAACAATATCCCACAGGGTTTTCATCAGGGAAGAAAAGGCTGCCCACCGGAGTGAGAGTTCGCTGTGATTTTCTCATCATCTCTTTTCATTTGCAGTGCCACTGGCAAAACTCTTTTTAAAAGGGTTCAGCAAGATGATTGGCACTTGGTAAGTGGTTGATATTGAATAGGAAAAGCCAAGAGCTAATTTGAAGTCTTTATATAATGTTCTTTGTTTAAAAAAAATGAAGAGGAAAAATCCAAAATTAGAACGCTAAGAACTAGAGCAGCCTTGCACCATACTGTTTTAATTGGCTGCTGCTCATGAGAAGAATCAATAATTTCTTTTGAAGTTTCACATCGACTGCTTAATTTTGATCAAGTCTTGTAATTAATCAGCTGTGAATAAAATGAATCAGCTGTAATTTTAACCATTTTTAAATAGCTACAATAATATAAGTAATAGGTGATCTAACCTTATTCAAAGCCTTGTAAATGACTTGAACAGTATTTTGTAGGAACTACAACATATCAATTTGCTCATGAGGATCAGCCTTTTCAATACCTTTACAGAATACATTTATTGAAATGTTAATGTAATTTTGTGTTTTTCAAGTATTATGCCTGTTTGTGTTAGCCATCAAGGGGAAATATAATGCCTGCTACAATTCTAATGCTTTGTCAAGTACCATATAGGCTCAGCAATTAATACAAAGATGGACAGGCTGTGGGTCAGCTTCTTAACAACTATATGGTGGAAATGGAGGAAAACATAGTCCACAAAGCTCCCATTAGTGCATCCTTGGCTGTCCATGGGTATGTTATCTCTATATAGGTAGATTTTAGTAAAGGAAGCAAGTGTGAGTGTAACTGGGTGCTTAATGTTTGGATACCAGACTGGATGCATAAATTGAGTAATGAATAATATAGGTGAGTCGTAGGTTTTTTTTTGTATTATCTATTCTTCCCTTCTTAGGAATAGAATTTGGCTGCCCAGATAAAGACTGGGGTGCTCAGGCTGTTGGCACTGATGTGTGGACTTTGGATCCTATACTGTTTAATAGGATGTAAATGAAGTGTGTGTGTGTGTGTGTGTGTGTGTGTGTGTGTGTGTGTGTAGCTTCTTGGTCATGCCATTAAGGAAAGAAGCCTGTGTGTTCTCTACCGGGTTTGTCCACCTCTCTGGATGGGCAATTGAGAGTAAGTGTAACAATGTAGACTCCGTATTGGGTTGCTATGGATATATCTCCTTCTATACCAAGATAGTAGAATGAACCCTGTCACATATCATCAGAGTTGTTGAGTTAGCTGAGAGTCTTAGAGATAAGATAAATTAGCTTGTTTCTGGTATCACAATTTTATGTCTCCCTGTTTGAGTAGCCATCTATTTTTCTGATGAACATAGATGGAGAAGATTCAGATCAACAGAGAGGAAGCAGAAGACATACAGTGTAGAAGAACAGGAGGAACAGTGGTCCTGAGTGAGCACTCACATAGAGAACACTGAACTGTTAAATGACTCTCTCTGAATAAAGAGTGAACGGAGCAATAACCATGCCCTATTTAATTTAATGCTTATTTTGAATTTGTTGGTTTTGATGTTTGTTAGGCGTTTGCTATATGCCAGACACTATAGATACTGCAGTGAATAATCTAATAGCATGGACCATAACTGGAGAGAAAACATCAGTAGTAAACATCCAGTTACGCAAATTACACATGATGCATAAAGGACATTTCTGAATGCGATGATAGTGTCATCAGGACAACTTAATCTCATGTGGAGAGCCAAGAAAAGGTTTGTTTTGGAAAATAAAAATTTCAAATTGAGAACTGAAGAGGGAGTGGGATTTACCTAGACCTGAGCCATGGCCTATTTCTGCTAATAAATTCTGCTTCATTTGTTGGTTTGGTTTTCAAGGTAGGATCTCACTCTAATCCAGACTGAGCTAAAACTCAATCTGTAGTGCAGGGCTGGCCTGGAACTCACAGTGATTCCCCTGTCTGTGTCTCCAAAGTTCAGAGATAAAAGACATGTGTCACCATGCCCCCAGCTTAAAACTCCGATGCTTTGGTTAGCTGTTAGTGTCCTCTCTTACCTGCTTTAGTTCCCTTTCTTGCCTTCTTTCTCTTGTGGCTGCTCTTTTGTCTTTTGAATATCAGGTGGAAAGAGTGGCCATTGGCAGTCAGCATGTATCTTTTGCTGGAGTCAGGAGTGATTTTGAAATGTTTGAGAATCCTCAGTTGTGTCTGTTGTATTCAGAAGTTTCTTTTCAGCATTGCTTCATACACCCAAACTTTTGTGATGATTTACGTTTTTAAAATTTTTAATTTTTTGTTTTTACTTTTAATTTATTTATTTGAGAGTGAGAGAGAGAGAGAGAGAGAGAGAGAATGGGTGTGCCAGGACCTCCAGCCACTGCAAACGAACTCCAGAGGTGTGCGCCCCCTTGTCCATCTGGCTAATGTGGGTCCTGGGGAACAGAGCCTCGAACCAGGGTCCTTAGGCTTCACAGGCAAGCGTTTAACTGCTAATCCATCTCTCCAGCCAAGGCCATGTATTGGTGGCTCATGTCTATAATCCCAATCTGTAGCCAAGAGGCTGAGGTAGGAGGATCACAATGAGTTCAAAGACATCTGGGCTTCAGAGTGAGTAAGTTCCAGGTCAGCCTGAGATAGAGTGGGACTCTGCCTCAAAAAGCAAACAAACATGTCCAGGGATCTTAACTCTCCTGAGCATGTTATAAATGTTGGCTCTTGAGTTGCGTGGGGAAATAGTTTCTGAGCATGTCAGTTCCTTGCCATGGTGTCTTCAATCTGTAGACTGGCGACGTATCACCCTGGCAGGTTCTTATTGTTTGTCAACACAAAGCTTGTTTTGTGAACAGTGTTAGCTACTGGATGGTTCTGCAGAAGTGATGTGTCACTGAAATTTTCCCTTTTGACAAGTCTCTTACCTGGTGGTTAATGGCTGTGATGAAATTTTTTTTCTTCAAGAAATGAAACATTTCATCTTAGTCATATGTTCTAGTCTTTGATGATGTATTTGCCTCCAAATGCCAATGAAACCTGTTTTATTCTGTCCATTTTTTTAAAAAAGCCTCTCATTTCTCCACTCTATACTTATCATTCTTATCAGTGAAGTAATGCGTAACTGCCGTCTATCAGGCACTGTATTGTAAACGGATTGAAAGATTGTTGTCAACATGAGGGAATTGAGGGAATCGGTGTGGAGAAAGGAGAGTGAAAAATGTAGGATGTATTCTATTCAATAACAACGAAAATAGAAAAGTAGTTTCACTAAACTGTTTGAACAATCAGAATTCAGACTCTCTGAAGAGAGTATATGCTTTGTAATCAATACAAAGTGAATTATGGTTTTGTCTGATTTGCTCCACACAACACAAAACCTGCTGGATTTATTTTGTACTGGAGAGAAATCTATCTTGAGGATGGGTCTAGCATAGTCTAACTTAAAAAACAAAAAAGGTTTGAGGCCAATGCAAAGTTTTGCTGGCATACTTCCAACTAAGTCATCGATTGGAGCAATTACTAATATTTCAAAACTATTCCATGTGATGGAAACAAACCCCATATACTAAATATTGCATCTGTAGCAATGATAATTTGAAAATAAGATTCAATTCAAACTGTAAGAATCATTGCTGTGAATTGTGGGTGTTGTGTGTGACTGTATAATATATGTGGTATGACGCATGTGCATGTATGTGCATCATACACACACGGAGGTCAGAGGAGAACATTGTGTGTCCTTCCACAATCCTCTATCTTTGTTCACAATCTTCTTTCCTTCAGACGGGGTCTCTCACGGACCCCAGAGCTTGCTACCTTTGTTAGCCTCAGTGATTCTCCAGTCTCTGCTCCTCACAAGACGGGTTCCAGACATAGGTGGCTATGTCCATTTAGTCATATGGGTGCCGGGGAGGTGAGCTCAGGCTCTCTCAAGCCCTTGTGTTTTTGAGGCAAGTGACTCTTGCCCTCTAAGCCATGTGTCCAGCTCTTAGGTGTAGTGTTTGACATGTGACTGTTCCCTAGGGCACGTAGCTCTCTTGAGCCCCCTCCGGTATAGCAAAAGAATTTTACATCTTTAAGGAGGGTTGATGGTTGCTTTAGCTTTGTAATGCAAACCAGTCAATGCCTCATAAATATGAGGATGGCAGTGGCAAGGAGTAAAACAGCCACGTGCACCTTTGTGTAATCAGAAAATAAGAAAAACAAAATAGGCAAAATTGCAAGAAGTTTGATTTACTGACCAGTGAAAGGAGAGACCAGCAGTAATACCACCCTAGCTGAACAGTAAGTTCCAATGGCCATGGTAACATCTTTGTCTTTATGGCTTTACATAAGAGCATTCTGAAGTGGTTAAGCTGTCTGCTACATTCAGAATCATTTTCTAGACACCTTAAAATTCCTTGAGTTTTTAAAAACTGGATCCCAGATTCCACTTTGGGTTTGTTAGTAGTTAATATTTTTGGTTATGTCATATTTCCAAAAAAAAAAAAAGTGGGGAAAAGGTGGCATTTGAATGGGTTTTCTGTTATAGGTCTGAGGATTCTTTTGAATTTTCTCTTAAGCAACGTGACTTTGGTGATCAGGTTTTGCCTCATCGTTATCTTCATGACAGTGACGATTACAGATGTTCCTAAATTGCTGCAAGGTTATCTCCTGAAAAACACATCCTAAATTAAAAGCTTCACGAGTAGAACATGCATTGAATACATCCAACCTACTGGGCATTCTAGCCTTGCAGCACAGTGCCCCTTTAGAGTGCCCATTGTTTCCCCTTGTGAGTGAGTGGCTGCCGGGAAGCTGTAGCTTGCAGGAGATGCCCAGCAATAAGGGAGAATCAGCCCCACATTGCTAGCCCAGGAAGAGATCTCATCTCAACATGTCCGGCATGGTCTCTAGCGAATGGGTGTCCTTTGTGCTATGGTAAAATTAAAACATCCCAAGTTGAAGCATCGCTAGTTGGGTGTCATCTGTCTATGCTGCCCAGGCTGCAGGTAATGCTTGTAATGCTTACAACAATTTGTGGTAAGATTTTTCCAGTGGATTTACTCAACAGCATAGCTAGACTTAGGCCCTTTAGTTGTGATGATGCTTACATGAAGTTATTTACTCACATTAATCCTGCGACATTGGGGGAGAAAATAAAAACAACTTTGGTTTTAATTAATTTAATGATGCCTTTTGACAGGCCAACCTCTGCTATATTATAATCACCTAATCTTTCTCATTAGTTCTTCTCACTTTTAAATTTTTAAAAATATTTATTTAAATTTGTAAGCAGAGAGAGGTAGAGAGAAGACAGACAGACAGTGGGAATGAGAATTGGCACACCAGGGCCTCTAGCCACTGTAAACAAATTCTAGACACATGCACTATCTTGTGCATCTGGCTTACATGGGTACTGGGAAATTGAACCTGGGTCCTTAGGCTTTGCAGGAAAGCGCCTTAACTGATAAGCCATCTCTCCAGCCCCTATTCTCACATTGAAAAAGACTTTCACATCTAGTATCTTCTTTGATCTACAGTGTGAATGGGGGAAGGCAGCATTCCAGAAGTCCTACAGCTGCAGCCAAGCGCATTAATGCATTGAGAGGGTCCAGGACAGAGCAGAAAAGAAGGGTGTCTCCGCTGTGTTAGCATCCAGTGGAAAGAGAGGAGTCAGTGGCCCGGAAGTCCAGTCAATGCTAGGTGGCTGGAAAGGAATCAGTTAGATGTGCTCTGTCAGAGGCATGAACTGACAGCCAGTGAAGATCAATCTCTCAGGCATCAAAAAGTATAGAAGTGAGTGCAGATAGACAAGGTGTTCAAGAGGTCCAATCATGCTTGTTGAATGTGGGCTCCACAGGGTGGGAGAAGAGCTTGGTTTACTAAATTAGCCAATAAGGAGAGCCTGAGGGTTAGTGGAGTGGAGTGGCATACCCAAAATTATTCACTTCTGATGAAATAAAACACCAGGAATCATGTTGATATCCTTTGAATACAACTTCTCAATATAATTGGTTGTTTCTTCTCTAGCCTCTCCTTATCTGGTTTAGGGTGCTCCTTGTGTGGTACACAGTACACCTTCTTACCCAGACATTTTAAGAAAAACATGGGATGAAGATGCATTTTCTCCTGAGGTATCAGATCTGAAGGGTTGTGAAGCAGTACCCTAGTGAGAATGTAGGTCTGGAGACAGCAGACACTATGTATTTGCTCGACAGGTTGCTTTCCTCCCATCAGAGTTTGAGACTTCAAAATCTAAGCTCAGTGATTTATTTTTAATATTTATTTTTATTTTTTTGTTTTTTTTTAATTAAAAAAATTTTTTTAAAATATTTTTTATTTATTTATTTGAGAGCGACAGACACAGAGAGAAAGACAGATAGAGGGAGAGAGAGAGAATGGGCGCGCCAGGGCCTCCAGCCTCTGCAAACGAACTCCAGACGCGTGCACCCCCTTGTGCATCTGACTAACGTGGGACCTGGGGAACCGAGCCTCGAACCGGGGTCCTTAGGCTTCACAGGCAAGCACTTAACCGCTAAGCCATCTCTCCAGCCCTTTTTTGGTTTTTTGAGGTACGGTCTCACTCTAGTCCAGGCTGACCTGGAACTCACTATGTAGTCTCAGGGTGGCCTTGAACTCATGGTGATCCACCTACTTCTGCCTCCGAAGTGCTGGGATTAAAGGCATGCACTACCATGTCCAGCTTTTAATATTTATTTTTATTTGAGAGAGAGAGAATGAATGAATGAACTAGGGGCTTTTGCAATTTATACTTCTGGCTTTACGTGGGTACTGGGGAGTCTAACCTGGGCCATCAGGTTGTAAGTGAGTGCCTTTAGTCATGGAGCCATCTCTCTAGCCCAACCTTTTTCTCTTCTTGAGGTAACTGCAACACCAGGAGAGACTGGTGAGATCTGAGGCCATAGAGAAAGGGAGATAATTGACTGCTGATGGGAGAGAAGAGAAGAGAGGAGAGGAGAGGAGAGGAGAGGAGAGGAGAGGAGAGGAGAGGAGAGGAGAGGAGAGGAGAGGAGAGGAGAGGAGAGGAGAGGAGAGGAGAGGAAAGCAGAGGAGAGGGGAGGAGAAGGGAGAAGAGGGGAAGAAAGGAGGGGTGAAGATGAACCAGGGAGGGAGGGAGAGAGAGAGAGGGAAAGAGAAAGAAAGAGAGACTCAGTATTTTGAGGGTAGATCTGCACTATTTGTTATTGATTAATACAAAATTTTAAATAAAAACTGTGAACCTGGTGAAGTGAGGATGCCATTCATTGTTGGCTAGAACACCCATGCTCTCCACAGCTCTCCCTAGTTCTAAAAACCCCTGACGAGTTAGGTGACGTATAGAATCTCTTGATACTTTCATCACTGTTGCCAGACACGTGCTGTTCCACAGTGTATGCTGTTGGTCATGTTTCAGAGGGACTTTGATGATAGTTGTACAGGAAAGGTATGTTTTTGCCTGATGAAAATATTTGACCTCTCTGCTTACTTACATCATTTGCTTATTACCCTTGAATTGCTAAGTAATGAAGCATTCTTTATTACCCATTTAGGTTAAGTCATTGTTCTTGGTGGAGAGAAGGCAAAAGGTTTACACAGCCTGAAGAGATACCAGAGTATTTGCTTAGTAACTCTCCTAAGTCTTCAGTTTTATGTGTACCTGGCCCATGAAAAAGCTGAGGCAAGATACTTTGTGACCCTAAAGTATTATTTTTATTCTAGTGAGGCTAATTTTTGTGATTCTCCTTCTGATAGAGTGGTATATTATTTTTTAAAAAATGTTTTGTTTATTTACTTGAGAGAGAGAAGGAGGGAAAGGAAGAGAGGGACAGAGAGAGAGGGAGCAAGAGAGAGAGATAGAGAATGGGCATGCCAGAGCCTCCAGCCACTGCAAACAAACTCCACATGTGCCCCCTTGTGCATCTGGCTTATGTGGGTCCTGGAGAATCAAACCTGGGTCCTTTGGCTTTGCAGGCAAGTGCCTTAGCCGTTAAGCACTCTCTATAGCTCAAGAGTGGTGGTTTTTAAACTCTTATGTGCACATAGATCATTTCAGGTTCTTGTTAGATTTTGCATTGTGAGACAGTCTCTTAATCATGGGACCTGAGGCTCTGCATTCCCAGTGCATACCTTCCCAGAGATATATAGGTTCACTGACTTTATCTCTTTCTCAAATCCTTGCTGGAAAGTTGAAGAGAATTGAAAGAATTCTGGAGCCTGGCATGGTTGGGCATGCCTTAAATTGCACCACCCGGGAGGCATTGGTAGGAGGATCTCTGTGAGTTTGAAGCTACCCTGAGAGTACATAGTGAATTCCAGGTCAGCCTGGGCCAGAGTGAGACCCTACCTCGGAAAACAAAACAAACAAACATTCAAAAAAAAAAGAATTCTGGGACTAGCTCCCATTGACCTAAATGCCATGATGGACAACAGCCTTACTTAAAAGTCTGAGTCATAGAAAGCCAAAACTCCTACTGATTTGCCTTATCGTTAGTTGTCTCCTTTTTTGCTGCTCTCTATAGAGAGGATACCGGACAACATTTTTTTTTCTTAAAACTGGGATTTTCAGGTAATATTCATGTGTACCATCTCTACATGCATTCTAAATACATACAGACTACATTCACTGTGGTGTTGTCTAAACTCCAAACACTACTAGTGTTGCAGCAGTATTGCTTACATTCCAAATGCAGGCTCTATGCACTGCAGTGTCACACGCAGCGTAAATATGTTCTCTGTGCACTGGAGTATCACATGTTCTCCTAACACGTGCTGCATGCCACAGGGGACATGTTAAGGACTCTGATATTCAACGTATATTTTCACTTCCATGCGCGTTTGACTCTTGTGAGGTCTCTGAACCGCCTGAGATCACCAGCCTGTAAGGAGAACACTGGCATCCTTAAGCACCTCATCAACGGGATTCAGCGGAAAGATGTGCAACTCTGACATGTGCAGATTTATCCTCTCTGAGCGCCCAGCACATAAATTTCCAGGAGCAGTTGGCACTTCTCATGGTCTTCAAGATATACTATTTAGCAATAATTTTACTTTCAGAGAGACTGAGAGATGCTCGTTACTTGGAGCTAGTTACGCCATGTCTGAATTCATGGTGCTAAACTATCAAACTAAAATCACCTTGCAGTTTATAAAGAGCCTTTTTACACACAGAGAAAATAAAAATTATGGCCACATAGGATAAGTGATTTAATAAACTGGTAGAGAACAGGGAATTGAGCTCTTAGTTTGTAGTGGCTTCTCTGCCTTGTGAGTGTCCTGAGTCACTATGTTGCTTTACATGTAGTATTTACCATTTACCTTAAACAACAATGAATGTGGGAGGAGCTCTGTGGAATTAAGCCACTGTAGACTGCTCTTAGATAGAAGATGTGAAGTCCAAAGGACAGGACATGTTTCAATTTCAAGAAATTAAAAAAATAAGAAATGTTGCTAATTGGTTTATTTCAAAAAAAGAAATTTGTTTATAGGACTTGGAGTTTGTTATAGTTCTCTAGAGGCATGGGCAGGTCTAGGGTCACAACTGTGTTATCAGTTATCTCTCCCCTTCCATCTCCTTTCTCTCCCCTCCCCTCATCTCACTTCTGTTTTCCCTTTCCAGCTTGTGGCTGACATTGTTCGGTAAGTGGCAGTTTCCAAGGACAGAATGAGCAGAAATTTTGTAACCTAACCAACTAGTATTGTCCTTTTAGCCACCCTGGCTTCCTCTCCTTTAGGTGTTTACTTCCTAATAGTCTGACCGTAAAATACCTCCTATTTAAGATGTCCTCCTATGTCATGTCTTTCCTTAACTATCCTTCTTTCTATACCAAAGTCATTCAAAATTTCTCTGTTGTGAGGATGTGGACTTTGCTGATATAGTCATTTAAAATTAAGCCATGCGGGCTGGAGAGATGGCTTAGCGTTTAAGCGCTTGCCTGTGAAGCCTAAGGACCCTGGTTTGAGGCTCAGTTCCCCAGGTCCCACGTTAGCCAGATGCACAAGCGGGCGCACGCGTCTGGAGTTCGTTTGCAGAGGCTGGAAGCCCTGGCGCGCCCATTCTCTCTCTCTCCCTCTATCTGTCTTTCTCTCTGTGTCTGTCGCTCTCAAATAAATAAATAAATAATAATAAAAAAAGAAAAAAATAAAATAAAATTAAGCCATGCAATTTTTAACCCAAATAGAAAATTAAATAAGAAAGCAAATCTGATCAATTGTGAATCGTGACATCCTTGAAGACCCATAGAAGGAGAAATACTTAGACCTGAAGCACAGCCCAGTGATACACAGAGGCACACAGTCAGATATATTCCATAGTTAGTATTGGATGGAGAAAAATTGATTCCCAAAGCATAATTTAGCATCCTTAGCTTATTCAGTGGGCAGCTCAATATTCCCCAGAAAAAAACAACAACCTTTATTCTTTTTTCCCCCTTTTTATTGACAGCTTCCATACTGACAGACAATAAACCATGATACTTTCGTTCCCTCCCCCTCTTCCCCCTTCACAAATCTACACTCCATTATATCCCCTCCCTCTCTCCATTAGTCTCTCTTTTATTTTTTATTTATTTGAGAGTGATAGAGAGAGAGAGAGAGAATGGGTGCACCAGGGCCTCCAGCCACTGCAAACGAAATCCAGACGCATGCGCCCCTTGTGCATCTGGCTAACGTGGGACCTGGAGAATCAAGCCTCGAACCGGGGTCCTTAGGCTTCACAGGCAAGCACTCAACCGCTAAGCCATCTTTCCAGCCCTCTCTTTTATTTTGATGTCATCATCTTTTCCTCCTATTATGATGGTCTTGTGAAGGTATTGCTAGGCACTGTGACGTCATGGACCTCAAGGCCAATTTCTTGTGTCTGATTGATTGCATTGTTAGAAGTCCTACCCTTCCTTTGGCTCTTACATTCTTTCCGCCACCTCTTCCACAGTAGACCATGAGCCTGGAAGGTGTGATAGAGATGTTTTAGTGCTGAACATTCCTCCGGCATGCCTTTTCAGCACTATGGTGCCTTTTGGGTCATCCCAGTGGTCACCACCATCTGAAAAGAGAAGCTTAGGAGAGATGCTTGTGTACGCCTGGCCCTGTTACCTAGAAGTGGAGTGGAAAGGCAGGTTCAGGGTTTAAATACATGGTCTTTAAACATATACCTAGCGTTCCCATATCTAGAACTTCAGCTACGTCTATATTTACTGACACTGAGGAGAAATGCACTAATGTGTGCATACTTGTATAGATATCTGTCTTTAACCATGCTGGAACAGTACATGAGTGTGTGTGTGTGTGTGTATATGTATGCATGTGTACACATATGTGTGTATAGAAGTTGCCAGGCTTGGCTGTGCAAAACAGAGCAAGAGAGCTGTAAGACAATCAAATTACCCACCAGTGCACAGCAGCAGTCAGAACAGATCTGATCTGAGAAGGACCTTGGAAAACAGACCTCTCTGTTGCCAAGACATAATACAGTGTTTTCTCATAAAAGAAAATCACATGACCTTATGTTTGACATCCTGTAAGTCTATGGCCAGCTTGTAATTAAAAATAGAAATGAAAAATTTCTTATTAAGTTTTAGTTCTAAATATTTAATATCCATGAGGCAAATTTGATTTACATCATTATGGGTGTCTCAACCATATGAAAATACAGAAAATTTTATATTGGGTTAAGATATTTAAGGAACTTTTATCTCTTCATAGATATGGTGAGATCTTTTTCAAAGGATTTTTAAAAGTATTTTATTTATTAATAAGAAAGAAAGATGGAGAGAGAGAGAGAGAGAGAGAGAGAGAGAGAGAGAGAGAGAGAGGGAGAATGGGTGCGCCAGAGCCTCTAACCACTGCAAACAAACTCCAGAGGTATGTGCCACCTTGTGCATATGGCTTTATGTGGGCACTGGGGAGCCAAACCCAGGTCCTTAGGCTTTGTAGGCAAGTGTCTTAATCACTGAGCAATCTCTCCAGCCTCAATTTTGAGATCGCTAAAGAACATTACCCACACATAGCTCATTATATCATTAATTAATATCAAGTTATATGTGGAGAGTGATTTTATTATTTTAAAAGGGAATAGTACCTCATACCAACCTGAAAATAACACTAACAATTTATTTTTATTCTGAGGGAATTTAAGGCTCCATGCCCCAAATCATTGTGGTATTATTTTAAATCCCACTTCATGCAGATACCAGCCTATCTGCTGTAGTTAATTCTTAATATATTCTTGCTATCAAATATCAGAAAATGCAAATAAGCCAGTAAGTATTATAAGTATTGGATGTTACACTAATGTCTCTTCTTAAGTCTTATTTCTTCCCTCTCCTATTTTTTTTTTTTCTTCTTCACTTTGCTTACATCATGCTTGTTATGTTCCAGGCTCCGTGGGGAAGCTACCTTCCACTGTTACGGTGATCCTGTAAGGAATGACCATGACATCCATTTTGTAGATGGGGAGGCAGAGGCTTCCAAGTTGGAGTAATAAAAATGTTTACAGCTTTGTAGACTGTCTCCCAGTGGTTCTCAACACAAAGATCCTGGGCTATAAGCACGACACAGGGACTTGTTGGAAATGCAAATTTGTGGGTTTCATCCCAGATGTCCTGAGTCAGAAGCTTTAAGATGGGGCCTAAAGACCTGTTTTACAATGTTCCTCGGGTGACTTTGATCCACACCTGAGTTTGAGAACCATTAGTGTGGTTGATCTGGATCTGAAAGTTTGCTTCTGTGTAGTTAATTTGTGCCAGTATTATAAATACACACATGTGACTTTATTATTGTAATTTGTATTGCATTTCATTCACTTCTTGTCATATTTGAAACTCTTCTTCTTTTTTAATTGTCATTGTTTTGGTTTTTCAGGCAGAGTCTTGCTCTAGCCCAGGCTGACCTGGAATTCACTATGTAGTCTCAGGGTGGCCTCGAATTCACGGCGATCCTCCTACCTCTGCCTCCTAAGAGCTGGGATTAAAGGTGTGTGACACCATGCCTGGCTTAAGGAACTCTTATTTGTAAATAGCCTTCTTAATTTTATGGCTGATAGTGGTGAGGTTTTTCAGACATGTATTTTAAGCTATTTTTTCCATGTTACTAAACTTTATTAAGTAAATTCCTTAGTCTCTTTGGTCTACTCTAACAAAACCATAGACCAGAATGTGTGACATACAAACATCAGAAATAAATTTCTGACAGTTCTATAGGCTTAGAAAGCCAATATAAAGGTACCTGCTCATTCCGGGTTAGAAATCCCAGAGTCTTTGTTCAAAGATGTCTAATGTTCTCACCTGGTAGACGAGGCAAGACTTTTATTTAACATCCTCCTAGGGAATGCAACAATGTAGTACTATATAAAAATCTCTGACCAAGTGGGGTTTCTTCTGGACTATAGGGTGAGTCTGGTATGAGGAAATCTATTCATTTAATTTACTTCATAATCAAATTGAGAAAAATTCATAGCTCAATGAAATTGTATTTGATCAATTTAGCAGCTATCCCTGATAACAATTCTATGTAAAATAGATATAAAATGGAAGATTTTTCAGTATCATTAATACTATTTTCTAAGAACCATAGCAAACGTTACCTTACAAGGCAAAACGCTAAGACTATTTCTATGAAATCAAGAGAGAGAAAGAATGCCTTCTTTTCTAGTGTTATTTACTATTGTTGTAGGTTAAATTAACCACAAAAGATAAAATGATAACTATAAATATAACAGATTAGGAGAAAAAAGATCAACTCTCCCATAGACAAAATTATTTCCCAGGTACATGGAAATCCCAGCAGAGACTGATAAAAATGACTAGAATTGATAAAAGGATTTTCAAACAGAACTTGATTATAAGATAAATCATTAAGGTAAGGGTGGAAGATGTAGCTTAATGGCTGTACTTCTCTACTATGAAAGACCATGAGTATGAACTCCAATCTTAAAGAATAAGCATGCTGGGCTGGAGAGATGGTTTAGCAAGCCTAAAGGCCCAGATTCAAATTTCCAACACCCCCGTAAAGCCAGATGCACAAAGTGTATCTTGTTTTCAGTTGTACGAGGCCCTGGTGCACTCCCTCCCCCCCCCCCACCTTTGCAAATAATGATAACTTTAAAAGTATACTTTCTTTATAGTATTTGCAGCCATAGTAGTCTGAAATGGAAGTGGTAAATTATTCCAGCCACAAGAATGACAAAAGGCATAATGTACTTAGATTTAATTTTTATGAGAAACTTACAGACTTTAGATGAATAAAATTATAAAATTGTATTAAGGGATATAAAATAAGACATAAGTAAATACAAGGCTTCATACTCATTTTGTAATATAGAATATCAATGCAATTTCATTTGGAATTACAAGTTGGTCTTGGAATTAAATAAAACATTCAAATTTAGGAAGTATAAATATATGACAGAAAATTAGAATATTTAAAAACGATAGTAAAGAGTAAGTTTTCTTTCTTTTTTATTCTTTCTTATTTTTTTTGGGGGGGGGAGGCTAGGATCTTGCTCTAGCCCAGGCTGATCTGGAATTCACTATGTTGTGTTAGACTGGCTACCTCTGCCTCCCAAGTGCTGAGATTAAAAGTACCATGCCCAGCTTGAAGAGTAATTTTTCTAACTAGATATCAAAAGATAACATAAAATAGGGATATAGGGGAAACTGAGCAAAAATAAATAGAATGGTAGACTAAATACTCTAAAATAAATGTTTTATAACCAATACATAATAATAGTGGCTATCTTACTTTACTCTAAAAAATGATGTATTTAATAAATAAAATCTCATACCACCAGTAATCCTAAGAAATGGGCACTATTACTTCATAGATATGTATGAAGTGAAATATCTAAATTAAAAAATAAAATTCTGGATGAAACATAAATAAGAGCTATGTGCTGGCAGCCATGGTCTTTGTGATAGGGTTGGTGATGAGACGAAAAGCTACGAAGAGGTGTCTCTGAATTCTCAAGATCTGTGTTGCAGCCTGGGGTAGGTGACATGATAGGAACTATTATTTTCCTGAGTATAGACTGGAATATATGGTATGTTTATGTGTGAAAGAGAAGATGAAGAAATATTGATGGGAAAATGAAGTGTCTCATTTGAAGTTAGTTTGAAAATAAACTTTTTGTTGTTGTTGTGTACAGACAGACTGCCACTCTGTAACTGGATGATGTGGTATTCATTGCAGAGCCCAGACTAGCTTAACACTTGCAGCAATCCTCTGACCTCAGAATGATGGAAAATATATAAATATAAATATAAATACACACACACACAAAATATATATACACACACACATATCACTACATCTGGCTCAGTAGTAAACTTGTTTTTTTTAAGAGAGGCAGAGAGAGAGAGAAAGAGAATTGGTACTCACCATAGCCTCAGCCACTGAAATCAAACTCCAGACGCATGTGCCACCTAGTGCACATGTGAGACCTTGCGCTTGTATCACCTTGTGTGGGATCTGGAGAGAGATTGAACATGGGTCCTTAGGCTTTGCAGGCAAATGCCTTAACTGCAAAGCCTTCTATCTAGCCCAATTTTTGGTTTTAATAGAAGCATTAATGATTCCAACAAGTGAACAAGGCAAATGCATTTATTTTAAATTGATATTCATAGAAGTTAAAATGATTTTGATTCAATGACATGATACAGAAATATTATGTTGGGCTGTGATGGAGCATTCTGTTAATGACTTAAAATTGGAGAAAGTAGTGTTGCTGGGAAAACAAAAACAAGATTGATTGTGCAAAGCTCATCTAGGCAGGATTGCATTCCAATGAAATCAATGAAAATGATTTGACTCACCATCCAGGAAGAAGCTAATGACTATTTTCTTGGGAAAAAAAGCACATTCTTTTTCATTACACCCCATATTTATTGAGTGAATGATCACATGACCTTTGTCCCATTATTCAAACTGGTATTCTGTAGAAACTTACATTGCAAGATGTTCAGAGTTCTGTGTCAACGATTTCTGAGATCAAGTGGTTAGAAGACATTGACTTCTGAGATGATAAATACCTAAGAATAGTTTGCTTATGAAATCTAGATCCTTCCTTTATGAACAACATGTATTATAAAATGCCTTCTAACTAAGCTTAGAATGGTATTTTCTGAATGTGAACTTAGGACACACCAACATATGATACTACGAAATTTTCAAGAGTGAAAGAAAGAGACTTTTACTTTCTGCTATTAATTTAGTTTATCTGTATGAGAAACAATGATAATCTGGCTATTTTTATTTCTACAAGGTCAATTTTAGTAATTTGGCAAGGGCACTACTTTTTAATTTATTCATGTCATACTTTATAGAATGAACTGGGCCTTAAAACTAAGCTGTGCAATTTGCCAGGCACTGCATATGGACTGAGTGTGTAAGGCGTCTGATCCTATGGAGTACAACAAAGACTTCAAATTGGTACATAAACAGTATGAGGAGAAAACCTTTAGCCTTCTTTCTAATTTTTTTAATGGAAAAGAAGAAACATTTTGCCTTGTTTTATTTCAAATTACTTCATAATTTGGAATGAATATTCTTTTTTGGGGTTTTCTTAAATTATTTACAACATCTATCAGATGAAATGATTGGTGTATTATTAATAAAAGGCAGGACAGAAATTTATAAAACAATAATTTTCTGAAATACAGCAAGAACAACTTGCTAAATTATTAAAAATTAAATTCAGAGCTGGAGAGATGGCTTAGCAATTAAGGCACTTGCCTGTGAAGCCTAAGGAGTAAAGTTCATTTCTCTAGGTTCCATGTAAGCCAGATGCATAAGGTAGCACATGCATCTGGAGTTTGTTTGCAGTGGCTGGAGGCCCTGGCACACCCATTCTTTCTCCCCCCCTTTCTCTGTCAAATAAATAAATAAATAAAAAGAAAGAAAGTTAGTGTTACATTTAAAAAAGAATGTAAAGTGTAATTGGAAATTACGTAATGTAAGGACCATTTAGATACGTACTATCTTTTAGGTGTCCTTAGGTAGTATTGTCCTTCAGAATTTTCTGCAATCATGATAATGTTCCATGTTTGCATTATCCATCACATTAGCCATTGGCCACCTGTAGCTACCAAACACTTGGTGGGTAGCCAGTGTGGCTTTAAAACTGAATTGGGTTATTCATTTCATCTGACTTTTCATTGTATTAGCTACCTATTGCTAGTGATGTCTAGACTGTGGGATGGGGACTTGAGTATAGGCATTCATAGGGGAGCCATACCTCAAAACACAAAAGAAAGTTGTGGAGAGAAAAACATTTCATTGCTATGCCTCACAAGGAAGCAATGTAAGCCTTCCTCCAGCAACTCCTTCATGGGCAACCGAAGCCCTCCTGCTTAGGGAAGTTCAGTGGTTCTCTACTGACATCCAGTGAGTCAAGCTAGGTTGGGCCCCATTTTCAGTAGGAGTCTGCAGTTCATGCCAGACATCCTTGTTAGTGAAGGCTAATGATTTCCATTTGATACTTACTAGACACCAAAACTGTCCACAGAACAAAAAGTATAAACACGATGTTCAATAAAGCCTAGCAGGCTTTTAATAAGACACATGGGAACATACTCATCCAGATTTCTGTAGGCAGATGCTTCATAAAAGGTTAATC
The DNA here is from genome assembly GCF_020740685.1 of Jaculus jaculus. Taxonomy (NCBI): domain Eukaryota; kingdom Metazoa; phylum Chordata; class Mammalia; order Rodentia; family Dipodidae; genus Jaculus; species Jaculus jaculus. The sequence goes on along the minus strand of NC_059104.1, from coordinate 15,760,077 downwards.
AAAGTGCTGGGCAGTGTGGGAACATCTGCATTTGGCCTCAGCACTATTTTTTTTTTTGTAAGAGAGCTCAACATCTGTACAGGGGCAAAATGGCTCCTTGGGGAGAACTTCCTGAGCCTTAAAACAGAAAGATTTGCAACTGCATCAAAGGTGGTTATGTTAACAGTGTCTCTCCTCAGCAGCCACCTCTAAATCACAATGACACTTGGGGAAGAAAAGAAAAGAGAGTGAAGAAAGAAAGAAAATACCTCGGAGTCTTGCTGTTTCATACTTTCCACTTAAAAGAGAAACTAAACATGTGAGCATGTTTCACTACATAATGAACAAATGCTTTCCCTATTCAATATTAAAAAAGGGAAAGGTCTGGGATAGTGTCATCAAAATAATAAGATTTAAGTGGAAAGTGTTTTCATTTTATGATGGGTAGTCTGTTTAAATGTAACAAAATACCCAACAATGGACATCTGTTAAAACAGCTGGAAAGTGAATTCTGTTCACTGATCATCCTCTTGTGATTCACCATGATCCTTCTTGTAACCACATACTATTAAACAAGAAAGCTAGCTACAATATTCCAATGATTTTGTTATTTGTTTTGACTATTTTAAAATAAATCTTATTCTATCCATACAACTAAGAAGGAAATTTTAAATTATACAGAATTGTATGAATGCTATTAAGGACTAGGCAAGGTTTTCATCATACACCTTTGTTCTATGTTGTGGGTTTTTGTTTGTTTAAATGAATTCATGCTTTTCATTCAGAAAAAAACTCAGTTTTATCACCAACAGTCATATTTTTATTATCTAAAATAAGTAGAATGCACTATCTTAGTATTTTTAAAGAATATCAAGTTTCCATACAAATGGTCAGAGACAATAAAAAAATGATCTAGTTCATTCTATTTTACATAAGTATATAATCTTATACCTAAGGCCTTTTTAACAAAACTATAATTTGAATATTATTTCAGCAATTCCTTTACTAGTTTATATTTATCTATTTACACTAACTCCTCTGGGACAAGGAAATTACTTTTTCATCTCTTTAACTTAAAGTATTACTTGTAAACCAAGAAATAATACTGTAATAACATCAGCCATTCCGTTCTGAATTATTACTCTATCACATACATTAGGAATATAAATCTAAAGCCATTGCCTGAAATATCAACACAAGAGGCTGACATACTTGTACGGAAACTTCTGAAATTAACCTAACTGTTGTACTGGTAACAAATAAGGGTCATGATATCAGTTTCCCAAATAACCACTCACTTTTGAATGATGTGTATAAATGATTCCTGCTATAGCATTCTCTCAGTAGGGGATCTTACCTAGAGACAAAGAAAAGGAACAAATGCCAAGTACAGCTTTACCAAATCCATCTCAGCTTGAAAACACACACACACACAAACATACACACACACACACACCCCATAATTTCATTCCCCTAGACATGAATAGACCCATTATTGGCTCTCTAAGCCACAGCAGATCTATACAATTTTAACTATAATTTAAAGATACTGCCAACACCACCATGCAGCTCCAAGACTCCTGAAAATATAAAGTAAGAATGGTTCATGGAAATCTCACAAACTCAGTAGACCCTTTCTCCAGTCTGCAGGAATTCTCAAGGTGGACATTTGACTATCTATTTTCTATAAACCTCTATAAAACCATACTCTCACTATTCTTCATGAAGACACACATTTGTAGGTAACTTCTAGTCCTTATATTACCAATATTCTCCAAAAGTAATATCAAACTCTGCCTGATTTGTAAGAGGTGATTGTAGCTTGAATATCTGAGAATAATGCCGCCATTATAACATTGTTAAAAGAAAAATAAATGTTTAAATTAATAAATATGACACCAACAGGAGCATTATTCTAGATAAATACTTCCATAGACATATCAAGGCAGTATACATATATATTACTGTGTGTGTTCATGCATGTTTATACATCTTATATGTACTAGATCCCCATATGGAATGTCTTATAAGAATCTTCTGTAGGGCAGATTATTATATTGAAAATGCAGTGGCTCCCTGTCTACCTTAATTTGCCTTGGAAAGGGTAATTGGATACACCAAACTGCTGGGTGAGAAAAATCCACCCCTGACCCTGATGTTGAGCTTCTAGGAGCATCGCGATCAGAGGAGAAAGCCAAAAGGAATCACTCGTGAACTTCAGAACTGCTCTCTTATTCTGAAGGAATACCAAATGTTTGCTAGATAAAGGTTTTAAACTATATCAGATGGATAAAGTTACCAGCTGAATTTTACTTTAATTTTTTTTTTTATCTTTACTTGAGACAGAGAGAGAGAGAGAGAAAGAGAGAGAGAGAATGGGTATGCCAGGGCCTAGAACCACTGCAAACAAACCTTGTGCATCTGGCTAATGTGGGTCCTGGGGAAACAAACCTGGGTCCTTTGGCTTTGCAGGCAAATGTCTTAACTGCTAAGCCATCCCTCCAGCCCCCCTTTTTTATTAAGTAGAAACTTATATGGACACATGATACGTTAGCACCATCATTTCACTCTACATTCTTAACAAGAACTTTCCCATCAGGCTTACAGTGTCTTAAAATTTACATTATTAAAATCAAAAGCATTAACTTTCACTCCCAATACTTCTAGATTGACATTTAAATCTTTGAGTGAGAATTAGGGTTTATGATTTAGAAACAGGTTCTTAGAATTGCTTTATTATTATTATTTTATATACCTGCATAACTCATGATCAGATTCCCTGGAAGCTGGGGGTTTAATCAATCATAAAAATATAGAGAAAGGCTGTCACACAGTTACCAGTATTTAGAAAACACTATCTTTGTATGTGATAAAGCTAGGAAAATTATTTCCTACTTAGATTGCTCTTAAGAGCATTTAAATGGATACAGGAATGCTATAATTACTCTGGAATTCTTCTGTTGCTTATTTCAACAGAACAGATTCATGTAATCACTAGTTTTTCCAACTTACGCCTCTCTTATAACATCAGATATCTTATAACTACATATTTTCATCAACATGTTTTACGAGGGAACTTACACTAGTTTCGCTGGATCTGTTCTTCCTATTCTAAGCTGATGTTTTGATTTATTAACACAATTAATTGCTTTTCCACAGTGTTCACCTAGCTTGTCACGTTAGCCTGCAGATGGGCTTTGTTGGTTATAGATTCTCTCTTCTATCTGTGCTCAAGACTGCCGCTAGAGTTATACTAAACTCCAGATGTATGTCACACTATATTCCCATGTCTTGCTACACTAAAGTTGAATATATTTTTAAATTAGCTATCTGTTTACTTTCAAGCAGAGAGAGACAGAGAGGAGAGAGAAAGAGAAAGAGAGAGAAGAATGAGAGGGAGAAGAGAAGGGAGAGGGTAAGGAGGAGGAGGACAAGAATAAGAAAGAGGAGGAGGAGGAGGAGGAGGAGGAGGGAAAGGAGGAGAAGAAGTAGCAACAGCTTGCCCGGACTACTTGCCTCCACAAATGAACTCCAGATGCATGTGCTACTTTGTGCACCTGGCTTCATGTAAGTACTGAGGAATCAAATAATCACCTTAACCTCTGAGAAATCTCTCTAGCGCCCAATTCTATCTTTTTTTTTTTTGTTTTTTGTTTTTTGTTTTTTGAGGTAGGGTCTCACTCTAACTCAGGCTGACTTGGAATTCACTATGTAGTCTTAGGGTGGCATTGAACTCATGGCGATCTTCCTACCTCTGCCTCCCAAGTGCTTGGATTAAAGGCTTGTACCACCATGCCCAGCCCAATTCTTTTTTTTTTAATAAAAGTATTTTTCTTGTGTGTGTTGTGTGTGAGCGTGCATGTGTGTATGTTTGTGTGTATGTGTTTGTGTGTGTGTGTGCATGTGCACACATGCATGCGTGTGTGTGTGTGTGTGTTTGTGCATGCATGCATGTTTGTGTGTGTTTGTGTGATGTGGTTGTTTGGTGTATGCAGATGTATGTGCCCTCATGCCGACCTTTATCTGGCATGGCTGGAGTGGAATTTCCCATGTCCAGCTCCATCCATCTTCCTCCTGGTTTGTTTTGTTGTTGTTGTTGTTGAGCAGGAATCAGTCCCTTTTTACTATTTCTGAGCTTGCCTAGTTCCATTGATGTTTAGGTCTCTGCTTCCCTGTGGGACTGATGTCACTCATGTCTGGCTGTTTTTGTAGGATCTGGAGATTTGAACGTGGGAAGTCTCAGGCCCTTGTACCTGCACAGGAAGCACACCAAACCACTAAGTTATCTCTTCATCCCTAAAGTTGTATACTTAAGCCATTTTGTTCACTGACCTATCACCTTCTGACCCCTCTTTACCTTTTGAACTACATTTCCACATAACCTTTATAAGCCTTCTGCCTTCTCTGATGCATTTCTAGTATCGTAAATCTCATAATGACTGTTTCCGTGTCGGCATAAATTCCCTCCCTCACCTCTAATCCAGTGTTCTCTGTTGTGACCATTTAATTTAAAGTAGCTTGTTCAAGTTCTGTCTTCCCTATGACTACATTTCTCTTCCTTTCACCTACTTTCTTCCCTCTTTTCTTGAAAAATATTTATTTATTAGAGAGTAAGAGAGAAGGAGTAAGAACCAGAATGGGCGTGCCAGGGCCTCCAGCCACTGCAGGTGAACTCCAGACGCGTGCGCCACCTTGTGCATCTGGCTTTACATGCGTCCTGGGAAGTCGAACCTGGGTCTGTTGGCTTTGCAGTAAGAGCCTTAACTGCTAATCCATCCTTCCAGCCCATTCTTCCTTTCTTTCTAATTTTGCGGCTCTTCTCAGAAATAGAAATATTGCTTCTCGTATCAATTGTATCGAACCAACGACGAACTCTGAATCCTCACTCAGAAACCTCCTTCTGAAGGGTTCGTTAAGTCACGCACCTCTTTGGCATGTCAGGCATGCCATCCCTAGGCTAAACCTGCCCTGCCCACTTTAGTTGTCACAACTGTACTTCCTTGAGAGACTCATGCATATGGAAACTCTCTGTGTCTTGTCTGGCTTACCCCCTACCTTGCTCGATGAGCTTCCTTCTAAATGTAGCACCCTCCCGTTTCATTTGGAATCATTTTTGAGCATCCAAGCAAAAAACAAACAACAACAAAAAAAAGCCCTGCGTCCTGGATGAAGGTGTTTCTGAAATCCGCAGCTCATGATGCTCACGTCCTCATCTACACTCCTGTGGGCTTTCATCATTGCTTCTGGCACCCACACCTCTTGGCAGAGGCACTCTTGGCAGCCAATTATTGCTGGTTCAGCTCCTATTCCCTGCAATGCCTGGCACACCATCTTGCTCGCAGTACACACGTAGCAAAGCTGTATTTTGAATGAATAAATGAATGGAATGACTTATTTCCAAGCCTAAAATTTTCATTACCGACTATTTACAAAACTGCTTCTATTTCAATGAAAATTGCTCAGAGAAAGTGAATGAACTCTGGAGTATAACAGGGAAGTGATGGATTTGTTATTTATCTGGTTAGATATGATGTGTTTTGACAATGGAGAAATGGTCAAGTTTGCTAGATCTAAACACAGGGAGACATCTTGTTTCAGGATGCCGAGTTCATGGATTCAGTGTTAGTCATACTCAAGTGCTAAAGTATCAGGACTTTTAGTAGAAATGGAGCAGAAAGTTTCATGAGGTGTATCTGCTCTTCCTATCATGTATGTTTGTGCATGCACATACAAAATCCATTGTCCATGGTAGGAGAAGGAATGTGGGAAAAATGGAGGTGGGAGAGGCAAAGGGAAAAGCAGTTCAGAAAAGAAACTACTGTTTGGTGTGGTGATGCACAGCTGTAAACCCTGCAGGTGAAGGCAGAAGTTCATGGTCAGGCTGGAGAGATGGCTTAGTGGTTAATGTGCTTGCCTGAGAAGCCTAAGCACCCAGGTTTGATTCCCCAGTACCCACGTAAACCAGATGCACAAGGTGGCACATGCTTCTGGAGTTCCTTTGCAGTTTGCAGTGGCTAGAGGCTCCCATTCTCCCTCTCTCTCTCTCTCTCTCTCTCTCTCTCTCTCTCTCTCTCTCTCTCTCTGCCCTTTTCTCTTTCTTTCCCTAATAAATAAATAAACCAACAAATAAAATATTTAAAAAGTTTAAGGTCAACCTACACTGCAAGTTCATCAGACCCTATCTCAAAAAAATAGAATCTTTTGTTCCTGGTTATTGTGGCTTCTAAGGAGATGAGTATTATAAACTATGTTTTCTCTTAGATTCCCCAACAAAGTGTACTAATTCTTAGCTCAAACACAGTGTTTTATACTTCTTAGACTAAACACAGTGGTTACTTTTTTAATATTTTTATTTTTATTTATTTATTTGAGAGAGAGATACAGAAACAGGGAGGGAGGGAGGGGAAGACAGAGACAGACAGAGAGAGAGAGAGAGAGAGAGAGAGAGAGAGAGAGAGAGAGAGAGAGAGAGAATGGGCATGCCACAGGGCCTCCAGCTACCGCAAACGAACTCCAGATGTGTGTGCATCCCCTTGTGCATCTTGCTTACATGGGTCCTGGGGAGTCAAACCTGGGTCCTTTGGCTTTGCAGGCAAGAACCTTAACAGCTAAGCCATCTCCCCAGCCCACAGTGGTTACTTTTATCCTGCCCACTTCAAAGAAGATCCTCTGATGCTGAGGTTAAATGCTGCACACTGTTCTGTGCCCAGTCTTTGAATCCCAAGGCATCTCTAATTGTGTCCTACCTAAATCCAGATGAAGAGGCATCTAAATTGTTCTACAATTGCAAAAAAAAAAATTATTACTAAACTCCATGCAGCTTTATAGGTCATAGCTGACCTGTACAAGCAATGGGGTTATTGTGCCTGACCTGTGTGTCCTCTGCATACTTTACAGACAGGAAATGCCAGCTTAGCAGAAGTAAAGAGGAGTAGCTATTCTTTGTCCACAGCTTTCACTCCTACAACACCAGTAAGAGAAAGACATTCCATGAAGCAGAAATGTGGAGATTATTAATAACTTCTGGATCCTGGGAAAATCAGCATGCACTTTAACCCCTAAACTCAACAGTAGTACTGAACAATATATTGTGAAATACATTTTTCAAGCGGGGTAATATGTAAACATACTTAATTCATCCAGCTTTGCTGTTTCAAGCAATGACAGGAATGGAATAGGCATGTTCTGTATGTTAGATGGTATTTTACAAAGAATGAACTTGGACAAGTGGCCCTTGATCCAGTTTTCCACAGGTGGTTCTGTCTGAGCAAAGTCTTTCAGTATATACGAAAAAAAAAAAAAAAAAAAAAAAAAAAAAAAAAAAAAAAAATCCACTGTTGAAAGGGAGAATGGCCACCAGATTGTGAAGTGCATTCAAAGACGGGACAGAGTGGGCAAAGCAGAATAATGATGAGGAAGACATGTCATACGTGTTGGGTATAGTGTCAGAGAGAGGGTGCAGAGGCAGCAAGTCTATGCCATGAAAGGACTTGAGGGCTAAGCTAGAGGTTTGCAGAATGCCACGAAGCTTCTTGGAATGCTTTCATCAGGATGTCATACGCAGGTCTTCTTCAAAGTAAATCACTGACATCGATGTTAGAAGGAAGGTGGTAATGGGATCGCTCAGACCAGAGAACTAAAGTGTTTCAAATTAGAGTACTCAGCAATCTCAACACAGAGATAGACTTTCTAGGTGGTTTAAGTTACTGCAAGAGGTTCTCTTACACACACACACACAGAGTTTTGAGAAGATGAATGGTGATTGACTATATCCAGGCTCTTTTATATCACCTGGAATGAAAGTGCCTAGTATTCAGGAACTGATTAAATAAATAATGGGGATGGAGGGGGGACAAAGGAAAGGAATGGAAACACAATGGTACCAACGACTGTATTCACTGAGTACAAAACTAATTAATAAAAAATGAATTAATTTTAAAAAGTTTCTGGGTAATTGTGGAGGTATAGGAAGTGGATGTCTATGGTCAGCAGAATCTTAACATTCACTCTGAGAAGACAGAGGAGGAAGGGAGGAAGGGAAAGCAACACAGGGAGAAATTAAAAAAAAATTGCTGCTGATGTTAACAAAACCACATAGCCTTTTAAAGATTCTTGAAGTTGTCTAAGGGCAATGGTAAATTACTTATATAGTGTAATATATGGAAAGGAAGTAAATATGTTATATAATAACATTATGTTTGTGAGATTTGTGTAATAACTAAAATGTAAAAGCAAATTTCAGCAGTACCATCTCTACAATATTATATTAGAGGTGGTTTTGACTGTGTTTTGTAAAAATTTTCTTAGCACAATAAAATGCTACTTGTCTTTCAAGGGGAAAATGCTGTACAATAATTATGATTTTAAAACTAAGTTAGATTAGTTATAGTTCTACCTTTGATCTAAAGGTCCAAATGAGTATGATTTTGTTTTAAAACTAGGATTGACAAGCATGGCCCTCAGATTTGGTCTGGCTTAATCTACGATTTTATAGATAAAGTTTTATTAGAATATAGCCATAGGCTTTCATTTACATATTTCTTATAACTATTTTCATGCTACCCATGGTAGAGTTGATAGAAAGTATAGTGTCTGAAAAGTCTAAAATTTATATTATATCACTTATATCATATCACATTATATCTCTTCTTAGAAAAGTTTTCTGTCCTCCATTCTAGAATATCGAATTGGCATTTTTCCATCACTTAAAATAATGTACGATTTCATTGAAAATATATTTTCATTTTAATATTTAATATACATTTTGTTCTTCAACATTTTCAAAATGCTTATGCGTCATTGTGACAGTGTGACAGTCTAGTCACCGAACATAAAAAGGTCATGAATGAGAGGACCTTGAATCTACTGTGGACCTTAGAAAGCAAGAGCTATTGTCAATTCTTTGTCTACTGACCTTGTGTGTAGCCAACAGTTATTTCTAATCTAATCTAGTTTTCTTGAGAAGAGGAAAGTACTAACCATTTTTGTAAAACTGGGCAGATGTAGGCATAAGGCTGCATTCATTCAGTAATAAAGTTGGATTGCATGAGACATCTCATGGACTGCTGCAGAATATGCATCCAGCTTCCCTGTTCTTGAAAAGCATGAAGAAACAAATGGAGAAGGATGGTGTGGTGGTTTGATTCAGGTGTCCCCCATAAACTTAGGCGTTCTGAATGCTAGGTTCTCAGCTGAAGGAGATTTGGGAATTAACGCCTCCTGGAGGTGGTTATTGTTGGGGGCGGGCTTACGGGTGTCATAGCCAGCTTCCCCTTGCCAGCGTTTGGCACACTCTCCTGCTGCTGTTGTGCATCTGATGTTGGCCAGGAGGGGATGTCCACCCTCTGCTCATGCCATCGTTTCCCCTGCCATCATGGAGCTTCCGCTCGAGCCTGTGAGTCATAAGCTGCTCTTTTTCCCACAAGCTGCTCTTGTTTGGGTGATTTCTACCAGCAATGCGGACCTGACTGCAACAGCTGGGCACTCTGGATAAGGGAAGAGTGAAAGAAACACAGCCTGGGAGGAACAGGAAGGACGCCTTTGACCTGACGATGTATACTGATGCATGGGTATTTGAAAACATGAAGTTAAAAACACCAAGAATTACGTAAAAGAATAAAGTAAGGATTTTGTGCTTATCTTGACCATGTTTTTTATCATTCTGTTTTGTAATTTTTTTCACTGAAAAATTTTAATTATTAAAGTAGGAAGATTTAGCTACAAATAAAATTTGCATCTTTCAAATATACACAGTTTTGGTCCAAGTTTTCAACCTATGCAGAATCCATTCTGACTGACTTAAATTACTGTGGTTGTCATCGAGAAATTACACTCACTACTGGATTACTTTGAGGGTGGAAGTGGACTTTATCTAGTATAAGGAGCAAAGGGCAGCAGAGTCTCCCCTGCTTCTAAATATCTCCTTCCTCATTCTTCAGGTAGACATTTATTTGATTTCAAATGCCTATCTCTGCATGTCAGATGCGATTCAATCTAAGGGCATTAAAGTGTTTGTTATAATTAGTGCCGAGGTCTCATCAAGTTCCCATCTAATGGAGATCTGCTTGGTTAGTCGGAATGACGGATGGTGCTGGGGGTGTGAAAGCAATCATTTTTTGAGCTTGGGATGTCTTTGGAGGAAACTGTCAACTCACTGGTTATCTGGGAAAGAGAAGAGTGTAGTTTGGAAGGCTTCAAATCTCAACTACATGAGAACCAGCCCAGGATTATCTACTCATGATTTTCCACCTTTATATCCTTCTGCTTTTAGGCACCAAAAGTTCAGGAGTCTGATAATTCCTCTAATATTATTTCCCATCTTGAGATTGTAGGAATTCTCTACCTAGGTTATATTAAATTGAAAGAAATAACAATAATTCACGGGAGTACTATTGATCATGATATACATGGTTGTCAAATACTATCATTCAAATTTACTTGACACATTTATAAATATTTCTGAAAAAATCCATATATATTCCCTAAGTAAACCTTGAGTTTTATGGCATTTCATAAATATTTTAACCTTTATGTACTTGTTAGGTAATATATTTTGATAACAATATTTTGTTGAATTGCAAGGATATATAAGATGCATAATCTGTGGAAATTTCTAGTTTTCTTTATTCTTATCAAATTTTATACAATTTGTGTTTGCACAAGTTATGTACCTCATGTTGCAAGACTTTACAGTATAGAGATGCACATTGCATAAAATGTCTCAGTATATATAAAAGTTAAAATAGTTAATTTTATCTATTGTGCTCAGATAAATAACATTTAGCTAATCTTAGAATCTAATACTGAATCTCACAAGTAGGAACAAATATCATGAATAGTTTCATATCCTTAGAAATTGTTATTCCTAAAGGTAACTTTCAGTTGTTTATGTTGGATTTTATATGTATCCCACAAAAGTGTACAAAAAAGTACATGGTATGCCCTTGCACATATATGAATGATTCGAGATGGGTTTATTGCTTGCTTTGATGTGACTTCTTACCTGGTTATGATCTTCTATTCCCTTGAGTTAAAATGATCTTAGATATTCTTGCTTTAAAAGAGCATGTGGAAGTATGTGTGATCCTACCCCTCTGAGAGTGGAAGTCCCTCCTTCTTGCACACAGCTCTTTCCAGAAGAGCTCTAAGAATCTCGCTGATGCTGGTAAAGATGCTAGTCTTATGTCAGACACTTTGCTAGCTTTGCATATCTGCTCTTACTGCTTCTGTGGGTGTGAAATAGCTTTTTTTTTTTTTTTTTTTTTTTTTGTCCCAAGGTGGCTGTCAGGAAGTACTTAACTCAAATAAATTAGCACTTTACTTTTAAGAATATATATATTTACCACCGTAAAAAAAAAAAACTGCATCGTACCTGATAAGAAATCCTGACTTTTAACAAAGAATTTTCATCACCATCATTTTACCAAGCAGCTTTTGGGGGGGGGGGGGACCTTATCTAAAGCTGTTCCTGGACTGGGTATAAAATAGACAGGTGACCTTGATTCAGATCAACACAAAAGAGAAGGCAGACAGCTCTATCAGTGTTTAAAAAAATCTGAACTTCAAATTGATGGTTCAACAGCGTTATAATCCCCAGAGGAATAATTATACAGCAAAGGGTGGTAGCAATCCATGGAATGCATTTCAGTTTCAGGATTCAATTAGCATAGGAAGTTTTAAGAAAGGAGGAGGGAACAAATTTTAAGATATATTCAGTGAAAGAGAGTGGTTTTTTTTTTTTTTTTTTTTTTTGTTTTTTTTCCTCAGAGCATGCTTTGGGCAGCAAAAGGCTATTCATGGTATATTTTCCTGCATCCACAATTTGGGGGTTATTATATGTCTATAATGTGTCCATGGACATACTGTCTTCCAAACTGAGCAAATATCATCAATACATTTTTGTAAGTGGCAGGAGTAATTATTAAATGATTCCTGAAGATGAAAAAAAAAAAGTTAACTTAATAGAAGTTGTTAAAACCTTAACTGTGGGTGTTTTTGGAACATTATAGACAATTTAGATTTTAATGATTTTTGTTTTGTTTTGTTTTTCAAGGTACGGTCTCTCTCTGGTCCAGGCTAACGTGGAATTAGCTATATAGTCTCAGGGTGGCTTTGAACTCATGGAGATCCACCTAAGCCTGCCTCCCGAGTGCTGGGATTAAAGGCATGTGTCACCACGCCTGGCCAGATTTTAATAATTTTTAAAAAACACATATGTGATGAGTTTTTAAGACAGTGCTAAGGTATACTTAAGCATTTGGTTTTTTTTTTTTTTTGATGATTTCTGAGCAGGTGGTATCCATTAATTTTATTCTTGTGTCTTTTTGTGATATAGTGAATATTTTAAATTTGTTGTATGTATTTGAAGTTATTTAAAATTTCAAATAATAAGGAACTTCTTTCCATGGATAGTAAATATGGGTACTAGGTCATGATTAGGTCAGAGTGGGGTTTAATTAAATAAAACTTATCAGCAGGAATATATTCCTATTTCATATACATATTTTCTTAATATGCTTTATACATGTTGCTGCAAGGATGCTGTAATTTGTTTTTTTAAATTACAGCTCTCCACAATGAGAGGGAAGCTTGATTTGATTAATTATGCTTACAAGCTGTTAGAGAGGGGGAAGAAAGAAAATGGTTTTGACTTTAGTTTTTACATAATTGCTGCCTTTTGGATTTACATTACTTCTATCAGTTGTTGAGAAATGAAGAACTAATTTATCTTAAAGAGAGAGAGATAAGATGAAGAGTTCAGGGTATCGATACTGAAGTAATAACATTTAACTACCACTTTGATATAGTGATCAGTATGATGAGGGAAAGCATTTATTAAAATGTTAGCGCCAGTCTTCATAGAGATTTTTTGATCTTGAAGAAAATAGTTATTCTTATGTTCCTGAATATGATTTTCATTTTGCTTAATTGACAACATTAGATGTTCCATTACCACGGACACTATCCAAAGAGACTTGGAAAACATTTGTGATGATTTTCAAATTTGGTATTCATTATCACATCACATGAGTAACTACAACTAATTTCATTCTTCTTAGTAAAAGTGGGCCTAAATTATTGTTGCTGGTACTCCAAAAAGTGCTGGAAAGGAGAACAGACACAGAACATATCGGTAACTCAGTAGCCAAAATAAGGCACCTGAACTGTGGATGGCAGAAAAATTTGATAACATGATAAGCAGAAATCTAGAGGTCAAAAAGAACTCAAAGCTAAAGCAGATGGCCAAGGGGCGTGTCATGGCTCAGGGAACATTGCCGATGAAGGGCGGGAAAGATTGTAAGAGCCACAGAGTAGGTAGGAATACCCTGAGTAATGGTCCCCCCCCAACTCAGAGGGGCTCATAGGAGGGATTGACTGAGACCTTCTTGACCCCACAGTGAATACCATAACCTCACTGAGGAGGGCCCCAGGGAAACTGGAGTCAGGGTGAGGGGAAAAAGTACCATATATATATATATATATATATATATATATATATATATATATATATATATACATACACACATATATATATATATGTATGTATGTATATATATATATATATATATGATATATATATATATGATATATATATGATCATGTTTTCATCTTCTGGGTGATTAAATAGCTTGTCTTGAAACAGGTGCAAGATATATGAAAGACAGTGTAAGGCTTATGTCAACATAGTTTAATAACTCTGGAAGGTAGGAGGTGAAGGTCACTTCTAATATGCATTTTATTCTTACTTCAATTTCGTTTCCATTCCTTTCCCTTTCTTCCTCTGTGCTCAGAAGTCTGGAATCCAGCAAGATCTCGTCTAAACAGGCACACTTGGTTAAAATGAGATTGTTCTTTTGAAGTTCACAGCTTTGTAGAAATATATTCAATTCTGGGAAGCAAAGAGTTTGCTCGTGACAATTTACTGTCTAGCAATGGATGTCCCTGATGTAGTCTGTGTTGATGGGAAAGTTGCATACACATGTTGACTGAAGAGAGCTTTGCTGATAGGAAATCATGACACTTCTCAAGAAGATAAGGAAAATTAACCTCTGTCTGCAGGGAAAGAGAGAGAAATTATATTTGGCATGTTTCCTTTCTATTTGCACAAAATATTTACACAGTTTTCAACTGCAGAAAAACAATTTAAAATACCTTCTGAGCACATTTTCTGATCAAATATATACTTGGAATAGTTAACAAATATTTACTTGTCTCAAATTTTATTTCAATATTATTCTAGGCTATGCCCTGGGATCCCATGGCTCTTTTATCTACTCCTGGCTTAATGTTCACTACTGCTAGTTTTTATTATTTGTTATGCTCACTTAGCCATATATTTTCTGGGAGGAATGGAAAACATTTGTTTTAGCATCTGCTTAGGTTTCAAGTTGAGCAGAAAACATGCATGTTGTTCGTAAGAATACATGGTATTCGATGATGATAGTTAATATCAAGGATGTTCCTTTTTGACTGTGATAAAATGTGAACAGTCAATTGTGAAAACTTGATACTAATTTGTTGGAAAGATTTGATTGAATTCCTGTTTTCTGTAAAGTTACTAGCATAGTAGAAAACAATGGCACATAGCAAAAGTACTTACATCAAGTTCTGTAGGACGCTATGTCTCCAGAGAGAGGGTTTAATATTAATATAAACCTTTTGAAATAGTTTGAAAAATGTTTCATGTGTGTGCATTTGTATGGAAAGAAGAACCAAGCTTTTATTAGATTCTGAAAGAGGTCTTTGGCTTGAATAAGATTTAGAATGATTGAGTTAAAGGGAAGTTGCTGGGGTGAAAGGTCCTGATTTTGTGTGTGATCCTGTATTTCATCTTTCTTTATAATTTGAATTACATTATGACAAAAAAATAGGTGAAAACTTATGTTCATACTCAAAACCTCATTCAAAGTTTTATCATTAGAACACACCAACTTCCTTATTTTAGCATCCATAAGAGCCTCTATGGGAAAGAAATATTCATAGAGAAAGTTCACAGCTAATAAAAGAAAAGAACATTGCAAAACCTGTGTACAATGGATATGTAGCACACACTTAAAAAACACTTCACAGGGTTGGAGAGATGGCTCAGTGGATAAGGCGCTTGCCTCCAAAGCTTCAAGACGTCAATTTGATTCCCCAGTACCCACATAAAGCCAGATGCACAAGGTGGCATATGTGTCTGAAGTTCATTTGCAGTGGCTAGAGGCCTGGCATGCCTTATCTTTCTCACACTCTGCCTCATTCTCTTTCATAAATAAATGAATAATTTAAAAAATTCACAGAAATAAGCATCATTTGTAAATGCATAAAATAAAAACAGAAATGACAAGCTCAAATTGCTTAAGTAATTATTCTTGGGTTGATATTACAAGATTTTATTTTATTCTCTTGACTATTTAAATCCTGCCTTTAAACAGTATTAGAAATATATATATATATATATTAGGGATATATATGTCTATATTTATATATACATATATGTATATGCATATATATATGTGGGGCACTCAAAAATTCTTCCTCATAGAAATTATTATTTATATTTAGTCATTCTAATTGCTTTTTTTCAAACATTCAAACCACATCATAATCACATGTTTGCATAAAGATACATGTACTTATAGCTATATAACCTGCTTCACTGATGTTAGAATAATTTTTGATGTTATTGATTTTTATTTACTGTTGTCTTGTGAGGGTCCTACATTTTCAATGCCATTTAAGCTTTCCTCTATGTCAGTGTTGTTCTTGCAGAAGGTGGTGAGGTACAGATAGGAAGTTAGGAAAAGCAGAACATTAGATAAGTTGGAGAAAACAAATTAAATTTACCAGTTAGTGATAAAGGGCAAGGGAAATTTCCAAATTACCCATACAATTACACAATAATGAGGTATGTAAGGGTGTCCTCTTTCTCTACTTCTCTGCCTGTATTTCTCCTTCCTTCTTGGTACCCCCCCCATCCCTGTGAACCCTCGCTCATATGAATGTGCCCACGCATAAACACATGCTCACACATCCATATGCTCTTTTTCTTTCTTTTTTTTTTCCTTCAATGACTACCTTTTCTATTTATTTTATGGTAACTCACTTTTAAAAATATGTTATGTTTTGTTGGAAACTAGAAGGATATCAGCAAATATCATCTCTGAGTTGCACCACCTCAATCCCTTCCCAGTATGCACTGAATAGGTCCTCTGACCACCTCCACCAAAACAAAAACAAAATCCTCTGGAATCGAGTAACCCAGATACGTAAGTGGAAATTCAGTGATATTTTCCCTCCATTACAGATAACTCTAGTGAAACCAAGGAGCAAATAAACAAAAGCTAAATGTATTCTAATAGCAAGTGAATCTGATACATAATCTTAATATTTCTCATTAAGCTGGAAAACACGATAGTATTATGTACCCTTATGTGCAAGTGTGTATGCCACCATACCTGCCCCTGGTGGGGACCCATGTTTAGAGAATCACCATGAGAACTACATCTGTGAGGCTTGGTGAAGGACCTTGCTGGTTGATGCCTCACATTCCTCATTGCTGTCACAGCATACCTAACACGAGCAAGTGAAGACAGGAAGCACCTATTTTGGCTTACAATGTAAGAGGGTAGAGTCCATCATGGCTGGCAGGGACGGCATAGTGGCTGTGAATGGCTTGGTCCAAAGTGGCATCTTGCTGTCCTGGCTTCCTCTCATCTCCGTGGATCAGGAAGGAGAAAGATCTGGCTGGAGACTGGGCTGGACTCTCACTGTTAAGACCCATCATCACTCAGTGACCCACTTCCTCAGCCCAGGTGCCTCTTCTTAAAGATCATACAACCTCTCAAAATTATGCCACCAACTGTTCAAATGCATGAGGCTGGGGGACGTTTTACACTCAACTCATTAACAATGGACTATGTCTTCTTTCATTTTTTTTTTCCTTTTCATGTGTCATAACATCCATAACTGGGATGGCCACATATGCATATCTCCCAAGTTATCAAAGTCCTTGAAACAAAAAGTTAGCATTTGAGGGGATGCTTTACAGAAGTGTTAAATAAAACCAAAAAAGCAAGAGAAGCCCCATCCTAAAAAAAAAAAAAAGATCACATCATTAGAAGTTTATTTTACTTGATATCATGTGAGAAATAGATATTCTCTATTTTAAATTCTCCCACTTCTAACATTTGAGAGCTTGTTGGTCTGACAGAATCTATCTCTTCCTCTCGATGTCCCTGTGTTATTCATGCTTCCACTTAGCCCTGGTTTGATTTGATTTTAGATAATTCTTATTCAGATATCTTAGCTCCTGCATTGTTTTTCCGCTTCTTCCTGAATGCTTCTCCCTTCCACCTATATCCTTAAGTGCCACAGACTGTTGCCCAATCCGATATAACTATCTCTATGGTAGCCTCCAGTGTCCTAATCTTTGCATGTGTGTGTTGTTTCTGAACTCCCATGACTTCTGTAGCATTTGTCACAGAAAAATTACCTTACAGGTTACAATCTTACCTTGTTCTCTAGTTTTGTTATTGTGGTGGGAGGAGATGAGAAAGGTCAAATATACTTTTGTCATAATCACCCTTATGTCTATGGGATTTTCCCTGTGTCTTTCATTGGCTATAGGATTGACTTGAGGGCTGGAGAGATAGCGGTTAAGCACTTGCCTGTGAAGCCTAAGGACCCTGGTTCGAGGCTTGATTCCCCAGGACCCACGTTAGCCAGATGCACAAGGGGGTGCATGCGTCTGGAGTTTGTTTGCAGTGGCTGGAGGCCCTGGCGTGCCTCTTCTCCCTCTTTCTCTCTGTCTGTTGCTCTCAAATAAATAAATAAAAATAAACATTTTTTTAAAAAAGATTGACTTGAAATATTGCATAGTAAACATTTATCCATAATCCTTTCCAAGGTGTTTGGTCTCAGGCTGGAAAACAGATGTGGTTGTCAGCATTGCCCATGCCACCAGCCTCTTGTTTCCACAGGTTTAAGCGCTTGTGGGTTTTTATTATATGTCATGTTTAACTGACCTATTATATTCAAATAACCCCACATACGAAAAATTTATTATCTTACTTAATTTTTACTAAGAAGCCCATTCATTCTCTCTCTCTCTCTCTCCATATATATATACAACATAGACAACTTTTGTTTTCCACATATTTTGTTACAAAGCACTCAGCTATTTCAGTATCAGAAATCACTTTTTGTGAATAATCTTTATCTTTAATATTGCTTCAGGCTTACAGCGACTTCTTGACTTCTCTCTTTTTTTGTCCCAGTTCTTCTAAGGCCTTATATTTCTGATAATTTCTAATGTGAAGCATTAGAAAGTTCCTTTCTCTCCTGTAGTCCTGCAATGCAAAGCTCCGACAATTCTTCAGGCCTCCTTGAGGATATTTTCCTCATTCTGATGTCTTCTAATGAGACAGTCTGGGACAGCTGTGAAGAGTGCAGCATTCTGCCATCACCGAAAGATATCTAAAAGCTGGGCTGGAGAGATGGCTTAGCGGTTAAGCACTTGCCTGTGAAGCCTAAGGACTCCGGTTCGAGGCTCGATTCCCCAGGACTCATGTTAGCCAGATGCACAAGGGGCTGCACTCCTCTGGAGTTCATTTGCAGTGGCTGGAGGTCCTCTGCCTCTTTCTCTCTGTTACTCTCAAATAAATAAATAAAAATGAACCAAAAAATATTTTAGAAAAGATATCTAAAAGCTGGCGTTCCTGCTTTCTCAAAGGCTTCTCTCAGCAGTATGGACATTAAGGGGTAAGACTCCACTTAATGAGGTATAGGTGTTCATAGCAACTTTGTGTGGCATGACTGAGCAGGAGAAAAGAACTACACAGCAAAATATTTTGGCTCAATATTTTCTCCTGGGTCTTAGAATGTATTTTTTACTTTTTAAAAATTTTTATTTGTTTATTTGAGAGCCACAGTCAGAGAAAGAGGTGGAGAGAGAGAAAGAAAGGCAGAGAATGGATGCGCCAGGGCCTCCAGCCACTGCAAACGAACTCCTGATGCATGCACCACCCTGTGCATCTGTGTTATGTGGGCCCTGGGAAATAGAACCAAGGTCCTTAGGCTTCACAGGCAAGTGCTTAACCACTATGCCACTTTTTTGATTAAGGGTATGATATCTTTTGTTGGTTGTGGTGGTTTGAATGTAAATATCCCCTATAGCCTCAGGTGTTTTTGAAAAAGATTAAGGTTCCTACTTCAGTTCCCAGCAGGGCTCTGCCTGCTGGGGAAGGTTGTTCAATGGGGGCGGATCTTGCATCCATCCCTAAGGTATGTGTTCTGAGCCAGCTCCAACTCAGGCTGTTTGTTCTCTCTGCTTCTGCTGTGGACCTCTGATGAAGTGAGCCAGCTTCCTCCACCATGATGAAGCTCCACTAGAATCTGTAAACCTGAAATAAACTATTTCTCCTGTAGGCTGCCTCTGATTGGGTATTTGTCCTGGTAAAAGGAAACTAATTTCAATCTTGGTCTAAGTTAAAAATAAAAATAAATAAATAAAAAGACAGGAATAGTTCTATAGGAATTGGAGTTATAAGAGAGTGAGTTTAGGGGTCACAGTAAAGGTGGAAAAAAAGACATGAAAATTATTTGCTTCACATTTAAGTATTTGGATATGAATAATCACATTTGGACTCAACAGACAGTACCTATTTGTCACATGCTTAATCTACTTCAAAGCAATGAATGGACTATGTGTCATGGATGGGTAGATATTATGTATAAAAGGTAGACCCACACCCAACACCACACACAGTAGTTATACACATGGATGTGAACAGATTTAATGGTGAAATAAATCTCAAAGGAGAATATAATTAGTATTACCCCATTCGTTGTAGATATAAAAGCAGATAACTGAGATGATGTATTATTTAAAGTTATGTATTACAAGCAAGTAATTTTGGGATGAATAAGAATGTTATGTTTATTAAGTTAGGAATATGATGTTAAAATTTCATTCTTCTACGATTCTTTAAACTGTGTATGCACATTTCCATATGTCATTATCTATGTGTGTGTGTGTGTGTGTGTGTGTGTGTGTGCTGTATTTGAAAATAAAATAAACATATCAATTCAACAACAAGGATGAAAATATGATATCCACAAAGTAGAATATGTTAGAAACTCTTAAATATCATCATTAAGTCTGTAGATTCACAGGTCTTATTTAGATGTATTTGACCTTGGGAAAAATAAAGTGCAATTGTTACTAAACACTAAGTCTTTCTTACTGCTGAATATATATCAACTGTAGAGGAGAAAATCAGTGACTCATAACATACTACACCCAGTGTCTGCACAAAGGATTTAGATTAATTATTCTTTGGAGGTTCAGACATATTTCTCTAAGATCTTGACAACTGATATTGGTTGGTTATGACCCAAACCATTACAAAGAAACTGAAGAAAAGGCTATTATTTTTTGAAAATAGAAAAGTTTTAAAATATCCAATGATTATTAATAGTAGAAGAATAAATAAAAATAAGCATAGCATGTCAACTAGCCTGGTAGTTGGAGGTTTTTCTTACTCAGAATATCAAAATATGCTTTGTACCACTTTATTTATATTCAGAACAACAACTCCGCTACAAGTTTGCATTTAGGTTTTTCGATTAATATGGGATCCTTTGTCAGAGATTAAAATGACAAAAAAATATCCAACAAATCTCCCTGCGTAGAATGCTTCAAAGGTCATCATGAAAATAAAGTGCTATGTAACATAGAATGTAATTTACTCAACTTCATGCATTCGTCTCTTTTTACTTATTTCTCCCTGTCACCTGATATAACAAATGAAAGCATCACTTTTTAAAACTAATGGACTATTTGTGCTAATCATGTGATTACATTTACAGGCTCAGTACTTTACTGCTGAAGGTGTTTGTATTTTTCTACATTTTCAGCACCAACTGCTCTACTCCTTTGCATAGGCAAAGTGATTCCAAATAGAGATGTGACCCTTGAAGTTGTGTATGAAGTTAGTGGAATTTTTTGTTTCCAAATTGTAAGCCCATGTTCCCTTTGTTCCTTTTGTAAGAAAAATAGGAGCTGACAACAGTTTGGAGCAAGCCAGACTTACTCCAGCACTTGGCTTACCTCCAGATTCTTGGAGTGCTCACTTCTGGATATATTTTCAAAATTATCATTATTGTGTTAATATTTACAGTTTGTATTAACATGTATTTGGAACACATATGTGCGGCAAGTGCTGCTTTGTTTTTTTAAATCAGATCTTATATATTTACAGTTATAAAATCTATGCATTACATATGCATTTATTATATATAATGCATGCATGCATTATAGTTACTTATCATATACTACATATTATACATAAAATAAATGATCTTATATACTCATATACGGGCATATGCTCACAACACATACATTTATATGCGTTCCATAACAACTTATTTATTCAAGATTTTGGAGGAGCTGAGAAGAGGGAATATAGCACCCCCAATGAAGTGGGGTCTTGGACCCTGAAGATGCCCCTCAGGGGAGAAGTCCTCTCTCCCATAGTTGCCTTCTGGCCTCCTCCCCCTACAAAGGATGAGAAAATTGCAAGTCACATCCAGTTTGTTAGCTTTATTTCAATTATGATAATTTTAGCTGAAAGCTAAATTACGAGAGTAATTTTAGTCACAGCCAGCAGGAGCAGATGTTGGTTTTCTGGCTCCTGGACATTTCTTCTCCCCATTTGAACAAACATGCTTACCCTCCTTTCTAATTTCTGTATTTTCTTTATTCGACATGAAGCACCATAGAAAAACCTGGACAGGAATTCTTCAATCACAAGTACTCGTAGGTTTTGGTCACTAGTTAAATCCATGTACTGTCATTGACCCTCACAAAGTCAAATGTTATTTGTTTCTTGATACCTGTTTTTAGCTTTAAGGGTGTTTTGGAGGTATAACTTACCCTCCTAAAGGGTGTAACACAATGATTTTCTTAATATTTTATTTATTCATTTATTTGAGAGAAGGGAGACGGAGAGAGAGAGAGAGAGAGAGACAGAGAGAGAGGGAGAATGGGCATACCGGAGCCTCTAGCTAATGCAAATGAACTCCGTATGCATGCACCCCCTTGTGCATCTGGCTTCCATGAGTACTAGGGAATCAAACTTGGGTCCTTAGGCTTCACAGGCAAGCACCTTAACAGCTAAGCCATTTCTCTAGCCCACAGTTATTTATTTATTTTTGTATATGCCCAGAGCTATGTGTCTATAATCAAAAGCAGTTCCATGACATTTTCTTTAGCCTAGAACCTGCCTGTAATAGTCATTCCTGATCTCTTCCAACTTCCTTCACTCACTGGTGGCTACTAATATATTTGCTGTATTTGTGGATCTGCCTACCCTGGACACTCATATCCATGGAATGGAAACGTGCTCTTATATATTAGTCCCCAAATGATACCTTTGCCTTTACAGGCTGCTGTGGAGGAGAAGATGAGGGGAGAACAGGAATACTCCATCAGAGATGCTCCCTACTTAGTTATTTTGGAGACTGTCATGTATAGCTTTCTGTGTCTCCTGCACATGCGAACAGTGATACTTCACACACTGCTCAGTCATAAGCTTGTCTCGTATTGCCCCTTCAGATCCAGAAACTGTTGTGTGCTTGCTGCCTCCAGTTTCACCCACATTTCTTTCTGTCTTCCTCAGCATCCACCGAAGTGGTGAACCTTCTCCGTGCGTCGTGTTACACTGTCTCTCACCTTGAAGTTTTGATTGAGATGTGAGAGTGTTCCACTTTGTAAGCTTGACTTACTCTTCATGATTTCACATAGCAATGTTGTTATGGAAATAGACTGTGCTGAGGCATAAATGTGTACAGAAAGCTGACGGAGAAACACAGAAGGTTTGAAAGTGGGCCTTTTTTATCTTCAAGATAGGGTTGAGACTCATCCCATTGCTGTTTTTTATTTTCTTCCAGCTTAATTTTTCCTTGACATTCAAGTGTGTCTTATTTATTGTTGTTCAAGAAGGAATTTCAGCTGACTTTAACACTGCTGGCAGCTGCTAGCCTCAGCATGGTCTGGCAGCTGGTACGGAGGGTTTTGAGTTGGCTCCAGCATCCCCCGCGAGTCAGGCCAGAGGGATGATGCTGGGACCCTTATTCTCCCTGTAAGGTGGACCTTGAGTCCATCTGTTGTCTTTCATGTCTTGCTAAGGCTGCCTTCCCACAGCCACTCCTGCTTCTGTGTCAGGACCTATCATGTCAGTTTGGTATGGAATCTAGGCAAGGTCAGACCAATCTTTATGACGCTCTCAGCCGTTGCAGTGTGCATTTCTAGCCCCTCCCTAGAGCAGAGATGTACAACAAGGATGGTCTCCCTGGCCTCAAGGCATAGTTACTCCTTTTCAATCCTGCCCTAGCGACGAAACATCATTAGCATGCTTTCCTTGACTCTATCTAGTAAATTCAATGTTTAAAAATGTTTGTGCATGTATAAGGGTGTGTGCATGTATGTGCCTAAGCATGGGATAGGGGCACATATAAACAAGTACAGGAGGAGGTGAGGGCAACCTTGGATATTATGATAGTTTGAATCAAATGTCCCTCATAAATCCATGGGGTTTGAATGCTTGGTCCCCAGTTGATAGTAATTTGGGATGCGGAGCCTTGCTGGAGGAGGCGTTGTTGAGGGTGGACTTAGGGGTATTATAGCCAGTTCCCCCTTGCCAGATCTTAGCCCACTCTCCTGTTATCCACCTGATGTTGCCAAGGAGGTGATGTCCAGTCTCTGCTCTACCATTATTTCCCTGCCTTCATGCTGTTTTCCCTCAAGACTCTAAGACAAAATTAAAGAAAAAAAATCCTCCATCCAGCTAATTTTGTTTGGGTGTTTTATCTCAGCAACAAGAAGACAACTATCACAAATACCTTAAGAAAAGCTTCCCATCCTTTCTGAGATAGCGTCTCTTATTGGTCTGAAGCTGGCCATTCTGATTGGCTATAGAACCCCAGGAATCCACCTGTGTCCTCTTCTACAGCATTAGGATTACAGGCGTGTACCACTGCACTACAGTTTTTTTGCATGAGACCTGGGAATTGATTTAATGTCCTTGTGTTTGCATGGCAAGTATTATAATTACTGAGCTATATCCTCAGCCCACAAAATAGACCTTTGCAAAAGCGAATCATTATGAGTCTGCTTTCACTTGAGCTTCTTATCACCATCTTTACAACACCACTCCTGCCACAATTGCTGGTGAGCTCATTGTCCACAAATATGATATTCTCTGGGATTTTTTTTTTTTTTGCCCTCTCATTTCCTTTATCATGATTTCCTCCCTGATAACTTATTCGTTAGTTTTCCCCAAGAGACCTAGTTGACATCTTATTAATGATTCGACCCCTTTACATCTTAATTTCAAGAATCCCATACTTGGACTTTCATTTCCTAAGTTTTCATCATTTTTTCTCGGTAAAGTAATTCCAGATTTTTTTTTTCTGGGAGCTACAATCTAGTAATTGCAATCTTTCATTATCTGTCTCCTCTTCCTTACAATTTTCATAAATTTCCTTGTCATTCATTTAGTTCCTTCCCTTTGCCTCAGTTTCCCTGTTCACTTCACTGGACTTTCTTAACAATGCCACGGTCCCGAGTCTCTCCTCTGTGCATGTGCAGGAGAATAAGGCTGGGCACAAATAGATGATCACACTGATGGGCTTCACTTGAATCATGCCACATTCTACATTTAAGCCTGTACCATGCTTCTATGGTCTGTTCATATCTTACCTTCATGGAATATTTCACACAATTCTTATAGACAATGCTAATGGACTCTAAAAGTCACCTGTCTTCATCTTCAGGGTATAGAATCATTGCTACTTCCCTAAAACCACAGGCAATCAGAAAAGAACCTCCAGACTCTCATCATGTCTTCCATGCACTCTGCCTTTGTAACAGTAACTACAGATGATTTTTGTCATCTTTGTCAATCCAATCCCTGAGTAGGTACTCAGGAACACTGCTCTAAGAATCTCCCACTTTCTTACCAATATAATGATTTTTATCCTATTTGCTTATCTTACTCAATATTTAAAAATGTTTCTCTTCCTTACTAAAGAAAAAAAAAAGAAAAAAAAGAAGAAGAAGAAGTAGGAGAAGAAGCAGCCCTACGCTGACCCAACATCTTGCTCCAACTTTTGCTTTCTTTCCCTTTTGTACCTCACAGTAAAGTTCCCACAAGAATTCACTGCCTCCTTCCTATTCCTTGTCTCTCATGGACACATTTCAAGCAGACTGTCTTTCCAGCACTCAATTGAACAGCCTTGTTTAGGTCAGCCATGACATCCATATAGTTGGATATAATGGATGACCAGTGAACACTTTAGTCTTGCTTGCCCTAAAATTAGCCTTCATCTCAGTATCACTTCTTTCATATGGAAATGTTTCTTTACATGTAAAACAATGTCTTCTTTTATCTCACAGTTGGTTGTTTTCCAGTTTTTGTACCAGTCCTCTTTTACTTCTAGAGTCAGCTAGAGTTGGCACTACAGAAGATATAGCCCTTGGACTATCCGTCCATTTCTCCCATTGATGACCCCCTTGAATTTAAATATTTATATCTCACACTTCTAAACCAATAACTCCACTCCTATGCGCTTATTTTTCCATCACTTCTCATATAACTGCTTGCATGCTTAGTAACTTCCCATAGACATAAGTCAATGGATTCTCTCACTTTGACAACTTCAAAGCAACCATCTGCACTTCCCACTGGATTTACTCTTGCCACAGTCTTTCCCATCTCAGTAAATGGAAACCATCTTTCTATTGCTGAGACTTCAGATCTTCAGCCGCTTTCAAACTTTTGTTATTTTCTGACACTCAAATCGGCTCTTTAAGCAAATCCCACGACCTTATAAAAGGTACTCGTGGTTGACTACTTTGGGCCACTGTCACCACTGTCCCCTATTACAAGACAATCCCTTCCTAACTGGTTTCAGCACCTGCTCGATTGCACTCCTGATTTTCTGTATACCAGCCACAAACTGCTCTTCTGCTCAAGGTCTTCTGGTGGTTCCTCTCTGCCCCCCAGTTGACCTCGTTTTGGGACCACACAGCCAGCTCAGAACCTCTGATCTCCCAGTCGTGCTTAGAATGTTAGTTCCCATGCTTCCTTCCTGCCTTTCCCCAGTGTCAACTCTGCTGAAGAGCTTATTTAAAGTTGCAATCTGTTGCCTTCTGGCACTTTCTATTTTCCTTCTCTTCTTTATTTCTCGTCACATTTATAACTATCTAAAATGTAATATATTTCACATCCCATTTTACTTATTTTTTATCCCTTCCATCAGCAGAATATATGCTTCATAAGGGCAGGGGATATTGTCTATGTTATCAGTATCGAGGACAGTACCTAGCATTCTAATCACCCAGTAGATATTTGCTCCTTAAATACCATGTGGACTTATACTGAGCCGTCACTTTCTTACCATGACCCACTTTGCCCAACAAAGGACATGGCATGAAGTGACAAGTCTCCTTTAAGCAAAGCACATGAAGAAACCACCATACTAAACCCCCACAACCCCATGCTAAGCGGGAAGACTTGTAGCAGGAGAGTGAGCTAGACCAGAAGAAACTGGAAGTGGCAATGTTTGAGTACTATCAGGCTGGTAGGGAGACGCAAACTCCTTTAAACATCTCCAAAAAGCTTTTCTGGGTGGCTTGCGTGTCACCAGTAGGATGGGGGCCTCATACGTGTATATAGGATAGAGATGTAAGGTGCACGTTTCCATAATTTTAGTATGTTAATGAATTCTTAAGAAAAAAAGGGTTGTGAGGGCTAGAGAGATGGCTCACTGGCTAAAGGTGCTTGCCTGCAAAGCCTGATGGCTTGGTTTCGATTTGATTCCATAGTATCCATGTAAAGCAAGATGCACAAAATGGTGTATTTATTTAGGGTTTGTTTTCAGTGGCAAGAGACTCTGGAGCACCCATTCCCTTTCATTCTCTCTCTCTCTCTCTCTCTCTCTCTCTTCCTGTTTGCAAATAAATAATTTTTAAAAATATAAAAAATGATTGTGGTATGCCACAATAGTCTGAACCTGTTTGGGGTTGAATTGTGGCCCTCTCTTTAAAGATAGATTGAAGCTCAAATTCTCAGTTCATGTGAATGTTACCTTGTTTGGAATAAGGTCTTTGTAGAAAAGGCTGAGGCACTAAAGAGAGCCCAATACAATATGAATGGAATCTTTATGAAATTTTAGACCCAGAGAAAAATAGAAAGGGACAGAGGAATGTTATCTCTTAGCCAAGGGATATCTGAGGCTCCCATAAACTAGGAGTAGCAACTGAAAAAGTCTCTAAGTCTCAGAAGCAACTAGTCATTGACCTTAGACATCAAGTTGCATGTGGGATGACATATTCCTGTTGCTTAAACCATATATTTTTTTCTGATGCTTTGCTATGACAAAATTTCCTTTTTTTTTTTTTTTTTTTTTGTTTCTTACTGCATGTAGCTTGGATATTGTATTTTAGAACTGATAATTCACTTAAACCCCAGAGCTTTAGTTTTAATTATCTAAAGAAAAGTTCCATCTATTATTCATTCTCTAGTATAGTTTTGGTATGTACCATAACAGTATTGGACATTTAATGAAAGAAGTGGAATTTTTCTGCTTTTCCTGCATAATTTAGAGGGCCTACTTTACAAATAAAATGACAGGTTATATTAAACTATTTAACATTATACCTTAAGAAGTATTTTTGATAAACACTTCTTTAAATGCAATTTATATAAATATACCCTCTCAAGTTTTCTGAGCTAAGGAAAGATTTTTTAATATAATCTTACATTTAAAATTAACTATTGGGCTTACAAATGGCATTTGGAAGAAAAGTTTATTTTTTCGGTGTCTAAATGTGGCAATTTAAATTGGTTGAGACTAAGATATAAAGCTCATTTAAGTTGACAGAATTTAATGTTAGTAAGAAGAGGTTTTGTATGTTAAAATCCTTTTTCTCCCATATTCATTACATATCTTAAGATATGATAATATATACACAGAACTATATTTTTAAAATACTTAATTTAGCTAGAAATTATTTTCTGAAAGGGAAAAAAATCTATGAGAAGAGATCAATGGCTTAAAATTCCATGATAATGTTGGAGGAAATCTTGTATACTAAGTGAATCTTAGTTTAAAACCAATGGGGAAACCATTCAAATAATAAAATTAAGTAAGATCTATTTAAATGAAAAAAGCCATGGTTTTAAGCATGTCTTACATATTTATATTTTTTCTTTCATTTTTTTTTCAGTTTTCTGTGTCCTGATTTTTATATCATAGCTTAACATGTTGTTACATAGAGAGATGCCAGATGGTTTTGTGCAATAAAAGAACAGTGAAAGCCTGGGTATATAGGCTATTATATGATGGTATCTTTGTTCTAGCTTTAGTTTTGCTAACTGGTGACCTTAAGAATGTTTTTTTATCTTCTTGATTTTACTTTTATCATCAGGGAAACAAAAAACTCCAACAGTCCATTTAAATTGTCTTCTGTGAGCCTTTTGAGACAGACAAGGTTTAAATATGTGGGTCTTTCTCCCAAGAATCCAGTCAGCGGAGTACTGAAAGAGTCTCTTGTTTTCAGGGGGAATATGGTCATTTCTGATGCTGTATTTAATTTCCTTTGCTTGTGAGAGGCCCTCTTTGGGCATCTCAGTGGAAAAATAGTGCTGAACCTGCCAACTTTGAAGAACAATGTAGTGACTAGTGGTATGCACCTAGAAGAAAAAACTGAAGACATTTCTCATTGTGTGCAAGGGATTGTTTCGCCTAGGAAGTATGCATGTGACGCTAACGGGTTATAGCCAGGGATGTCCAGGGACAGGAGCAGAAAGACATAGACATAGGCACAGTGATGGGTTTACTAGGGGACCCACTCCCACGATCACAGGGACTACGAAGGTCCATTGTATGCCCCTATGAGCTTGAGTAACATAAAAGCCACAACATAGCTCAATATTAATTGGGAAACCTCAGAAATAGGAAGCTAACAAGGTCAGAGGCCTGAGATATCATAGAGGCATCTGCTGCAAGACTCAAAGTCCAAATGTCAAAAACTTTGAGTTCTGACTTCCAAGGTCAGAGGAGAAGTGTGGCCCACCCAGGAAACCAAGACCAGAGGTAGAAATTCCCCCTCACTCTGTTCTCCTCTTCCAGATGGCTCCTAGCTCAGTGAGGAGGACTATCTCCAGACTTTGGGGATGGACCTTCTCCACTCCTTGATAACTAATGCATCTACTAATCTTTTCTGGAACCACAAGTCAACAGGATTCTAGTCATTCTCCAATCTAGTCAAAATTTACCCCCATTATCCATCAAACATACTTGCCTTGGCTGGAAAAAAAATCATAAGATAAAGCCTAAATAGCAATGTGATGATGGTAGGAGCTTTGGAAGGAAGAATTAGATAATTATGATTGCAACAGACCACCAAGAGCTTGAGAAGTTCTATTACCATGCAAAGACACAATAAGAAGTTGACTTCTATGATCCAGAATGTCTATCATCATCAGACACACAGCCTGGTAACACCTTGATCTTGAATTTTCTGGCTTCTAGAACTATGAGAAATAGGCTTCTGTTACATATAAGCTACCCAGCCTTTGGAATTTTATCACAGCAGGCCCCAATAGACTAAGGCACACAAGTAAACAGTCATTTGAAGCTGCTTATTTAATAGAAGTAATTGTAAATTCAAACATATTTCTAGTACTTATTTGGGGTCATAAGGTAATATTTAACACTATGACTACACATTAGAACAGCTGACCTTATAATCAAAGCAAAGGACATTCTTTGTAGAATCCATGATTATAAGTCAATACACAGGATGCTGGTCAATTTCTACCAATATCTCGTGCCCTTTCCTAGAAGATAATTAACCTAAAGCTACTGCTCCTTAGAGCTGCCTGCTGTTACTACTTAAAGTCGGGCACAAGACAAAGAAAAGGTGACCAGATGGAAGGAGAATCTTAGAAAACATCTTTTTAAACACATGCATATTGGTTTTTCATGGATGTGGGCATACTGATGTCCTACAAAGGCTGAGGAACTTAATGACATGAGGAAAGTGTAGTTTGCTACTTTTTAAAAGTTTTAAAATTTATTTTTATAGAGAAAATGGGTATGCCATGCCCTTCAGCCACTGCAAACAATCTCTAGATGTATGTAACACCTTATGTATCTGGCTTACAT
This sequence comes from Jaculus jaculus, assembly GCF_020740685.1. Lineage (NCBI taxonomy): Eukaryota > Metazoa > Chordata > Mammalia > Rodentia > Dipodidae > Jaculus > Jaculus jaculus. Next base: position 15,729,879 of record NC_059104.1, on the reverse strand, counting down.
GGGTCTTGGGGAATTTAACCTAGGTCCTTTGACTTTACAAGCAAGCGCCTTAACTGCTAAATCATTTCTCCAGCCCTAGTTTGCTACTTTTGAATGGCTGGTGTAGGAGGTGTTATGAGCCTATGAAGAGCTACCCCATAAGCAGGAGGGGTCTAGACTGTGCCAAGGAAGAAAGTCTGGACTATAGCTGGTGCATAGTGTCACAGGGACTCTTACAAGTTGAAGGGATTGAAAAGTCTCTAGGGCCACCCAGACCTGTTTTTGACCAAGGTGGTGACTGTAACCAGTCACTCAACACTTGGAGCTGACCTGCATGGTCAGCCAGGTGGTACTGTGTCCCAAGGACATTATTTTCTTGATAAAGATGATTGAACCTAGGGTTTTACAAATACTAAGCAAAATTTCTACCCCTGAGATATATCCTCAGCCCTTTTTAAATTTTGACTTCTGAAGAAGAGGCTCATTAAGTTTCCCAAGCTGGCATTGAAAGAGATATCCTCCTGCCTCAGTCTCCTGCTGAGCACCCTGGATTGTAGGCATGTACACCCAGCCCTAATGACATTCTTGATTGCTGGAATTTCTAAGTGAACCTCACAGTAACATGCTAGCAGAGCTGGCCTTCCTTTGTATCCAAAGCTCTCTGGACCCATATTGGATAGGAGTCTACTTACTGCCCACATTAGTCTCTATCAGCCAAAACTGGGGTGAATGTTCCCATGGCGATTCTAACTTCTGGAACAAGGATTCTATGAGGGGGCCGTTTGTCGGAGTTGGCTGTTATCAGAGTGTAGTTTTATAAATTCACGAGGGTTGGTGTATAGCTCCTCCTTAGAGTGAATTTCCCAAGTGTTCGGGGTCAAGCATGACAGGATATTAATGGCTTGCATAATTTACTCCCTTGTTTCTTAAGGGATAAGTAGAAAACAGAAAGAAAAAAAAAAGATGTCTTTTGTGTGTGTGTCAGTAGTGGAATTATCCTTTTCTTGATCTGACTCATGATGACTTATACATAAGAGCCAGTCCTTAGATTGTTGGTACCTGGGATGAAGTAAAATTGAGTGTTTGGCATTTTAAAGTACTAGAAGTTCCAGTTAGCTTATCACCATTTCCTTAGCTATTTATGCTTAAATTATAATAATATATTATATCTTTAAATCTCTGGTAATAAGCTGAAAGCTTTGACTAATTGGTAATGATACATGTTTATATATTATTCACATTTTCATAGTTATTTTATATTACGATATTCCATTTTGCTCATTTTCAATAAGTGCTTTTTAAAAAGACACTTGTCTTTGACATAAGAGAAAAGTAATTCCCAATCTAGCCTAGACTCCTGTTCTTCAATACTATCTACTTTGAATTTTTTTGAGTTTCTTTTACTATTTACCCCCATGTTTCTAATGCAATTTAACATTTCAGTTTTAATACTATCTATTGTCCCTTCATGTCTCTTAGGAACGGAAGTGGTTTTGGCGTGAGTGTATCACGGTACTGGAACTTGAATCACATACTGGGCCAGCATTCTACCAACTGAGCCATCCTCCTAGTCCCTCCATTATCTTTTGTTTTAGTGGTTGTTATGAGTTGAATTATACCCCTCTGTCAAACGTGTGTGTTGAAACACTAACTCCTCTTTAGAATATGACTGAGGTTTGGAGCGAATAGTCTTGTCACATGTAAGTAAGTTAAAATGAAGCCAGTTGTGCAAGGCCTTCCAATCTGATTGGTGTCCTTATCCAAGGAGGACACTAGGACCCCGGCAGTCACAAGGATACAATGATCTAAAGATAGATAGCAGAAATCAGCTTTCCATTTGTTTGTTGCTGTTACCTTCTTGTTGCTGAGATAAATACCCAAGCAGCTGTAGTTTATGGAGGAAAAAAAAAAAAGGTTTCCTTCTAGCTTACAGTTCAAGGGGTGGGGGGATTTCATCATGGCAGGCAAAGAATGGCAGAGCAGACAGCCAGGGCATCACCTTTTTTTGTTACAGCAGCAGGAAAGAAGCAGCAGCATTGAGCTCGGGTTGCTAGGATACGTAACCCCAAATCCCACCCCTAGAGACACACCTCCTCTAGCAAGGCTCCGTTTCCCAAAGGCCCCACAGCTTTTTTTTTTTTTTTTTTAAACCTGCCACAGGCTGGGTCCAAGTATTGGAAACACATTAGGCTATAAGGGACATTTTACAATTCAAAACACCCAAGAGAGATAAGCATCAGAAAGAAATCAGCCCTGACTGTGCTCTGATCTTAGATAAGTAGGCTCCAGAAATGTGAGAAAGTACATTTCTGTTGTCATCTAGCCTGTGGCACATGCTATAACCAAGCAAAATAATACACTGTTACAGGAGAAAGAATAATTTTTCCTTCTTTCTTGTTTTCATGTGTGTGATGGTGTAAGCATGTGTGTGCACAATGTGTGCATGTGCGTCTGTGTAGATGTATATACCCAATGCACAGGTTTATGGATGCCAGGGGAGAACATGGGGTCCTGAGGTGGAATCTTTCACTGAACCTGGAGCTCTCCCTTTTTTTTATTAGACTGACTGACTAGCAAGCTCTAGCTACCCCCACCCCACTCTGTGCTGGGGTTACAGGCATGTGTGGGCATGCTTGTCTTTTCACATGGTGCTGGGGAGCAGATCCTCACGCTTGTACAACAAGTGCCCTGACACACTGAACTGTCTCCCCAGCAACCCATTTTCCCTTTGTTGTACATTCATCTACCCAGATCCTAGATTTACATATACAAATGTCTGATAGTATTATGGTATTATAATAGGGTCTCACTCTAGCTCAGGCTGACGTGGAATTCACTATGTAGTCTCAGGCTGGCCTCAAACTCATGTTGATCCATCTACCTCTGCCTCCTGAGTGCTGATATTAAAGGTGTGTACCACCATGCCTGGCTATGGTATTATACTTTTAATCAGCCATTTCTTGAAGTTACGATGTTATAAAAACTATTACTGGTGAGCTGTGAAGTACACTAAATCAATCATATAGTAACTTGTTTCGAATATTAGTCATTGTCTTTTTACTTATTGTTTTTGTGTTTATTTTTACTACTTTTTAATGACATTTTGGTTCCCACTATTCTGAATTTCACTCTGGTATGCTTTGGGATGAGTATTTTTTGATCCTTTTAGCTGAGCATTTGATGAACCTTCTCATTTTGGAATTTAATCTAAAATGGGAACCATTGAAAGAGCATACTTTTTATTTTATTTTTTTTGTTCATTTTTTTAAAATTTATTTGAGAGCGACAGACATAGAGAGAAAGACAGATAGAGGGAGAGAGAGAGAATGGGCGCGCCAGGGCTTCCAGCCACTGCAAACGAACTCCAGCCACATGCGCCTCCTTGTGCATCTGGCTAATGTGGGACCTGGGGAACCGATCCTTGAACCGGGGTCCTTAGGCTTCACAGGCAAGCGCTTAACCGCTAAGCCATCTCTCCAGCCCGAAAGAGCATACTTTTCTTTGATAATTTCCCCTGGTTTTCTCTCTTAGGGACTTCTAGAGTTATTTCTGTTGGTTTTCTTGTAATATTTCCCATACAGTTTAAATTTATGGCTAATTGCTATATTTCTTCAACTGTACTTTCCAATCATTTAAATAATGTTTGCATTGGTTCTATCACACTATGTTGGCCAGCTTTTATGTTAGCCTAACAAATAACAGAGTGATCATCTTATAAGGAGGAGATTTAGTTTAAAGGTTTTTTTTTTTTTTTTTTTTTTTTGATATTTCACTCATTTATTTGAGAGAGAGAGAGAGAAAGGGGGCGGGGAGAGAGAATGGCAATGCCAGGTACTCTCATCACTGCAGACAAACTTCAAACACTTGTGCCTCCTTGTGCATCTGGCTTACACGGGTACTGGGGAGTCGAACCTGGATCCTTAGAGTTCATAGGCAAGTGCCTTAACCACTAAGCAATCTCTCTACCTCGGAAAGACTTGTTTAGAGTGATGGTTTCAGAGACCTCAATCCATGCCCAGCACGCTCCAATGCTGTAGGCTTGCTGTAAAGCAGAGCATCATGGCAGATGGGTTGTAGAGGAACAAAGTTGCTGGCCTCATGGCGTGCAGGAGGAAGTGTGAGGAAGTGACCAAAGACAAGGACGCACCTTCTTGTGGCCTATGCTTCCTCCAGGTAGGACTTACCTGCTAATATGTACCATCATCCAACAATGCCATTAAGTTAGGAATCTATTACTAGAGGCAGAGTTTTATCCTACCTTTGAACATTGCTTGCTTTGGGGAGCAAGACTTCAATATATGAGCATTCTGAGGTTAGGGTAACACGCTTGATATGCAAGCTATAACAAATACTTTAATTTTAAGAATCCTTGCATTTTTTTCTCCCTCTTTTTGAATGTGGGATGCATGTGTGTGCTCGTGTGCGTGTGCATGTTCATGTGTGTGTGTGTTGTATATTTTCATATGAATGTAGACAAAGATGTGTGGGTGTATGTGCATTTGTGTGTGTGTTTCTGTGTGTGTCTGTGTGTGTTTATATGTGTACACATGTATGCATGTTGGCCAGAGGGCAAACACTGGTATTATTCTCGGGAATGCCATCCATATCTTTTTTTAAAATTTTTATTAACATTTTCCATGATTACAAAATATATCCCATGGTAATTCCCTCCCTCCCCAACCCCACACTTTCCCATTCCATCCATATCTTTTGAGATAGGATCTTTCATGGCCTGTACCTCACCAATGCTAGCCAAAGAGCTCCTGTCTGCTTACCCAGCTCTGGGATTGCAGGTGTGCAGCAGCGCATCCAGCCTTGTTCACATGGTCACTGAAGATCAAATCCAGGTCTTCATGCTTATGGGCAAGCACTCATCCACTGATCAAGCTCCCTAACCCCAGGAAACCTTTCTTATTGTGCTCATCATAATACTGGTAATTTCCTGCGTACCTATAGCCTAATTTTTATATTTTTATATGTGATACCTTTTCTTATGTCTCCAAGGACATTTATAATAGAATTTAGAGGAGTTCTCACCCTTATTTGATTCATTTCATTTACTTTGGGCTTTCATTTTTTTTTTTTTTTAATGTAGAAGCATTCTTTAAATAGTTGGTGGGCCTGGGCCACAAATACCATTACATAAGATAACAAAAGGTTAATTATCATGCTCGAAATGTCTAATAAGGTCAGCTATTGGAAGCTCCTCACCTTACAGAATATGTAGGTGCTTGCCTTGGGATGTCTGTGTGTGCTTAGCTGCAGTGCTCGGGAGCCAGTGGGGGAGAAGTCTCAGGGGATGCTCACAATTCACTGTGATGATACGATTTCCACTCATCACTGGTTTTCAGGGTATAGTGCTAACCTGAGGTCAGAGCCCTTCTTTTCTAATCTCAGGGTAATATTTCAGTCTTCTATTGATGAAGAACCAAATTCTTGGCAAGAGCTTGGTATCTATGTTGGGGTTAATTAAATAAATAGACCATTTCTCTCTTGAATAGAAGCAGAGGCAAGGAGGTGGATGTTTCATGGGAGATGAAATGGAGCTAAATGAATAGATGATAGTCCTGAGCTCTCAGGATCCTCCATATTCCTCTCATTAATCATTTAAGTCTGTGGGGTGGTGAGGACAGAGGGGTAAAAGTAAATGTAGGGTGGTGCTTCCAAGCCCAAGGCTATGATTTCTAATTGCCTTAAGTCAAAATTCATTAAAGTGAAGTCCAAGGATGAGTAGAGACCTGGAACCTGTGGTAGGGTTACCAGAGTCCTCAAAAGCAAAGACCATCCAGAAAGATAATAGACCAAGAGCTTATTATGCCATTGAAGAACTGGGTTGCTCTGAAACTCCCACAAGTAAATTAGAGCTGATGATTGTCCAACTCCTAAGATGATACTGAGATCTGTCCCCATCCCCCATCCATTTGTGGGTACTGTGGTTAACTGCTTCTCTCCACATCTTGGAAAGAGGTTTTTGTTCCATTTCTGCATGATATGTGAGAGAAGCAGACACTCTCTGCATGTGTATATTCAGGGTCTCACAGAAAGAGCAGTGAGAGCATCTTTCTAGAGAGAAAGGCTTTGTGGACAAGTTTTTACTGCAAAAGAATCAATTCTCATTTCCAGGACCAAGAGGAATGGTTTTGTCTGTCAACTTATGATTTTTAAGGTTGAATAGGGAATAGGGAATGCTGTATAGTATTGTCCCAACCTTGCCCCTCCTTGAGTTATATTTTTTTCCTTAATTTTGAGAATTACCAGTATTGGGCCCTTATTATATAATAAGAATGTTTGAAACAGTCCATTCATTTATTAGCTATGTGTTACTTTACCATAAGAACTCTAGGCAGACTTAGGAAGTGGGTAACATGTCACCCAGAGGTTCTGGACTTGGGAGCTGGTTGCAGAAACTAATATAATGCACAAACCAAAAGGCAACACAATCCAAAACCCACCTTAAAAGAAAGGGCAATTTGGTGGGTGATTCAGATCCTGGAATTTGGAGATATATACTGTCCTGGTTTGGATGTAAGATATATGTTTGTGACTGGGCCTCCTAATCCCTAGAGTGTATGTCCTTTGAGAAGGGAAGCCTTGAGGGGTAGGGTGAGGCTTGGGGTGTTACAGCCCAGCCTCGCTGGTCGCACTTAGCTCACTCTCTCTACCTCTGCCCTGCTGATGAGGAGGTGTGACACCTGGCGGTATGTTCCTGTCATGCTTTCCCTGCCATTCTGAAGCTTCCTTTTGAAACTGAAAGATAGAAATAGACGTTTTTCACCAATAAGCTGCTTCTGGTTGGGTGTTTTGCCCCAGCAATGAGAAAGTATCTGCTGCATATGGATATGGGAGCAAATCTAAGATCCTCCATTGGCATCGAACTCTGAGGCAGGCAGAAGATTTCCGTAAAATATGGCATAAGGTAAAACATTTCCTTAAAATATGAGATGGCATGAAACGACCCTCTCTTTCCTAGGGCTGATGTGAAGAGGAGAGAAGGCAGTGACATGAAATATGAGATATTTAGCAGAAGCACTGGCAGAGAGGATCATCCATCTCTCCACGGTAGTCCATACTCTCAAGCACGCTTTATAGAAGGCACATTGCCATGCAAGAACAGAGACACCAGAGAGCTAGACTGGGTGTTCCGTGATTAACATGTCTGTTTTCCACTTCAATTTCTGTCCTTTAGGTATTGCTATGTAGTTTATAGTTCTGTGGTCTTAGAGCCTGGCATCATGTTATATATAATGATGGTCAGTAATGCTTTTTGAATTAATCTCACTAATTCCATTCTTCATCTGAGATTCACATTCTCATTCACATAAATTATCTTTGACATTCTTGTTTTTCAGTTTATTTCTTTGGGAAGTGTTTTCTTCTTAGGCAAAATAAATGAATAAATAAATATCATTGAAATGCAGTCTTCTCTGGTTTGCAATGTAGAAAAAAAAATCGACCATTTATTCCTGAGTAATCTACTTTGGTGTTGGGGAGAATGGCATACAATATTTTGTTTTGTAGAAAAACTCATTATTCTTTAATGTATTTAACATTATACCACATGAGTCTTAAATGAAGCAATGTATAGATATATGCATGAACCTATATGTGGATAATTTTCAACTTATCATATGCTGCACACACACACATGTTTTTTGTAAATTATCAACAATTTTTTTGTACATGAAATATTGATTCTAACAATCTTACTGTGTTATGAAAGTGGGATATTTCTACTCTGGGGTTATGCAGTAATGTGCTCCCAAAGAATTGAGACACACAGGTTAAGTATGGCACTTGGCTTATCTACTTGGGATATCTCTTTATAAACATATTTGAGAAAAGCTGGGCACTGTGGCACATGCCTTTAATCCCAGCACTCAGAAGGCAGAGGTAGGAGGATTGCTGTGAGTTCAAGGCCACCATGAGAGTACATAGTGAATTGCAGGTCAGCCTGGGCAAGAGCGAGACCCTAACTCAAAAAATTATATACATATACATATACATATACATATACATATACATATACGTATACATATACGTATACATATACATATACATACATATATACATACATACATATATATATATATATATATATATATATATATATATATATTTGAGAGATATGCAGTTGAGAAATGGACTATTATAATTATTTCTTAATTTAAACTTTTATCATAAATGGTGACTATATTGTGAAATAGGATAAAATTCATGTGGGCTATTAACAAAGACGATTCCATATTTGAAGAATGTAAATTTCTTCCTATAAGTAGAGCTCCCACATCTATGGAATATGTTTTCATTCTCCAACCTAACTAATATTAAAATTTTAAATATGCTTTATTGTAAATAATTATTTAATATACCTATTGGGTATACATATTTAGAAATGGTATTAAGGTCAAACTTGTAGTTGTTATAAGATATTCTGACTTAAGGATCTCAGACGATCTTCCTTATGTGGAATATAACTGTGGGTCTGAATCTTTGTATTTATTGTCCTCTTAACCATTGGATCTTCCATCTATTCCCCCAATATTCCCCTTCCTTAATTTTTAAAATCAGAAGCATGAGTCTGGGATGAGAATTTCAAAATATAATTTATTTAAATTTTTCATTAAGTATTATTCACAGAATGAGGCATTTATGGGCAAATCATTTTTATACTTGTATTTTTCTGATTTGAGGTTCAACAACAGTTTGTATTTCTTTGTCTATTATTTGTTATCTTTAATACTTGTCTGTTATGTCCTCTTCTTCTCAACTGAGTCCCATGAAGGAGAATGGATATGCCCTTTTTCACTTTAAAGTCTAGGCATCTAATGCTGGTCCTAGCTCAGTGTACATTGAATTGAACTGAATTCTAAACACATCCATATAGTACCTGTGACTCACCACCCTTGTAACCAACAGAACATTCTGTTGCACATTTGTTTGAACTTAAATGATTCAATTATCATGTTTACTTGCTAATGTCATCATATCAATTGTGTTTTAGAGTTGGATTTTTTGAAGAATAGCTCCTCCTTAACAAGACAGACTCTAGACAAAGCAATAATCTGTCTTTATTCAGCCCAGACCTAATATGTTAATTCTGATTTAATTTAATTTTCTTCTGCTCATGGCACTGAAATTTTCAAATGGTTCATTTGGTGCTTAATTATCAGCTAAAAATTTCACCCTATCTAGAGAGAAGCCATGCTGTGTCAAGTGCAAATCATTTCTACGGGTGCATTTCTGCTCTTCTCATCACTGCTGGGCTTTGTATTATTCAAAAAGAAATGTTTCCATCTGTGGCTCTAATTTGGAGATAACTGATGTATTTTAGAAAGTATTTCTTAGGATACAGGGCTAAATGCCATATCGCCTGACTTCCTGTCTATTTTCATTACTCAATGTTATACTACCTCTGTCTTTTCTAAAAGGCCCTTGGCATAAAGTCAACCTAGCTCATGGGCACTTTCTTTTTGTCTGAAGTTTACTACGCCTTACAAGAAGGGGTTTCTGACTCCTCCTAATTGACAATAGCCAGTTGGCAACAGTCTCTTCCTTTTCTGCCTCAGTGATAGGCCAACTTGCCATTCCTAAACCTGTATTAGTTTCCTATTGCTGCTAGAGTAAGGGACCACATGCTTAAAAGTAGAATGTATGACAAATGCATTAGCTGGAAGTCAGAAGTCCAGCACTCGAATAAAGGTGTCAGCAGGGCTCATTTCCTCAAGGCTGTTCAGAGGAAACTATGCTTCTGTCATTTCCAGCTCTCAGTTACCCTTTGGTTTGTGCAACTTTTAGTCTTCAACACCAGTAATGGAAAGTTGTGTCCTCATACTGTATCACTCTGACCTCAAATGCCTCCCTCTTCCATTCTCAAAGATTCTTAAGATTTTGTTGGATCCTGGATAACCTAGGATACTCTCCTCATTAATGTCATTCAATTGCCAACTTTAATTCCCATTTTCTATAAGGTATAACATATTCATAGTTTCTGGAAATAGGACACTTGATCTTGTGGGGGGTATTATTAGTACCTATTATACTCCAATGATACTTCATTCTAAGTCTCATACTTTTATTTATATTTTCACTTTTCATAGTTCTTCCTTAACATTCAGTTATAATGCTTGATGTTGGTCAATTTATTGTCCTTCATTTATTTTAATGTATTCCTGCATCATGTGTGTGAATAGACACACATATTGGGTATCAGAAAAATATCTTTAAAAGTATTAAATTCTGTGACTTTCATAAGAACTTTATAAACTTCTTGAAAAGATAGGCTGTGTTTTTAATGGGCTGAGAAAAAAATAGCAATTTAGTTCTTTAGCATTTAATGTAATTCTTATTAATGAATTTGACTCTGAATTCAAAGAAATAATATTTATAGAAGTGACTGGGAAGAAAGGTATGCTTGCTTACTTATCTTCTGCAAATTAGTACAATTATCTTCTTTTACCAGATTGAATGCTCAAGGTCGGATAGTTGGGAGTTGACAGACAGTTGGGACAACAAATCACATGACTTTTGTATCATGTGACACTGCCTTGCCTGATGAATATTCATAGATTTGTGCACCTTGATGCTACTCCTCTTTTGTTATTGATTGAGTTACATTTTAAACATCGAGAGTGGTCATATTGCATTTTGTTTTGTTCATTGAATTTATTCTGTCTTCGGAGGTAGAGCGTGGGACACATTGACCCTGGGCTGTCCTCTATTATGAAGATGTGTTTGGTCTGCTTCATACTTCCATCTTTGGATTTGACTTTCACATCAGATGTTTCTGTTTAATGAAGGTCATTGCTTGTGAACAGTGTTGGTCTTCTGAAACACCATCAGTGTGACGAGCTACTGATTGAGGTATTATGTGAATGCCTGTTTTACTCATGCACAGATGCAAAATTTTAGGACACAATCTTTTGGCTTTCTTTCTTATTATTCTCTTGTCCACATATAAATAACAAAGACAGTACAGGGAATTTTTTTTTTTTTAATTGTGTGAGGATCAGTCTGGAACAAAAGTAATAGAAAATAGCCACATTTTCTAGTAAGGTTATCTTCAAGTTTCATATGGAAAAGACATTTGGGTTAGTTGTAATCTCACCCCACAGCACTGATTTAAGTCGACATTTGAGAAACACACTGGAATGAGGAATGCTGGGAACATTTTGCTCTCTGCTTTGTTTAGAAGATGTATTTGCATTGAATTAGGCAGCTTGCAGGAGGACTCTTCCATAAAGTGAGCTCTTACAGCCTTATTTTTTCAAAAGCTATCATCAATCCTTGAGAAATGCAATTACTTAGAAAACAAAATATAGCTTCTAGCAATTTACCTGAAATATTCCTGTTCATATTGTAGTTTCAGGGCATTGCTGTTATCAGGCTAGACAGGTTTTTCTAAAGCATGTTTGTCTTTGAGACTAGATTAATATTTAAGTGTATATGCCTATACCAAGCGGCTGATATTATTTATTGAAAAACTATAAATATATTGGTAATAAGTGAATGAAACACCAAGTAGGCAAGAATTTTATTAGACTAGCAGATTATTTTTTGTCATACCCATTGTGATGGTTAAACTTGATTGTCAACTTGACTGAATTGAGAATTGAGAAGAGCCTGGGGGATTGGCAAATGTCACTTTGAGTATATCTGTGAGGGTGGTTACAGAGAGAATAAACTAAGTTAGGAAGCTTCAGCCAAAATACAGGTGGTACCATCCAATAGGCTGAGAGCTGGATGGGGCCTAAGGGGCAAAAGGAAAAAGACAGTGTCACTCTGTACCTCTTGGCTGTGTCATGAGTTGAGCTCTTCACTTTGCTATGATTTCCCTGCCAGGATCAATAGATCCTCCTGAAACCAAGAACCCAAACAAGTCTTTTCTTCCTTAAGTTGCTTTGCTCATGGCAACAGAAAACGTAATGAGTACATCTGTGTCTACCACTTACATTTCCCAGTGTTGCTTTCTTTTTTCTGAATATTTTATTTTTATTTATTTATTTATTTGACAGAGAAAGAGAGGAGGAAGAGAGAAAGGGAGAGACAATGGGCATGCCAGGGCCTGCAGCCACTGCAAACAAACGCCAGACGTGTGCTCCCACTTGTGCATCTGGCTAACGTGGGTCAGTGGTGCTTTCTTGAGTAGTACAGGACAATGGTGGACCATACTGCCATTTGTACTTTGCACAGGGAGACTAATGCGATTCAACTTGTTTTCTGTACTGAGATACTCCACTAAATCCTGTTGTGTTCATGACCATACTAAATATTCCTTAAGAAAAAAAAAATCAGTACTGTGATTCAATTTGTATATCCCAGAAATTGGAAATATACCATAATTTGAGTACAATTAACAATGATGAGATACAATGAAAATGAGCCTTCTATTATCCTGCAAGACAAACTTTTCTATGTTGTCTGTAGGTATCTCAGACTTCTGGTCTTAATGATCACATGTACCAGAGTAGCTTTGCTCTCCCTTGTAGGATAGGATAACATTAAGAGAATGTTACTTTTTGGATTAGGTGGTGACTTCTATACAGCCAGGAGGCAGACTTCCTTCTCTGTGTGCCGTGATGAAATATGTTGCAGTGTAGGAAGGATCCCCAGAGCAAGGATCAAGGAACTGAGGGCCAGCTTCGGCCAACAACCAATAAGAAACCGGGTCTAGCAGATAACTGACATGAGCTTGACATGGGCCCTTCCTCAGGTGAAGCTGTAGATGAAATGTAGCTTTGGCTGACACCTTCATTACGACTGTGGGAAACCCTGAAGAAGAAGATTTACATAATCTGTACCCGGGTTTCTGAGCCACAGAAGCTCTGAGATTATAACACTGCATTTTATTAAGATTTTAATAAATTAGTAAAAATAATTTATTTATTATCATATCAAAACATTTATTATTTATTGTTGTCAAGTGTGATGGCAATTACTTAATAGAAACAGATAATAGAGTCTTCTTCCCTGGGTTTATCTGTTGAAGCTTCCATTCTGTCATGAAACATAATGGGGGTGTCAGTCAGAGCTTGATGGGGTTGTCATCCATCTGGCCACATTCATACTTCATTTGGGTTGGTGCAAGCTCTCTCTTTTACAACTCAAGCTTGATGAACTTATCTTTGTCTTCCCGGTCATTAATTTCATAAATGAAACTGGTATTTGGTGAATGTATCCTTACATACGTATTCTAGTCTTATAAATCTGGGTCTTTTTAAATGGTACACCATGGGATGACTTCCTATTTTGACTACGTAACAGATCCCTTCTTTCTGACTGCCTCATGATTAGCATTTATGGGAAGTAACAGCGTAATCAGAGGAGACGCTGGACAGGGACCACTTGGGTTTTGGCTATATAATCCTACATGTTCTGCTGCATAGGAATAATTGTACTCCTATCCTCTGCCTCTTTTTGCATGGATCTTTTTCATTTTAAAAATGTCTTATTTATTTAGTTGCAAGAAGAGACAGAGAGAGAGAGAAAGAGAAAGAAAGTGGGCGAGCTAGGGTTTCTAGCCACTGCAAGTGAACTCCAGATGCAAGCGCCATTTTGTGCATCTGGCTTTATTTATGTAGGATACTGGGGAGCCCTACCTGAGAACCCGGGTCATTAGGCATTTCAGTCAAGTGTCTTAACCACTGAACCATCTCCCAAACCCTATAGCTCTTTATCTAATCACCATTTAGATCCCAGTCATATGACTATGCAGGTACTGTACCTGTCTCCCTTGTTCACTCTGTCCCTTCCGTTCTGATTAGGCTGGGTACCCTGTTGTGTGCTTCCTGTCCCAGCATGTGTATCCTATTGAGGAAACTTTCAGCTACCAGTTATCTTCCAATAGGCTTCAAGGTAATTAATATAAAGGGTATAATTTTTTTCATCTTACATCTTCAGCACCTATAATATTCTTTGACATAATTTAATTATTTAATAAATAACAGTAATGAATACATGTGAATATCAATGACATCCAGTCAGAGAGTTCTTACCAATATTGTCAGCGGAAATGTGTGAAGAGATGTTTTCCCCAGACTCTGTCCTTGTTATGGGAAACCACTAGTACTTGCTTTTCTGCAGTCTTATAGCAATTCTCTCCTGAAAAACTGAAGGATGCTGGGTATAGATTCTGCAAAGGAGAAGGCCATCTGGAGAGGTGTAACATTCACAATCCATTAGAGTCACGTCGAGGGCCCATTATTGTAGTTCCAATTACTGTGCATCAGGAGGTGTTGGCTGTTCATGTAACACTGAGAGCCGTGGTGGCTATATCAGATTTATGGAGTCTCAGAGTCTGAAGGAAGGCGTTTCAGTATTTGAAACAGTACTGATCAATGACCAACCATGTAAGATGAAACAAACTCTCGTTGTGACTTAAATGACAAATATGCTTTTCATAGCATTTTCCCCTGAAGATCTATTTGTCAAGGTTACAGAAACCAATGTGTACTTGCAGGTTCAAGGAGAAATTCCTAATGTTGTGTTGTGACAGACAGCTCCCTCGCAGAGGGACTTGAACTTGTCTTCACCAAGATTGAAGGTATCTACTTTGCCTCCCAGAGAACTAGTATCCAAGACTATTGGAATGACTCGGAATCAGAAAGGTCTCAACTGATTTCCCAATGCCACACTTTAAGTGGTGGATCTTACTAGGGAAGCCAGTCTATTTTCATGTAGATATTTTAGTTCATGTGTATCTTCGAAAGAAGAAGTTTCATTGCTCAAAAAGAAATAGAGGGCTGGAGAGATGGCTTAGCAGTTAAGGCGCTTGCCTTCAAAGCCAAATGACCCAGGTTCGACTCCCTAGTACCCACATAAGCCTGATGAACAGGGGGGACACCCACATCTGGAGTTTGCAGTGGCTAGAGCCCCTGGCATGCCCCTTCTCTCTCTCTGTCTTTCCCTCCCTCTCTGCCTATGTCTGCATCTCTCTCTCTCTCTCTCTCAAATAAGCAAATAAATAAAAAAATAAAAGAAATAGAGGTTTAAAAAAAATCTTGCTCATGCATCACCGTATCTTACAGCTGGATCATGTCACTGAGAAAAGTGAGTCAGGTTTGAATCTGGACAATCTGTGGGGGAAAAAGTTTCAACATGTCTTGGAGTTACAAAGTTAAAATTGTATGCCAATTTGTGTTTCAGAGGAATCTGTTCTCAATTGGCCAGTAATAATTTTAATGTAATACTCCCTCAAAATAGAAATTTGTAAACTTAAAGGAAATGTTTGATTTTATATGCACCCCAATGTTTGATTTTAATTCCTTTCTGACTTTGCTGAAGTCTTAAAGTACAAGCATAGTTTAATGTTAATTCTTTAATTTTTATTGACAACTTCCAGAATTGTAAACAATATCCCATGGTAATTCCCTCCCCCCTCCCACTTTCACCTTTGAAACTCCACTTTCCATCATATCCCCTCCCCCTCTCAATCAGTCTCTCTTTTATTTTGATGTCATGATATTTTCCTCCAATTATGATAGTCTTGTGTAGGTAGTACCAGGCACTGTGAGGTCATGGATATCCAGGCCAAATTGTGTCTGGAGGAATAGGTTGTAATGAGTCCTACCCCTCCTTTGGCTCTTAAATTCTTTCTACTAGTAGAGATCTGCTTGCTTAGTTAAAGGTGAAGGCAAAATAACCTGTTCTGTGGTTTTTAATGTTTTCTCCAGGAATAGGTGAGTTAAGAGTCAAATGTCTTTAATTTGTAATGTTTTCTTCTTAAGGAGGGTTTTGAAAGCTATTGTGCTTTCCAGTTGCTTAATTTTCGGGTTGGTTTAGAACAATATTTTTTTTCTCTCTTTGGAAGTGTAGCTTAGTGGTAGGGTGCATGCATAACATATACCAGGCCTTAGTATCCACAACACACACACACATTCTCTCTCTCTCTCTCTTTCTCTCTAAAACTCTTTAGAACCATGTTGTTAGCATAAGCTTACTTCTCTTCATTTTCAAATAATTCTATCCAACAGGGCTGTATAATGTTTTCAAAAATTTAGAAATAGAAAGTACAATATCACAAAAAGAAGAAAATATCTAAAGATCATAATTCAACCCCATGAACATTGAGAGCATGGTGATTTACTCATCTTTTGGAAGTATATTTATGGTATAGCTGCATGCATGTTTTAATGTCCTAGTCATCTTTCTTGAAAACAAGTTTAATTTTCAATGTACGGCGCTGGATTTCTTTGTAATCCAGAACACATATTTTAAGCACATTGTTAATGTTGTTTGCAAAAATTGAAGAGAAAAATACTATATTTTACAAATAAAATACAGCCAAGTATTATTCTCAATACATTTGTATGTTTGCTAAAGAAAGATGAAGGGGAATAGGTTCATATAAAAATAATATTGTAGGCTGGAGAGATTGCTCAGTGGTTAAAGGCAATGCTTGCAAAGTGTGATGGCCTGGGTTCGATTCTTCAGCATCCATGTAAAGCCAGAAGCACCAATGCACAAAGTGTACCATGTATCTGGAGTTTGTTTGCAGTGGCAGGAAGCCCTGGCACATCGTTTTTAAATTTTTTTTCTTTCTCTTTGTCTCTCCATCTTAAATAAATAAATAAATAACATAAAAATAATTATGCTGGTCTAAATGTGAAACTGAGTATTATAGGAGAAATAGAAAATTGCCAAAATATTTATTTCGAAAGGAATCTTGTGAAGGAAAGAGGAAGTCCTCACTACTTAGTTACTGACTAAAACTGTGGCCAACTTAGACTCTCTTCTACTGAATATAGATGGGTATTTGAACAGCATGTTTTGCAGAGCCCAAGAACAGATTCCAAATCTGCAGATTCCAAGGCACATTTCCTTGCCTGGTTAAGGCAGTCTTTTTTTTTTTTTTTTTTTTTTTTGTCTTTGCCACCATTCATATGCATTCTTATAAGCTACATTACGTCAGCCCACTGAAATTAGTATTGAAAGAAATCCAACATCCCAATTCTATTGTTTTTCGCCATGCTTATAACAGATGTTGAGACTTGAAAAGGTCTGAGCTGATCCCGTCTGTGGTTCCAAGTGAAGCACAGGAAAAAGCCAGCGTACATGTTTTTGTCACGGTTGGTACTCTTGCAAATCCTGCAATTTTGGGTGTGAGATGGTTCTGCTAGTGTTGATCAAAACTGCTCATAAATCTGGCATTGTGATGAGGTACTTTGGAAAGTCTTGGCATAAAATTTGTCTGCGAAGCACAGACCAGGCGCCTTCTTAAGCAGAATTATCATTTATGTGCAAGATCTGCTTCTAGAATTAGAATTTGAGAAGGTGGCATCTCCAGCCCTAAACTTACATGTTCATTCTGCCTCTTGCATAGAGTACTGTTAGACGTAGATAAGGAAAAAGCGACACTGAGGAACTCGAGGTGATAATGAACCTTTTACACTACCTCATTGTTAGTTTGGCTTTCTTCCTTCACATGGATATAATAATGAAATTGAAAATCCTTGGAGGGTGTTCCAACACCTGCTTGTGTATTCCTCCAGTGCAGCGCAATGAAGAGAGAGAGTTTACAAAATTCTAACACTGTTAAAAATTTATTTATCAGTTGCAGGGCAATGTTATCATTTTCCTTCCTCTTTCCAGTTTTGTGTTGAAAATTGTTTCTCAATGTATTTAAAAAATTGCATTAGTTTTGAAAGTTATTAAAAGGAAGAATTATTTGGTAAGGTATTCTTTTCCTAAGCAATATCAAGACATTACTCCCTTTCAATTTTAATCTTTTCCATTGAGAAGCATGTTTTTATTTACTTCTGTGGTTCCAAATTCTGCTTCACATAGACAAAGTAGATAAATCCTTTGGTTGAAAGCCAAATAGAAATAAAAATGATATATGAAAGATAATGAACTATGAAAAAGATGACTTTTATCTCTTATATTTTCAGTGGTATCATTAAGATTTGAAAGCAAGGTTTGATTTGGTATAATTTAAAAAATTAATTACTCATGTTTAAATTAAAATGATATATTATAAAATAATAATGTTAACCATTTTAACCAAATATGAGGAGAAGACAATCTTTATATCCTAAGACTATTCAGAATAATAATCAAATTAATAAATACTGATGGTCTATAATGTCTTCTACTATACCCTATTTTACAGCTTATATTTATTACAAGAGCCAATGAAATTACAAAAAGGCAAATATTCCTATAAACAGAAAATGGGATACAAAATTATCATTATGTTAATGATGGCATGAACACTACTTGAAAAATAGAAACATTTTGTCATCTAGTGATTATAAACATTACAGTATCAGTAAGTTGACTAGAGATAAAATTAATAAAAATTAAAAAAACATTGAAATTGATAATATAAGCATAATTTTGAGAATAAAATAGAAGGAACTATTATAGCCTCAAAACAGTAAAAGAAATATGCTTGGCCTAGAGGAATACATCTCAAAATATCATTTAAAAACCTAGAATTAAGGGATGATTGATATTTTACTTGGAAGGCAAGGACATATGAGTACTATGAGATCAGTTTTCCATGAAGGAATCAAGATTCAGTGTCTTGGGCAGGAGAGATTGCTTAATGGTTAAGGCATTTGCCTGTTAAACCAAAGGATTATAGGATTTGTAGAGTTCAGCCTTCCAGGACCCATATAAGCCAGATGCAGAAGGGAGTGCATGCATCTGGAGTTCCTTTGCAGTGCCTGGAGGACCTGGCACACCTATTCTGCCCCCCACCCCCTGCCTCTTTCTCTTTTTCAAATAAGTAAATGAAATATATTTTTTTAAAAAAAGATTCAGTGTCTTTCCAAATAAACAAGATTGTGAGCAGGAAGGTATATAAGTTTTATATATATTGCTAGGTGTTCTAGGAAATTCATTTGCTCTGAAGGTGGTGCACCCATGTGGGAATTTTGCCTGTCAGGGCACACACTTGCTTTCTTGAGGCCTTTCCAAAGGCTGCTTAACCATGCCCACCACATGGTGGCTAGCTTCTGCCAGGACAGGTGATCCACAGACAGGGCACAAGGAAAGCAAACATGTTTCATGATCTAGCTTTGAATATCATATGCTACCACCTTTGCAATATTCTATTAGCTATGTGGTTCAGTCCTATTTAGTGTAAGAGGGAGACTATGCAAGGGCATAAATTCTAGGTTATTAGTGATGTCTTGAAAGTTGTTATAAGAGTTTGAATATTGACAAATCAACCCCTATGTTTGTAGAGTAATAAAACTAAGCAGAGGCTGGAAAGCTTTCTTAAAAAAAGACCTTTTATAGCATTTAAAAAATTTACTTATTTATGAGAGAGAGAGAGAGAGAGAGAGAGAGAAAGAAAGAGAATAATGGGCATACCAGGACTGCTAAACACTGTAAATATACTGCAAACAAAGTCCAGATGCATGTGCCACCTTATGCATCTGGCTTATGTGGGTTCTGGGGAATAGAACCTGGGTCTTTAGACTTCACAGGCAACCACCTTAACCACTAAGCAATCTCCCCAGCCATGGGTAACTTTCTTGAAAGGAAAAGCTAACATTTATTAGATACATGCTATTGCCAAGCACCACCATCTGAAAACAGAAGCTTCTGTAGCCAAAAGTGACGGTGGCATTAATATATGGGCATGAACATTAAAACGTGATTACAGGGCAGTTTGGTGAGTATAATATGTGCATTTAGCCAGACAACAGCAGGTGTGACTCCCCTAGGGTTCACGACCTCTCAGGCCATAGGCTTTTGACTTGGTTTTTCATAGCAGGCATGTATTCCTTCCCATGGAGCAGGCCTCCAGTCCAAGTAGAAAGTGGTTGGTTTCCCCCACAGTTGAGATACCACTATTGGATCAGCTGGCACATTTGGCCTGGCTGGCCAGTCTTAAAACTATCTGCGGGGAAGAACTACTCACTCTGATCTGCCAGAGCCAGCAGAAGCAGAACTACAGTAAAGGGATGCTCCCCTCACACTGGCTCCACGAAGTCAAAAGACCTGAAGGAGAAGACAATGGGGAGCAGATGAGCAGCTCCAGGACAACCTCAGGCTCTCTCCCCAGCCTGCTCTCCACCTGCCAGCATGGGGTGCCACTGGAAATATGGGGTCACCACGGAATCAAAGCCACCCAACAGTGTCTTATAAGCAGTGAGAGAAACCATTCTAACCAACCTGTCATATGAAAGAAAGAAAGGAGCACTACTAACGTTGAAAATGCATCATAAGCAATCCAATGGCAAAGAGTAAGCTAGGGAAAAGGAATATTTTATTCACCAGATAATTCTCTGATTCTTTTTTTTTTTTTTTTTTTTTTTTTTTACAAAAGGTATAATACAGTAAAAACTACAAAGTGATTAGGTCTTGCCAAAATGTTGAGAGTTATTAATATATGAAGTATGTTCAGTCTCATATTTGAAGGAACTCAGTTTTCACTGGCCATTCTGGAATCCGGCAGGGATTAAAATTTTGCCACTTTATACCATTACCAAGGGTATCGGGGATGAAGTGAACCAAGCACTATTGCCAGTCTTCTCAAAATAAACATATCTGATCTTTTAACCCAGTAATTCCATGACTGGATGATTCTCATCCATAGATACACCTACATGCTCAAAGATACATGTACAATTAATATTGCACCATTACTTTAAACATCAAAATTATGCTAAAATTTAAAACCATCAAGCCACATAGTATTAGTTGTTCAAATTATGGTGTAACTAGAGTGAAATGCTATGTATAGATTCATAAATAAAATTAGCTGCCAAATATATGCTGATAGGAAAGGTTACCCAGTGATGGTTTTTGAACCAGTCACACGCAGAATGTTGATTGGTATACATTCTCTTTTTATAAACAAGGTCAGCTGGCCGTGGTGACACACGCCTTTAATCCCAGCATTCAGGAGGCAGAGATAGGAAGATTTCCATGAGTTCAAGGCCAGTCTAGGACTACAGAGTGAATTACAGGTCAGCCTGTGCCGGGGTCCAGCCCTGGCTTGAAGGAGGGTCCCCGAAGAGAGGTGTGAAAGGGAGCGGCGAAATAACGACTCGAAGTCAAGTTCTGGTGCAAGCTGACAGGCTAATGCTGACGGCAGCTGAGTTTTCCATCTTTCTCTCTCTGCCTCCTTCTCTGTTTATATTTTTTTCTTTTTCTTTTTGTCTTTTTTTTTCTGTTCTCTGTTTTTCCCTGTTTCTATGCTTCCATGCTTCTTTGCTTCTCTACTTCTCTGTTGCCTCAGCTCTTAGCCTCAGTCTTTTATTTTCTGATCACGTCATGTAAGAACAAACTTCAAGAAAGGTACAATTTCACAGAATTCATAGAAACATTTTGTTATTCATTTTTATTAAACAATCCCATAATTATTCACCTCAAGTAAAGTCTTCAGGCCCCTATAATGATTAACTGTTTTCACACTCTCCCCATGTATGTGCGGTCAAGCACTTGTGATTTCCTGAATTTCTACTTTCAATTACAATATTAAAGGTGAAAGGCAAACAACCACAAATAGGGCTTCCCATCATTAATCACTGATCCAATAGATCCATTTATCCTTTAATCAATTATTTTGAATTTTCCTTTTCACGTCCCTCCAATACTTAGACTTTGGTCCCCCAGATTGAACTCTTTTTAACTTCGGTTGTTTTTCTTAAGGATTCTTGGTAAAGACTCACAGTTTGTTGCAATTGCCACCATTTAGAAAAATTAGTCATAGAATAATTTTTACATTGTTCCAGGAGGTTCATTGTTTCCTCCTAAGTGTACTGTACTCCATGCCTGACTTTCTTTAAGGCCTTTAAGGAAAACAGTTATCTTTGACTCATTTTCTTGTTTTTCCAATTCTATGCCAGAGCCTGTTTCAGATACATTGACCAACACTTCACCAACACCAATTTTTACTAGAAAAGTAAACTTAGAGATTGGGACACCAAGTGTAAGACAGAGAAAGACAAACATTATATAGAAAACCACAGATATCTGTAGCATAGAGAGCCAAAGATGTTTCTATAGAGGGGCCACATTGGACTTCAAGGAAGAGACAGCTGGGCTGGAACTGTGTCAAGCAGCTCTTCATCGCTTGAGTCCTTGTGATCCTGAAATGGCATGCTTGCCGTCTCTGGCAAGCCTGGGCTAGACTGAGACCCTACCTCAAAAATAAATAAATAAATAAATACATACATAAATAAATAAATAAATAAATAAATAAAAATTTAAAGAAGATCAACAAAAGATCCAATGACATTTATTTTTATGAATTTGAAGTTTCTGAAAGGAAACAGAGAAGCTAGAAAGACTAGATATTTTGGAGTGAGGGAGGCTAAATGTTTTCAACTGTTAAAACCTTAGTTAGATTATCTTTTATGTTGTGTGCTTTTTTTCCCCCACCTGTATCCACATATTTTTATATTATACAAATTAATATCTGGTTTTTAATCTGTGAAATGGCTTGATTTCATGATAGATGATGTTAAACTCCAGATATTGGAAAATTTATGTCATATTCTTCTGAAAAAATGAAATAATGCTTCTCAAAAGTAATATGTATGTTGCTATTACATCAATGTAAAATATAGAGATGACTTATAATAGAAAACAAAAGTAAAAATTGGGTTATGAGATTCAATTCTTTTAAATTTCTCATGTAAGTTTCCCCTTAGCATTAATAATTAGTGTCCTGAAATGAATCTCATAAAAGCTGAATTGAAGAACCACTATTAATCAAATGTCAAACCTGAGTCAATATTTTCAAGTGTACTGTCCTAGATTATTTGGATTCAAGCTTCTATCGGGTGAACACTAATTGTACCAGGTATTTAAGTTATGTAGAAAACATCAAAATCAGTTTAAAATATAAGTCCATGGAACAATTGAAGCCACTAAAGAAAAAAAATCTAACTAAAAGGAGAATGTGTCATCTCTCAGAACTGGCATGAAATAAATAATTAGCTAAACTTGAGTAATTTGAATATCAGCAAAGAATAAGGGGGAGACTATATTGAATACTTTAAATGAAAGGTAAAAGCACATCTGGAGTGATTTTTAGATCCATTTTCTTAGAGATCCTTTATTTACATAAAAAATGCTTACCAATAAATGGAGCATAAAAGCCATGTTTCAGTCCCAATGTCAATTACTGATCAGACAAGGAGCATCGGTAGACACTAAATGTGAATGAATTGGTGGAGGAAAGATGCTCACATAATCTCAAAGCTTCTCATCACAGATCACTACCTACTACAAAGCGAAAAGTGCACCTTCCCAGAGGAAGCCACATGGCACATGTGCTCACTGGGAGGGGAATAGTCTTGCATTACCTGCCCTTAGATGTGATATACTACCGTGTAGGGAATAATCTTGTAAAACACAGTAAACCCAATCTAATCTGAGGAAACAACGTGACAAATCCAGAAAGAGACATTTTGACAGACAGCTGGCCTTGATTATTTAAGACAAAAAAAAAATGAAGTAAAAATAGGGGAGGAATATTCTAATGCTGTCTTCCAGACACAAAATGGCCTTGATATTCGTGACTTCACAGTGCCTGACACTACCTACACAAGAGTGTCATAATAAGAAGAAAAGATCAGGGCTGGAGAGATGGCTTAGCGGTTAAGCGCTTGCCTGTGAAGCCTAAGGACCCCGGTTCGAGGCTCGGTTCCCCAGGTCCCACGTTAGCAAGATGCACAAGGGAGCACACTTGTCTGGAGTTCATTTGCAGAGGCTGGAAACCCTGGCGCGCCCATTTTCTCTCTCTCTCTCTCTCCCTCTATCTGTCTTTCTCTCTGTGTCTGTTGCTCTCAAATAAATAAATAAAAATTTTTTTTAAAAAAAGAAAAGATCATGACATCAAAATAGAAGAGAGACTAATTGGAAAGAAGGGAGGGAGTGGACGGGGGTGTTGGGAGGAGTGAATGGAGGTGGTGGGAGGGAAATATGATTTTTTTTGCCTATCCTTATAAATATAATAAAATAATAAAAAATTTCCAAAACAAAAAAAAAAAAAACAGGAGGCTAGGCAATGATTCTGTGGATAAAAGCACTTGCTTGCAAAGCCTGATAACCTGGGTTTGTTCCCTCGTACCCATGAAGAGCCAGATGCACAAAGTGCTTACCATGCAAACATGAATGCGTAAGAGGACCTTGTTCACCTTGAGTTGGGTTTCCTAGCACCGATGTAAACAGCTAAGTGCAGCCATGCATGTCTGTCACCCAAATACCAAACAAATAAGTGGTTTAATAAAAGAGACCTAACAAGTTGTACTTCATGAAACTGTGACATTAGATTGAAGATTTGAAAAGATGAGAAAACCATAAAAACATTTAGGAGGAATGAACACAGATATTTATTGTAGTTTTTTCCTGTTTGAAATTTTTCAGAATGTTAAAAAATAATATTAAACTAGGCCTAATGGCTGATCCTAGCTTCCATATATGCATCAGAAACATGGTGTAGACCACTCCTGTCTGTAGCACAAGTTGTTAAGGCTCCTGTAACCAAGGATAAATAAAAGATGTGGCAGAAGGGAAACTTCCATGAATACATGTGTAGGCACAGAGTGGAGGAATGGGGACACCTGTGGCCACTCCTGTCCCAACATGAGCCAGAGCTGAAGGACCCGGGGGAAAACCTGGGGCGTGACTTTGTAAAGATATCCAGAGAGAACTTCAGGAGGCCGGGACAAAGGTAAGGAGACCAGTGTGCTTCTCCTGCTAGGGGTTGCATCTAAGCTGAGAGCAGATGCTGGTTAAGCATGAAGTGGACCTGCTGGTGAAAGGATTAGAGATTAGCTACAAAGATCTTCCTTGGGAAGTTTAAAGGACTGCCTGAGGTTTGAAGGAACCACAGATGATATGGAGGCTGCCACAGAATCTAGATTCCTCACCATCTATTGACAAAATGATGAACTCTGTCTGGATTTTTAAAATACCTGTTGCCAGAGACAGGGGAGAGAGGGCAAGTATCTTCGCAGAGGTTCCGTGCTACAGCTCAGGACACATGGAATTAACATTGAATGCTTTTAAAGATTTGGGGAAAGACTACCTTCCAGGTGGTTGTGGAAAAGGAACAGGGACACAAGTCAACTCTCTGATACTACAGGCACAATGGCCCAGGGGAGGATGCTGAAACAATTTCAGCCACCCACTGTCAGAGGGAACTGCTACTTTCCCATCAGCCTAGACTCCTACTGTAATCAGTATAGACAGAAGGTTGATCACCATTGAGGGGAGATTGAAAGAGGTAGGGAATGTTATGGTTATCTTGAAATTCTTATGAGATTTATCATGTCCTTTCTTATCAAAAACATTTTAGGAGGAGGCAAAGGGACACTTACTTATATCAGATATCTGTGAGAACCTAGCCGATGGATCCAGAAAAGAAACACTATGCAAGAATATAAGTTAAGGGCTAGTGAGATGGCTCAGTGGCTAAGGTACCTGCCTGCAAAGCCTAAGGACCTGGGTTTAATTTCCTAATATCCACGTAAAGCCAGGTGCACAAGACGGTGCATACGTCTGGAGTTTGTTTGCAGTGGCTGGAGGTCCTGGCTCACCCATTCTCTCTCTTTCTCTCTGATAAATAAAAAAAAATAAACAAATAAAAGTTTTAAAAGAGTATTAAGATGTGAATATTAATTATTAGTGATTAGATGAATAATTAGTTGCTGACCTCAGTTTAGAGAGAGATTGGCATCAAAAATTAGGAGGATTCAGGCTATACTCTTCCCATATTGCAAATGAGGATGTCTAGGCTAACACTTACTGACCCCTCATGCAGTGGAAGACTAAGACCACAACCTAGTGGTAATGTTCTTCTGGCCCTACTGGAAAATGTCTTTGGATTCTTGTAAAGGACTTTTTCCCATATTCTCATAAATAACATATAGTGCCTTTAAAAGACATCATTTACAATGGCTTATAGAAAAGATGGCTTCATTCCCCATTTATAAGCTTGGATCCTCAAACATATCATTTTTAAGGTAACTTTAACTAGACTTTCCCCTTTCTGACAGACCCAATTATTTGAAAGCATCAAAAGGCTGAGTTACCCCTCGAAGTGCTAAAACAGAGTGTGGGCTGCTTATTTACTTGGGATGTGGAGGCATTTCTTCCTTTTTGGAAGAGGTTGAATTAGATAACCTTTAAGAGCTGGCAGCTACAATCACACCAGAAGCTAGCAGCAAGAGAAAAACAGACCAAAACAGCCAGAAAGAGCAGCCGAGGTGTATGCTGCGGTCTGGTTTTTTACCTGGATCATTAGAAATGCCTTTCTGTATTCCTTTGGGATCTTGCCTTTCTTGCTTGGAAAACACTGCATATGTTCTTGCTTTTCTTCTGATTTTTCAAGGTTAGTGGTTCTAAAAGTATGGTTCCCAGACCAACATCTTTCTGTGCCACCTGAGAAACTTATTTAAAATGCAAACGAAGTCAGAGACACTGGGAGTGGGGCCCAGCAATATGATTGGAACAAGCCCTGTGGTTGATCCTAATCCAGCATACATTAACAACTCTTGTGTTCAGGAATAGGAGTAGGTGAGCAGAAGTATGCATTAGATTCAGTGGAAGGACAGCAAACATAACAGGGAGGCAGATGGAAAACACAGCAAGTGAATGAGCCATTCTGAATAAGGGTAAGTTAATGTAAGAAATTCTTGCTCAACCTGCCACTGTGATAATGCACAGATAATGATTTTTTTTTTTTCTTTTTGAGGTAGGGTCTCGCTCTAGAACAGGCTGACCTGAATTTCACTATGTAGTCTCAGGCTGGCTTTGAACTCGCATTCATCCTCCTACCACTGCCTCCTAAGTGCACACCTGGCTATGATTTTGTTAAATCAAATAAATAGTCTTATAATGCTATCTACAAGTAGTTTACAAATTGAACAGGTCTCATTGAACAAGACTGGATTACAGAATACATATTTAGTGGCTGAGTTAGAATATATTGCGTTAACTAGGTTTGTTTGGTTTGCAAGAGGTGTTTGATGACAGAAGCCGAACTCTTCTAACAGACTAAACCAAATAAAAAATAAAGTTTGTCTTTGGATTATTTAGGTTCAAGGAGAAATTTCTTGAGCAAGAGGAGATTGTCTTCCACGCTGATTCAGAAGCTAGGCTTCCTGCCCACCGCACCTCTTTCCTTCATCCCTTAGTGTGCTGTTATCTTGTGTTCCACTGGCAGGAAGGCCAGGGAATGAAGGATCATAACCACTTAAAACATTTAGCTCCTAAGGCATTTGCTCGAGAGAAATGCAAACTGACATTCGTGTGAGAATCTGCACCTGAATGTCCACGGCAACTTTATCACAGCCCAAACTCAGACACAACCTCCATGTCCTTCAGTGGGTTAATATTTAGCAATAACTCTCGGATGGTTATACTATGGAGCTCCTCACAGAAGTAAAAGGCAAGAAGGTATCTTCAGTGTATTTGATGAATCCCAAAAGCATTATGCTGTTAAAACATCAATTTTAAAAGATGATATAATATTGAACATATAAAACTTTGTTAAAATTAAGAATTACAGAAGTGAAGATTAGATTTGAAACTGGAAGGCTTAGGGATTGGATTGAGAGGTTATGGATATTAATGTATGGCATCAATGACAGAATACTCCTGTGTATTGAATGACATGGTTATTCAATAGGATAAAGTGACTAAAAACTAGACACACACATATACACAATACACACACACACACAGGACATGCAAATCTGAATACATTCTCTGGATTGTATAAATGTTAACCTTGGATACTAAGAATAATATTTATTTGAGAGTGAGGGAGAAAGAGAGAGAGAGAGAGAGAGAGAGAGAGAGAGAGAGAGAGAGAGAGAGAGAGAGAATGGGCACACCAGGGCCTGGTCTCTAGCTACCACAAATGAGCTCCAGAGGCATCGCCACCTTGTGTGTCTGGCTTAGAAGGGTGCTGGAGAATTGAATTTGGATTAGTCTTTGTAGGCAAATGCCTTAAGCACTAAGTCTTTACAGCTGTTTAACTTTAGATTTTAATAATGCTTTTAAAAAATAATTCAGGAGTCTCTCCACCAGGGAGAGAAGGGTACATAAAGTCTATCTGTATATGTTTTGCGACTCTTTGTGAATCTACATTTATTGCTCAATTTAAAGTAAAAAGAAACTTGTGCCAAAGTGGCACACATTATTCCTTCAGTTTCTCTTGACAAGGACTAATGGCATTGTCATACCCAGCTGCCAGGGCACGGGAAAGACTGGAAGAGGTGAAAGAATTTTGATATCACCTATGCTTGTTTTCTGTTGCAAGAAAGGCCAGGTACTTTATAAAGGAAGGAAGTTTATTTAGCTCGCTGTTTTGAAGGTTGGATTCTCCTGTCTACTTGACCTCTGAGGTCACTGGGTACTAGCATGGTGGAAAAACGAGAAGAAGACAGCCATGTGCAGAAGAAGGTAAGCTTGTGAGGTGAAGTCACTTCATAATGACCCATCTTGTGAGAAACGGGGTCCTAAGAAAAGTACAGGAACTCTTTCAAGAACAGTGTCCCAGTGACTTGTCCTCTCTCCACCATGCCCCACATCCCCAAAAGTTCCAGTGCCTTAGCAACTCTGAAATGAGACCAAGTCCCAGCACATATATCCTCCAAACCATAGCACGTGGACAGCCCCCTGGGGCTGGTGCCACAAAATATCAAGTTTCCAATGAAACCAAACAGTTAAATCCCAAGGTATTTATATCACTACATAACTATTGATCATTTTTTTCCCCCAGGTAGCCCTTCCTTTTATAAATGCTGCATGGTTACATTCATCTAACTGCAATGATCAGTCTTTTCTTTAAGAATTTCATCATGAATATCACTTCGTCATTAAGCTCAAAGAGAATGGAAAGATCAAAAGTTGAAGGGATTTTTTTTTTAATCATGACTTTTCAGGTTATAGATGAAAAGGAAATGGAAGATTGAAGGAAAGGATGAGAAGAAACAAAAATAATTTATTTGGGCTGGAGAGATGGCTTAGCGGTTAAGCGCTTGCCTGTGAAGCCTAAGGACACCGGTTCGAGGCTCGGTTCCCCAGGACCCACGTTAGCCAGATGCACAAGGGGGTGCATGCATCTGGAGTTCATTTGCAATGGCTGGAGGCCCTGGCATGCCCATTCCCCACTCCTCTGCCTTTCTCTCTGTGTCTGTTGCTCTCAAATAAATAAAAAAATGAACAAAAAAGTTAAAAAACAATTTATTTGTACCTAGTTTCATTCAGCAAGTTTTAAAGCTCAATAAACATGCCATTAATGTTTATATAGTTTTTAAAAAAATTTTTTGTTTAATTTTTATGTATTGGTGAGCAACAGACAGAGAGAGATAGAGGGAGATAGAGAAAGAGAATGGGCACTCCAGGGCCTCCAGCCACTGCAAACAAACTCCAGACGCAGGTGCCCCCTTGTGCATGTAGCTAACGTGGGTCCTGGGGAATTGAGCCTTGAACCAGGGTCCTTAGGCTTCACAGGCAAGCACTTAATCACTAAGCCATCTCTCTAGCCCAATGTTTAAATAGTTTTGAAAAGAAAAAAGAGACTGTGGCATTATCTTGGTAATATTGTTAAAAACTATAGCATAAATGGGAAGTCTGAATAAACTTCCTTCATAATTAGTGGTTTTTTTTTTTTTTTTTTTGAGGTAGGGTCTCACTCTAGCCCAGGCTGACCTGGAATTCACTCTGTAGTCTCAGGGTGGCCTCGAACTCACGGCGATCCTTCTACCTCTGCCTCCCAAGTGCTGGGATTAAAGGCATGCACCACCATGCCCAACTATAAATAGTGTTTTTAAGCTGTATTTTTGGTGAATGTGCAGCAAGTTAAATGAATGGTAAACTTATTTTATTGAACATACTCAAAGAAAGAAGAATAAGTTAGAATCACAGCCATCACTAACATACAAAGAAGGGAAAAATTAGGACTTAGGCAAATATGTGGAGAGACTGGAAGTTTGTGCATTGTTTGTGGCAATGGGAAATGGTGCAGCCATTATTGGAAACAGTTTGGTGATGCCTCAGACAGCTGAACACAGAACTGCTGAAGGCCACACCAGTTCCACTATAGGCGTTTATCCTACATGGTGGGAGGCAAAGACTCAGGCAGAGACGTCCATGTTCCTAGCAGTGCCATTCACAAGAGCCAGAAGGTAGAACACATACGTTCATTACCAGATGAACAGATAAATAAAACACAATAGAACATTATTCTACTCTTATTATTGTTATAGATAAGTGAAATGTAATAGAAAATTATTCCCCCTTTAAAAGAAATGAAATTCTTACCCATGCCACCACAGGAAAGAATCAAAAGCAAAGTGACAGATATTGTGTGATTCTCCTTATATGAGGTAACTGTTAGAGTGGTTGACTTTATGGAGATTTTAAAAAACCAGAATAGAGATGATGAGGGACTGTGAGGCAGAGAGAGCATGGCACAGAATTTCTGTTTGGATACTGAACAGATTCTAGAATTGCTAATGACTGCACAGTTGTGAGTGTAATTAATACCACTGAAATGTGCTCGTAAAAGAAGTAAGCGTGTGAATTTTGTCATATCCGTATCACCACAAGAAATGAGCAAATAACACCAAAAGCAAACTATTTCATAATTTATACTCATGATTGTTTACATAAATAGCTATTTGTGCTGTCCCAGCATTACATAAGATCATATCTCACCAATAAATAACATGTGATTTATTCATGTTCTTCATTGTAATTTAATAAGGACTAAATAACATAATTGCCAATGGCTTTCATAACATTTTTTTTTTAGGTTTTGTGTTTAAATGGTCATACTTCCAACTGTTGAGATAGACTCTTATTATTCACCCTACCAAAGTAGTACAGTAAGACTTACACATTCTTTTACTTTAGTATTTTATTTGTATAATATTTTATTGCAAGGAGAGAGATGGGGAGAGAAAGAAAGAAAAAAAAAAAAAAGAATGGGTGTGCCAGGGCCTCTATCCACTGCAAATGAACTCCAGATGCATTCACCTCTATGTACATCTGGCTTTAAGTGGGTACTGGGGAATCAGTCCCAGTTAATTGGGCATTGCAGGCAAGTGCCTTAACTGCCTAGCCATCTCTACGGTCCCTTGGACATTCTTTTTCAAAAATTCAATCATTATCCAGTTTCTTCTTTTTAAAATATTTTATTTATTTATTTGCGAGCGGGGCTGGAGAGGGGGAAATAGACAGATAGAGAGAGAAAGAATGGGTGTGTCAGGACCTCTAGCCACTGCAAACGAACTCTGACACTTATGTCCCCTTGTGCATCTGACTTGCATGGGCACTGGGGAATCAAACCTGAGTCCTTTTGGCAAGCACCTTAATCTCTAAGCCATCTCTCCAGCCCTCAGACTATCTTCTTAATTAGGGCAAGATTAGGTCATGCTTGAGTTCAGAATGTCCATGGTGGAATAACCATAATGCAGGCAGAAATATTTTAGATATTGTTTGCTGGGTTCAGAAGTTTCTCCCCTTTATTCAACGTCCCAATGCACTTATTTTCTGAATATGCCGCCTTAGTGCTTTGAGATAGCAAACATTAGCTTCTTATTGTGGTTTCATCTAAAATGTATTATATTTTGTTGCCAAAGATGTCATTAAAGTATTATTTCATACTTTTCCATGCCACTTGGCCACAATGGTATTAGACGGGTATTAGGTTGGGTACACATCTAAGGCCTGTTCACACTTAAACTCACTTAACAAGTATTTATTGGATTCTCTTGTTCTTTTGTTGGGATGGGAACTAATGAAATATAGATAAAGGCAGACCTATAGCGAGGAAATGAAAATCATACTTCTCTGCTGATATTTTAGGGCTACTCAAAACATTGTGTCCTCTGTAACATGCAGCATGCACTGCTGAATGAAGGACAAATATTTACAAATTTTCCAAGGGGGGATTTAGAATTTTTTTTGGAAGTAGGTTCTCACTCTACTGGAACTCACTATGTGGTCTCAGGGTGGCCTCAAACTCTTGATGATCCTCCTACCTCTGTCTCCCCAAGGGCTGGAATTAAAGGCATGCACTACAACACCTGGTGGAAATTACGATTTTATGTTATTATTTTCATCACTTATAAGCTCATTCAGTCTGGTTGGGTCAAAGACACCGAAGTTAAATTTGCTAATATTAAAAAATAAAAATCATAACAAGACTAACTCACAAAACTGTTGTATTAATGAGACAAATGACAAAAGAAATGCTTTCGCATCTAAGGCACCCAGCGAGATATTTTGCTAATGAACATATGACAGAATCAGTATAGTTCCTTTCGGAGGGAAATGACTAAAGAAGCGAAGGGTGCTCAGTTGGTAACACATACTTGAAGGCCTCTGATCATTTCAGTTATATGTAAATAAAATGGCCATAGCCTTACAATTTGAGTGATTAAGAATCACCTGGGCTGAGCCAGGCGTGGTGACGCATGCCTTTAATCCTAGCACTCTGGAGGCAGAGGTAGGAGGATCGCCATGAGTTCGAGGCCACCCTGAGATTACATAGTGAATTCCAGGTCAGCCTGAGCTAGAGTGAGACCCTACCTTAAAAAAAAAAAAAAAAAAGGAATCACCGGGGGACCTCGTGAGGCTGCTTAGGTCGTGATTTGTGCCCACATCCCCTACCACCCCTTCTTTTGTGAGCCTTGGCGAGTAGTTCTCAAACTCAGATGCACATCTGAATCACCGAGGGGATTTCTAAAAATCAGTATGCTCAGGCTGAACCCGGAGCCCGAGATGCTATCCGAATTCCGGGATGAAGGCCAGCTGTCACTGCTTCAGATGACTGGTGTGGTCGGTCCAACAGCCATTACATCAGGAACATGGCTGTCAAGAATAATTCACAAAACCGAGCGAGGGATACTTATAGCACTTATTTCTTAAAATTTTATTTATTCATTTAGAGAGAAAGTGAGAATGGGCTTGCCAGGGCTGCTAGCCACTGCAAAGAAACTCCAGATGCGTGTGTCACATGTGCATCTGACATTGCATGGGTACTGGGGAACACAGCCTGAGTCCTTAGGCTTCACAGGCAAGTGCCTTAACTGCTAGGTCTTCTCTCCAGCCCCTGGTATGTATTTTTTGGTGTAAAGAAAGATGCTTTTTACAATTTGGCTTAAAACCATGTAAAATAACCACATTTGGGGTATAAAATATTGAAATAAAACACTCAGTCTGTATGGTAATGCCTCAGATGATTCAGAAGTTAAACTTCTCTACAGTGGCATGGCATAAATAATACAGTGAAAAATGATTGACAAAAGGAAGTTTTTCATTTTGAAAAAAAAATTTGTTTTCATCTCAGGATGATAGTATTGGTCACAGTCAGGTTCGCATTGCTGGCAGAAATCACCCGACCAAGAGCAGCTTTGGGGAAAAGGAAGTTTATTTTGGCTTATAGACTCAAGGGGAAGCTCCATGATGGCAGGGGAAAGCGATGGGTGTGGGCAGAGGGTGGACATCACCCCCTGGTCAACATAAGGTGGGCAATAGCAACAGGAGAGTATGCCAAACATTGGCATGGGGAAACTGGCTATAATATCCATAAGCCCGCCCCCAACAATACACTGCCTCCAGGAGGTATTAATTCCCAAATCTCCATCAGCTGGGGACCTAGTGTTCAGAATACCTAAGTTTATGGAAGACATCTGAATCAAACCACCACAGTATTCAAATCTATTTTGTACAATTTTTTAAGTATAATGTCTATGTGTTTTGTGCCCCACACTTATTATGCTTAATTGCTCATGAGTCTACAATTTATTTAGGCTAGAGCTATTGCCTGTGACACTGGTCCAATCTTGCCAGTTTTCTTTCTCTACCTTGCCTTCTGAAACCAGCTCCTAGCTTTTTGTGTCTTAGCTTTATTGCCTCTCTCTTATTACCTGAGATGGTTTTGTTCCTTAGTTGTTAACCATAAGCAGAATAAAAGGCATGTAAATGGGATAACCTTGCAGCTGTTTGTGAATGTAAGAAAGAAAAAAAATCAAACACATGTTACCCATTATTACTGTTGCTGCAAACAACTCAGCGTGTAGATCACAGTTGCATGAAGTCATGGTGTGGAGGGCAAGCAGGTAATATCCAGTGTGATTGAATGTGCTTGTTTGAGAGCCGGTGTGTTTTGCAACCTAATCTATTTGCCAGCTGTTCATGGCCTCTCTTTCTCTCCCTTAATGATTCTGATTTCATATCCACACAACAGCATTTAGTCTTAGGTTTTTGTTGACAATTATGTGAAAACTCATTTCATGATTTTCTAAAATAATTTTTCTTTATACCTGTATGAAGGGAGAATTCATAGAACCTAGTACTTCACCCCATGACTCCCCCTAAGGTTTCATGTTTTTCCTCAAGATTTTCTAAAGTTACTCACCCCTGTTCCAACCCCACCCAACCTCACGTTGC
The DNA here is from genome assembly GCF_020740685.1 of Jaculus jaculus. Classification (NCBI taxonomy): domain Eukaryota; kingdom Metazoa; phylum Chordata; class Mammalia; order Rodentia; family Dipodidae; genus Jaculus; species Jaculus jaculus. The sequence continues at coordinate 15,695,523 of NC_059104.1, read as the reverse complement.
TGGGTCCTTCTTTTTTCCTTTCCATATACGCCCAAGTGTCTCTTCATTATGCATCGTGACAGTAGATCTACATTTGTTTTTTCTTCCTTACACTTGCAGTCTGGAACTTATGACCCACTTCAAAATAAAGGGTATGTCAGTCATAAGGACACCGTTCTATTTGAATTGGAATTGGGGTGCAGGTATATAACAAAAATTCAGGAACTTAGCTATTAAAAAAAAAAACAGAGAATGAGGAATGCTGCATAAAATTGCCTATTAAATTAAGCTTCATTATTTGTGAAGAAGGCATATTTTCCGTCCAGCTGGTAGACTTGTTCAATTAAAAAAAAAAAAAGGACTTCCAACACCCTAAGCATTAATCTATACTTGAGCCAGCAAACCTAATGCTCAGAGCTTTCAAAAAAAAATCCCCATAAATTCCTCCTTCATTTTAAATCACATTGCATAATTGAATATTTCTAGCATAATTCTTTTAAAGAGAAGTATAATAAAAGTAAAAAAAAAATCTTTGCATAAGAGTGGTGTGTGTATGCGTATTTGTGTGTGTGAGTGTGTGTGTGTGTGTGCATAGCAGGTGGGAGCCTGAATCTTACATCATCTCTAGGCCACCCACCACCTTACTTTTTAAGACAGGGTCTCTCCCTGAACAAGAGTTCATTGGTTGGGCTGGAGAATGGGCTAGAGAAGCTACTCAGCAAGCTCTGGGCATCTTTCTATCTCTTTTTCCCCATTGGTGGGATTATATGCACATGCTGCAGTTAAACCCTGCTCCCTGCACTCATCCTGCAAGCATTTTACCACTGAGCCAATATCTCCATGCCACTGCTCCAATTTGATTTTTGTCCCTCATATATATGCATTTTCTTTTCCTAGTCAAGTAGTAATTAGTTAGAATTTATCTTTGTTGGGATTTATAAGAGAAGTGGAATAGAATTAAATTCAAGTAAGTAAGATATAATGTTAGAAAGATCGAGTAGAGTCAAGAAGAGGAGCATTGGCAACATGGACACATACCCATAATCATTATGATTAATAATTTGTGTTATATTGTATTCTCAACCATTATTTCTCTGCTCTGTTCCCTCTGCATCACTTTGTACTTCTGGGTGTGCTTTGAAGCCCAAGGAACCCCTTTCAGAGGTGCCCTAACATCCTACCTTGTGTTCCTTAGTCTTGTTGAGTGACCCTTCCCCAGATGACAGAGGCTAGCGATGTGCTGACAAGCATTCGGGCTCACTCCAAAGAGCACAGATTAAAACAGGCAGCTTCCTCTTTCCGTAGGCTCTGCCCAGACACACTCTGGTGCAGCCCAAGAAGAGACATTTTGTTGCTGGAAATGTTTATCTCAGTATCACTCGGATCTAAGAGAGCCACAAAACTCCATCAAAGTGTACTCTGTGTTTGGAATTAGGAGGAGTAAGCTTTGGGAAGAAAAGTAGTATCTTCCTGATGTTGTGTGTTTGGGGGTGATGGGACATGGTAGTCTGGATATATCTGCACCCAATTCTTGATAGAATTATCTGGAGCAAGGGCTTTTCATTATGATTATCTGCTCTTCTAAAACCAAAACCTTCACTTCTGAGGCTAACCAACTTGCAGCTTGTTACAAAGGAAAAAGTATCGCTTTGAACAGAAATTGCGAACAGAGACTAGCGGAGTTCCCTTTGCAACTAACTGCAGGTTACTGAGTCCAAGGATCAGTGCCTCCTTTCCCACTTTTCTGCCCTGTGAAGCAGAAAGCAGATGCCTGAAAACACCCGTTTGCCTGAGGTGTTGTTAACAGCTGTCTGATGACACCGTGTGAACATAATTTGGGATCCCGCAATATCACCATCACTTGGGCTGCACCAGAGTGTGTCTGGGCAGAGCCTACAGAAAGAGGAAGCTGCCTGTTTTAATCTGTGCTCTTTGGAGTGAGCCTGAATGCTTGTCAGCACATCGCTGGCCTCTGTCATCTGGGGAAGGGTCACTCAACAAGACTAAGGAACACAAGGTAGGATGTTAGGGCACCTCTGAAAGGGGTTCCTTGGGCTTCAAAGCACACCCAGAAGTACAAAGTGATGCAGAGGAAACAGAGCAGAGTGGGTCTCCCCTGCTGAAAAAATGAGGAAACCAGGATACTTTATATAATGTTATTTTTGAGATAATCTAGGGAGGTCGAGAATGCCATGGCATTGACAACTAGTTTCAGAAAGAGATTGTTTTTGTAAAGGTTGAACTCTTTTTGACTATTTTTTTCAATTTTTTAGAGTAAATTTGGTACCATTTCCTGACAATGAAATTATATTGAGTTAGTGGATGGTTTAAAGCCTGGATGGGCTGCTAATGCAGTCATCTCTCTCTCTGGCTCCCAAAGTAAAAGAGGAAGTTTAGTGTACATCAATGATTTGTGGCCCTAAGTACCCATTAGGACTATTTGGGATGGCAGAGACAAAAACTGAGGCAAATAAATTGTCTGAAGACCAGTTTCTAGCACCATGAATTTTGATTTATTTGGTTTCAGGTAAGATCTAGGTATTGTTCCTTTTAAAAATCCCACTGCTCCAGGTGTTTCTACTACACAGAAAACAGGTTGAAAACCAGAGAGGCCACTCGTTAAAGTTATTTTTCAGCAGCAATGTTTTGAAACTGCTTAACTGCAACTTTCTCCTCCATTTTAGCTTCTCTGTTTGTTGCTCTGTTCGAATTCCTGACCACAAGCAGTTTGAGGTTGGAAAGGGTTTGCTCTGGCTTCTGGTTGTTGGATTTGTCTCATCATGGCAACGGGAATGGGAGGAAAAGCTGGTCCCGCTGCAGGTGGAAACAGAGAATGAACAGAAAGTGAGGCTGAGCTCTACAACATCAAGACCCGCCCACATTGACCCATTTCCTCCGGCACATCTACACCCCTGGCAAGTTCCACAAACCTTCCCAAACGCCACCACTGCCTAGCGATTAAGTGTTCCTACACATGAGCTTGTGGGGAACATTTCACATACAAATGGCAGCATGTGCTGAAACAATGAAATTTTGTCAGCTCTCTGGTTGATTCTGGGTCTTTCCTATAGACAGTCCCTAATTTGTGTGTGTGTGTGTGTGTGTGTGTGTGTGTGTGTGAAAATTTTATGTATCATAGCTGTAAGTTATGAAGCACAACAATAATAATCAATACCAGTACCCTGTCCAGCTTAAGAACTCTATAGAATGTAGTAACTTTTGCTAATAGTGCAATTGTGTTCTTTTTAAAGTTTCACACATCCCCCCTGACCTCTCCAAGGTAATAATTGTTAGGGACATTGTCTTCAGCATTCTTGTTCTTCAAAAAGAAATATTTCTATGTACATCATGTTGTTTGGTTTGGTTTGATTTTCGGTATTATGAAGATGATGCAATGTTATCTTAAGCAAATTGCTTCTTTTCACTTGCAATTCTGAGTCCCTCAAATGGTGCATAACTACATTTCACTCCTTTTCATGGATGATGATAGTCCACTTATGTGACTGTAGCAAAATTCGATTCAGGCATTGTCTTTTTAATTAATATTGGGATACATGTCACTACATTCTACACAATATTGTGAACACATGTTATTATTGGCCTTTAAGATTTCTTCCAACTTAATATGTATGAATTGACATTTCTTGGTGACCTTTGCTTGCATTGAACTGGTTACTAAATATCCTTTATAAATCATTTGTTAGTTTTACTGTTATGTAATCGAAGAAAAATATGTATTCAACACGTACAATATGTTTCGATAAAAAACGGACATTGTAAAATGATTACCACAATCAAGGTAATTGATATATCCATTCCCTCACATACTTTGTGTGTGTGTGTGTGTGTGTGTGTGAGAGAGAGAGAGAGAGAGAGAGAGAATATTTAATATCTACTGCTTTAACAAATTTCAGGCATACAATCTATTGTATTTAATAATTTCACCTTGCAACTTATTAGGTCCCCATAACTTGTTCATCATATAAGTTCAAGTCTAGATATTTTTTTCCACATATCTTTACTTCTACTCTCAGCCCTTAGAAAACTCCATCTTATTCTTGATTTCTATTAATTTGATCATTAATTAGATTTTAACATGTAGATCAGATTATTCAATATTTGCCTTTCTTTGCCTGGCTGGTATACTTGGTGTATATCTGTACTGGTGGATAGGAAAATGACAAGGGAAGGTGTTGGTCAAGGAATCCATTTATCTGTCAGTGAACACTTGAATTGTTTCCATATATTGTCTACTGCAAATGATGCTACAGTGAACATGGGTGCATATATTACCTTGAGACAGTGATTTTATTTCTTTTGCATATATACCCAGAAATGTGATTGCTGGGTCATATAACAGTGCTTGTCTTAACTCTTTTAAGGTTCCCTCATACTGTTTACACAATGATTGTACCTATTTATGTTTCTGTGAATGGTGTTCAAGGACTCTTCTTTACTCATACCCTCCAAAATATTTATCTTTCAACAATTTGATATATTCATCCTAACAGCTATGAAATGATATTTAATGTAGGGTTAAATTAAATTTCTCTGATATTTGGTTATGTGGAGATTTTTTTCATACACCCATTGGCCAATTTTTATCTTCTTTAGGAAGCTGTATATTCTGGTCCTTGGTCCATTTAGTCATGAACTATTTATTGTGATTATTGCTATTGAGTTGGATGGATTCCTGTATATTGTATACTTTAGATGTGGCATGTTTTAGATGTTATACATTTTAGGATTTGTAATGCTCTCTTCCCTTCCATGGGATTACTCCTTCATTTTGGTGATTTGTTTACTGTGTTATACAGACACATTTAAATTTGGTGAAGTTCAAATTGCATATTTTTGGCCTTTTGTCAGAGGTTTTTGTATTGCACCCAAAACAAATCATTTGTCTGACCACTGCTGTGGCTTCTGTATTCTTCTAGGAGATTTGGGGATTCAGGTCTTACATTTCAGACTTTAATTTTGAGTTGATTTTTTTGTGCAGAATAGAAGAGTCCTACTTTTTTTTTTTTCAGACAAGATGAGGGGCAAATTAAATTTTTTCACAGTTTATGCTTCTGGATATCTAGTTTTCCTGACATCAGTTATTACACGGCTGACACGCTGTTCATTCTGCTCGGCTGGTTCTATTGCTGAGGCTTTTTTGCATCTTTCATTTCGTTCATTGTATTCTTCTGCTTCAGAATTTTCCTGTGGTTCTTAAAATCATCTCTCTCTCTTTCTGCTATGCTTTTGAAAATAAACGTATTCTCTTACAGTCCTGAAGACCACGAGTCCAGAATCAAGGCTCTTGGCAAGGCCACATTTCTGAAAGCAGGGTCTTTTCTTGCTTTTCCAGCTTCTGTGATCTCAAGTAAAAAATTGGCCTGTGACTGCCAGGTACTTGCAACTTCTGCTTCCACTTTCAAATGGCCTTTTTTCCCCTCCCATATTTCTCTTTGTATGTTTCTTATAAGTATACTTGACATTGGATTTAGGATCCATTCCCCAGGTAACCTAATATTAAGACATTAAAAATATCAACAATGTCCCTAGTTTTTAGAAACAATGTCCACATCTCTGAAGGACACTACGGGCTATGATGCAGATATATTATTTGCAGAGTTAACAGGAAGCCCACTGAAAACATTCTTATTCCTAAAACTGAAGGTTTGATCTTCAAATATGCCAATATTAAATGACCACGCATGGTGTGTGTGTACTTTGAACTGGAGCAAATATGCCTTTACCAAATGGGTTGGGGCTGGAAAGTTTGCTCAGTGGTTAAAGTCACTTGCTTGTAAAGCCTGATGGCCTTGGTTAGATTCCCCAGTATTCATGTAAAGCCAGACATACAAAATGGTGTATGTGTCTGGAGTTCACTGGCAGTGGCAGAAGGCCCTGGTGTGCCCATACTTTCTCACTCCCGTGTTCACAAATAAGTAAAAAAAATTACAAAAGACAAGTTGTGGGATGGAGAGATAGCTCAGCAGTGAGGCACTTGCCTGCAAGGCCAATGGACCCAGGTTCAATTCTCTAGGACCATGTAAGCCATATGTACAATTTGGCATATGCATCTGGGGTTCGTTTGCAGTGGCTGTAGTCCTTAGGGTGTTCTCTCTCTCTCTCTCTTAAATAAATAAATAAATATTAAAATCAGGTTATTACAATGTTATTTGAGACTGGGGTGTGGCTCGAGGGTACTTGCCTGGCATGCTCAAGCTCAAGGTCCTGTGTTTGATCCCTAATACTGAAATAAAGAAATCGGGAATGTATTTTTCTATTAAAATAAAATTAAGAAGAAAATAAACAGTGAATGCTGCTTAAGTACTTGGTAAATTACACATTGAAATGACACTTTGTGAAGATTCAACTTTCTGTTTTTTTATGACTCACTGCTTGCATTCCTCACCAATTTGAAAATGGGGCTACTTAAATTTTTGTTCATGTTGTTGACAAATGTGATTTAAGGAGGGGATGCTAGAAGGCTGTTTTATATGAAGCTATGAGTGTTAAGCAAATTCTTCCTCAAGCATTAACTGCTTATTTCAATCATGTCTGCTCTCATCAATTTGATTGAAATGAGTGGCTAAGTTTTTCCCAATGTGGTCCCCAAGGTATACAAATCATGGTTGGCCCGACACATGGATACCGACATCAAAAGCACTGTTATGTCTGACGATCGCAGCTTCCAAGTGGCAATTATCTTATTTTGTCAGGATGCTGGTTTACATTTGCTTTCTGTCTGTTAAAGGTTTGGACCATACTAGTCACGCCCTATATCCAGTGAGAACACAATGTTTGCTGTGTAAAGAGGACCATAACAAAGTTATTTGGTCTGCTTTTTTGCTTGTTTGTTTGTTTGTTTTGCCCACAGCAGATAAATACCTTGATAGCCAGTCCAATATTTGTCTTTCCACAAAGACATGGACTTTAAATAGTTAAATAGCCAATCAGGTGTCCTTATATTACTATTATTATTTATTATAATTTTGTTTGTTTATAGTTGGCTAGTTACAAAAGAACTGAAAAGGGAGTTAAGTACACTAGGGACAGACTTGCCTAATGGATGACTTTTTTTAATACTAAAAAATTTAAGCTATGTTTAAGTTTCTTGTTTTAGTTTATGTCTCTTGCAAATTTCATGTTTCTTCCCCGTTTCTATATAAACATCTGGTACTTAAGGATATTGTATGTTGAACAGTTCCCATTTTCTGTATTTTCATGAGGGTCACCCTGCTTACAGCATTGGGTCAGTCTTTATCTCTGTCTTTCCATATATCTGAGCAAGAGCAAAACAGGAGAGGTGCTCAGTGCATCCTTCTGTAGGCATGCAGTAATGCTGTCCCACTCTAATTTCCTTCTGGGAAGAGCTCAGAGAGCTTTCTTCAGTCATTAGATGTGTGGCGCAGAACAAGAACTAGAAAAAAAAAAAATTAGAATCTTAGGTGGTAAAAAGTGTAAGCCTGTGGTCATCATGAAAAAGTCATGAGACAGCAGAGAACCAGGAATTCCGGTGCCCCCCCCCCTCACTAACTAGCACCTTTGTCCTTGCTCTGGACTTCATGGTCCCAACCTGTGAAGTAACAGGTGGTGGCATCTGGTAGCTGATAATCCCTCTCGCATTCTAAAATTATATTTATATATTAATTTTCTCATAATGGTCTAGCTAGCCCAGATGGACTAAAATCATTTTATATTTCAACTAAGCTCCAAAGCACTTTCAGTTATTTTTTTTAATTTAATTTATTAGTTTTCTTTTCAGCAAATAAAGGCAGTTTGGTACCATTGTTCAGGCTCATCCATGACCTAGCCCCTCCCATTGGACCCTCCTTGCTGATGTAAATGGGTCGTGCATTGTGGAGTTAGCCCACAGTTATTGGTACGATAAATGTCTCTGCATATCATGACCCCACATGTGACTCTGAAATTCTTTCTGCCCCCTCTTCTGCAAAATTTCCCTGAGCCTGTTTTGTCCATTTCATTTCTAAGAAATTTTTCCATCACACAGACCCTGGGTGCTATATCTTGCCCACCTTCGCATTTTCCCTTATCTCTTTCCTCCCTGCTCACCAGCATGGAGCCATGGGGCATGCATTCATGTCCTTTCACAAAGAAAATGTTTGTTTCACAGTCTGTAAACTTATTCTCATTCAGCTCTACTCATATCTGCTTTCCAGTTCTCTGTTTATTTTCTTTGAAGCCTTTAACATGACCTGTCATAAACTCCCTCCTTGTTTTCTTTTAATTGTGTACCTCCACTGGTTCTCAGCATGTGGATAGGATTCAGATTTGTAGGTAGATGTGCACAGAAAATATTTTATAGAATAATGAATTCATTTTCCTAAGTAGATAAAAGTGTTCATCAATGAAGCACATTTAATATATTATCATAATATCTCTAAGAATATGTGTCTTCAAGCCTGTGACCTGGGCCAGTGTGTATAACAAGATGCATATTTTAGTTCTTAATTAATTGTCTTTAATAGGAGATTAAAGCCAATTAACATGTGCCACCTAAACACTAGGAAATTGTAATATACTTAGCATGTTTGACCTTGAATGACAATTGAACGCTACTATTTATATAAAATGGAAAGTAGAGTTGAAGAATTTAACCAATTTGATGTTATTTTACAAAGATTTCCTTTATGAGCACTACTGTTTGTGACCCTAGCGTCCAATTAATAATTCTGAACAACCTGAGAAAAATATTAGTGTCTCACTGTGTTTGTATTTTTAAGGCTGCATTCCAATGATAATTTAAACCAGCATTTCTCCCTAAATTTATTTGCATCTTTTGTCATTAGTGATTTGTGTTATGACATTTAGTTTCTTTAATAATCTGTTTTCTGAGCTTTACAAATCAGGGAATGTGGTAACCAGGGCCCCAGAAGCATATGGAACCCTGAATGATCAATACAGTGCAGGCTTCCAAACAAGTAGGTGGAGTGACTGCAGTCATGAATGCAGATGTAGTTAGAAATAATGGGTAATAATATTCTAGAGACAAAGCTAATTAAAGAAAACTATACTTGCCTCTACAGCTTGGTTAAAATACAAGTGGATCTTATCCTTACAAAATATATGTAAATGTATTATAAGTGTCACTGTGCATTTTAGGGATTACTAGAAACAAACAAACAAAAAAAAATCAGTTCTCATAAGCTTTCCTTGTACAAGGTCAAGGTAGTTGAGAGCATTTTTCCTTTTGTACTAGTAACAGATTTTGCCCTTGCTAAGTCAGGTCTTAGCTGATGTGGCTATGGGCAGGAATGGTCTTCCCTAGCCTGTTTTTGGAGGTTAATTTATGAGCACCACAGATTACACCACAGGAGCCTGTCTAATTTGACTTTAGCTAAGGCTACCTCAACAGGGTTTAGAATTCATTCAACTTGACCTTGCATTCTTGATATCTTCTATCCCAGTTGTACCCTCCAATGTATGCAGTGTTCCAGTGACCTCAGCCTTCATAGACTGTAGGTATGGGTGAGGAACGAAGTGATTGCATTCACTTACTAACCCAAACTAAATTCTAGTTTAGTTTTTTTTTTTTAAATATCCTATTGTACACCAAAAAGCTAAAGCTTTCAAAACTTCTTACAGATTTGTAAAGATAAAAAAGGACTCATATGTTGTTTTCTTCAATAGTAAAATGATTTTTCCTCATGGAGAAACTCTGAGTCCAATGAAAGAATATATGTCATTATTTAACAAAGATACTTCACAGCCTAACTTGTTCACATGGTGTCATAACACTGGTTGTAGGAATATGTTTAAGTGACAGTGGACAGTGGTGGTTGTTTTAGTATTTCCCCTGCATGATAGCATTTTGAGAGAGTAGATAGAACATCCTGAAATTGACTGCATTTCAGCAACTGATAGGCTATGTCACCAAAAGAAGTTACCATTTCCATGAGTATTTATAGAATGAAGAGCTTACACGATAGTCTGCAAAATGTCTTCTTTGAGACTTAGTTTCTTAAGCACTCTTACCAGTACACATGTCACAATGCTATCATTAGTCACAGGGCTGTTATCTTCTATACTGAAATAAATTAATATTAACGAGCATTATAGTAATATGAGGTATTTTGAGTGTGTATTATTTTGGGGTACAATAATTTGCATGAATTACTTTATTTATTTTAAGGCATGTAGAAAGTGCATATTGCTATGTCCACTGTAAAGAGGGTTAAGTAACTTGTCCAAATCTTATCTCTAGTAGGTAGCAGATCTAGGAGTCAGACCTATGTCCCTCAAGCTCTTACTTTGTACAGGTAATATGGGTAGGAAAACTTAGAAAATGAAAGACCCTAGCATGATTCAGCAGTAAATCCACATTGGGTTTGCATCTGCATATAAGAAACAGAAACCTAAACAGAAACAGAAGATGGGCTGGAGAGATGGCTTAACAGATAAGATGTTTACCTGAGAAGCCCAAGGACCCATGTTTGACTCCCCAGGACCCACGTAAGTTATACGCACAAGGTGGTGCACGTGTCTGGAGTTGGTTTGCAGTGGCTGGAGGCCTCGGAACACCCATTATCTCTATCTGCTTCTCTGACTCCAATAAACAATTAAATAAACAAATTAAATTAAATAAACAATTAAAATATTAAAAAGAAACATGACAATATCAGGTAACCATATATGATCAGGAATAAGTCTGTAGAAAAGAAAAAAAAAACTATTATTATGTCAATAAGTATATATCTATTGAGTTTTATGTTTATTTATTTATTTGAAAGTGACAGAGAGAGAAAGAGGCAGAGAGAGAGAGAGAATGGGTGCGCCAGGGCCTCCAGCCACTGCAAATGAATTCCAGACGCGTGTGCCCCCTTGTGCATCTGGCTAACGTGGATCCTGGGGAACTGAGCCTTGAACTGGGGTCCTCGGGCTTCACAGGCAAGCGCTTAACCGTAAGCCATGTCTCCAGCCCAATCTGTATTTTAAACAAAGCAGCTTCAACTGCCATCTGAAGAGAGTTCTCATGGCAGACAACTCCTGCGGTAGGATTTTCTACTCCACTGGCATATTCTCACCTCTGCATGCATTTGGAGAGCAATGCCTCCACTCTGAGTGAGTGCATGGTCCTTCTACAATAGCTCCAGTTTTTCTCAGCCTGCCATGTTGAAAATTTCATAGAACTTTCCCAGCTTTCTCTAGGAATAAATGACACAGTATTAACTGTAGTCGCCATACTGTACATTAGATTCGCCAGAGTTTATCTTACAACTGAATGTTTTACACCCTTTGACCAGTGTCTCTGTCCCAGTCTCTCAGCCCCTGAGAGCCGCTGTTCCCTAGTTCTGTAAGTCCAGTTTTCACATATATGAGTGTAGTCACAGAGGTTTTTTTTTTTTTTATTTTTATTTGAGAGGGACAGACACAGAGAGAAAGACAGATAGAGGCAGAGAGAGAGAATGGGCGCGCCAGGGCTTCCAGCCACCGCAAACGAACTCCAGACGCGTGCGCCCCCTTGTGCATCTGGCTAACGTGGGACCTGGGGAACCGAGCCTCGAACCGGGGTCCTTAGGCTTCACAGGCAAGCGCTTATAACCGCTAAGCCATCTCTCCAGCCCCGTCACAGAGGTTTTTTAAAAAATTTTTTCTTGGCTGTGCAGGCCTGTTTCTTCTGCACCAGTCTTGTCAAGGGACTATCAAAGGGTTGAAGAAAAATACCTCATAGCTCCGCTTACCTCCCATTAGGTCTTGCTTCCCAGGTGTTCCAAACCCACGCCCTCTGCAGTAGTACTGGGGCGGGGGGTGGAGGGGGCAAGCCTTTAATCATATTGGCCAGTTGGAGGAACAATGAAGGCACACTCAAGCCATTGTGCTTTCTCTCTCTCTCTCTCTCTCTCTCTCTTTCTCTCTGTGCACGTGTGTGTGTTCTTTCTCTGTGTGTATGTGTGTGCAAATTAAAATGCATGCATTCATTGAGGGGCATTGATGTTGATTCCATTAATTGATAATTGTAAATAATACTTCAGTGAGCCAGGAAGAGCATCACACCCGTTGTGTACCTTTTTCTCATCTTTGATCCATTTGTCAGCATCCTTTTTATTTCTGCACAGGCACTGAGCTTTAATGTTTAGTGGGACAAACTCCTCAATCTCTTGAATCTTGCTGTTGATTGGGAATGATTAGCTTTAAAAGCTTTGAATAGTGTACGAAACACCCCAGCGAGGTCATGTTCTCGCTGTGGTCAAAGTCTGGAAGGATCAGGAGAAATGACGGGAGCTGCTGGGAGGCTTTGGAGGAGGGTGGCTGGGGAAACTTCATCTTCCTTGAAAAGGAATCACTTGTAACTTGTGTTTACTCTTAGTGCTTTTCAATCCTGCATCTTCTCTGGGCCAAAGCATCTCCCATGTTTCTCTGGGTAATTATGAGACACTCTTCTAACTGGCCTTCAAAACACTTCTCTGTCTAGTGCTTTCTGCCTAGTGCTGTTATATTTGTTTTTCTTGAGGTATAAACTATCCACTAACATTGCTATTGTTTCACTCTAAGCCAAAGCCAAATTTCTCACTTTATAATGCAAAGATCTTCATTGTTTGCTCCTTCTTTAGTCACACATCTTAGCCCCTGCCACTCCTTCTTGGTGCCACCCACAACTGAATCTAGCACCTTATAACACAAGGCTTTGCAGGCCCCACTGTGATTTGCCATGGCCACATTTACTTCCTGCCTCTCTCCCTCTTTCTCTCTCCCTCCTTCCCTTCTTCCCTCTCTCTCTCTCTCTCTCTCTCTCTCTCTCTCTCTCTGTCTCTCTCTCTGAGTTTGTGTTTACATACAGATTCTGTTTTCTGTATCGTTTGAGTCTCAGTTGCAAACATGACACATCACTCCTAACTGCATCAGCTGCTGGAAACAAAGAACATTCTCCCACACAATGTAATGCCATTGTCATTCATAGTTAAGTGGTCAGCACTGAGGCAGTGGCATGATCTAAGATGCACTCACTATTCACATTTTCCAATTTTTGAAAAAGAAAAAAAAAAAGATCTCTGCATCTTCTTTCCTTCATGCCAGAAAAATCACAAAGGAAATGCTTGAATTTGCTTGTTATTTCCATTTACTAACCTTTGATTTAGAATCTTCCTGCATGATGTTGGTTTTCACAACATTGATATTTCTTGGCAAGTACAAATGAAATTGTTTGTATGATGCCTTCCTATTGGATTTTTCTGATGAGTTTCCCATGTCAACGTTCAGGCTAAATATTTGATTAAGAAATACTACATAAAATTTTCTGACTTGTTATTTCATTTTTAATAAAAAAACATCTTTCCTGTTGCTTTCTTGGTTTGATGGTTCTAACAATAACATTTTGTTATAGCAAACTTTGTATTGTTTTTTTTCTAATTAAAGTCATGTGTAACCCTTGCATGATACTAGGTAATCTAGTACCTGGAAATAAATGGAAGATTTTTTTTCTGGGCCAATTCAGCGAGCTATGCCGTCTAAGGAAGCTTCTTTAAATAAGCTTTCTTGCAAGGATCCTGCTTTTCCTGAAATTCTACAGGACTATATTTTATAGCTGATAAGTGTAATTTGATCACTAATATGCAACCTTAGTTAGGTTATGCTTATTAAAATTTGTTCAACAATACTCTACATTATCTGAAAGCAGATGCATTCTTTTTTGCTGCTTATTTTCTTTGTCCATTACTGAACTTTAAGTTATGTTATACCAAAGATAAAGCCTTGAGATGTTAATTTCATATTTGTAATGACTGCATTGTTTGAAAGCTTTTGTGCCTTTTTCAAACGAAGATAATTCCAAGCAGCCTCTTGCAATGAAATGAAGCCATGGCATTGCTAATACATTAATATATAGCCTGGGGATGCAGTACATGACTTTTGAAAATCACCCATTTATAACATCCTTATTATGTTTGTTTAAGAATATGATCAGTTTGTGTTCCCTGACCATAAACTCAAACAGTGTGGAAAAGATATTCAGCAGCATATTGAAAAGATTCTGATTTCTTAAATTAACCGTGGATGATTTTCAAAGCAAATAATCCACACCTGCAAAATTAATAATTTAATCCCTTTCTGTACACATAGAATTAGGTGGTTAAGCCATAAGGTTCTTCTGTAAAGAAATCGTTCCTCTTATGGATGTGTTTATCATCCCTGTGTGTATTGCCTCGACACTTTCCACTTTGCTTATGGAAATCAAAGTTATTCAAAACTGTGGAAAACTATAATATGCTGAAACCAATGTGGGTGAACAAAATCTAGTGGGGAAGATGATGTTCTGTCAAGTGTTATTTAAAGCTTGCACTGTAGTGTATCAGTTGACTTTGGGGGAAGGAAAACCGAGTGTATTTATAATCATGAGTCCACTCTATCACACCAGTTACTCTACGGCAATGAATATTATCTGCCCCACGTGGAACAAACGCATTTGTTTCCACTATTTATTTATTTTGGATCAACTAGTGTCTGGAAGTTTTTGCAAGATGGTATAACAGGGAGTTCTGTACGTCCTGGGTTCCCCTGTTTTGTGTTTCAGGGGGATTTTCAGAGCATCGTGCCATCATACCGTCTGCTGCCCTCTCTGCTATAAACTTTCTACTCTCTGTCTTCTCCTGTCTTCCTCACCTCCATTTCTCCTTTCTTCTCCATTTCCCCTTCGCTGCTTTCCCCCAGTCTCTCTTTAGGATCGTTAATCCCAGCACCTTGCACATGCCATGCAAATGTACCACCGAGCTGCCCCCCAGCCCTGTGCCAGGTCTCATGATTGCTGGCCATCTGCTGCGGACTTGGCCTCCAAGTCTTCGAGTCATAGAGCCTCACAGTGGATTTGTCACCAATTCTCATATAAAAGCCATTTGGCTGACTTTGATGGCCTTTAAGCTATAATCTACCCTCTGGTTGCCTTCGACTGCCATAGATTTGTTTGTAGTTTGATGTCTAGAAAATAAACTTTGAGGTATTTAAGCATATAATTTGGTTTCATCCAAATTAGTGTGTATTGCATTTGCATTAAGAGCTTAATCATAGAGCAAGTGTGAAAGATTTCTATATGGATATCAAGAATGAATCAAAATAACCAAACGAGTTATTTAACTAATAAATTGGGTGCTACTCCAAGAGTAGTGGGGTCCATGGACTATAATTAAAAGAACTTAAGGTTCGCAGAATGGTGTTCTGTATAGTTTCTGAAGGATTGCCATTCCATTTATGCCTAATAAGTATATTTTTCATGAATATTCTAAGGCAGTATTAATTCACTGAAGAGATGGTAGCTATAAGGAATAAGTAATTAAAATGATTTCATAGGCTTCAGCAAACAGAGCAAAAAGCAGGTCGTGTAAAATAATTCTTCAAATTAGTATGGGCCCATGGGCCTACAGCTGGTGGAAAATATGATTAGATTTATGATTTCTGACAAGAAGGGAAAAAATTGTCATCTATTCTATACCTTTTAAAAGTTTATAAAACTTCTTACCCATGGCTATATGCTTAATCTAATATAGTGGGAATACTTTTGTAGAAAACTTACAGGTTGGTTAAATATTTAATAAACTCATTTTTACAAAGTAGGTTAGACATAGAAAGGTAAAGAAAAATACAGTGGCTACTGTTGGTGCTTGAGATGAGATGTAGATGAAAAGGACACAAAATCTCTCAAATATAGAATAAACAAGTCTTGAGACCTAACGTGTAAGAAGCCTATCTACATAGTGTTCCTCCTCTTCCTTTGAGTCAAGGTTTGGTTTCTGTAATTTCTGTTATTTTTGTTGTATCAAGAAGTAAAAGATTACAGAAAAATGAATATGTGTTGTGGTTTGAATGTACTTGTATGTCCCACCCCTAACTTAACATTAAGTTTCTTACTTAATTCTCTTCCACCAGAATATGTTATAAGAGGTATGTCACTGGAGGTGGTACTTGAACTCAGCTCTGTGTTGAGAACTAGATTTAGCTCTGGCCTCTCTCTCTCTCTCTCTCTCTCTCTCTCTCTCTCTCTCTCTCCTATGGATATTCAGAATCAGCCCATGCTTTCTAGAGCAGGTGGTTTGTTCTCCCTCTCTACTATGGATGTATGATATAAACCAGCTTTCTCTGCCATGATGAAACTTATTCTGGAATCTGTAAACCTGACATAAACCATTTCTTCCAGTAAACTGCTTCCAGCTGGGTGTTTATCCCAGCAAAGAGAAGGCAACAGCAACAGAAAATTGGTACCAGGAGTGAGGTCACCACTGTGTTGAATCTGAACGTGTGGGTTTTGGTCTTTTGAAACTTTTGTGCTAGAGGGATATTTGGTATTTGGTACTTTGGACTGAAGAAGTCTTTTAATAATATAAGCAGAGCTTCATGGGTTATTTTGTTGAGAGTTTGAAAATGGCAAATAAAGAGAGAGTTGTGGACTATGAAGGCATGGATTATGAACTTCCAAAAGAGAAAAAGATACCTTCAATGGAACTGGAATACAATCAAAAAGGCTTCTCTGTGAAAGGGAGAACTATTCTAATTAATAAAATTGCCCAGGATTAGGATTTTTTGTTGAGTAAGCAGTTGTTAGTTTCTCTTATTAAAAAAAAAGTAATTGAGATATATTGATTTGTTTCGCTGTGGTAACCATTTTACTGCACATTGCAAAATGCAACTTCTACTTAACCTGAGTAAGAGATAGTTTATTCCTGAGCTGAATACAAGTGACCACAGCTTGGGAGCATGTATTCAGGCCATTCTAAAGAACACATCCCAACGTGGAAACAATTTTATGAAGTTTCAATAGTTACTGAACAAAAGAAAGTCATAAATTATGGAACTTTTCAAGTTCATTAGTGGAAACATTAGGTAGATGGGTTATAGCAAAGCTATATACCTCATATTGTATAAGATGACATTCTTTGCTTTTGGAGTGGTGGAATCTAGTAGTATGTTAATACATTACAAATATTTAATGTGATGGTCACATGGATGTTAGGTCAGATAGAGAGGTGTGAAATGAGTGGCTATAAATGGAGATAAAGATAGATCAAGATAAATATTTGGCTTTGGCTTTGCAAAATCCTAGCTGGATAATCACAAAGTTCTTCCAGCCTAGTGGAATCTTTGTCAAAGTGAAGCTTCTTTCTGAGAATTCCAGTTCACAGCATCAAGCTGTAAATCTTCAATAAGATTCATTTAAAAATGAATGCAGGGCTTCAGAAATGGCTGAGTAGTTAAGACACATGACTGTGAAGCCTAAGGATTAAGGTTTGATATTCCAGGTCCCATGTGGTGGGGCATGCATATGGAATTTCTTTGTGGTGGCTAGAGGCCCTGGTGAACCTATTCTCTCTCTCCCTTTCTATGTCTCAAATAAATAAATAAGAAAATATTTTAAAAATGAATGTATATACTAGGAATAAATATGTATAATGATTTAACATAAATAACTATTAATCATCTTAAGGACCTGCTCTTGTGTGTAAATAGGACTTATCAACTGTAGCAACACACTAATACAGAAAATTAGCAGTTTGAAAACTTGTAAGACTTTTATCTAGAAAGAAAATTAGTGAATTCAAGTCTTCCTAATTTTTCTCTTCTCTACAGAAAGTACTATGTCTGACAACATTAGTATGTAAGGTCCATGATATTGGCCAATTTTATTAAAGGCTACCAAAAAGTGAGAGAATTGTAAAAATCATCTCCCTGGACTCCTATATGTCTTAGATGAGGTAGCTAAGTACTATTAGATGATTCAAAGTACTTGTTCACAATTAAAACAATGACAGAATACAGATCTAAACTCTGTTTCCCATATCCTAGAACATGGCTTCTTCCATATTCCAGGAGAAAATGCAATATTTATCATAAGTTCATACTTACTGAAGAACAACTCATCAAGGATACAGACAAGAGGCCTCTCACCTGCCACACATACAAAAGTCACTTCTGAATTTTGCTTATAATTTCCTTCCTTGGTTCCTATGCTTTTCAGTAAGAATGCTTACTCAAGGTTTACCTCATTTATTTATTTATTTTTTGACATATCAATGTCAGTGAAATTTAACAAATATTTACTGTTAATACAGACTAGGCCTTTAAAAATTAAAATAAGGCTGGAGAGATGGCTAAGCAGTTAAGACTTAGGCCTGAAAAGCCTAATGACCTGGTGTCAATTCTCCAGCACCCAGGTAAAGCCAGATGCACAAAGTGCCTCTGGAGATGTTGAAGTGGCTAGACACCCTGGTATGCTCTCTCTCTGCTTATAGACAAATAAACAAATAAATTAAAAAAAAATTAGGGCTTGGGAGATGGCTTAGCAGTTAAGGCCCTTGCCGGGGAAGCCTAGGGACCCATATTTGACCCTCCAGATCCCACATAAGCCAAATGCACAAAGGTGAGGCAAGCACAAGGTCACTAGGTGGCGCAAGCTTCTGGAGTTCATTTGCAGTGACTGATACCCTGGAGCACCAATTCTCTCTCTCTCTCAAAAAAAAAATCATATATTACAAGGCCCTGGCTCAATCTACAGACTGCTAAATCTACAAATAAATAAATAGTAAACGTTAAAAATAAATTTATCTGTAATTAAAAAAAATTTTTTTGTTTATGTTTATTTATTTATTTGAGAGTGACAGAGAGAGAGAATGGGCACGCCAGGGCTTCCAGCCACTGCAAATGAACTCCAGACGCGTGCGCCCCCTTGTGCATCTGGCTAACGTGGGTCCTGGGGAATCGAGCCTCGAACCGGGGTCCTTAGGCTTCACAGGTAAGCGCTTAACCACTAAGCCATCTCTCCAGCCCTTTATCTGTAATTTTTAATCATTCAGAATATTGTATAGTCTTTCTCCATGTGTGGTCTGTGTGGTGGTTGTGGTGTGTGTGTGTGTGTGTGTGTGTGTGTGTGTGTGTGTGTGTGTGCATGTGTGTGTGTGTACATGTATGTGCAGACATGCTTGCAGGCATGTGGAGGCCAGAGGAGAGCATCCAGTGTTGTCATACTTCTATTGATTATTTGCATATTTTCCTGAGATGGACTCTCTTTCTAAATGCAGGGCTGCTACTTGCCGTAGCCCCTTGGGATTCTCTGTTCTCTTCTCCTCAGAAGAAGACCAGGGTTACAGATGTATGTGGCCATACTCACCTGTTTATGTGTGTCCTTACAAAAAGTGGCCTTGTCCCCTTGTGTGCAAGGCTGCAGTGAGAAGAGGCCTCTTTTATGAACCAGAACTGGGAACTCAGCAGACACTGGACCTGCTGGTGCCTTGACCTTGGGCTCAGTGTCCTCCAGAACTGTGAGCAATGAATTTTCATGTTCTATAAACTGTGCAGAATGTGACACTGTGTTTCAGCCATGTGAACAAAGTGAAACAAGCAAGCCGCAGTCTGATATTATTCTTTCAGACTTCCACAGATTCCTTTCTTTCCCTCACCTGTCTTGCCGAACCTGACATCATGTCCTCTTCCTTCTCACATGGTAGGTGGATGTCAGCATGTGCTCCTCTCCCACTCTTTACTGTATAGCTGCTGTATCCAGGGATGTCTCACTTGTGGCTCAACTTTTCCTGCAGTCTATTAACTGGCCACCAAACTCCATCCTCCCTCGATCCTATACAGCTTGACTTCCTTCATAGCAGCAAGTGATTTTTTTCTAAACTTAGTATATCACACAATGTCTTAAATCCATCACAGGAAAGCTGAATGTTTAGCTCCATTGTCTCTGAATTCTTCATTCTTTGCCTCTGTAACCCTGGGTTCTACTTTTCTGCTGATCTGATCCCTACCTCATCTTCTTCCCTTCCTTTCTCTTTCCTTCCCATCCCTTCCCTTCCTCCCCGGCCCTCCCATCCTCTCCCCTTCCTTTCCTTCTTCTTCCTTTCTTTCCTTTCCCTTCCCTCCCCTTCCCTTCCCTATTCTTCCCTTTCCTTTTCTTCACTTCCCTCTTTTTGCCTTCCCTTCCCTCTCCTTCCCTTCCCTCCCCTCTTACTCCCTTTCTTTCCCTTTTCCTTACCTCTCCTCCTCTCTGGTCTGCTCTCCTCTCCTGTCCTCTTCCCTCTTCTCTCCATTACTGCCTTCTCCTCCTGCCCTTCCCTCCTTTCCTTCCTTTTTACTTTCTTCTGAGAATTTTGCCTTCTTGAGTAAACTTATTAGAATCTCTCCTCCACACTCCTGTGCTCTTGTGGTCTTTTGTGAAATGGCAAAAATGAAATTGAATTAGATGTTCCCACCTGGGTCCAACATGGTAAAACTCTGTCTTCTTGCTTCAGTTTCCATAATATGAGGAGCACCACTTCCGTGATGTGTTTGGGACCATGCATGTAACTGCTGCAGGACTTCACAGAGGAAAGCCGTGTGTTCCTGTATCACTGGCCATGAGTCCAGTGTGAGCAGGCTCTACAGAATCTTCATTCTGTATTTCATTTCCATATTGAAGCAACATTTCAATATTGGCTAATTCTGTTTTTCTAGAACCTCACTATAGCCTGTGGTAAAAACTGACTGCAAGTGTTATGTGCATGGACACCTCACTAAATGAGATGTCCCCATTAACCCCATCTTTGAGCTTATTGAGTTATGAACATATGGAGTTTCATTTCAAGAGGATAAGTGAAGAAGCTTGTGGAAACATCTGTTTTGACATTAAAGTAGTTGCTTTCACATTTTCTCCAATTAAATAATAAGACATGCTTACATATTAGTGTAGTGTGTGGGCAGACATGGGTCCTGTGCATTGAAGACAGGGTGCAAGCAGCAGGATTTCCTTTGAGCTCTTAGGGGAAATCATTCCTTGAGGTTTACTATTCATTGGTAAAGTGATTGTGGATCAGACCTGCTTAGCCTGTGACATTGATTATTTGAGAACAAAGACTGAAGAGGGCCATAACAGAGAGGTAACACATCTGAAACTGCTACCATGTGGGACAAACACATCGGCTTGTTGTTTCAAGGTAATAACTATATTGCTTTGCTGGAGGGAATGAGGCCCACCCTCTGCTGCAGGTGTAACTGGTTTTCCAAATGTCCAATCCCCCCCCCACACACTTCTGTTTGTGACAACCTTTTTTTTTCCTTTTTTTTTTTTTTGTGGTAGGATCTCATTTTAGCCCAAGCTGACATATAACTCACTCTGTAGTCCCAGGCTGACCTGAAACTCACAGTGATCCTCCTACCTCTGCCTCTGAGTGCTGGAATTAAAGGCATGTGCCACCACGCTCAGCCTGTTTCTGGCATCTTTTATCATATTCTATGTGGAATAAACAGCACCTTCAGCAGAAACATTTTTGTGTGGAATTTGGCGCTTTGCTTCTGTCTATAACTGTATGCTGAGTGCTTCCACATTTCCATTTGACCTTTTCTATTATCTTAACCTTTGACTTAGTCAAACCATTCAAGACAATACGAATTGATCAGTGAGTCCGCTCACTGAATGGTGATTGTGCATATACTTTTGCCAGTCAGGATGGTCAGGGTTAGAAATGCAATGATGAGCAAGGGGGAGAAGATAGCTCCAGTCCTACAGAGCTTGTATGCAGTGGGAGCTGCTCTTTCATGATCTTCCACAATGAGACAGCAAATGGGAGGCCCCCCCCCAAAAAAAGAGGAAGTCAGTTCCATACAAAATCATGAGACCTCCACAGTTTGTTTGAAAGAGGTGATTCCACCCCAGTGAGCACAGCCCATGTGCACAGATACACTACTTGGCTTGCAATCTTGATTGTTCTACAAAGTCCAGTTTGCTAAAGAGTTAGATGATAGTCTGAAAATACTGGGAGGTGGCGGGATCTTTGTAGTGAGGGCCTTGGCAACGTGGCCCTAACGGGAACCCTTCTTATCTCTCCTTTGCCTCACGGCCACCACGAGGCAAGCAGCTTTGCTCTGAAACATGATTCTCACTATTCCTTGCCAGAGAAAGAGGTCCAAGTGACCCTGTCCCATAACTCTGAAATTTAGCCAAAATGACACCACCATTAAAGTAATTATTTAGTTATTTGCAAGCAAAGATAGATAGATAGGTAGATAGATAGATAGATAGATAGATAGATAGATAGATAGATAGATAGATAGATAGATAGATAGAGGGGGGGCTGGAGAAATTGCTTAGCAGGCCCTTGCCTGCAAAGCCTAAGGTCCCAGGTTCGATTTTCCAGAACCCACATAAGCCAGATGCACATGGTGGTGCCTGTGTCTGCAATTCATTTGCAGTGACTGGAATCCCTAACATGCCTATTCTCTCTCTCTCTCTCTCTCTCTCTCTCTCTCTCTCTCTGACTTTCTCTTCTCTCTCAAATAAATAAATAAGATATTTTAAAAGAGAGACAGGGGGTGGGCATGCCAGGGTACCTCACCACTGCAAATGAACACCTGGTGCATGATCCCCTTTGTGTATCTGGCTTATGTGGGTACTGGGGAATTGAATCCAGGCCATCAGGCTTTGCAAGTAAGTGCCTTTAACCACTGAGAAATCTCTCCAACCCTAACCCTTCTATTTTACACATTGACATTCTGTTTTTTGTTTTGTTCTTTTCAGTGATGGAAAACCTACTTACACATAGACCACAACTGAAATATGTTTTCCCCGCCAATAGTCTCACTCTCCATTCAGAGATTATGACCATTGATCTGTCTGTGGTCCTCTGTACTTTCTGCTCCAAGTAGGCAAGAGGGATCAGTGGTCTAGTTGTAGCCTAAGCTGCTTTATTATTGGATATATTCACAGCATCTCTTGTGCCTTAGAACTTCATGGAAAGTTTGCTCCTTTCATGAGCTGGCTCAGCCCATCTCCCATTGTATTCTAGATTATTCTAGAATGGAAGGGCTTCAGCCTATAACCCAAAGTCCAACAGTATTTAAGATTTTGACATATCTGGGGTAAGAGGATTTGGGTTGTTCACTTAGGCTTAAGCAACAGCCTAAACTTTCCACCCCCCCACTTTCCTCTTATCCTGCTTTGATCCTGCCTTTGTTCAGGATCGGGTCTGTTCTATCATTGTTCTTTCAGGTTTTAATCAGCATGATTTCATTTCTGTAAAGCTCCACCTCACCCTTGATAAATTGACTTCAGAGGTGACATGGTGTGTATCTGGTAGAAATACGACTTGTATAAAATTGTGTAGCTCTTATTGTGTGGAATGTGAAGCAAGGTGTGAATATAGCTTTTTTTTTCTGCCAATAATAATCTTTGCAATAAAGAGCTCAGGGTATGATCCTATTATCTGAATTTGTGCCCTGCCTTATGGTACTTTGGGTAGTTCTGTGATACAGAAGCAAGAATGTCAGGATGCTGAAAATTCAAACTCAGTTTTGTTCAAAGGGATGCTTGGGTCGTTTTAAAAAATGTCCTGAAAAGATGAGATAATTGTAATAGCAAATACTCAGAATCATCCAGTTTTATGTACTGTGTGAAAATGAATGGAAGTATTTTATTATTTTCTTTTATTAACTCTAAGAAAAAACTTAAGTGCTAAAGGTAGCTAAAACATGAAAATGATTTCAATCTCTCCCTATTCAGACCAAGATCTTTCCATTAAGTCTTCATTTGTCCCTCTATTGCGTTGTGGTCCTCGGTAACAGAAAGCTTTTGGCTAATGCAGTTATATTATTAGCAAGATGACTGTCTGCTCCAGAGGGTGTGAGATAGACTCTCTTCCTTTCTCCAGCAGCTGAGTTGAGGGATAAATTATCATTTTGTAATAGCAGTAATATTGTAGTACATGCTATAGTGCTTTTAGAGAATGACAAAGTGGGTGTTTATTGGTGTTAGAGCATTCCTGTGGAGTTTTTAGAATGTGCAATTGTCCCTATTTTGTTTGAAGACGGATTAGTTAAGTTGAACTGATCTTTAATAGCAGGATGTTGATTCTATTCTTGATTCTAAGGAGGTTTTCAGGGAGTAAACCTGCTGTTATAATGTGAATATGCCCTTCCTTTTCATGATCTTTGTGTACCATGTTCCTTTTTTTTTTTCCCTTCTCAGTGTGTCAAATATCCTCTAGCAATGCATAAAAAGGAAGTATGTATGTAGAGACCCAGTTTTCAGTGTTGACTTAAGTACAGTATCTCACACACCTTAACCATGGTTTCATTTAACTCGGCTTTAATTGCTCATTGTTATGGGCTTGAAAATATTAAATACACACTCCCAGAAGTAATTGACCAAGTTTTACACGGCATGCTGTTCTCAGTGAGTATGGAAATCTTGCTCTGTCCTATTTAGACACTTTGACAAAGTATCCACCATTGTCACATGCCCGTCACTCCGTTATTAGCTTAATTGTTGTGGTATCATTGTGCTTGGGTTCAAGGAGCCCCATGTACCAACCTCATGCTGCATCACATTGCCCACATCCCTCCCCTCCCCTTTGATCACCATGTTGGTGTGTGTTACCTTACATCATTGCAAGTACAACACGTAGAGCACAGAGTCAATGAGATGATAGGAGGTGTGATGATAGAAAGGATATCCCTATAACATGAATTACAGCACGCTGATATAATTGCGTTAGTTCATGAGTTATTATTGTTAACCCTATTTAAGTACGTATAGGGTTTGGTACTATTCATTGTTTTCCACGCATCCCTTGTGGGTCCTGGAATGTGTCCCTTGCTGGAAATGGGAGTCTGACTCTAGTGGTTCAACTGCTCTACCAAGATGCTGGCTCACATTGCTGTCACTTATCTCATCAGGACTATTTTGTTCTTGACTCCTGCCTTCTCCCAGTGTCAATAATACTGAATGTTGGGCTGGAGAGATGGCTTAGCGGTTAAGCACTTGCCTGTGAAGCCTAAGGACCCCGGTTCGAGGCTCGGTTCCCCAGGTCCCATGTTAGCCAGATGCACAAGGGGGCGCACGCGTCTGGAGTTCGTTTGCAGTGGCTGGAAGCCCTGGTGCGCCCATTCTCTCTCTCTCCCTCTATCTGCCTTTCTCTCTGTGTCTGTCGCTCTCAAATAAATAAATAAATAAAATTAAAAAAAAATAATACTGAATGCTCGAGAACAGGATTTTACTATTCTTCCTCATTTACTTTGTATAACTAGTGTTATGCCTGAGGTCTAGACAGCAAACACAGGTGAATATTTGGTAAAAGAGTAACATTTACGAGAGAAGGAGGGATGGAGAGAAGGAGGGATGGAGAGGAGGAGCATGAACAGTATGAAGGAAGGAGGGAAGAGTGGCAGGTGACACCTCTTATGAGCTCTGAGAAACTTTGAGCCTCTGTTTCCTGACCTATCAAATGGAGGAGATGATGCCCCTCACTGTGATTAATCAGGTGTCCTCTGAGAGAACACTTATAGACTGTCTTATAGACTTTGGATAAAATAAAAACAGCAACTATACTTCCTGTAAGAGTTTTCCCTAATTGATCTTGCCCAGCTCTGCTTAGAAATCCCAAGGCCTTCGCTTGTAGATACAGAGGTTAAAGGAAGCCAAACTGGATTTCAACGTTCTGTTGAAGGCTTTCATTTGGTCTTCCCCTCCAAGGGCCATGTGGTGCCCTGGAGACCCTCTTCCCATGTCCACATCGGTGGTATCCTGTGGATAGCGTGAAATGTGCTATGGAAATGGCCAGACAACGCCCCTTCCCCATCAGATGTTAAACACTCACCAGCACCACACCCCTTGTCCCTTGCCTCTGCTCTACAGGGGGTCCTTGCGTGAAGGTGTTGGCTATCCTGTCAATAAGCAGCTTGTGTTAATGCAACACTTCCAAATAATGGTGCTGTTGAGTTCACTGGAAACAAGCATATGACACATGAAAGCCAAAAAAAAAAAAAAAAAAAAATTCAGAAGTAGGTGGTGACCCCTAGCCTCAGAATTCACCCCCTTTTTGGACTAGATAATTCATAATATAGGTATCTAACTTTAAAACACATGGCATTATAAATTATAAATTATAAATAACCTTAAATAATGTCCTGTAAGCTTATTGCCATATTATTAAATATGCCTGATGATCCTCTTTTCCATTTGATCCACTCCTCCTTTATGTAATCTGATCCTGTCCATGTTAATATTTTAACTTTTTATGTTTTAAGTTTATTTACGTATTTGAGAGAGAGAAAGAAAAGGAGAAAAGAAAACAGTATGGGTATGCCTGGGGCCTCTGGCTACTGCAAACAAACTTCAGACACTTGTGCCACTTTGCACATCTGGCTTTAAGTGGGTACTGGGAATCAACCCAGGCCCATAGGCTTTGCAAGCAAATGCGTTTAACTGCTGAGCTGTCTCACCCGTCTTAGAAAGCATACAGACAGTCCTATTTTTGACTTACCAATGTGAATTTGTTAAGAACTCTCTTCTATATTTCAATTTATTGATGGACAAGAATTTTATTGCTTTTTTTTCTGCAGAAAGATGGATGTAATATTTATTATTCTCCTGGCCTCAAGGGCCTGTTAACCAGAGAAAAGTAGCAGGTTGATGACTAGAGAATCCTGAAAATTTCTTGACAGGAAAACAAGCAAACAGACACACGTGTGAAGAGCCATTAAGGTTAGTACACTTGCTTGTACTTTTGTATGGATTACACCTGGGAGTTTGCAAGAGCTTACCGGAGAGCAGCTGTTAGGCTCTTGCAGTGTGCCTGTCTTCCACGTCCCACCATTTATCTTCATAATCTGTCCATGTCAGGTCCCCAACTTCACCTGTACCAGATATTATCTCACCATTCCACACAGGAGGAACCTAGTCTTAAGGCTAAGATGGGCTGTGTAAAATTGCTGGTAGTAGGTGGTTCTAACTAGAAACAGAGTCTGTGACTTTGTGCAAGCTATATTTCTTTTAGTCACCCCAAAGCTGCCACTTTTGGTTAGTGTTCCCCAGTAATGCTCTGGTCTCCACTCCCTGTGGACTGAGATTACAGAGGTGTGTGGCAACACCCCACTTCCTAAGCGGGCCCCGGGGAGTCAAACTCAGTGGTCTCTGGTCTGAGAGGCCTTCATGCTTAAGCAACAAGAACTCTTTACCATTGAGCCATTTCCCTAGTCCCTCATTTTTAACCAATTAGTGTTAAATATCTTTAATTTAAAATTAGAGCAAAATAAAGTTTAGTTTTAAATTTTTTAAGGAGGG
This sequence comes from Jaculus jaculus, assembly GCF_020740685.1. Taxonomy (NCBI): domain Eukaryota; kingdom Metazoa; phylum Chordata; class Mammalia; order Rodentia; family Dipodidae; genus Jaculus; species Jaculus jaculus. Next base: position 15,668,519 of record NC_059104.1, on the reverse strand, counting down.
CCTTCATAATTTTAATTATTACATGTAAATAAGATCAGAGTTAAAACAGACCTTTTAGACTCAAAGAGTCATTAGAGTTAGTTTAACCATTTTATTTCATAGATGAGAGAATTTAATCATATGTGACGTTTCTATAATAAGTTTAGATTAATAGCAAGATTTCTTCACTTCTTGCTGCCTCTGTCTCCTTACACTACAAAGCATTGCCTCTGTGCCTTAGGAAGTTTTCACTGAGCTGGTTATAAGACTGCCCTGAAAGATGGCCTTAATTTATATAAGTAGTTTATTTATAGAAAGGAAGAAATGTCAAAAGTACCAGACGCTTAGCCATAGAGATGATCATGGAAAGTTGCCAGAGCTGAGAGAGGCCAGAAGACGTTTCTGAGTCTCCTATGGGTCCTAGTTGGTTGCAGAAGTCATGCCCACTCTCTTCCTGTGGGCTGTCAGTTGACTGATTTCTGACTTAGTCAGAGACCCCCATTTAATATGTTTCCTCTTGTGTCTACCTAGTCTTTACTCGCAATGTCTGTGGAAGTAAGAAAACTACGTTTTGCTATTTAAGGATTGTCTGAGTGATCTGGTCCTATTTTGAGTCTTGGTAATAACTCCATCACTCTGCTCAAGGGATCAAAACACCTATTCAGGGAAGATTGCTCTCATCCTTACCAACTCTGGGGTTTGTTCACACGGTACACTGAAGATTTGACACTTGATCCTTCGTTCAGAGAGAGGTGGTGTTCAAGATTGTCCTCGTATTAATGGATGCTACCTCTGGCTATCTCGAGATGCTAGATTCAGTAATACTGAAATCACATGCACACACACGTGCACCTGCCCACACGCATACATGCATACATTACATACACAGACACACACATTCATGGCCCCCACAGGGAGATTAAAATTCCTTGATTTTATTGAGAAGTGTCGTATGCCAAGTTTTGTCCCAAGTAATATCTAGTCGTGGGTTTTGTTTGCCAACTTGATGTTGGCTAATTGACTGCATGGTGAGTTAGTGTGGGTGATAAATCTGGCAGTGGACATCAAGAACATGCCTCCGTCAATAGGAAACAAAGAGTTGGTAGTGGCTGTAGGTTAACACCTTGAACCCAAAGCGTCTCAGAAAAGGCGTACTGATAAAAAGATAAGGCCACGGCAAGGACTGGCAAGGTGGGAGACATGGAGAACAGTTAGCAGGAGGAAACCCCACCAGTGGTACATGACTTTGTGGTTTTGTGGTCGGGAAATTAATTCTCTGACAAACTCTAGAGTAGAAAAATGCTCATGGTCCACACATGACTTATCCCTCTTCCCACACTTCATTAAACACAGCACTTAAATTTAAAGACATTTTCTTTTCTTCCACTTAAGTGTGACTTCTTTGCTTCTGGATTCGGTGCTAATTTGTAAGATATTGAAAATGGGATTGGACATATTTACAATTTAAAAGCTGAAGGCTTGGTTTTTGTGCATGGGGTGTACACACGTGAACACGTGCATTTTTGCACACATGCCTGTGTATGTGGAGAACAGAGAACAACTTCGGGTATTATCCTCAGGGGCCATCCACCTTTCTTTGAGACAAGGTGTCTCCTCCTGAAACTCACCAACTGGGGTGACATAGCTGTCTAGGGAGTCTTGGGGACCCTTCAGCGTGCCATGCAGCCAGCACTGTGATTAGAAGTGGGTGTTGCTACGCTGGCATTTTTGCATGGCTAATGAGGATGAAGCTCACGTTCCTTGCTTGCTTTTACTAGTTGAACATTGTTCCCAGCCTAGAATGGCTTTTGATTTCTAGAAAAAACCCACATCTAACTGGAACAAAAACAATAATCTGAATAGGGAACTGTCACTAATTTAAATCATGTTGCCCACTGCGATGGCCAACCTTGATAATCTCAGCTCTCAGAAGTCAAGAAACAAGAAGACTGCCACAAATTTGAAGCCAGCTAAGTGAACAAAGCAAGTTCCAAGCGACTCAGGGTTATATAGTGAGAACCTATCTCAAAATTCAAAATTCAAAATAAAAAGTTGATTATTAATGTTTCTTTTACAGGGAAGACATTAGAATAACTATTAAAATAACTAAATCTGAGATTATAGGAGTACCAGTCTTCTAGGGGCTGTACCTTCCTTTTAAAATTTTGGTTTATTTTTATTTATTTGTTTATTTATTTGAGAGAGAGATAGAGAGAGAATGGGTGCGCCAGGGCCTCCAGCCACTGCAAACGAACTCCAGATGCATGCGCCCCTTTGTGCATCTGGCTAACATGGGTCCTGGGGAATCAAGCCTCGAACCGGGGTCCTTAGGCTTCACAGGCAAGCGCTTAACTGCTAGGCCGTCTCTCCAGCCCTGTACCTTCCTTTTAATTGGTTGTCTTTATCTTTTTCTTCTTCTTTCTTTCTTTCTTTTTTTTTTTTTTTTTTTTTTTTTGAGACAAGCCTAACAGACTGGCCTTTTTTTCTTTCTCTAGCCCAGGCTGACCTGGAAGTCACTATGTAATCTCAGGGTGGCCTCAAACTCACGGCGATTCTCCTACCTCTGCCTCCCAAGTGCTGAGATTAAAGGTGTGTGCCACTATGCCCAGCTACTAGACTTTTTTGTTTTGTTTTGTTTTTTGATGCAAGAGAGTGAGAGGGAGAGACAGAAAGAAAGGGAGAGAATTGGTATGCCAGTGCCTCCAACCACTGTAATCAAACTCCAGATGTGTGCACCGCCTGGTGCACATGTGTAACCTTGCACACTTTTGTTACCTTGTGCGTCTGGTTTACGTGGGATCTGAAGAGTCAAGAATGGGACCTTAGGCTTTGCAAGAAAGCACCTTAACTGCTAAGCCACCTCGCCAGCTCTTAACGGGTGTCTTTTAATAGAAGATTTCCTTTGTCTGTCGTTTGCACCTAACAGCTTTTTCTCTGCCCTCCTTAAATGAAAAGATTCATCTTTGGTGCTATCGAACATCATTCTATTTTTAACTGCAGTGGGTAGGGGTCATTTGAAGCTGTGCCTGACCCTCTCAGGCCTCCATGTTGGATGTCAATACAGACTTAATAAGCACCTTTGTTTTCTCATCATCCACGTCACCATTCAAAATGTCAGCCGTGTCAGGGCCGTCAATGGATGGCCTTCGCAGCCTCACAACTCTCCCAAAGTCATGCTCTCCTGTTCTGCCGCTACCCTTTGAAAGTGTCTGAATGACCTCACTGAATCTTAGTAAAGCAATATTTTCTCAGTCTCACATAGCATTCTTGGTTCATTGGCATCATTGGCACATGCATATGCCCTCATGAGTCAGACACACTTCATCATGGTAATTTAATTTATCATTTAATAGTTTACAAAATCAGCTAAGTAATGATGTAGTAAAGTGCTCTTCAACCCAAGTTCTAAGCCACTCAGGACACTTTAAAGTATACATAAGCTATATTTAAGAGTCACTGGTTACAGAAACTATGGGTGAATTTACAAACTATGGGGCCTTGATCCAGCTATCTTACCTCTCAGATTCTCATCTGAAAATGGGGGAAAACAAGAAAATTCAAACAATTAAAATACAAACAAATAAAACTTACGAAGACTACACGAGATAATGTGCCACTTTCTTGGAACAACCTCTTATAGACGGAATATTAGTTTTTTTATCCTCATCATTCAGTGTGTTGGGATGGTTAAACATTAGGTGATATTAATGTGACTGATCAATTTTACATCTGCAACGTGTTGTAAAATCTATGTTTGAGTGTGTAGCTGGATGACTTCCAACAATTGTATAAATATCTGCAGTCCATACCCCAGTCAAGGTACAGAGTATTTGGATTATCTCTGACAATTCTCACGTCCTTTTGTGTCTCATTTTTATGTTCAGGCAAGAAAACTGTCTCTCTTATTTTTTTGTCACTAAGGATTAGCTTTTCCTGCTGTAACACTTTAGCTGATAGGAATCATGAAGCAATACTATTGTATCTTGCTTTTTGTTTCACTGTTTTTTGAAATTTATTCACACTGTTACATGTTGTCAGCATGCCAGTGTCTTTCATTGTTCAGTGGTATTCGATATGTGCACAGACAACTTGGACATCCATGACGTTTTATTGAACATTATTTGTGTGTGTGTGTGTGTGCATGTCTGTATAGTGTGTGCTGTGGGGCATGTGCGGAGGACAGCCTCAGCCTCAGAATGTTGGCGTTCTCCTTCTATCTTGTTTTGAGGTAGTTCTCTTAATATTGTTTGCTGCTAAGAGGGCTAGGCTAGCTGGCCCTCAAGTCTTGGAATGCTTCTGCTTCCACTTTCCATGGACATGATGAGACTGTAGATCCATCGGCCACTCTTGGTCTGTCTTTCTGTAGATGCCGGGGATCCAAACTCTAGTCAGCAGGCTTGTACAGCAAGTGCCTTTAACCACTGAACTATCTCCCAACCCCACAATCTACATATTTTTTTTTTGAGGCAAGCCCAGCAGACTGACCTTTTTATGTAAAAGAGACAGAGAAAGAGAGAGAGATAGAGAGAATCGGCACACCACGGCCTCCAGCCACTGCAATCAAACTCCAGACGCGTGCACTCCCTTGTGCGCATGTGAGACGTTCTGTGCTTCATTACTGTACATCTGGCTTACATGGGACCTGGAGAGTCGAGCATGAGTCCTTAGGCTTTGCAGGCAAATGCCGGGACCACTAAGCCATCTCTCCAGCCCACAATGTACATTTTTTACATGTACTATATTACAGAAGATTGCTTACCTTTCATTTGAGTAACACCTAGCAGAGACCCACTGACTTGCAGCATAGACATCAAATAGCTCCCAAGGAAACAGCCAACAGCTTCAAACGGTATTATTGCGCTCATATGTCTCACTAGCTATGGATGAGACGCTCAGATGTGTTGTGTCCTCAGATACCTGTCCCTGATGTGTTAGCCATTTGCTGAGCAGGAAGAGGATTTCTTTCTAGCACTCATTTACGTTTCCCTGCTGATTAGAGACACGGTATTTATTTTCATTTGTATTGGCCATTCGTCCACCTTCCTCTGTGAAGTATCTTTGCTTATTGGCCATTCATTTGTGAGATATCTGTTCAAGACTTTGTTAATTTGTAACTGGTCTGTTTCTATTACTGATTAGTTTATGTCCTTTGATGTGCATATAACAAAGTGTTTTACATATTTACAATGCAGTTCTTGTGTAACTTATTCTGTTTGGCAATGGAAGGTAATCATTGCCAAGATGGTTCACTTATCCTCAAACAGACTCAGTAAAGTATCGGTACCTTTCAGAATTTCACACCAAAACAAGAGCCAAAGCAGGTGTTGCTACCATCTGAGAGTAATAATCATTTGCAGATGCTACATCTGGTATTTGTAGTAACTCTGACACTACATGATGTAGTTCTCTGCCTTTTTTACACCTTTCTGTCTTAATCATTTCCTTTCTATACCTGTTTTAATTTGTCTTTTCAAGGAGAGAAAAAAAAAATCCCCATGAGAATAATTTGTTTTTATGAATTGGATATTTGAAGCAACTGTTTCTTCTTTTTCTCACTTCTTTTCTTATTTTATATGGTGGGATACATTTTTATTCAGGGGAGCAGGGAATATTTCACCTTCTGTGTACAGCAAAGTAGCTGTGAGATTTGAATGCTTTCATTAGCTTATATCAGGGTCATTACAGTAGTGACAGCTAGGAAATGTTAATACATACTTAGAAAATGTATTTGTTAATGGTTCTCAGGCAAAGACTGTGACAGAGCTGCCTCTAATTCCATAAACATAAGGCATATTAATCCCTTTAGCTGACAGGTGCTTAAATGGGCAGATTGGATGAGTAATTGGGTTGTTCTCCTAATCCTTAGCTTTGAATATAAATGAGAAATGTCTTGATATTTTTATTTGTCTTCAGTAACATTTTCTAATTGATTTATTTTAAAATGAACTGTTTCTATAGAATAGAGATTCCTTTAGCAGCTGTTGTTTGTATGAAAGGAATTCAATTTCAAAGCATTTCTATAAGTCCATACCTTTTACACTCAAATCTCTTTTGAAATCCCGTGTAAGGGACTGGGGAAGTTATCTTTGAAATCACATTTTTTTTGTGTGTGAGTACAGGGGAACCAACTATCCCCTAGGAGTCAGATAAACTGCTTTAGAGGAAACTCAGCACCTTATAGGTCCCTAGAACAAGATCTAGTGTGACCCCAAAATTTTTAAGTAGTTTCCAAAACTGTCTACTGTACTCTCAAGGGGGAAGTATGTGTCTGGAGAGGCCTGGCTGAATATGCCTCTTTACTTAATGGCAGCAAAAGATCACTTAACATTTTAAAGAGTAGGCTTTTGTATTTCTGAAACTTTTAATAAAGATTCTCATCTATCATTGTGATGAAGGATTAGGGAAATTTTTTTTGAGTAAGTGAAAGTTGTGTCCTGAGAGTAGCATGGAATGGAAGCTATTTGTAGAGCAATATAGTGAAACCAGTTTGGAGGGAAATGATGGAAATTTTGCAGTAGCAAACTGGCTCCAGAGATCCTGGGAGTCAGTGAAAAAGATCAGCACCCTAAAAACTGTACCGATCTCAGTCACACATGGCATATGGATTACCTTTCACACTGCTGGGATCGAACACATGACAGAAGCAATTTTTAAAAATTATTATTATTATTTATTTATTTGACAGAGAAAGAGGGAGAGAGAGAGAGAATGGGAGCACCAGGGCCTTCAGCCAGTGCAAATGAACTCCAGATGCATACCCTCCCCCCACCTTGTGCATCTGGATAACTTGGGTCCTGGGGAATCAAACTCTGGGTTCTTTGGCTTTTCAGCCAAATGCATTAACTGCTAACCCATACCTCCAGCCCTGACAGAAGAAATTTGAAAGCAGAGGATTTTTACTGGCCAGAAAGGCATGGCAGACTTGCTCCGTGGTGGCAGAAATGTGGGGCAGAGCTCCTCCTGCCTTGGCAGTGGGAACAAAATGGCAGACAATTAGATCAGAACTGGAAGCAACTGTCACCTTCAAGACACAACCCTAATGGTCAGTTGGGCCCCAGGTCCTAAAGGTTCCACTGCCTCCTAAAACAGCTACACGAGATCCAATGCAAGTATTCGAAATGTGAAACTGTAACGAACATTCCCAATTGAAACCATATCACACGGGACATCAAGGGACAATGAGATACCCGTGGAGATGAGGCAAAATAATGACATTCAGTAGCCGCTATCCAGATAGAGCATCCACCAGCTGGGAACACAAAATTTGCATTTGTACTTTTCCCCCTTTCCCCAATTTGAGGGCTAGTTGTGTATATTTTTAAATTTTTGTTGTTGTTCATTTTATTTATTTATTTGAAAGTGACAGAGAGAGAGAGAGAGAGAGAGAGAGAGAGAGAGAGAGAGGGGTAGACAGAGAGAGAGAGAGAGAGAGACAATGGGCGTGCCAGGGCTTCCAGCCACTGCAAACGAACTCCAGACGAATGTGCCCCCTTGTGCATCTGGCTTACGTGAGTCCTGGGGAACCGAGCCTCGAACCAGGGTCCTTAGGCTTCACAGGCAAGCGCATAACCACTAAGCCACCTCTCCAGCCCTAGTTGTGTATTTTATGTACATATACACCCTCCTTTTGTATAGTTGAGAAACTTGTTTCATACAGGCAGCTGGATAAGTTCCCCCAAAACACATTGGTTAGCATTTGGAATGTAAATAAATATCATGGGGGTGGATGAAATCAATATAGCACTATATGTGGAATGATCATATTATTGCAATATTTGAATGTGTCGGATCCCTCATACTCTATCACTAGCTGGTAGAGCTTTGGGATGTGGAGCCTTGCTGGAGGAGGTGTGTCACGGGGTGGATTTTGAGATTTTTTTTTTAATACAGCCTCACTAGCTGTATTAGTCAGGGTTCTCTAGAGGAACAGAATTACTAGAATGAATTATTTTATAAAGGGAATTTATTGGATTAGCTTACAGTAGTCCAATAGCAGTTGCAGGCCTGAGAATCACCGAACCTGGTAGCTGCTCAGTCCACGTGGCCAGATGCCTCAGCAGTCCCGACCCGGCACTGCAGATGGTGCCGGAAAGCCTGGAGGCCTCCTGAGGAGCCGGAAAGCCTGGAGGCTTCCTGAGGAGCCGCTGGGTTTCGATCCACGTGGGTCTTCAGTTGATGTTGGTCTTTAGTCCGTACTGGTCTTCAATCCACGCTAGAAGGTAGGGAGCAGCTCCGGCAGCCAAGTGGAAGGAAGGAAGGAAAAAAAAGGGAACTCTTCTACCCAGAGCTTCCTTATATCAAGTCCCTCTCTGAGCGGGGCCGCCCACTCTGGGGGAAGGGCTCACCCTGGGAGAAAGACCTCCTCCTTTAGTTGATCCTTCCTAGAAGCAGCCTGTGGATTACTAAACAGATCAAGTTGACAACACCTTAACTATCACAAGTCCACCCCTTGTCAACTTGGCATCAAATCATGTCTCCTTACATCATACTTAATTTCCAAATGAAAACAGTAACAAGCTCATAATTCCGCCTAACATCGCATAACTATCCCACGTACAACTGGAACCGCAAAATCTTCCCCCCAACACAAGCTTAGTCTCTAATACAATGGGTCTAATATAAATTTAACAGTTTAGCTAATGATACAATCTTAATATTGGTGTAGATATAACACTCTGTTATCAAGGCAGGACAGAAACATTGCAATCACAGTCCTCGTTTCTGTAACTGATCACGTGGCCTTAGCTGATATTTGTAACTGCCTTCTTCTACTACCCATTCTGTATTCCCTCCACCTTCAGCAAGCACCTCAGCAGGTCTTGGTTCTTTACCTGGAGGGGCAACCCATACCTTCATTCCTGAAGGATCTGGACCATTTATCACACTACTTCTATTGGGTTGTTGCAGTTGTCCATTGACTTTGACAACAGGACATGGTAACACTAACAGACGCCCTAAAGGATCTCCTGCACTCCAGACATACTCTTCCTTACCGCCATTGTGGAGGAGCAGCCCAATTTCCCCCTGGTAATCTGGATCAATCACCCCTGCAATCACTGTAACTCCTTTCTCTGCCTGTTCACTCAAGGGCATTAGGAGCCCAAAGTGACCAGGGGGAAGTCTTAGCTTCCAGTTTAATAGAATGTTCTTTGTGTCTCCTGGCAAAAGCACTCCCCCCTCTGGGACCAAGACTTGTAGTCCAGCAGAGCGTAAGGTTGCGGGAACAGGAAGCAAAAATCTAGCTAATGGGTCACTTGGGGTGATGGCAAGTGGGACCATTCCCATTTCCACCCCTTGATTCCTGGACCCGTGAATCCGGGCTATAGGAGAAACAGTACCATATATAGGACGCTGATTCAGAGCATATACAGCCTGCTGGAGGACACTCCCCCAGCCCTCCAAGCTGTTGCCACCCAGTTGGCGCCGTAGCTGTTTCTTCAAAAGGCCGTTCCACCGTTCTATCAAGCCAGCTGCTTCAGGATGGTGGGGCACATGGTAAGACCAGTGAATTCCATGATCATGAGCCCAGTGCCGTACTTCCTTGGCGGTGAAGTGAGTTCCTTGGTCAGAAGCAATGCTGTGTGGAATGCCATGACGGTGGATAAGGCATTCTGTAAGCCCACGGATGGTAGTTTTGGCAGAAGCGCTACGTGCAGGAAAGGCAAATGCATACCCAGAATAAGTGTCTATTCCAGTAAGGACAAAACACTGTTTCTCTAGAACCACTTCTGGTACCAAAATCTGTATTAGTCAGGGTTCTCTAGAGGAACAGAATTACTAGAATGAATTATTTTATAAAGGGAATTTATTGGATTAGCTTACAGTAGTCCAATAGCAGTTGCAGGCCTGAGAATCACCGAACCTGGTAGCTGCTCAGTCCACGTGGCCAGATGCCTCAGCAGTCCCCACCGGCACTGCAGATGGTGCCGGAAAGCCTGGAGGCCTCCTGAGGAGCCGGAAAGCCTGGAGGCTTCCTGAGGAGCCGCTGGGTTTCGATCCACGTGGGTCTTCAGTTGATGTTGGTCTTTAGTCCGTACTGGTCTTCAATCCACGCTAGAAGGTAGGGAGCAGCTCCGGCAGCCAAGTGGAAGGAAGGAAGGAAAAAAAAGGGAACTCTTCTACCCAGAGCTTCCTTATATCAAGTCCCTCTCTGAGCGGGACCGCCCACTCTGGGGGAAGGGCTCACCCTGGGAGAAAGACCTCCTCCTTTAGTTGATCCTTCCTAGAAGCAGCCTGTGGATTACTAAACAGATCAAGTTGACAACACCTTAACTATCACACTAGCCTATGCCAGTTTACTCACTTTTTAACAAAATATATTCTCATTTATTCATTTGCAAGGAAAGGAGAGAGAGAATGGGAATCTGAATGAGTAAGAATGGGCCACTGGAAACAAAGTCCAGACGCATGTACCACTTTGTGCATCTGGCTTTATGGGGAATTGAACCCAGGCCATCAGGCTTAACGAGCAGGCACCTTAGCCACTGAGCAATCTCTCCAGCTGTAGTTTCTTACTCTTGCTGCTTCCTCCCTGATACCAATGCATGAAGATGCATGCTGTCTATCTGCTCATGCCATGCTTTCCCCACTGTGATGAAACTCCCTCTTGAAACTGTTAGCTGAAATAGACGTCTTCTACCCTCCTCCCATGAGTTGCTTCTAGTGGAATGTTTTGTCTAACAATAACAAGGTAATTACTAGAATGATGGATGGTCCTGATTGGTAGAATGCCTAAAAGAAAGGGCTTGTGTCTTCCTACTTTTGTACTTTACTGGATCTGGCACCATGCCTTGCATCCATGAGCTTCCAGGGAATATCAGTTGACCTTGTAAGATGAGATTAAGGAACTTTCAACCAGACATAGGTACTTATTAATGCTCATTAGTACTTCTTAGTATATTTCTTGATAGGATGCTATAAACCCTTTTATGTAAGTGTTAAATACACTCTAAATTTCGTATGTCCTTTACTCTTATAATTTTTATTATAGTGAAATTCCTTACTTTTGCCAACAGATTACCTATGGCACAGTAAAGTGATAATTGTTAGAATGACTGTTTGCCCTGGTATGAAGGAAGTGGAGGTTTCAGAACTGTAAAATTTGAGGGTAGTTTATATTTTTATATAAGTGCTTTGGTGTGGTCTTCTTTTCCTTCAGGGTTTACACGTTTAGAAATAAATATACAGTGATTTATGTCTTCCCCTCTCCTCTTATCCCTTCAAGAAAGAGTATTTCAAGATTTAGAAAGTTAGAACAATAGGGAAGAAAATTTTCTTGTTTATTCAAAAAGACTAGAAATTATATTTTTCCTTTTTAAAATGTGGAAAGTTGTTTAATATATTTAGCAACTTCCTAGTTTTTTTTTAAATATTTTTTTGTGTGTAAATTATTTAGATGTTTGTGTATGTTCATGTGTGTGAATGGGCCATGTGTGTGGAGGTCAGAGGACAACCTTAGGGGTCCTTATTTGTACCTTATTTGAGGCAGGGTCCTCTATTATTCAGCCCTTTGAATGCCAGGTTAGCTGGGCTATGAGCTTCTGGAGATGTTCCTGTCTCCATCTCCATCTCACTGAAGGACTGTTAGGATTACTCTTTTCTGCTTCTGGCTTCATGTCAGTTTTGAGGGTCCAAATTCAGATCACCACACTTGCTCAGCAAGTGCTTTCAACCACTGAGCAATCTCCCTAGCCTCAGAGTTTATTATTCTAATTCATCTTTGAGTTCCATAATTCATTCACCTTCCTGGAAATGTATAATAGTTTTATGCTGGTTAGCATATCTGTTCAAGGAGCTTGAGTAATAATGGCATTACACTATAGTGTTTATTTTAGATTAGTGCAGTTTCATTGCAGTCTCAGCCTTTTCAGCCACAGAGGAATTGGGGAGACAAGCAAGAGTGCTGCTTCCATGGTGAGCCTGACAATCAGCACCAGGGCAAATGAGTCAGACCCTGAGGATACTCAACATATAACAGAGCAGAAATACAGAGGATCCTAAGAGCTCATCACTGAAGCAGACTTAAAACTCATCCACCATGGCTCAGGGAATTTTGTGGAAGAGGGGGTGGAAAGATTGTAAGAGCTACAGGTTGAGACATCATGCCCAGAGGCATTGCCTCCTCCCCCCCCCCAAAAAAAAAACTGATGCCCCCACAACACATAACTCACAACCCCATGGGGAATACATGCAACCTCACTGAGGAGGGCCCCCAGTGAAATGGGGGCAGGGATAAGGGAAAGGATGGTACTAACCCATGTTGTATTATGCTAAGTATGTCTATCATTTTTTAAAAAATGGGATGATTGAGTCATTGTTTAGAAAACCTAAAAAGAGTAAGCTTCCAAGTTCTCTATTTACAAATACTAGTTACTACAGTCATTATAAATTTTTACCTTTTCCTAAATAACCATTATAGGTTTTGCATTTTGCTAAATTTTGTGATTGAATGACTTAGTTTTTTTCTTTTTTCACATGTGTGAGAACACCAGTACTATCCATCAGTTATAAATGGGGACATCAGAGTGATGGTCCAAGTCCAAGGAAACTTGGACTTGGCAGAGTGTTTCAGCTGTCATTGCCACTTCACAACAAGTTCAGTGTAGACAAACTTAACAGGAAGCTAGGCACTTGCTCCATATTTATTCTTACAATCATTGTAAAACGTGAAAGAGCAACAGAGAGAATTGATTTAGAGCACAGCATGTTGTCAAGCCTAGGAGTCTGGAGGATACACACTTTGAGTTAGAGAAAGATGTATATCAGGTTTTGAGAATCTTCTGTCAGAAGTTACTCAAGGAGGAGTTTGATTTGCCACTGTGCATATTGCTTTCTTAGGTTTTTGGGGAAGAGAGGTAATGATACACAGGAAGTCCCCTCTCTTCTCTTGATACTGACTTTGAATAAACTTTTTATGTAGAGTAATGATTTTCACTTAAATAGTAGGTGGAATAATAAAAGAAAGCCATGCAATAACATAATTAACTAAGTGATACAGATCAAAATACTCTTGGGGGTGGACACATCTCTCAGTGGTTAAAGGCACTTGCTTACCAAACCTGTTGCCCCAGGTTTGATGTCCCATTATCCATGTAAAGCCAGGTACACAAAGTGACACATGCATCCGAAGTTCATTTGCAGTGACATGAGGCCCTGACATGCCCATTCTCCCTACCTCCCCCCTCCCTCTTTCTCTGTCCCTTTCCTTGCAAATAAATTGAAATAATTAAAAATTTTAAAAAGATTTGTAGAAGTTAAATAAGTATGAAGTCTCAGAATTTAGAGAAGATTTAGTTGCAATACAAAATTATATAATACTTGATGTAGGTTTATATTGGGAACTTTTAGCATAATTTTTTTTTTTTTTTAGTATTGAGGTTATCTGTATTCCATTTCCCCAGTATGTACATTTCAAAGTAGATAGCTGGTTAATAAAGTGTAAGATGTGTGACTGAGGACCAGTATGGACTGATGAGACATCGTAATGAATGGAAAGTATCGCCTGCATTGGTGCACATTGCCTGAAAGCATGACTAATTACAATACAAGTTGCACCATGTAAGTCCTTTCAGGTGATTTTGGTAGAAATAGAGCATCATTTGGGCACACTCGCTGAACAGGCAGTGTGGTGGTGATCAGAAGCACAAGGGGGAGACGGGTCCAATCTTATGGTGGTCAATGGGCATGAGTGACAGGCACACAGGCAGATGGAGACAGAGATACTCCAAAATAACTTTTCAAATGTTCTGTGAGCCCAGAGGACTGTTCCTCTAGACTTGTTAGTAAAGAGAAGGGAAGAGAAGCCCCAGAGAGTTTCTGAGGGAGCCAGATTGACCTGCCGGGGAGTAGGGCAAGGGGCAATGTCAGTGGGGGCAAAGAGATTTACATTGGAGGTGGTCTTAGTCGATGCCCCTAATTTCCTGTGTTTGTCCGTATCTGACATGTGCAGAGGAAGATTCGCATGTGGGAATCTTGAACAAAATACTAAGCACTGATACCCAGCCCTGGCACCGTACTTGGTCATAGCGGTACCTAATGACTATTTGCTTGAATAAACCATCCATTTGCATGGTGTGAAGCAGCAAGGTCTAAAAGAGTGTCATGCCCTCATTTTTTTTTTTTAAATTAACTTTTGTAACTTCTTCAATGCTTTACACATTGAAGGTGCTGCTCAAATACATGTTCCATTCATGACTTCTAGGTGGCAGGCTACTAAGAATTAGGCTCACAAGTTAAATAAACAAATGGACGCTGACTCTTAGGGCATATGGTAAATTTCAAAATGCTCCTGTCATTGTGCTACCAGCACAACTTGAAATATCAATCAATAAAAATAACACGGAGGAGCTCCTGTTTAGTACTTCTAACTTTCCCTGTGCTGTGATAAGCACCCTTCATGAATCACCTCTAATCTTTAAAAATAATCTGCAAGTCCCTCTATCCCTGCTCTGTAGGTAATGGGATTAAACATCAACTGACTTATTCAAGGACACAACAACAGGAAGTCTTGAAAATGAGTGAGAAATTATAGCACCAAACATTATACAAAGTTGTCTAAGGCAACATAGTCTTGAAAGTAAGAGCAATAGTAGCTATTTATTCAGTAAGTAAGAGCTAGGGTAATTTTAGTGTGAAAAAGGTTCTATACCTCCTTCAAATAGTAAATCTCAAGTGTAAATTCCAGGAATATCACAGAGCTAAGTTTTTTTTTTTTTTTTTTTTTTTGGTTTTTCGAGGTAGGATCTTACTCTAGCCCAGGCTGACCTGGAATTCACTGTGTAGTCTCAGGGTGGCCTCGAACTCACAGCGATCCTCCTACCTCTGCCTCCCGAGTGCTGGGATTAAAGGCGTGCGCCACACGCCCGGCTACAGAGCTAAGTTTTTTAAAATTATAGAAATACACTTTATAAGCCAGGTGTGGTGGCACATGCCTTTAATCCCAGCACTTGGGAGGCAGTAGCATAATCGCCTGAGTTTGAGGCCACCCTGAGACTACAGAGTGAATTCCAGGTACAATGTAAGCTAGAGAGAGACCCTACCTTGGAAAACAAACAAAAAAAAAAAAAAAAAAGAAAAAGAAACACACAATATTAATGATTTTCATCTTCCTGTAGAGAAAGCCATTCTATCTGTGAAACAGTGATAGGAACAATTATAATTAAAATGATGGGCCTGAGTGCATAAATATTTGCAGCTTCTATAACTTATGAGATATGCACAAACTCGAAAAACAAATGGCATATTGTGAAAAATGGAAGCACACATCACAAGATTAAGGTACACAATATAGCCTAACATCAAATGCAAGATGTAGTAATGTGTTTTATAAATCAGTAAGAAAAATACAAATTTCTCATTGAAAAACAAGCACAGGAAACAAGCAACTTTCCAAAGAATATAGTGGTGATATAAAAACAAGTATAAATTTAACTTACTCATTCTCAAAAAGTAAAAACCTAACCCATAGTTTATTTCCTTGGGTCTTGCAGGCATTTGAAAAATAAAAGCACATTCTTCAATGGGGAAAGCCTGACAATGAGTACCAGGGTGAAGGAGACAGACACTGAGGATACCCAACACCTACCAAAGCAGAGATCCACAGGCTCCTAAGAGCTCATCACTGCAGCAGACTTAAAACTCACCCACTGCAGCTCAGGGAATTTTGCAGAAGAGGGGGCGGAAAGATTGTAAGAGCCACAGGTTGAGACATCATGCCCAGAGGCCCTGCCTGCCCCAAAAAACTGACTGCTGCTCCCACATAACATAACCCAAAACCTCATGAGGAAAAGCTGCAACCCCACTGAGGAGGGTCCCCGATGGAAAGGGGGCAGGGCAGGGATGAGGGAAAAGATGGTACCAACACACTATGTATTTATAGTATGTCTATTATTATTATTATTTTTTATTATTATTATTTTGGTTTTTTGAGGTAGGGTCTCACTCTGGTCCAGGTGATGTCTCAGGGTGGCCTTGAACTCATGGTAATCCTCCTACCTCCGCCTCCCGAGTGCTGGTATTAAAGGCATGCACCACCACGCCCGGCTCTAAGTATGTCCATTATTAAAAAAAAAAAAAAAAAGTAGAGCCTAACCCATAGCAAAATGCCCAGTATCTGTCAAACTGGTAAGGAGTGAAAACAAACTTGTCCTGGAGATAAATTATAAAACAACACTTTAATATTATATTTGAGTATTTGTTATGATACTGGTTCTAAGAGTGAAAACCTGAAAATAATAAATGTATATAAGAAGGAAATGTCAAATTGTGTTTTTTGATTATTAACCAAATTATTCCAGCTGCATCCAAATGCATATTAGTTAACCATATTCAGATGCAATGCTTGCTCAAACAGAAAGTGCCTAATAATACTGTGTTAAATAAATAGCACATGTATTGATAGCAATATTCTTTTGTTGAAATAGTTATATACATAAATAACAATTGGAAGAAAATACATCTAAATGCAAATAATTTAACTCCACAACCATAAATTCCTAGTAATACGATAAAAGTTATATTTTCAAAATTCCCTACAATTTAGTCATTATAGGAGAAGTTAGAATATAAATTCCTTTTTATCATTCAGTGCATAAATTTTATTTTATTCTTTAATTAGCATACAAATGACAGGTTTTCTTGTGGCATTTTCATTTTATTTGACCTTTGGAGCTCATAACTAGGAATGAGGATATTGAACTTCCAGATTAAAGATCTTTAACCTCACTGTCTCACTATGCACACAACATCCTTGGTGGGAATTTTCTCTCCCCTCCACCTAAAGGAATATGGAATTGCATATAGCCATTTCTCAGTATCAACTAGAGATGGGCTCCAGGACTTCATGCACATACCAGAATGAGCTCATGTATGATTTAAATCATTTCTAGATTGTGTATAGTTCAAATACAACATAAATGCTATGTAACTAGGTGACATAATGTGTTGTTTATGAACCAATGATGAGATAAGGTCTGTATGTATTCAGTGGAGATGCATAAGTCTAAGTACATTTCCTATCCACAGTTGGGTGAATGCAAAGGAAGTCCTGATCACACAGACTGTAATTCTGAAAAACATCAACATTTTGGCAATGATATGTAAGATTCTTGAATTGAAACAACCCAATGGTCAGAGAACTAGGAGGAAGAGTAGAAGAAGGAGTGAGTGAGTGAGTGAGGGAGAGAGAGAGAGAGAGAGAGAGAGAAGAGGGGAGGGAAAAAATACTCAAAAGAGAGTGAATTGCTAAGCCAATGTCAAAACTTCAAGGAATGTGCAATGGAAAGTAATTAGCAATTCCTCTTGGTTCTCTTTTACTACTGTGCAGACATTCAATAGGAATATCTTCAGTTCAATTGTAAATAGATAGTTATTATAGGAAATGTATTCTGTACAAACCCATAAATTCCCAGTTCTGATCACATTTGTGTAGGTAAAGTATTTGCATATATTTATATTTCCATGTGTTTGTAGTAGTTTTGGTGCTGTCCTTAGTTAATATTTATTGAATGAACAGTTAAAGAAAGAGAGAAGAAAGAATAAAATAGAAGTACTCTGCATGGCATCCCCTCTTTCTCTCTTTAAAAAATCATACTCTTGCTGTGTTTCTTTCTACCCACTCCTAGCAGTAAAAACCAACAGTCTTCATTTCAGGCATAGAAAAACGTGCCCATCAATTCATGTGGATTTGCATGTGAGCATATTCTTCCTTGAAGGACATTTTTGAAGAGTTGTTTTCAGCATTTCATTATCAGTTGACGTTGTTTTTTAATTGGATTTTGAGATGACAGCTTCAAACTCCATATTGTTTCATCTTCCTAGGTATATTATTCATGGATAGGACAAATTGGTTCATAAATTTATGAATAATAGCACTCTGTATATGGAAATAAGGTGAAAGACTCTAAACAGTGTAAAAATGAATCGGTAAATGCATAGTATTAAATCTATGAAATAAAAATCTGATAAACTCATGATATGTGATACTCTTAGTAAACATGTGATCAGAAGAAAAATTGGGATGTAAGCAATGAAAACCAATGTATCATGTTATGTGAATAACTTAAGTTTCAGACTGTCCATTAATTCTTGCAAAATATTACATTTGAGAAATTATAGGGGATATCGCAGTCAACAACTTTTATAAAAATACTGTTTAATTCAATAAGCACATGGGTATTCACTCCCATGTTTATCTTTATTAACTTGCAAATCCTTCTTCAATTTGCATATAAAGGAAATATTTGTACACTATTTGGTGGATATTTTAAGCTTGAATGTAAATATCATGCATTATTTTGAATTGTGTTTTTGGTGCAAACATTGTAACTTTAGACTCTTCCTGGCCAATGATTGCCAATGGAAATGCCCTGGGAAAGGCTGGAGAGATGGCTTATTGGTTAAGGCACTTGCCTGCAAAGCCTAAGGACCCATGTTCAACTCTCCAGATCCCACATAAGCCAGATGCAAAAGGTGACACAAGCAGTAGCAAGGTCACACATGTGCACGCGATGGCTCAAGCATCTGGAGTTTTATTACAGTGGCTGGAGGCCCTGGTGCACCAATTCTCTCATTCTCTCTGTGTCTTTCTTCCACACACATTAACAAAAGACCAGTCTGATTGGCTTGTCCCCGCCCACCCTAAATGAAAAATGAATTGACCTTGGAATACTTTTTATTTCTGCTGCCATCAAGCCTTTGACTTCCATAGTCCACAGTGGAATGCCTTTCTTCCTCTAGCAAGTTTTTGATGAGATGAAAAGTAGATGGTTGGAGCTTAGGTTTCAATTATGAATGCATATCGTGTCTGCAATTATGTTAAACACAGGTAGCCAAGTGTTACATACATTAAACTGGACAGTAGCCAGATCCCTTTTAGAGGCTGACAAAGAAAAAGAAAACCAGAATGAGCCTTTCTATGTTGCTTTACAATCACATGGTGACTTCTGCCCAATTTGTTACCATTCTTGAGCTCTTTACTAATGGCCTTTACTTACTTCTGACTTTAATAGTTATTCTGAAAATGTATATTAAGAAGGTATATGTTAAAAATAAAAATTTCATCTCAGCTAGTCCTCCAGAGAGAAAATTCATTTCCTGGTGGTTTATTAACTGTTCAGTAAAAACAAGAAATCATTCATGTCCATATTGTTCCTTGGGCTCTAGGAATATTGGAATTTTTGAGCCTGAAAAGGTTCTAATATCATTTAGTCTGACCTTTTAATTTGAATACACAAAATATGAGAAGTGAAGAGGTACATTTACCTGAAGACAAACCTTATCTGGTTTCCCAGCTTCACCTTCAACTCAAATTCCTTCACTGGTATTCTCATATTCTTCCCTTCCTAAATGTGTTTAACAAAATTGCACATAATACATACATTCATAATGAAAGCCTAATACTCATGTTCTGGTGCTATTTCTTATTGAATACATATGAGATTATTTGTATTTTGCATGAAATTTGACTTTGAGGTATTCAAGATGACATATTTTATTCAATTAAGATGGAGTCTTTTCTAGGACCCTGTGAAATCTGAGCAAGAAATTAAATCTTCCTTTATGGAAAAAAGTGGGTCTTTTTTGAGCATTCATGAAATTTTTTATTAGCCCCTGCCATTATAAGAGTTAATTAGTCAAGGAGGTATATTTCCATTGAGATATTTTGTACATAGCCAAGGAAATTCAGGCTCAGACATTGCTGCCTTACAATGGTGATTCTTTGGGGAATGAGATGACCTGTTCAGCCATTTGAGTCCTCTCACAGTGTGTCATCAATCAGAAAATTACAGTTCCTGAGGGAAGTTGTCTGAGAACATGATGTTGGGTACAGATGGGTTGGGAGCTGATGAGGAGAGAGAGGGTTGCACAGTCGTCTTATTCCTTCACCAGTGAAGTCTCAGGGATGGGCGAGGAGCCCCAAGTCGTGCTGATGAAAGGGACACAGGATAATTCAACTCTTAAGCCTCTCACAGCCAAGCAATGCACTTCCATTATCCTCTTGCTAAGCTACTAAGCTACAGCAATTTTCATTGCCTTTTGAAGGAAAGGAGAAAGAATAAAGTGTTCTGCTTTCATTTGGAGTGAAGGGCATACCATTTCCGAAAGCTGTCTTTGCTGGTCCTGCCTAATGAAGCAGCTTGGATGCCATGTGACTGGCCTAGGCAGAGTTGGGTGGGGGAAAAGACAGGCTTGCATAGCTGTCTCCATGTGTGCATTGGCACGGAAGACCTTTGATTGGCTTTAGCAAATAACGGTTGATGTTCTCAGTGGATCTTGTGAGAGAATCTTACTGAAAAAGACATGTTTCATTTATGCCACTTCCTTCTGTTATTGGCAGGCCTGCAAATGATCTGGAACAGGTGGGGATACCAATAAGCAAAGAATGTGTTTTATAGTCTGTCACCCTCCACTTATCTTATTTTGATGAAGATATATACAGGGAGGGTCATATTTGTACTTGATCTTGTGTTAGGAATCTGCAAAGTGCTAACAAAATAAAAAGGGACGGTTTCTCTTTGCTAAGTTAGTTGACTATTAAAATGGAGAGTAATTTTCTTGCAGTTTCACAGTACAGTTTTTTCATGGGTGGCAGTCATCATTCGGGGCAGGAAAAGAAGAGGCAGTCTATCAAAAACAGATAAAGAAAAGCCACACCACAGCCTGCTGTTCCTTCTATTTTGGTTGATCGAGCTTGTGCGCAAATGAATTCATGACAGATTCATTTATATGAAATGGCCATTGCTGATCTCCTTGCCAGAAACAAGATTGCTTTTTTATTTAGGAGATTTTCAGAGCAGTCCTTAGCTTTTTTAGTTAGTGGCAAAATGGCACCTGGCCAACATACCTCTTCTCATCCAGTTGGTATTGCCAATATCTTGGGGTGGATGTTTTAAAAGTATAGTTGTGGTCAATTGAAAGAAAACATTTTTTTTTTTTTCTGTGTAAGAGTTTTAGTCACTGCAGAGTTGGGTTGGCTGATATCAGAGGTAACCCAATACCAAAAGCTGGGATAACAGAAATTTTGTAATGCATCAACACCAGGTGAGGAACAAACAGCAACATGGTTGTGGATTACCTTTTCATTTACTGCATTGCTATTATTGACCATCTCTGAAGTGCTTATAGCACATTTTTTGCTGTTTATATGAGCAAAATTTATTGAGGAACTAAACTCAACAAATTGATTGATTGGAGAAGATGAAGATATGAGACAGTCACAAAGCTGAGCCCCTCCTTAGAACCATAAACTAGCTAAGTGTAGCTTTGATAGCATGTTCTCTTTCTACCATTCCTTAGAGGGCCTGCCTACTTTCCTCTCTGCAGGGACATGGGATGACATTTTTTGATGCCAATATATGTTCAGCAATTCTTAGCCAAGAGTTAGGCACTGGAAGAATTATTATCAGTTAAGTGAATATGCTTTGCAGTTGTATTTTGCAGTCTGCCTCTGCTCCCTCTTCTTGTAGATACCAGATGTTGTATCGATTAGTGAAGCAATACCTTCATTTGTTTACTATCTACTAGGTCTAAGGAATTTGTGCCAGAAGTAGGAGGCACAGAGGAGCATTGACAAAGATGCCTGCCCTCACCAGCTTATGTTCTCACATAGCACTCATTCTCCTTGCTCTACATCACAGAACTGTTGAGAAATCCTGTGAAGATGAAAAAGTTGCATTGTGCTACTAGTGAACATGAAGTGACTGGTATATTCGTGACCTCATACTGGATGCTGTTGCTTTCATGGAACCTGCATCACACTGAGCTGTCGTCATATTCCCATAAACTATGGAGGAGGGCAGAAAGAATGAGACATCAAAAAAGAAGGACTAGTTGGGGAGAGGATATGTGGGGTGGGGTGATAGACAAAAAAGGGTAATAGCATGGTCTTAGGATCAAGTTACAGTATGTTTATATAATAAATTCTCAATAAAAAGGAAACAGACCAGAATTTGTCTTTACGAGCTACTGAGATGCATAGAGATACAGGCACATCTGTTCACTTTACAATCATCTACATGGAGCCTTGCGTAGGCAAAAAGTATGTGACACAGTGTGGTGGAGTATGTATTGTGATTTGAGTTAGGCATCCCCCACGAACCCTTGTGTTTGGCATCCTTGGTTCCCAGTGGATGGGAGGTGGAGCTAGAGGAGGTGTGCTATTGTGAATGGGCTTAGGGGTGTTATATGTCACTTCCCCCTGACTTGAGTTCTGTTCACTTTCCTGCCTGTTACTGTCCACTTGATGTTGGCAAGGAGGTGATGTCCAGACTGCTCTACCATCTCTCCCATGCCATCATGAAGCTTGCCCTTCAGACTGTAAGGCAAAGTCAAGTCCTTCCTCCTGACAGGTGCTTGTATGCAGGCACTTTGTCCAGCAATGTGAAGGTAACTGTAACACGTATATAAAGTAGTTTGTAAAATAGAAATACATGTTTGTATACACACATGCAGTCGATTGCACATAGAGAAAACCTATTACTATACATGGTTGCATGGTAATTGTGTTCTATAAAGGTACGGTGAGCCCTGTACTGATCGCTCCTAGGGGAAATACAGGTTTAGCGTCTTTGGGTCATGACACACTCATCAGCTGATCAGCATATCACCTAGCTTTCTATGGGTTTCTGTATAGAGGCACCTTAATATGTGGCATGACTTGGTAGCATTGCAGAATCATAGAACACAGGGCTAACTGGAGCTTATTTTCTTGGTAAGGCCTACCTAAGATTTCTTGAATGGAGGGACACCATACAATACTTTGGGTTCATCTTGAACAGTGAAATCACCAACAAAAATGCAAAAACCATGGTGCTAAATAGACCATGAAGAGAACACGTGCTTGCTGGATGAAAGCTGGGATTAGCAGCAAGCGAGCAACCTTGTTGGACCTCAGTTGGTCAGATAGACATCAGGCATCTCTCCCACCCTCTTTTTTTTTTTTTTGTGCCATATTGAGTAGATGGCACAAGTGACCACAAGAGTGCTCTGAGTATCGATTTGGGTGTTGTAAGTAATTTTATTGAGTAGTCTAGGGAATCTGAAAATCATGAAGATTGACTGTGCAAATAGTTATATATTAATTGTGTCTTCTGGGTTTTCCCAGTGAGTTCTGAGCTTTATGGCTGGTGAGTTTTAACACAAACCCTGGGATTGGGGTTTCGCACTGATCAGGGAGGCAATATAGGCCCCCTCTTCCTGCACAAATGCTGGAGGCCACATGCAACTCTCCTCTCTGCCTGTGCCAGGCAGGGGCCATAAGTGTGTAGCCCTATGACTCAGTGATGCAACTCTGACTCAAATGCTCCAGATACCGAGTGGAGGAAGAAAGGCCTGGAGGAAGAGGCAAGCAGAGACTGTGTGTACACACGAAAACAAGTGACCTTTGCCCCATCGGACAGTGTCAGGGCCGCACCCTCAGCTTTGGGACAGGTTCCCACTTCTCAGCTGCGGTGCTGGTCTTCACTGAGTCACTCCACCCTTCAGAAACCAGGAGACCGCCCCCCCCTACCCCAGCCTCACTCAGATCAAACCTGGCTCAGCTGACTGGTTGCCCTTTTGAGGCAGGAGGGATGTGAACCACGTCTGTACCTCTGGAAGCCTGGAGTGTGGCACAAGGGCACAGGCTGGTCTGATAACTGCCTTCATGATTGATTTGCTGTCTGGAGGCTTTTCACAGGTTCTAAGTCCAACATTTTTTTTTTTTTCCCCAGTGTCAATTGAATCAGCGGGTGCCTGAGTTCCCATTCGTGAGGGGAGAGGCCTTTTATTGTGTAATTATAGAGGAGATGAAACAATCATAAAAATATTCAGTTGTAACAATCCAGTGTGAATGCTTTTCAGTTAAAGCATAATTTGTCAGCAGATGTAAATCACTAAGTATGAGGTCCTTTTCTATGATGATGGGAAGCTAAGCTTCAAGCGTCTGTAGCAAGAGGAGACTTGAGCATTGGAGCCATATGGAACTGTAGAAGGACAAAATAGGACAACTGAGAAGAACGTTGAACAAAATTATTTTTTAAAAAAAGAGGGGTTGGAGACATGGCTTAGTGCTTAAAGGCATTTGCTTGCAAATCCAGACTGTCTGGTTTCCATTCCTCAGTACCCACATATGGCCAGATACACAAAGTGGCTCGTGCATCTGGAATTTGTTTGCAGAGCCAAGAGGCCCTGGTGTGCCCATTCCTTCTCTCTCTCCTTTCCCTCTCTTGCTCTCTCTCTGCCTGAAAATAAATTTAAAGAATTTGAAAAAGAAAAGCAAGAAAGAAATGCAAGTGTAAATCTGAACATGCTACATTTGATTGGACGGAGCAAAGCTGAGCTGAGCCGCAGAGTGTCTGCAGCAAGCACCAGCTCTGCTGGGCATGATGGTTTGATGGGCAGGTGGACTGATGAACTTGCAGAGGGAAAGAGGCCTCTTTTGGATCTCCTGTGTCCTGCAGTGGTCCGTGTGTTAAAAGCTTTAGTCCCCAGCTTGGAGCCACTGTAAGGCAGTGGGGGTTTTAAATGGTGGGGAAGAGTGCCAGGTCTTATGCCACAGGGGACATGCCCTCAAAGGGATTGTGGCACCCCGTCTCTTCATCCTATATATTTTCTCCCCCTCTGTGAGGTCAATGTCTTATTCAGTCATATGCTTCTGCCATATTGGGGCTCACCAAAGCCCCAGCCTCAAAAACTAGGGCCCAAATCCCCCTTTAAAATATAAGCTGATTTCCTCAGTTATTTGTCCCAGTAGTAATGGGATCCCAGCCAAGTGGCACAGGCGGCGTTGGTCTTCTAGGGCCGCGAGAGCAAGGTGCCGTGGACTGAGTGACTCAGAAGCAGTGCTCACTGTCTGTAGTTCTGGAGAGTGGAAGTCCAGTGTGGTGGGCATGTTCCCTCTGAGCCCTACAGGAAGACCAATTTGTGTGCTTGGGTGTGTGCATGCATGACTGAGAGCATATTTGTGTGTGTGCAGGTACATGTGTGAGCATTTCAGTGTGCCTGCCCAGTATAACCTTTGGTATCATTCCTTAGGTGCACTGAACCTTTTTCTGAGACAGGGTCTCTTATTGGCCTGGAACCCATCAGTTAAGCTCGACTGGCTGGCCAGTGAGCCCCAGGAATCCACCTGTCTCCACCACCTCCCCAGGACATGCCACCATTCGTGGAGACTGTATGTATATATATATATATATATATATATATATATATATATATATATATATATATATATATGTGTGTGTATGTATATATATATGTGTGTGTGTGTGTGTGTGTGTGTGTATGTATGTATGTATGTATGTATATATGTTGGTGAGAGAGAAAGAAACAGAGAGAGGGAGAGAAAGAGAGAGCATCAAGGCCTTCACCCACTGCAAATGAACTCCAGAGACATATATCACCTTGTGCATTTGGCTTACGTGAGTACTGGGAATTGAACCTGGATCCTTAGGCTTCACAGCCAAGCACCTTAACCACTAATACATCTCTCCAGCCCCAATTTTATTTTTGCTTTTAAAATTTATTTTATTTTTATTTATGATTTGTTTATTTGACAAAGAAAGAGGAGAGAGAGACAGAAAAGAATGGGTGCACCAGGGCCTCTAGCCATTGAAAATGAACTCCAGATGTGTGCACCCCCTTGTGCATCTGGCTAATATGGGTCTTGGGGAATTGAACCTGGGTCTTTTAGCTTTGCAGGCAAACGCCTTAAACACTAATCCATTCCTCCAGCCCTATTTTTGCTTTTCTAAAAACATTTTTTTTTTCTAGGCTAGACCTCAGGTTCACTTGCTTCCAAGGCAAGCACTTTACTGACTAAACTATCTATCTTCCAATCCAAATTCATTTCAACTTCTAGTGTTTTACCAACAGTCTTTGGTATTCCAGCACTGGGGATGCATCCCTCCAATTTATGTCTATTTCAACACTTGCTGGCCTTCTCTCTGTGTACTTGGGTATTCACATCACATTCCCTTCTTATAAGCACTCATTATATTTGCTTAGACCAGCTCTAATGACCTCAACTTAAATTGATTTCATCTGTAAAGAACGAATAGGGTCACATTCACTTATATATTTTAAGAAACCTTGTCTTAAGCCCCTACCCCAGAAGAAATGCAATTTTTTAAAAAAATATTTTATTTATTTATTTATTTGACAGAAAAAGAGGGAGGGAGGGAGAGAGAGAATGGGCACACCAGGGCCTTCAGCCACTGCAAACGAACTCCAGATGTATGCACCCCCTTGTGCATCTGGCTAACTTGGGTCCTGGGGAATTGAATCTGGATCCTTTGGCTTTGCAGACAAATACCTTAACTAGTAAGCCATCCCTCCATCCCAAGAATTGCAATTTCATACCTGCTTTGGGGGATGACTTCGTAGTCACAGATGACATATGGGCTTTGCTCATGTCAGAGGTTTTCAAGCTTTCTAAGGAGTATAGAAAACACCACCCCGGGCCCTCTGCCTGTGTAGTCTCTGCTCTGGCCAAGGTCCTTCTGCCTGACCAAGGCGTGTGCTGGGAGTTACTCCATTGATTGTATATTTGACTGGACTGAATAAAGCTGAGCTGAGCAGTGTAGTGTCTGCAGCAAACATCAGCTCTGCTTGACGTGATATTTTGGTGATAATGAAACATAGATAGACGGGTAGGTGGACGGATGAACGTGCGTAGGAGAATAGGTTTCTTTTGGATATCCTATGTCCTACCATGGCCTGTATGTTAAAAGCTTAGTCACCAGCTCAGAGCCCAGTAAGGTGGTGGTACCTGTGCTGTATTTGTGGTACACCTTTGTAGGAAAACAAGAAAGAATTCAATTTTTATGTTTGAGAGAGTGTTGATTTATGTTTGGTTTGGTATGTCATGTTCTCTGGGGGTCTTTGTACATCTTTTTAAAAACATTTTTTTTCTGATTTTGTTTCCTCCCGATATTTTCTGTTTTCTCATTTTTTCCTCACATTTGTTATGTGTTGACTGAGTATGTACTGTACCATATCATTTAGACATATTCTAGTAGGAAAGGGATTTTTTGTTTGAAAAAAAATTAATATGGAATGCTTCACAAATTGGCGTGTCATCCTTGCACAGGGGCCATCGGCCATGCTAATCTCTGTGTCATTCCAATTTCAGTATATGTCTTGCTGAAGCAAGCACTTATTTGAAAATTTTAAGTTACTTATTTACTCTCTTCTTTCACTTCTTGAGAAGGAATCTCTCATAGAATCTGGAGCCACTGTGTCTGTTCTAACTGGCTATTCTAGACCATCCCAGCAGTTCTATTTTCTCTGCCCTGCACAGGATCGAGGTTTCAGGCATAAGTGGCTAGACCCAGCTTAAGAATTTTTTCTGACCTTTGGTTTCCTTCCTTTCAAGTCAGCCTTCTTTCTTACCATCTTTCTCTGTCCCTTGCAACATTCACCCTTCCTTCCTCCTCTATGCTCATGAAAGTAGAACCGCATCTGGCTGGAAGTTTCTGGAAAACACAAGCCTCTCAGCTAAGTTGTCTTCTCTAGAGATTATATGTGGGTACAAATCAGATTTTCATACTAAAGCAAATGTTAATATTATCCTTGAATCATTGGAACACTGTAGTGTTGAGGCACACACACACACAATCTAGTGCGTATGTTGACTGTAAAAGTAAGACTCCCTTACCAGCACAGTTAAGAAGAAGCGAGATTGGCAAAACATGAAATCACATCCATTCTTTACATCCTGTCTTCTCCATGTAGAACTTCCGTTATTGTCCATGCCCAGGTTCTCTGGAAAGGAATAAGTGCCCCATAACCCTTTATATCCTGCTAAAGTGGGATTACAAATCTGATCTACATGTTTGCCTTATGAAGATATTTCAATCGCTTCCTATTTTTACTTAAGGTGAAACCCCAGCTCCTCCTTAGCATAGTAGATAAGCTTCTGAAAAATGGCTGTCTGTAATGTTTCATGACGTGTGGTCAGTCCGATGTGCCACTTGCCTTCTCACCTTGGCACAGGCTGTCAATTCTGCCTGGAAGGTGCTTTGATTTGCCCAGTGACCTGCACTTGGCTCTTCGACTCTGTCTCGGGAATCGCAGATAAAGGGGTGCTTGACTCACCAAGAAGCATCTGATGGTTTATATTCCCAGGCTGAAGGTCTCCTTATGTTTGTGTACTCATGAATAAAATGTTTACTGAACGACAGCATACTTTTCATGCGTCGGCTCATTTTCTCTACAATTCAGCTTTCCATATCTTTACATAATTTGTTTTATCACCCATTCATGAAATAATTATCACCTCCTTCTGAATATATTGCCCATTTCATGCTTTCTCAAATCACACTGAATGCTTTTAATACTATTGATCTTAGAAGGGTTTTTTTTTTTTTTTTGTAATGAAAACATTAAAGCACACTGCTAACGTGCACTTTTGCTGTAGCCAACATTTTCAGCCTCACTGGTAAGAGTCTGT
The DNA here is from genome assembly GCF_020740685.1 of Jaculus jaculus. NCBI lineage: Eukaryota > Metazoa > Chordata > Mammalia > Rodentia > Dipodidae > Jaculus > Jaculus jaculus. The sequence continues at coordinate 15,640,111 of NC_059104.1, read as the reverse complement.
GCCATCCCCCCTGGCCAGACAGTGTGACAAATGCCATATGCTGCAAGTTTCATAGCCAGAAAGCCCACCCTAACTGTTCTGAGTTGTACAGTTGTGTAGCACACGTTTGGTATGTAGTGGCATCACTCTTTCTCTTTGATGCCTATTGTGTAATTTGGGGAACATTTCTACGAAGCAGATGTATCCTTAGGAATGTTGCAATGTGAGGTTTATAATGACTCAAAAGTTCTTTCAGGCATGGTCTATAAAGAATACTATAACATATCAGGATATTAGGGATTAGGTTATATCCCTTGACACTATGAATGGTGCATATATAGATATGTGTCAGAGCAGAATGCTATTCAGTGTTACAAATGGAATCTGACAGGAGCCCTAGAAGAAGGTATATCATAATTTCAGGAGGTCTTGAGGGGGTAAAGGAGTGATTTCCACTGTGTGAGGCATCTATGTGGGACCAAGGAGTTAATGACATCATGTCAGGTGAATTGAGATAAAGCAAATTCCTTTAGACCTCTTATTTCTAGGAATGTGTCCTACACTTCATTCCTGTCCTCTGAATGAGCTGTTTGTGCACGCTTGGATTTAAGTGCTGAACAGTAAGACGTATACTAAAAAAGGCTCAAAATGAGACACCAGGAAGGAAAAGGAAACAAATTCTTCCATTCATCTGTTACTTTAAAAACATCTCTCTCTCTTTTTAAATTGTTCTTAACCTTCTATTCCACCATGCAGTTCGGGTGATGCCACCCTAATGTCCTCCACGTAGCTTACGTAATACAACCTAACATTAGGAGTTATATACTTTCAAATGTGGATGCTAAATGAAGTATAAGTATTCAGCAATAGTGCTAAAAAGAAGCTAGTATAAAGCTGAAACAAAATTTATCAATATGGAATAGAAAAGTATTAGTTTTCTCCTTTCCTTATTTTTATTTTTATTTTATTTTTTTTTTGGTGGGTGGAGACCATATCTTTTCCCCCAGTTTTCTGGGTTTGTGGAAAGTGTCCATCCAACTGCAGCCATGAATCAACACCTCTGCTCACCTTAAAAATGATGGTCATTATCTTCATTCTAACTCAACATATTTTCACTCCATTTTTTATTTATTTCATTACAGACGTTTTAGAGAAGGCTTATGATGTGCCAAGCATTGCTATGGGCTCTGGATCCCTCCTGCCCCATCAAGCCTCGTCCTTCAGCCTGTTGGTTGTTTCTGTGACTTTGAGAGAACACCTAACAGAAACAGCTCAAGGGAAGGAGGTGTAATTTGGGCTCATGATTCAAGAGGATACAGCCCATCAGGACAGGAAAGGCACAGCAGCAGGAGGATGAGGCGAGTGGCTACAATGTATGAGCCGTCAAGCAGCAGAGCACTCCAGCAGTATAGCTAACTTATAATAACTCCAGGCCCTGTGTCTGCCGTCCAGGCCCCATGCCACTAGGATTCCACAAAACTCCTTTAACAGCACCAAGTGTTTAAACACATGCCTATGGGGGATCTAGTCACATTCAATCTGTGCATGTTTGGAGTGTGGAGGACAAGAAACAACCACAGAGGCCCTCAGGTTAGTGTGTCAAGCAAAATGAGTTGCTTAGCTGGGGTTTGGTGAGGTGAGTGGTGATTACCTCAAATGAGGATGACAGGCAAGGTCTCTGAGCAGGTGACTCCAGAGTACCTGGGTGAAGTTGACCCTTTGGATTTGTCATAGGAAGAGTATACTGGGCAAAGGGAAGAGCTGTTCTGTGAGCTCTGTTAGGAGAGCCAATGTGGCAAGTTTGACGGATGGCAGTTGGGCCAGGGTACCCAAGCAGACGGCCACCTGTACCTCATTGGTCATCATCAGGATTTATATATTTTTAATTTTTTAAGAAGATATTTTTATTTGGGCCGGAGAGATGGCTTAGTGGTTAAGGAACATGCCTGCGAAGCCTAAGGACCCAGGCCCCACGAAAGCCAAATGCACATGTTGGCGCATGCACCTGGAGTTCGTTTGCAGTGGCTACAGGCCCTGGTGTGCCCATTCTCACTCTGTCTCTCTCTCTCTTTCTCCCTCTGTCTCTAGTAAATAAATAAAAATAAAAATTTTAAAATATATTTGTATTTATTTATTTGCAAGCAGAGAGAGATTGTGGGAGAGAAAGAGAGACAGAGAGATGCCAGGGCCTTCAGCCACTGCAAACGAACTCCAGATGTATGTGCCACTGCTTCTGGCCTTACATGGGTACTGGGGAATCAAACCTGGCTCATTAGGCTTTGCAAGCAAGTGCCTTAGCCACTGAGGCATCTACCCAGCCCAGGATTTCTATTTTATTCCACTGAGATGGCCCTCTTCAGTAGAGTGACTCACCTGACTCATGTATTGCATGGATCAGTCTCCCTGTGGGGCTGAGCATAGAGAAGGTGATGAACATGGAATTAAGATCAGTCATGAGGCTACTGCAGTGCACCAGGGTTTCTGGACTTAGTTCATTCCCCAAACATGCTTCTCTATTGTGGCCGCAATAATCCAAATTATCCATGTGCACACAATAATTTGATTCTGTTATGGCAATTTTACACTTCACAAAGACTGGTTTCAAAACTACTCCAGGGACTTTGCCTACTCATGTTATGAGTGTATATTTCCTAGGATGCATCATCACTCTCCAACCAACTCTATAATATGAAATCCCACTAGAGTGACCACATTTGTCATTTGTTAGAGTGGTGTTTCCTCCCCCAAAGGCCATATTACCAACCAAATGAATTTCAGAACATAAGATGATTCCAATTGAGTTGGATAGGTCACAATTTATAGTCATTTGTATTGTTTTGCATATATATATGTATGTATATAATATTTATTTATTTATTTGACAGAAAAAGAGCGGGGTGGGGGCAGGAGAGAATGGGTGCCCCAGGGCCTCCAAACACTGCAAATAAACTCCAGACACGTGAACCCCTTGTGCATCTGGCTATCGTGGGTGCTGGGGAATTGAACCTGTCTCCTTTGGCTTTGCAGATATGCACATTAATAGCTAAGCCATCCCTCCAAACCTTGTGTATACGTTTTTGTGTTTAATGTGGTGTGTATGTTGTCTGTGGTGCATGTGTAAGTGCACATGCGTGTGTGCACACCTGCCCTTGCAGCACCCCATGTGCATACCTGCAATGCCCATTCCATGGCTCTTCTGCCCATTCTCTTCTTGAACCAGAGTCTCCTGATGACCTTGGCACCCTGCTGTCCTCCATGAGCCTGGATGATACCTTGGCTTCTGCTCTCTTTTCTGTGACTGCAGTTACAGATGTATGTGGCCATGGCCAGATGTTTATGTGGCATCTGGAGATTCACACTTGTATACTTCCTGGCCCACTCAGACCCTCACACTCACGTAGAAAGGGCACCTTACCACTGAGCCTTCTCTTCAGTGTTTTGCTATAACTTGACTTCAAAAACAATTCTTGTTCAATAGTTGATTTGAGCTGCTGCTGCTGCTGCAAAAAAAATCGATTAAATGTGTGCTATTTTACCTTGTGTATTTCTAGAGGCTTAAATGACCAAGGTCAAGGTGATGAAAGAGTTAGTGTCTGGTGAGCTCCTCCTTCTAGGTTTATGGATGCTGTTTTTTCACTGTAGACTCACATGGTACAAAAGGTTGTCTCAGGCCTCTTATAAAAGTACTGGTTCAATTGATGAAAGTTCAGTCTTTATAATCTAAGCATTTCCAAATTCTGTCAAATTGGGCATTACTATTTCAACTGTGAGTTAGGGGAGAATCATTTAAATTCTGTGCATGGCAAGTGATCACAAAATGAAACCAATATCATGCTTCTAAACTTGTATATCAGATCAGCAACTCTTTTTTATTTCATGACATTCAACATCATTTCTAATCACTACCATGTACATTAAAATAATGTACAATAGGTTTTGTCATATTTGAATACTACTGTGTGTAAGAATTGTATCAAAAGTTTGGGGATAAATAGAAAGATGCTGTAGTTGAAGCAAGAGAGAAACTGACTACAAGTCCTGGGGAGAGACTACCTGTGTTTAAGCTCAGGTTTTATCTTTTAACAGACATGTGACATTGGGCAAATGACCTATTGAAGTCTCTGTACCCTCTGGTAAATGGCCATGAGCTGGGTGTCAGCCTCTAAGACAGCTGTGAGGATTAAATAGCTAATACGTTTAAAGGCAAGCAATGAATAAATGTAAGCTTATATGATAACCCACTGTTTGATGCCTAAAGCCTTCGTGAGTGAATCAGTTCTTTAACATAAAACTTCCAAAAAAATATCTTTTTGGAATTTATGAGATAAATCTTGTAAGAATGTATTTCTCTGTTCAAAACTAAAAAGTTAGTATGAACAAGGGGTTAACCCAACCAGGTTTTGTTAGTAAATAATGAAAATTATTCTGCCCCTTTGATTTCATTTATGATTGTTATAGATTTGACTTCTATCTTAGTGTGTGTGTATGTGTGTGTGTAGATTGTATGAGGTGTGAAGACATGTGTGTACAGTGTATGTGGAGGGAAGAGATGTGTGTAGAATGTATGAGGAGTGATGAGATGTGTGTAGAATGTATGAGGAGAGATGAGATGTGTGTAGAGTAAATGTGGAGAGATTGCTTGTGTGTAGAGTGCATTAGTAGTGAAGATATGTGTGTACAATGTATGAGGAGTAATGTGATGTGTGCAGAGTGTATGAGGAGTGATGAGATTTGCGTAGAGTGTATGAGGAGTGACGAGGTGTGTGTACATTGTATGAGGAGAGAAGAGATGTGTGTAGAGTGTATGAGGAGTTATGAGGTGTGTGTTGAGTGTATGAGGAGAAATGAGACTTGTGTGGAGTATGTGAGGAGAGATGAGATGTGCGTGGAGTGCATGAGGAGAGTTGAGGTGTGTGTCGAGTAAATGAGTGGAGGTGACGTGTGTGCCGACTGCATGAGGAGTGATGAGATGTGTGTGTAGAGTATGCACAAGTATTTAAAGAAGTGTGTTCTCTATGAGCACATGTGTGGAGTCAAGAAGAGAATACTTTATAATTTTTTCTTTCCTTCACCAAGTTCTAACAGTTCTCTTGTCTGTTCCTGCAAAATTACTGGACAGGCATCCCTGACCACCACTGCGTCTTTACATGGATGGGTGCCAGGCAGTTGACAGTGACTGATGAGATGCTCTCTCAGGCCTCAGGGTTGTCAATACTCATAGGCACTGAGCCATCTCTACTGCCCCAGACTTCATTTCTTACATCTAAGAGGAAGGGAAGATCAATTAGTATTAGTATATTTGTATCAGTTATGTGAGATAGTTAGATGAAAGCTCTCTCTCTCTCTCTCTCTCTCTCTCTCTCTCTCTCTCTCTCTGTGTGTGTGTGTGTGTGTGTGTGCAAACATGTTGAAAGGAACACCTTTTCATAGCCTTGCCCAGACATATCAGCAAATTATGATTTGCTACGTACATCCAACTGTCAGCTTAATTGAAGTTGTGATTGGGTACCCTGGCCAATTATGAGAATGAACTTTCACACAAGAAGGTTGTGTATCCAAAATGGTGATGTCTAGAACTTCTTAATAGGTTTAAAATGAAAAAGCACAGCATTTCCCTCTGCATGAGTAGTTTTCTTTCGCTTTGATTGTATCAGCCTTACCTGAGCATGCTGCCATCTGCACTACTGAGCTCGATGCTCCGGATTCTTCAAAGAATGGAGAAGAGTGACGCTGTGCCCTTGTGTGCCCCGAAGAGAGAGATCTTTCCATCGCAACTTAAACTAGGAAATTGCCACTTCCGATGTCAAATACTGGCAATTCCATATGACACATTCCAAATTGTACTTTACCAAAGAGCTGAAATCAACAGTGGTACCCTTGCCCCATGACCTCATAGTGAAGAGAAGTCCACTGCCATAAACAGGGGTCACTGCAACTGTCCTAGTTGTATGATTATGCAAAGATTATAAGATTCATCACCACATTGCAGGGTTACTGTTGTTTGCCTTGCCTTGATCTGTGTGTTTTGTATCCAGCTTGTAAACCCTATAATTAGGGAGAAGTATCAAAGTGCATACTTACACACTTTTTATTTGTTTTCTAAGGTTTTAATTGTCTATAAGTACTTCATGGCTGACAATTCAGCTAACAGAATGGCTTCCAAATATCCTCATTCTAGCTTTCTGTTTCATTCCTCACCTTGAAGCGATTCTCTTTTACCCAGCTTTAATTCCACTAAAAAGTAGGAAAATGTTTATTTTCAATTAGAGTCTTACATAGCTTCATAGTTTTCCCTTTGCCATTTTAAAGGGACCAGAGGAAATTAAAATCAAAAACTGTAAATTATCTGGCTCCTCCTAGTAAAAAGAATGCTACTTTCTTTTAGGTATTGAAATGGGGTCTCAGATTTTTCTCCTGAAATCAACTTGCCTGCAAATTGTTAATGTATATATACATTATATATATTTATGTATATGTATGTATGTATGTGATGTTAGCTTTGTAGACCTGGTCCCAGTTCTACAAGAGAGAGAGAGTGAAGGGGGGGGGAATGGGCACACCAGGGCTTCCAGCCACTGCAAATGAACTCCAGACGCTTGCGCCCCCCTTGTACATCTGGCTATTGTAGGTCCTGGGGAATTGAACCTGGGCCCTTTGACTATGCAGGCAAATGCCTTAACAGCTAAGCCATCCCTCCAGCCCCATATAATTATTTTTAACCAGTAGATCAAGCACAATGCACTGGAATTATAGAGATGTGGGTCTGAAAGTCTGCTTTGCCACCTGTTATGTGACCTCAGAGGAGCTGCTTAAATATTTTTGAGCTTTTTCTTTTAAATCAGTTGTCACATTTACAAAGGGTGGTGCTGTTGTGAGGATTAAGAGATAGCACCTGTACAATGCTCAATGTGAGACGCATCATATGGTAGATCTCAAGGAATGTCAGTGTTTCTCTCCTTCTTTTACTATAAATTTTTTTAACCTGATAGTTCATGGTGATAAAACATGTGAAGTTTTCCCTATTGGTGATTTATTAACTCATTTATTTTAGTGTTTAATTTTAATATTTTATATTATTCATTATTTTCTAATTAATGTACTTATAATACATGACTCATTATTTATATTGTGAATTTCTTGAAACATTTCTAGAATTATAGTAAAATTGTACATATGGAACTGAGTTTTGTGTACCCTTTCTATAATGTTAGTAATGTTGGATAACCATAATTCCTTTATTGAAACTGAGGAATAAATGTGGGTGCAATGATGTTATTAAGTATAGGGCTTCACCCATGCTTCACTGTTTTTCTAGTATGGTCCTTTTTCTGTCTGAAAGTCCAGTCCAGGTATGTTGTATGTTGTTTTCATATTTCTTTAGTCTCCTCACATTTTAAAGACCCTATGGCTGAACAAGGCAACATTATGGGGCACTGGAGGTAGGGATTTGAACATGGAAATTTTGTAGGGGTAGGAGCAATAACTCGACCCTATCAAGTAGGTATGTGCAGTGAAATAAAGAGAAGAAGCAAGCAAGTTTAATTTTTTTTTGATGCTGTTATACATGTATACAATGCACTTTGATTCCATGATCCCGATTACTCTCTCACATCCCCCTACCTCTCCCACTAAATCTCTTTCTTTTAAAACAATATTTTATATTTATTTATTCATTTGAGAGAGAGATACAGAAATAGGGAGAGAGAGTGAGAGAGAGAAAAAGAGAGAGAGAGTGAGAGAGGGTCTCCAGCCACTACAAATGAAATCTAGACGCATGCACCCCCTTATGCATGTGGCTTACGTGGGTCCTGGGGAATTGAACCTGGGTCCTTTGGCTTTGTAGGGAAGTGCCTTAACTGCTAAGCCATGTCTCCATCATGCTTTTTTTTTGACCTGTTGAGTTAAGTTAGGATAGCTTGTGTGATTATGAGTTGGGGGTTACTTACTGAAGAATGGGCAACCCACCAGTGGCTTCACAGTGAAGGACACGACTTCCCCTGCCCCGGCCATCATCAGCCATCAGTCACTGCTCTGGGAAGCATGGAGTCTCATGAGCCCCCCCGACAGGCTCAATCTTGTCTTGGAGAGTGCATCCATAGTGAGATCATGAGTGCAACTGCCAGGTCCTCTCCAGACAGAACATTCCTCAGCACTCCCTGGCCCTCCTCCTGCTCTCACATTCTTTCGGTCCCCTCTCCTCCTGCGGTTTCCTGAGTCTCGGAGGGTGTAGCTGAGGTTTTGTCATGAGGTGCTGTATTCGTGTTGTGTTCAGAGTTGTGCGCATACTTGTTGCTCACTTTGCCACTTGCGCATCTCTGTGTTAGCCTCTGCGGCACAGGGCTTTGTCAGGATGGGAAAGATGATCTGTACAGCTTCTTAGAAATAGAGGATTTTCTTGGCGAATCATAGAAAATGGTCACAGCAAACACAATGAGGCTCAATAAGGATAAAATGCTTGCTGGGAGTACCAAGCTGCTTAACTATTAAACAGAAGGCAATTAGTCAAGTAAAGTGGAGGGGGTTGTTGGGGCTGGTCCTTGTGGTTATAACTGAGGATAAGCAAAGTTGTGTGCTTGTGTTTCAGGTGGAGAAATGAGTAAATGCTGCCAAATATTTAAAGGGACAGAAATCTTTTTTTTTTTTTCAAGGAAACATTGAAAAAGGGCTTATTCAGCCCAAAGAAGAAATTGCTGACGAGGGATTTCATCATCCTTAAGTACTGTATATGAGGGAGTTCTTAAACCAAGGACAGTGACCAGCTGTTTTGAAACTTTACAAGAACACATTTCAAGTAAATAGCCTTAGAGGGAAATAAATGCCATTCAGACTAAAACAGAATAAAAATTCCTTCACCAAAACAGTGGTCAGAAAAGTCACATAGGCAAGAACCATAATGTTGTAAAAAGAAGAAAAAACAGTGCTGGAGTCTGCAACATCTGTCTTAAATGTCTGCTCTACTACTCAGTAGGATGGCCCTAGACAAAGAATTTGACATTTTGGAAAATATTATCAACATTTATTTCAGGACTCACTAAGCTACTATATGTAATTTTAGCAGAATTACTAATGAAAATTTAGCAGGTTTTGAGTAGAGCTTGTTGTGAAGTTTGGTTGATTGATACTTTCTCCCCTGTTTCATTTTATTCCCTAAGTGTGTCTAGACAGTATAGCACGCAATGCTGACCTTAAACTGGTATGTATGTGGCATTATTTGCAGATCAGAGAAATGATATTTCCAGTCCCATTACTTGCAAGTCTACGTTTTCTACCACAAAGTGGTTTTTGGGCTTAAATTTCTAACCCTTTAAAAATTCAGGGAGGAGGACTTCCGGTTAAGATGGCGGCGTAGGTACCACGCCAAAATAGCCTGGGGGGGGAAGACCAAAAAAAACTCAGCAAAATACACACTTTTACTAAAAAGTGAGGTGTATAGGAAGTTGAGGCGGCAGCGGAGAAGTGGAAGAGTTATAGAGCATCCGGAGCCTGCACAGGCGGGAACAGCGGCCCGGGGCGGCTCAGCTACCCGCCGCAACCGCGGAGCGGCAGAAAACCGCCGGACTCTTGGCTCGAGCCGCAGGACAAGCCAGGTGCGGGAATTTCCCCTCACACCGCGCTCTCCGCAACTCGGGAAACGTGAGGGGAGAGCGGCAGTGAGCAACGGAGGGAGGAGCAGACCGCGAGGTAAAAGCACACGTGGAGAAACGATACAACCAGAACAGCGCGGCTCCCTCCCCTCCCCTGCCGCCTGAACCCAGCTCCAGCGAACACAGCAGCGGCCCGGGACCCGGCCACGCCAACTTGGGCTGACAGCGGGACCCAAGCAGGAGCAGAATTTGGCAGCAACTTCAGCGGCTCCAGCACCGGTACCAGTGGCCCCAGCAGCAGCGGACCCAGGAGAGCAGCGGCTTCGGGGTGAGCAGCAGCGGTGGACACGACAACGGCAGCTTCAGCAGTGGTGGGGGCTCCGGCGGTGACATCTACAACAGCTGCAGAGGCGGCGGCAGCGACTCAGTTTGCCCCGTAGGAAAAGCAAGTGCCCAGCTCCAGAAATCAGAACAGCAACCCGACGACCCAGGCAGCAACTTGACTGAGACCACAATCACCCAAGGTAACTGGGATTGCACCAGGGAAGGGTCTCACCTGGTCACAAGCTGACTTGGATACCTCAACAGACCAGAAATCTAAACCTCTTTGTTGATAGAGGATCTGGTCATTATAATAACTACTCTTGCATACATACTCGGGGCTGTTTTTGATGGAATGGGTACAGTGTTTAGCTAAATTTTAGAATCTACCAGTATATTATTCCACTCAGCCTGCTTGAATACTCCTATAGCAGGGAAACTCAACCCCTAAGAACATCTTTGTAGATACTCTGAGAGTCTTAAGAGCCACACCTAATACCTTAAGGTCCTACCCTGAAAATATTTTACACCAAATCAATTGATACAGCTAAGAACACACAGCTAGCTAGAAAATCCAAGCATTAACTTAATCCAAGATGCAAAAATATATACATTATAACACAAGAAACACTAAAAAGCAAGACGATATAAATCTACCTAAAAGTATTAATGCATCAGAAATGTCCTCCAGTGAGAAAGAGTTAGAGGAAATGCCTGAGAAAGAGTTCAAAAGAATAATTATAAATATGTTCAAAGAGGTCAAAGAACACATGAAAACAATCAAAGAAGAAATCAAAGAGGAAATCAAAGAGGAAATCAAAGGAATCAAAGAAGAGGCAGGACACCAATTTAATGAAATAAAGAAGGCAATACAAGACATAAATAGAGAAATAGAAATAATAAAGAAAAACCAGTCAGAATTACTAGCAATGAAGAACACAGTTAATGAAATAAAAAACTCTGTAGAAAATCTCACCAGTAGGATGGATGAGGGAGAGGACAGAATATCTAAGCTAGAAGATCAGGTGGCAGACCTAATGCAGTCCAACAAAGAGAAAAACAAACTTATAGAAAAGTATGAGTGGGAATTTCAAGATATTCGGGACACTATGAAAAGATCCAATATAAGAATTCAGGGCATAGTAGAAGGAGAAGAATTCCACTCCAGAGGCATAGTAGACATCTTCAACAAAATCATAGAGGAAAATTTTCCCCAAATTGGGAAAGAGGTGCCAATACAGATACAGGAAGCCTTTAGAACCCCAGCCAGACAAAACCCAGAAAGAAACTCTCCTCGCCACATTATACTCAAACTTCCAAACACACAAACCAAAGAAAAAATATTGAAAGCAGTTAGAGAGAAAAATCAAGTTACCTACAAAAGCAAGCCCATCAGGATTACAGCAGATTATTCAACACAAACTTTTAAAGCCAGAAGGGCCTGGAGTGATATATTCCAAGTTCTGAAAGATAACAACTGTCAACCAAGGTTACTTTATCCTGCAAAGTTATCCATCCAAATAGATGGAGAAATAAAGACATTCCATGACAAAAGCAGGTTAAAGGAATATCTGAAGACAAAACCAGCTCTACAGAAAATACTTGATAGAATCCTCCATGCTGAACAAAAGGAAAAGCACACATATAAGGAACCTAGAAAAAACCAGCCATACTCAAATACCAGTTAACAGAAGAGAGCACAGGTAGAACCAGTAACACACACACACACACACAAAAATGGCAAACATAAATACACACATTTCAATAATATCTCTTAATATCAACGGTCTCAATGCCCCAACGAAAAGACATAGATTTGCAGACTGGGTTAAAAAGCAGGATCCTACAATTGGTTGTCTTCAAGAAACTCACCTTTCTACAAAGGATAGACATTATCTTAGGGTGAAAGGTTGGAAGACGGTGTTTCAAGCAAATGGGCCTAGAAAACAAGCAGGGGTTGCTATCCTAATATCAGACAGGGTGGACTTTAGTCCGAAGTTAGTCAAAAAAGATAAGGAAGGTCACTTTATATTGATTAAGGGCACACTCCAACAGGAGGACATTACAATCCTAAACATATATGCACCTAACATGGGGGCTCCCAAATTCGTCAAACAAACACTATTAGAACTAAGGTCACAGATAACACCAAACACGGTGGTGGTGGGTGACTTTAACACCCCACTCTCATCAATTGACAGGTCATCCAGGGAAAGAATAAACAGAGAGGCATCTGGACTAAATGAGGTCATAGAAGATATGGACCTAACAGATATATACAGGACATTTCATCCAAAGGCTGCAGAATATACATTCTTTTCAGCAGCACATGGAACATTCTCTAAAATAGACCATATATTAGGACACAAAGCAAATCTTAACAAATTCAGGAAAATTGAAATAATTCCTTGCATTCTATCTGACCACAATGGAATTAAACTACAAATCAGTAGCAAGAAAGGCTATAGAGCATACACAAAATCATGGAAGCTAAACAATACACTACTAAATGATGAGTGGGTCAATGAAGAAATCAAAAAGGAAATCAAAAAATTTATAGAGTCAAATGATAATGAGAACACAACATACCAAAATCTCTGGGACACAATGAAGGCAGTTCTAAGAGGTAAATTTATAGCCTTAAGTGCCTATATTAAGAAATTAGAAAGGTCGCAAGTAAACGACCTAATGCTTCGTCTTAAAGCCTTGGAAAAAGAAGAACAAGGCAAACCAAAAAGTAGTAGACGGGAAGAAATAATAAAGATTAGGGCAGAAATTAATGAAATAGAAACAAAAAGAACAATCCAAAGAATTAATGAAACAAAGAGTTGGTTCTTTGAAAGGATAAACAAGATTGATAAACCCTTAGCAAATCTGACCAAAAGAAAGAGAGAAGAGACACAAATTAATAAAATCAGAGATGAACAAGGTAACATCACAACAGATTCCAGAGAAATTCAAAAAATTATAGGGACATACTATAAAAGCATATACTCCACCAAGTATGAAAATCTGAAAGAAATGGATGATTTCCTTGATCTATATGACCTACCTAAATTAAATCAAAATGAGATTAATCACTTAAATAGACCTATAACAAACATGGAGATCCGAGCAGTTATCAATAATCTCCCAACTAAAAAAAGCCCAGGCCCGGATGGATTCACTGCTGAATTTTACCAGACTTTTAAGGAAGAGCTAACACCATTGCTTCTTAAGCTTTTCCAGGAAATAGAAAAAGAAGGAATCCTACCAAACTCCTTCTATGAGGCCAGCATCACCCTGATACCAAAACCAGGCAAAGATAGAACAAAAAAAGAAAATTACAGACCAATCTCCCTCATGAACATAGATGCAAAAATTCTCAACAAAATATTGGCAAACAGAATACAAGAGTATATTAAAAAGATCATTCACCCTGACCAAGTAGGCTTTATCCCAGAGATGCAGGGATGGTTCAACATACGCAAATCTATAAATGTAATACATTACATAAATGGGTTGAAGGACAAAAATCACATGATCATCTCATTAGATGCAGAGAAAGCATTTGACAAAATCCAACATCCCTTCATGATAAAAGTCCTACAGAGACTGGGAATAGAAGGAACATATCTCAATATAATAAAGGCTATTTATGACAAGCCTACAGCCAACATATTACTAAATGGGGAAAAACTGGAAGCTTTTCCACTAAAATCAGGAACAAGACAAGGGTGTCCACTGTCTCCACTTCTATTTAATATAGTTTTGGAAGTCTTAGCCATAGCAATAAGGCAAGAGACACACATAAAAGGGATACAAATTGGAAAGGAAGAAATCAAGCTATCATTATTTGCAGATGACATGATTCTATACATAAAGGACCCTAAAGACTCTACTAGCAAGCTGTTAGAGCTAATCAAAACCTACAGCAATGTAGCAGGATACAAAATAAATACACAGAAATCAGTAGCCTTCATATATGCTAACAACAAACACACAGAGGATGAAATCAGAGAATCACTCCCATTCACAATTGCATCAAAAAAAATAAAATACCTTGGAATAAACCTAACTAAGGAAGTAAAGAATCTATACAATGAGAACTTTAAGACACTCAAGCGAGAAATTGCAGAAGACACTAGAAAGTGGAGAAACATCCCTTGTTCCTGGCTTGGAAGAATCAATATAGTGAAAATGGCAATCTTACCTAAAGCAATCTACACATTTAATGCAATCCCTATCAAAATTCCAAAGGCTTTCTTCATGGAAATAGAAAAAACAATCCAAAAATTCATTTGGAATCATAAAAAACCTCGAATATCTAAAATAATACTGAGCAACAAAAAAGAGGCTGGTGGTATCACCATACCTGATTTTAACCTATACTACAGAGCCATAGTAACAAAAACAGCATGGTACTGGCACAAAAACAGACATGTAGATCAGTGGAACAGAATAGAGGACCCAGATGTAAGCCCAAGTAGCTATAGCCACCTGATATTCGATAAAAATGCCAAAAATACTCATTGGAGAAGAGACAGCCTCTTCAGCAAATGGTGTTTTGAAAACTGGATAAATATCTGCAGAAGGATGAAAATAGATTCTTCTCTCTCGCCATGCACAAGAATTAAGTCCAAATGGATTAAAGACCTTAACATCAGACCGGAAACTTTGAAACTGCTAGAGGAAAAAGTTGGGGAAACCCTCCAACATATTGGTCTTGGCAAAGACTTTCTAAATACAACCCCAATTGCTCAGGCAATAAAACCACAGATTAACCACTGGGACCTAATGAAATTACAAAGATTTTGCACCGCAAAGGACACAGTGAAAAAAGCAAAGAGGCAACCTACAGAATGGGAAAAAATCTTCGCCAGCTATATATCTGATAAAGGATTAATATCTAGGATATACAAAGAACTCAAAAAGATATCTAATAAGGAATCAAACAGGCCAATCAAAAAATGGGCTAAGGAGCTAAATAGAGAGTTCTCAAAGGAAGAAATACGAATGGCATATAAGCACCTAAAAAAATGTTCTACGTCACTAGTCATCAGGGAAATGCAGATTAAAACTACATTGAGATTCCATCTCACTCCTGTCAGATTGGCCACCATCATGAAAACAAATGATCATAAATGTTGGCGGGGATGTGGAAAAAAAGGAACCCTTCTGCACTGCTGGTGGGAATGCAATCTGGTCCAGCCATTGTGGAAAACAGTGTGGAGGTTCCTAAAGCAGCTAGAGATTGATCTACCATATGACCCAGCTATAGCACTCCTAGGCATATATCCAAAGGATTCATCTCATTTCCTTAGAAGTACATGCTCAACCATGTTTATTGCTGCTCAATTTATAATAGCTGGGAAATGGAACCAGCCTAGATGTCCCTCAACAGATGAGTGGATAATGAAGATGTGGTACATTTATACAATGGAGTTCTACTCAGCGGTAAAGAAAAATGAAGTTATGAAATTTGCAGAAAAATGGATGGACCTGGAAAGTATTATACTAAGTCAGGTAACCCAGGCCCAGAAAGCCAAGCGCCACATGTTCTCCCTCATATGGGGATCCTAGCTACAGATGACTGGGCTTCTGTGTGAGAATGAAAATACTTAGTAGCAGAGGCCAGTAAGTTGAAAAGGAGACATAAAGGGTGGAGAAAGGAAGGGAGGAGGATACTTAATAGGTTGATATTGTATATATGTAATTACAATGATTGTAATGGGGAGGTAATATGATTGAGAATGGAATTTCAAACGGGAAAGTGTGGGGGTGGGGAGGGAGGGAATTACCATGGGATATATTTTATAATCATGGAAAATGTTAATAAAAATTAAAAAAAAAAAAAAAAAAAAATTCAGGGAAAGCAGATATGCTACAGGTTCAATAGAAAATTATAGAGAAAAGCCAAGCACTTTTTTTTTTTTTTTGCTGTCAGAATAATGCAAGGGCTTGTGTTTGAGAAAAAGCATGAATTATTTGACAAATCATAGTTTATAAAATTCTGCTGTGGTTAACCACTGTGTGTTACTGGATTTCACAGAAATATTTTTCTATTGTAGATTTAAACCCCTTAACAAATAATAAACCCTGACAGAAAGGCATGGCAAAATATAGGGACTCATTCATGGAATCTAAATTGATGTTGATCACTGAGCTCTCACAATTTGATTTAAGGTGCCTGCTGCGCGTTCACACCCGAAGACAGCATTGGAGCTAGTATCTCGGCATAGCTGTGGATGCTGGAATATTTAAGTTCTCTTTTGAGATAGTCCTCTTCTTTAGTATGATGAAATCCCAGTATTTTGACTTCCTATTTATGAAATTATAATAAAATTATTTCTTGCTGGGCATGGTGGCACACGCCTTTAATCCCAGCACTTGGGAGGCAGAGGTAGGAGGATCGCTGAGAGTTAGAGGCCACCCTGAGACTACATAGTGAAATCCAGGTGAAATAGTGAAATCAGCCTGAGCTACAGTGAGACCCTACCTTGAAACAACAACAACAACAACAACAACAACAACAACAAAATTAAAATAAACTTATTTCTGGCTTCATGGAGGTTGTCTATTTTAAGGATAATGGATGTCTCACCAGCTTGGGAATACAAGTGATGTCACATTCGGCAGTCAAGATCAAAGTCTTTGTAAGTGAACTTTCTTCCTTCTGGATTCTTCAGAGTTACCTTCAAGACTCAGTACCTTTCCACGATGCTGTCTCCAGTAGCCTGGAATGGCTACCTACACCCTCTCACAGAGTAACTTCAAGCTTTCTGGAGGGGCTGCTCCTCGCTGTTGCCATGGTTGCCGCCTTGAACTTGAGGGTCTACTTGAGTTGGCAGTGGCTCCTCTGTGCCTCTCTCAGAGGCCTGGCTCTTTGCTGTGCCATCTCAGAGACTGACTCCCAGCTACTTTTCCTTCATAGGTCATAGATGTTTTCAGTCATTCCACTCTCATATTTTGTCCCCGCGTTGATCAGCATATTTCTTTTTCTAACTCCTTCCTTGTTGCCACATTCCAGAGTCATACACTTTTATTTATTTATTTATTTTTACTAGTGATGTCTAGTGTACTCTCAAGGTAGAGTCTGTAATGCTCAAGCCTAAGAAAACAGCAGCAAGAAAAGGCAAGGCATACTTATATTTTCCTTGCTTCATTTCTCCCACCTCAACCCTCACTAACTTTCTCTCCTGAGTGATAATTGATAGTGGAAATTCCCATCCACATTAGATCCAGTATTCTGCAGCTTGCAATTAAGGCCCACTCTGATGACATCATTTCAAAATAATCGTCTTGTCAAAAGACCTATATCAAGATGAAGTCACCTTCTGAGGAACTGAGGTTTAAGGCTTTAACATAGAAAACAAATTTCACTCATAGGTGTACATATCTTTGAATCTTAAGGGGACTGACACTCATAACTGCACATCTGGCAAGAACACATAATACAATATTCATATTTGTAAGGGTAAAAATCAAATTTAAATATAGATTTACACAAATTAACATGCAGGGCTGGAGAGTTTGCTCAGTGGCTAAGGTGCTTGCTCGCAAGGCCTGACAGCCATGGTTTGGTTCCCCTGTATCCATATAAGCCAGATGCACAAAGTGGCATTTGCAGTAGCTGGAGGCCCTGGTGCACCCATTCTCTCTCTCTCTTTAAAAGATCACCTAGGGCTGGAGAGATGGCTTAGCGGTTAAGCGCTTGCCTGTGAAACCTAAGGACCCCGGTTCAAGGCTCTGTTCCCCAGGTCCCACGTTAGCCAGATGCACAAGGGGGCGCACGCGTCTGGAGTTCGTTTGCAGTGGCTGGAAGCCCTGGCTCGCCCATTCTCTCTCTCTCCCTCTATCTGTCTTTCTCTCTATGTCTGTTGCTTTCAAATAAATAAATAAAAAATGAACAAAAAAAAAATTAAAAAAAAAAGATCACCTAGAAAATTTCCCATCTAGGCCTGTAGCCAATGTGTGAGGGCTCCCTGTATTCCTTGTCATTCCTTCAATAGTTGGAATATGGAAAAGTACCTAAAAAGATACTTACTAGTGATCGTATGTCTAAGGGAAAGAAACACAGAGAATACGGAGCCATAAGTGTGTCTGTGAGGAGTCTGGAGAGGCCTTTGAAGGAGTGGAGTTGCAGCTGACACTGGTAGAGTGGGTGATTGTCCAAAGTAATAAGAAATAAGAAACATTTCACACAGGAGAATCTATGTGAAAATATACATGGGATCCAAGAAAGGGGTCACCTGAGAAGACATGAAGATAATTCTACCTCAGCTCACAAAGATGAAAAGGAACATGGGAAATGGCACAATTAAGTCTTGAGAGTGAAAAGAGGGAAATTGGGTCTAACAGCTTCCATTTTCTTAGCTTTCTTCTGAAGCTAAACTAGCTGCTGGTCAGATGTCATCACATTTTGAATTTTAAATCTATGAAAGTGTTTGAATGGATTATTCAGCATCAAATATTGATAGCCTCTGAAAAGAAGACCAAATAAAATGGACCATGTTGGAGGAGAGGTGGTACAGTTGAAAATGTGCCTGGAAAGAATGAAAAATATAACCCAAGGCAGGCAGACAAAAATGATCCTGTCCATTCAAATAGTTCCTTTATAGGTGAGAGCAGAAATTATTTGATGGGGCTGGAGAGATGGCTTAGCAGTTAAGGCACTTTCCTGCAGAGCCAAAGGACCCAAGTTCAATTCTCCAGGACCCACGTAAGACAGATGCACAAGATTGCACATGCGTCTGGAGTTCGTTTGCAGTGGCTAAGATCCTGGAGCACCTGTTCTCCCTCCCTCCTTCTCTCTCTCTGTTTCTCAAATAAATAACATAAATAAATAAAAATTAAGATAAGCTAAAAAAGAAAATATTTGATGAAAAATGACATAAAATCTAGAATGAATTCAATAAACCTTATAACTTCTGAAAGGAATTTAGTCAATGGGACTAATCTTCCTGCAGGGGAGAAAAACATGATGAAGAAGAACGTTAGTGTGCAGATTAGAATACCTGAAGTATATAAAAGATACAGGACATTCAGTCCTCCTCAGAGCCATCAAAATGAAGGTAACTCTAACTAGGGACAAGGTCACCCATGCAAGCTCAGAGAGGAGTATGGGACACCTGGAGGGAGAAGCATGGATCTTGAGAGAGCCTGCAAGATCAAGGCCTGACAAGAGTAGAGCCACATCAGAAAGGTCCGCTACGTGCCCTCACGTCCTTTCTCCATGTTTAGGTCAACTTGGCTTCTATTTGGAGGTCAACCATGCAACTACAATGCAGAAGTGTTCTAGGGAGTAGTCCCTGAACCATACAGCTAAGCCAAAGGCTGAGGAAGCCACCAGTAAAGGAGAAGAGGTAGCTGAGGCCATCAGTATGATAGCCAAGTTTGATATATAGCAAAATAAAAAGAAAGTAAATGCCTGTGTACTGTAGTAGTCAACTAGGAACTCAGTAATGAAGTAACCCAGTCTGGATAATTAAGAACGAATTATCTCACACTTCTGGAGACTAAGCCCAAGATTCAGATACGCTTTCATTAAAGTGGTTTCTTCTGAGGCTTCTCTTGTCGACCTAGGGATGACTGCCTCCCCTGTGTCTCTGCATGGTCTTCCCCTCTATACACCATCATGCCCAAATTTCTCCTTCTTATAGGGACAATGCTCTCACTGGATTCAGAAGAGCCCTAAAGATCTCCTTTAAACTTAGGTACCTCTGTCTTGAAGTCCAGTCATGTTCATAGGTATTAGGGGTTGAAACATTAGCATATGAACTGAGGTTGGAGGGTGGTAAAGGTTGCACAACAACAAATGGTAATTGCAGAGCTGTTTTTTTTTTACAATGCTCCTGTTCATCGAATTAAAATGTTATCATAGACACACTTGCTTAACTTCGGTAAATATAGCAGTACTAGGATAATGCTTGACACCATACAAACATGTCTTCTTCTTCTGTTGTAAAGCTAGAACTGAGCTAAAGTTTTGTCACTGATTTTTTTAAATCAGAACTAAGAGTTTTTTAATATCATTTTAAAATTTATAAAATTTGATCAACATAACCAATCTAAGAAGCAATTTACAATGGGAGATGCTTTAGGTAGTCGGGAATAACATTTGTTTTATTTTTGCTAGGGAAGATACATAAAGGTGCTCTACTTTTCCAGTTAAGAGTTTTATTATCATCTCATTTCCTTTGATCTGTGAAACAAATGTCCTCCCAGGGCCCACATATTAAAGACTAGATCCACAGAATGGAGACCTACTGAAGGATGGTGGAACCTTAAAACGTAATACCTAGTGAGAGGTCTTAATGTAACCTTTAGTGCTCCCTTTAAGGGGATTGTGGGACATTGGCCCCACCAACTGACTACTTTCATCTTTGGCAAGCAATTCTGGGCCTCTGTGCTATAGTACCATGATGTGACATCTTAACAGGGGGCTTAAAGCAAAGGTACAGATTGACTATGAATCAGAATGTCCAAAACTATGAACCAAAATACACCTTTTCTCCTTATAAATCTGGGGTAATTTCTTATAATGACAGAAAGATGTCTAAAAGACATTATTAGAATAAATATGTAAAACAGGAGTCAGTTGAAACACACACACACACATGCACGCACAGCAAATTTAGTTAATGGCTTTGGCTGGTTCCCAATTTCATATTTCTTACTATTTATTAGCTAAATAAGTCTGCCTGGGATTTAATGTCAAAAACGAGGGGGGAAATTACTATGCACTCTTCACTTACAAGATTCAATATTTTAAAAAGAGCTTAAAGACCTTTTATTTTATACATTTACCAGTAATTGTCTTTATAGTTTTATTGGTATTAATTTCATACCACCCATTTAGAATATGATGCCACATAAGTAACTTGGTAATAAAGTTAATATTACTTCATAGAGATATAATTATAAGTAATTTTGGTTCTGTCATATTTTCCTCTCACTTTCTTCTCATTTATGCCCATATTTTGTAAAATGAAGATGACGGGCTTGCTGACCTTTGGCTAATGAATATTTAGTAGGAAGAAACTAATGATTTCATCCTACTTGAGGCCTTTGGAACTTTCATTTTCTGGCTCCATTAGCTTTATAGGCCGAGTCTGATTATAACATTGTTGCATTATAAATAAACTTCTAAATTCAGTAGTAAACACAAATGCTGCAAAGCAGTAAATAATTCAAATAATATGGGGCCCCTTGAAGCCAATGAACCATGTTTCAATGCAATGTGGGGTGCCTTTTTGCCTTTATTAACATTATAGTAGAGAAGACAATATTTAAAATAAAGGAACGAAGGGATGAGGGGCAAATGAAATTTCTCATTATTTGTTAAAGATCTGGTGACATACATCATTAAGTATAATGCTATAAAGTTTCTCAGTATTAGGTGGGCAATTTAAAATATTCAGTAAATGTAATCTACATCACTAAGATAATCTGCATATTTCTACAAGCTTCATTACCCCATAGTATTGAAGAGCTTTGTGACTCTATTAATTCTTACATAAGAGAGAAGCGAGTTTGGCTTAATGTAAGGAAAAAGTATCATTTGGACAAATGTATAAACTACAATGTAAAAGGGAAAAGACAAAAGGCAAATTGGAGGATCTATTTCTATTCTATATACTGGGAAGGGGTCAGGTTGATGTACTATCTTCCTTCCTTGTCTTCCTCCCTCCTCTCTATTACTGGGATTTGAACACAAGGCTGGGTGCTAGGCAAGCACACTTTGATGAACAACAACCACCTCCATCTCAGACCCTACAATCTGAAGAGTGCAGACTCCCCTCACACATTCATAAAGTGCTGTGGGCAGAAGAATTAGGATTGGTAGACTCGACCTTTAGACTGGCCTTGTCTTGGCTCTGGGAAAAACAAAGGTGTAGACTATTGAGTTATGCAGACATAGCTATTATCTTGTGTACTAGAAAGTCAGGGACACTTGGGCCTTGAGGAATGAAGTTACCCTGCAAAAAAAAAAAAAAAAAAAATGATGACTCATAAGTGGTCCCTTCCATATAGCTGGAGAATTGATCCTTGTCAACCTTTGCTTGTTCTTGTGAACAAATGTCTGCTTGATTGAAGTCATTTGCTTGCCTCAGCCAAGCAATATTGGATATATGGATATATAGAGAGACACCAGGTATATATGTTCACACAGAACAGTCCAAGGGAGAGTGTTAGAAAGATGGTGGTCACCTGCTGCACACCAGGAGGACAGGCCACAGGAAGAGCTGTATCACCTAGCACCTTAGTCTGGGACTTCCAACCGCAATAACTATGAGGAACTGTTGTTTTAGGCCTGTGGTATTTTGTTGTGGCAGCTAGACCTGACTAATACAACCCTGTAGCTTCCTTCAACACTGCAACATATTTATCGTGGTTTTAGGTGGAGGATGTCCACTGGAAGGTTTGAGGAGGTTCTAGGTGGAGGATCTTAAGGTGGAACCAAAAGGCTGTCTTCTGTAGTTCTCTTCATCCTTCCTTTTTCCTCACACAGGCCTCGTGGGCAGTGTTCCAGAGGGCCAGCGTCATTATTGAATATGCCATGAGAGCATCCCTCAAGCAGCTTAAGCCATTCTAGCCTGCTTCCTTCTCATCTCCGGAACAAGCTCCTTTTCATTCTGAGCTTTGAATGCCACTCATACTCTCCCAGACATGCTTGCCTGGCCCATTCATCTGCAGGACCCTAGTGCTTCTGTCTCCTTGCAGATCTCGCCAGCTACTCGGCCCACACCGATCTCCCCACTCCCCTCCCCACCTTACACACCTGGTCGAGCACCTGACTCACCAGGGCTGCTGACTCCCTGCTGCGTCTCGTCACCAGCTGCTTCTCTTAAATATCCCACATCTTCCATGTTTCCTCTCTCCAATTCGTTTGCTTTGCAGACTTTACATGTTCAGCAGATACATGGGAAATAAAATACCGTCATGTCTGTCCCATTTCTCCTTGTCTCTCCACCATCTCTGCCACACTGTCATGCCAGAAGGGCTACTGCTCCCCTGCACATGGAAGGATGCTTAAACTTATGAGATAAATTCAAAAGGTTTGACAACTCTGACTCATCGTGGCTGTTTGGGGAGAAAATATGTGATCAGAAATAAGGTTCATAGGAACTACTTTTATCAGTTTCCAGAAGTGAAAGGACATTTGAATGCAAAGATAGATTTATTATTATAGATTAAATCTTTGCCTTTCCTTGTTCCATATCTTTCTTGTTTCGGTCAGTTCATAATATGCTAGGGAAAAGAGAACTGCCGTCGATGGCACAATTGATCTGGTGAAAAGGCGCTAAAATTATTTTAGGGGAACTTTTTGTTTGCCCAGAAGCCCTACTGGGGATACTATTCATGTTAAAAACTATGAATGTTGGTCTCTCTTTTTTTTAATTTTTTGGTTTACTTTTATTTATTTATTTGAGAGCGACAGACAGAGAAAGAGGCAGAGAGAGAGAGGGAGAGAATGGGCGCGCCAGGGCTTCCAGCCACTGCAAACAAATTCCAGACGCATGCGCCCCCTTGTGCATCTGGTTAACATGGGTCCAGGATAATCGAGCCTTGAACCGGGGTCCTTAGGCTTCACAGGCAAGTGCTTAACCGCTAAGCCATCTCTCCAGCCCCTGATGGTCTCTTTTCTAATTTTTCTTTCTTGCTTGTGTAAGTGCACAATAAATTCCTTTGACAGTCAGCAGCATAGACAAATGCTATTAGAAATCTCCAACCTGTCTTGGGGAGGAGTAACACTTTCAACAACGAACTCACTGGGGGACACTCTGTTATGATGTCATGAGTTCTTACTCTCTACAAATGTCAGCAACATTCATCTTCTAAACATTTCACTGCTCTACACATCTATTTCTTGCCACTTGTTCATTCCTTCAGTATATCCTCTCTGTATTCTGGGACTGATGCCTATCCTCATTTCAAGCTGATTTTTGTGTCTTAATATTCTCTATTCATTATGGAATAATTTAATTTCCTTTCTGCTACACCTTTGGTGTATGTAACAAGAGCCCTTTGCAATTTTATTACATACAGGGCTTTTAATCATATCCAGATGAAAATCTTAGACTGTGTCTTACTGCTGCTCCACATTGCACACTCTCATGAGAAATTCTTATTTGACAAAGAAGTCCAGGAAGGTGACATGGCTTATCCAAGTTCTCACAGCAAGTTAGGAATAGAACCAGATTATCCAAATATGTTTATCTAGGGTTTTGTCCCATTCTAATCTCAGACATGTGTTTTCCTTTCTGGTTCTCTTTCTCTCTCTCTCTGTCTCTCTCTCTCTCTCTCTGTTTCATTTGATTCACTGTAGCTCATTGTAGTACAGTAGGTAGGCATCCTACTGTTATTTACATTTCATAATTAGAGGAGTTGGCATGAAATAAGCAAAACCTGAGGTTAAAAAAAAAACTGACTCTATTCAAAGACTTCATGGCGCAGGAGAAATGGCTAAGCAGTTAAGGTGTTTGCCTGCAAAGCCAAAGGATCCCAGTTTGATTCTCTATGATCCACGTAAGCCAGATGCACAAGGGGGTGCATGCATCTGGAGTTCGTTTGCAGTGGCTGGAGGCCCTGGCACACTCATTCTCTCTCTCTCTGACTCTTTCCCTTTTTCTCCCTCTCAAAAAATAAACAAAATATATATTAAAAAATCCTTTAAGAAAAGAAGGCTTCATAATTGTTCCTGACAAATAATGCTCAACAGTGATTTTGAGAAATGGCATCTTGAGAATCGCCTGTAGGCTTGGGTGGTGCAGACTTCTGAGACATGCTGTACTTTAAAACACTCCATGTCCTTTAAGAACCTTTGACTAAATCTTGCCTCTGTATATTTATGTGTAGGTAGCATCCTTCTGGAAAGTACAGTGTTATAGCATACCACATTTCTAGGATGGGCTCTATCACTACGAAGTCTTGGTCTTCAGCTCTTGCAATGTAGTGACGCACAGACATGCAGTGTAGATGCATCCAGATGCACATGCAAGTGCTTTGGAAAGCACAGAAATGAAGTTATTAATTGTAGACCTTGTGAAGTTATCTCTTAGACAATAGGAGGATGTTTCTATTTGTCATGTGTGTGTTTGGTACTTGTGTGGGGGCATATGCTTAGTGGTTTGTAAAACAATTCAAAAATATTAATTAGAAATCTCAGCAAGGAAATTGTGTGTTTAGGGAGTGAGAGCGCAGATTCTGGAGACAGATTTTGTGTGTGTTGACTTGCTGCCTCTGGCAGTTTCGGCCTGCAGATGGGCAAGTTGCTGGCCCCACCTGGCACTCAAGGTAAGAGTCCTTACCTTTGACGACTGTGTGAGGACTCCTGAGTTAAGTTTTGCTAAATGCGTGGATTTGCATCTGTCTCAGAACAGGCATAATAGTCCTGTGTTAGGTATGTGCGGAGACATTTCAGAGTTATGTGGGGACATGTAGTTTTAACCAACACCTAACTAGGTATTTCTTCAGATGAGCACCTGTCATTTGATACACTCATGTCATCCACTGTGGGTCATGTTGGGCACTCGGTGGCCAACTTTGGCTTTGGTGGCTACACAAGGGGACCTGATGAAATGAAAGAATGGAGCCATCTTAGGTACACTGCCAATTGGAGCAAATTCGTATGACCCAAGGATGGTTTGCTAATGTGCTAAAATACAGTAGTGCTCCCTTGTCTACAGTTTTGCATTCTGTGATTGCAGTTATTTTCAATCAACTGCCATCTGAAGATGCTAAATTATGAAGCCCAGATATAGACAATACATACATCTCTACTTGCCTCCTGTTCTTAATATTAAAAAATACCAGACTTCATTCCTCCCGTCCATGGATTTGGGTCATGAGTCATCTCTTTTTATATGGTATCCACCCTGGACACCCATTAATAACTTACCAGCCACTCCTGTTATCAGACAGACTGTCTTAGTTCAACAGTGTTTGTGTTCTAGGGACCCTATTTTACTTAAGAATGGTCTCAAATACAAGAGAAGAGCTGCCTAGGTGACACCAGAATGTAAAATGAGGTAGGACTGTAAGGCAATGCTATAGATCACATAGGATAAAAGAAGAACTCTCTCTCCCTCTCCCTCCCTCCCTCTCTCTCTCCCTCCCTCTGTTCTGTCCACAGCTTGAGCAGTTGGCTTTTCCTTATGCAGAAATGAAGAGGCATACTTACTTCAAGATAACAGACCACACACATGCTCTCACCACCTCCAGTGGAAAGATGGTGGATAGCCATGGGATTTGGGCTAATATGAAATGGAAGAGTGTTAAGAGCTTACTTGAACAGCAGTGCCTACAGTGGTTTGGCCTACAGAATTCCAGAGACTGTACTCAAAAGGCCACGGATACTAGGGAGCGTGAAATACTTGAAACACGAAATGGGTTAGTTGACTTTTCCTGGACCCCAGCATTTACTGAAGGTCAGATGAAGAATACGGTGAACCGACAGACTCAATATTTGTGTTCCTCCAAATCATGTAGAGCCCCAAATCCCAATGTAAATTGTGTTTAGAGGTTAGGAC
Source organism: Jaculus jaculus (assembly GCF_020740685.1). Lineage (NCBI taxonomy): Eukaryota > Metazoa > Chordata > Mammalia > Rodentia > Dipodidae > Jaculus > Jaculus jaculus. The sequence goes on along the minus strand of NC_059104.1, from coordinate 15,613,713 downwards.
TTTGACACATAGTTTGGTCTTGACTGTGGACGTCAGGAATAGGTTTTGTACCCTTGTCAGGAGTAGAGAGCTATCTTGCTCTTATACAGTAAGAAAATAACTATGCTTGAGCTGGGAGGAGGACCTTCCCTGTGAACTCTACAATACTGTCTCCCCAAGTTTGGAATTCTAGCCTCCATACTAAGAAATTATGTGAGCATGACATATAGGTTTGTTGGGCTGGACAGATGGCTCAGCAATTAAGGTCACGTCCTGCATAAGCATGAGGGCTTCAGAACTGAAACTGCCTGAGTTCAAATCTCCAGAATTCAAGTAAGCAGTTGGACATGGGCACATGTGCCTGTAACCCCAGAACTGCAAAGGACAGCAGAGACCAGGACATCACCCGGACTCACCACAAGCAGCAAGTTCTGGTGTTAGTAAGAGAGGTATTAGTGAGAGATTCCAGCTCAAACAGGAACAGAGGGAAGAGGGATGGATTGGGACATGCCATGTTCGGCTCCACAGGTGAGTAGCCCCAGCTACAGGTGATGGCATTGGGTGCACAAGGGCACATATACATACATACATATATACATACATACATACATACATACATACATACATACATACATACATACATAATACAACACCCACACCCACACATCCCCTACAAGAGAGTCACAGAAGCAATAGAATTTTTTTTTTTTTTTTTTCAAGGTGGAGTCTCACTCTAGCTCAAGCTGACCTGTAATTCACTATGTAGTCTCAGGGTGGCCTCGAACGCATGGTAATCCTCCAACTTCTGCCTTCCGGGTGCTGGTATTAAAGGGAGTCTATGTTTGTTGTTAAGTTACCCACACTATCTGTCTTGACAGCTTGAACTAAGACATAGACTTAAAAAAATTAAATACACTTTCTTGGGGAGCAGTCAGGGAGAATCAAGAAAATTCATGGGAGAGTTAGTGCTTTCCACACAGTGGCAGAGCCATCCGCAGAATGACAGCTGCTGTACTGCTCACAATAAAGTGGGATTGGCCAGTGATGAAACCTGGCCCAGTAGCAAAGACACTCATTATTATAAATGAATTACGAAGGAGAAAAAACTGCTGAGGGATATCTTCAAGCTTGCAGACAGACACCCATCAAACATGGAAAAATGAACTCTAAAGGAAGAAAGTGATTCGCAGTTCAGGAATCGCAGAAGATTAAAAAAATATTATAATTGGTGTCTTCAGAGAGTTGTGAGATATTATGCCCACAAACAGGAACATAATGCTATAAAAGTGAATCATTTGATAATGAAAAAGAGGCTTAAAGATGAAAAGGCATTATTATTGATATGTAAACTATGATAGAATATTTAGAAGTAAAACTTTATAGTACCTATAAGAATAGCACAAAAGACAAGAGTCAAAGAAAGACAAAGAGCTAGAAATTAACTATTATGTTTAATTTTCAACTGGTAGAAACTCTATGAATTCATAAATGAAAAAATTAATGACAATAAATCTCAAACAATAAAACAATTCATAGAGCTAAAATTATATTAAATTTTCGCATTGAAAATCAGTGGGCTTATCAGAGTAACAATATCATTTTAAAATTTGGGTAGATCAAGGTTGAATAGCCTGAATACCTGCTCTTTAGCTCAGTGGATTAGAAAAGACAAACAATATTGACCTCCAAGTCTGAAAGAAAATGAAATTCAGCCCAAAATTTTGCATTGGGCTGGAGAGATTGCTTAGTGGTTAAGGCGCTTGCCTGTAAAGCCTAAAGACCCAGGTTCGGTTCCCCATAGTCCATGTAAGCCACAAGCATATGGTGGCACATGCATCTGGAGTTTGTTTGCAGTGGCTAGAGGTCCTGGTGTGCCCATTCTCTGTGTCTGTTCTCATCTCTCTATCTCCCTCTGCTTGCAAATAAATAATGACTAAAAATTTTAAAATAAAATTTTGTATTCTGATAAACTGTTATTCAGGAGGCCAGAATTAAAGTTACTTTTGCATATATACATTTTTTAAATAATTACTTTAAAAGGTACAAGCTAACAAATACAAGTTATAGGTTCTACAAACCAATACAGTCAAACACAACTAACAGGTGGAAAAATATACAAGAAGTCATGATATAGTCTAAAATATAGGATAATTCTAAGTGGTCATGCTAACAATAGTAATTCTTCAAATGTTTTTCTTCAAACATCACAGGACATAACAATGGAACTATACCATCCCTTTGTATTTAAAATGATACAATCATTTGTTCACTTATACATTGTTTCTTCCCAACTAGTCTGTAGGAGCTAATGTGGTCTTTTCCACTATACTATTCTCAGTGTAAAGATGAGGGCTGGAGGGATTGCTTAGTGGTTAAGGCATTTGCCTGCAAAGCCAAAGGACCCAGGTTTGATTCTCCAGGACCCACGTTAGCAAGACGCATAAGGAGGCACATACGTCTGGAGTTTGTTTGCAGTGGCTGGAGGCTCTGGCGTGCCCATTCTCTCTCTCTCTCTTTCTCTGTCTCTCCTCTTTCTCTGTCAAATAAAAGAAAAGGAAGAAGGTGAGTGTCTGGCATGTAGGAGGTAGCTGGTAATTGTTGCTTGAATGGAGTTGTAAACAGATGTCCCACAGCTATAATAAAGTGAGTGATCTTTACTCGTTTTCAGCTTCTGTAGACCTTCTGGAATTGGCTTGTAGACAGAGTTAGCTGGAGTTACCTGGGATAATATGACCATCCTCAGACTTGATATTATCCACCTAGATAACACAGAAGAAACCATTATCTCAGATTACATGTTCACAGTGTATGCTGTCTAGTACTAACATATCCAAGCTCACTTAACCCTCACCAGAAACAACCTGCGCTAGAAATATCCTCACCTCATACATTTCTGTTACAGCTGAAAGAGACAGACATGAGGAGAGGTGGAGAAAAACATATAATGTAGAACAGGATTGTCTTCGTTGCATTACTAATCAGATTTTAAATCACTGGCTCTGATAAAAATTAAACTCCCTGGGCTGGAGGGATGGCTTAGTGTTAAGGTGCTTGCTTGCAAGCCTGATGACCCAGGGTCAAATCCCCAGCACCCACATAAAGCCAGGTGCACGAGGTGGCACGTGCATCTGGAGTTCCTTTTGCCGTGGCTGTAGGCCCTGTTGTGCCTATTCTGCCCCAACCCCTTGCCCCCACCCCCTTGCAAATGATAAATACAATTTAAAATGAACTATTGGGCTGAGGAGATTGCTTAGTGGTTAAAGACACATGCTTGCAAACCTTGCTGAACCAGGTTCAATTCCCTAATTCCCTGGTAATGCACATAAAATCAGATGCAGAAAATGATGAATATATTTGGAGTTCATTTGTAGCAACCAGAGACCCTGTGCGTGCCCTCCCTCTCTCTCTCTCTCTCTCTCTCTTGCTATCAGTTTGATTGAATTTACTGCTTCTTGGTGTGACCAGGGAAGAGCCTTTGTAATGCAGTGTATAAATTTCCTGGGATGGACCTTGATGTGGGTCTTGGCATGGAGCCTGATGGGGGAACATACCAAGGGGGAAGTTTTATTATGACAAAGACTCTCCACTAATACACCTTACATGTTTGACTAAAATTCATGTAAACAAATCTGGAGAGATGGCCCAGTTGTTATAGGCCCTTGCTTGCAAAGCCTGAAAGTCTGGGTTCGATTCCCCAGTATCCATATAAAGCCAGATTCATAAAATGGCACTTGTGTCTGGAGTTTATTTGCAGTGGCTCTGGTGTGCCAATGTATTCTCTTCCTCTTTTTCTTTCTCTCTTTGCAAATAAAGAATAAATAAAATATCTTTTAAAACATTCACCTAAACAGTAAGATTTTTCTTGTTTCTGAAAGTTGAATATAGCATGAAAGTCATAATAGCTTAATAATTGCATGATTGATCTCAATATTCTTAATGCTAAAATCTTAAATTGTTGTTTTTATAATGGAGCAAAAATGGGTGTGTATACAAATGGTGGCTTACACTGTGATTTCTGAGTTCAGTACAATGCCTAAATGATAGGGTTATGTGGGAATATTTTAGCAGAGTTCACCTTTCTATGAACAGAAAAAGGTTTGAAGAAGATAAAGCATACAATTATATGGTATATAAAACAGGTATTGTTACTGTGCTATTTATGTACATGGCATCTCTCAGGATAGGGATGTGAGACCAGTGGTTTTGTCTGGTAGTTTCTTATAAGTAGATTGAATGGATGGCATCCGCTGAACCAGCACTTCTGAAGTTTATTTTCTCCCCTTTCATTTCCAACTGCACTTGAATCTCGTAAACATATTCTCTGATGATCAGAAGATTTAGAGCATACTATATTCTAAGTAAAAACATAATCTAAATGCAAGGAGAAATTGTTAAAAAATGGGAGTATCAAATGTAGTGAGTGACCTCAGCATGTTTAGGGGTCGATTGTAGAGAATCAGAAATGAATTACCTCACATTAGAGATGCTCGATGGTACAATAGGTTGTGGAAATTGGAAAGAAATAGGTAAAAATAATAGGTCAAACCTATTACATTGGCTTTTCTTCGGTGTAATTTTGTGCTGAAAAGCACTGAACCAGGTATCACCTAATGTTTGCTGAAGGAGAAAACACTGAAGCTATTACATTTTTTTTTATGAAATAAAACAATCAGGTGGGCAAAAAAAATGTGTTGAGGGATGCTTGACATTGGTGTTAGCAAAAGAAGTATATAGCAACCAAGTAAGTTTTATTCTCATGAATTTAACACTTACACTTCAAGAAAGTAGTTTGACATCTTGAAGATTAGGAATATTTTGGCATACCCAAGTGCCTCCTTCAAAGATCCAGAAAAGGGCTGGAGCAATGGCTCATCAGTTAAGGTGCTTACCTTCAAAGCCTAAGGACTCAGGTTCAGTTCCCCAGTACCCACATAAAGTCAGATGCACAAGTGGCACATGTATCTGGAGTTCATTTGTGGTGACCAGAGGCCCTGGCATGTCCATTGTCTCCCTATTTCTTTCTCTCATAAATAAATTATATATATATATATATATATATATATATATATATATATATATATATGAAGAGCATATAAATTCATTTGTATCAAAGCAATGTGTACTAAAGAGTTAAACCCCATGGGAGTAGACTGTTACATATTTTCCTTCCTATTACATTAGTGAAAATAAAAATAATTTAAAAATCATAATGTCCGAATCTAAGTATATTGTTTATTGAATTCATTTAAGATGGATGTTGTATCTTAACCTACAATTTATAAAAAATAATTTCCAAAATAAGGATTATTTTAGGCATTTTATTTTTTCCCACCATGACCTGAGACTAAATTTAATCAACAGCATCTTACTATGCATATTAACAACCAACTACCATGATCAAATATGCATGCATTCCTATGATCCCTGCTATTCCATCAAGAAAGACTCCTGTGTGTGAGATGAACTGGTGTACTTGCAGGCAGGAGAGTTATTCTCTTTTGCAATAATATTGGAATTAAACTGACAAGGTTTATCGTGTGACCTCATTCTTAAAGGAACAGACTACTACTCCTTGATATAATCTTATTCTGGTGGTTTGTTTCTTATCAAAATCATATAAAATTTGGGAAATGGGGAAGATTAAATGGCGTGATGGGTCTGGAAGAGCTGTGCGGGTAAACTCCACTAGTTGCAAGAGGAATTTCTTTTCTTTGGTTTTTCCAAGGTAGCATCTCACTCTAGCCCAGGCTGTCCTGGAATTCACTCTGTAGACTCAAGGTAGCTTCAAACTCATGGCGATTCTCTTACTTCTGTGTCCTGGATGCTGGGACTAAGGCATGAGCCACCACAGCTGGCTTTGTTCATCAATCTGGAAATCCTTTTATTTCCACAACTCATTTTACTGTAGGGGTTCCCACAAACTCTCTTCTTCTTTCGTCTTCTGATCACCTCTTTTTTAAGGACTAGCCTTCAGCCTCTGGGCTATTGGAGCAGTCACTTGTCACATGGCCATGAAGATGCCCATGAATTCACTTTCCTAGGGTGAGGCTGGAATACTGAGCAAAACATCAACTTCTACTTTCATCCTATTCAACAGATTTGCCAGCTGAAGAACTTCCAGATGTAAAACTCACTGACATAACAAGCTCACCATGCGTTCACTCTTTCTTCTGTTGACCATTCCAAAGACTGCTGTCCTCCACTCTTTTCTCCTCCTCCTCTTACTTCTTCCTTTTGTGATTCCAGTCTCAGTGCTTGGAGGACCTCCCTTATTCTCTGACCATCTCCAGATAAATGTTTTTTTTTTTTTTTTTTTTTTTTTTTTTTTTTAATCACCATCTGATTCTAGTGTGAGGGGATGGTATTCTTCTAGCTGAACATTCCATCAATGTATGGATTCCTTAGATCCTCATTCCTCCTTGACATCCTCCTGAATATAACACAGTGTCTCCCTAAAGCAACTATCCTCACATCTCCCCAGTGCTGAAATGTTCCCATGTTTTATTAAAATGACCTACAACAAAAAGCCGCAAGACTTGGAAATGGCACCTAGTCACCCGTGTCTCCTGACTTCCAGTCCCCCTTTCCCATTGCTGCCCTGCCCACAGCTGTCTTCTGAGGGATTCCACAAGTGCTGCGGTGCAGGATGTCTAATAAACACTCCAACAAAGGCCTTACCCATCCTTAACCACTTGGGCGTCTAGTAATTTCTATGTCTTTGTCTCTGTGTCTTTTCCCTTCACCCCTGCTGCCTCTGCTATTTGACTTCCCCTCCTCTACTAGACTTTCTACAGTCTCAATTTCCTGGGATTTCTCTGGGGACCCGTCCCACCTAACCCCTCTCCAATCAGGCTGTTCTTTTTACCCCTGTAGATCTATGTAGTCCCGAGGTTATGTTGAAAGTGAGTTTGTCTGCATGAGAATATGAGATGTTTAGTTCATCTCTATATACCATGCCTAAACATTTACCAGCAACAGATGGCTTAAACATAAAACAACTGGCTATTGTAAAAATCATTTTTGTGACATTTCTGATGGACTATTACTTTGTTCTTTGCCCCCATAGAAACTTTCACAATTTGATTTGAGACTTATTTAAAAACTTGCCTGTTCATCTCTACAAAAGATGGATGTTTATGAAATATCTCACCATGTTGGCTTTTTATAGAATTATTATGAAAGTTGCTTATTTTTTTAAGATAAGGATGTTTTTTAAACACTTTGCATTGAATAGAGACCCTGCTTGTTTACCTCTGTGCTGTTCTTGTCTGGCTGTTATTTGAATGGCTATTGAATGTTTTTATTTTTTGTTTATTTTTATTTTAATTTTTATTTATTTATTTATCTGAGGGCGACAGACAGAAAGGGAAAGTGGCAAGGAGAGAGAGAGAATGGGTGTGCCAGGGCCTCCAGCCTCTGCAAATGAATTCCAGATGCATGTGCCACTTTGTGCATCTGGCTTATGTGGGTCCTGGGGAATCAAGCCACGAACTGGGGTCCTTAGGCGTTAGAGGCAAGCACTTATCTCTCCAGTCCCTGGCTGTTGAGAGGATTTTTTTTTAAACCCATTCCAGTGACAATCATCTTTCTTTTATTCTTTAGAACAAATATTTACCAGTTCCATAAGAAGTTGAAGTGATCATCCCAAATTATCTAATGTTCCTGACTCATGATTGTCTCAAATATACAAATTGTGTACAGTCCTGACTCACCTGTCTGTATAAATGTGCTTGTGGTCAGTTAAAAAAACCGCTTTGTTTTCATTGCTGAAGAAAAGGCTTTGAGTGTTCTTGCTCGTGATGAAATAGTCATGGCCAAACATGCAGTTGAACATCTGGCATCTCTGCTGAAGAGGTGAAATCACGACAATGGAAACACAGCCTGGAAAGTATCAAAAGTCCTGGTTCTTGACAGACACCCAGCCATGGCCTATGAGGTCATCATGAGTCTCTTAAAAGTTCATGTGGGGCTGGAGAAATGGCTTAGCAGTTAAGCACTTGCCTGTGAAGCCTAAGGACCCCGGTTTGAGGCTCAGTTCCCCAGGTCCCACATTAGCCAGATGCACAAGGGGGCGCATGCGTCTGGAGTTCGTTTGCAGAGGCTGGAAGCCCTGGTGCGCCCATTCTCTCTCTCTTCCTCTATCTGTTTTTCTCTCTGTGTCTGTTGCTCTTAAATAAATAAATAAATAAATAAATAAATAAATAAATAAATAAATAAATAAATAAGTTCATGTGAACACCTCTGTTGCAATCAATGTCAAGTTTTGCTTCAGCCAAAGATGATGGTTTTTGGGTTTTTTTTTGTTGTTGTTGTTTTAAAGATCATACTTTTTATGGCACTAGAGATACCTAAGATATTTTACTTCTGTCTCTTTCTCGTGTTTTTTTGCATAGATCCTCATTATTTCTAATATATTACAAATCATCTACTATTAGTTGGTAGTCACATTTCCCCTTTTTCCACTACTTAAAATAGGGAGAGATTGCTTAATGGTTAAGGTGCTTGCCTGCAAAGATAAAGGACCCAGGTTTAATTTCCCAGGACCCTTGTAAGCCAGATGCCCAAAGTGGTGTGTGAGGAGTTTGTAGTGGCCAGAGGCTCTGACACACCTGTTCATTCTCTCTCTGTCTTGTAATCTCTCAGCCTCTCTCAAATAAATAAATAAAAACAGTTTAAAAAATAAACACAATAATGTTGGTATCAATAACATGATTTTATCTTCAAAGTGGCTAAAACACATTTTTAATGTCATATTTTCAATATCAGCAAAGATGGTGTTGGCATATCCTTCTATTTTGGTTTTATTTAGTCTAAAGGTTAATATCCCACAGTATCCATTTTCAAGGGTTTGTAGAGAAAACAAAAACCAAAAAACTACCAAGTGTGAAATGGCCTTATTTTAACCTTCCAAGCAATGGTATTAGCTTAATTCAGACGCTGTGCTCTAAAATTTTAGCTAACTATTGAAGTTCGAATTCTCTGCTCAAGCCTCATTAGTAGTGATTAGCTAACACAAATGCATTTATGACTTATGCATGTCTAAACACGATTCTGAAAAGCTGTCTTGTGCAGGATTGATTGCTTTTGTGTATGGTTTTGTCCTTCTAGGCCATCTTCAGACAGTGTCATTAAGTGGGCACCTTGGGAGAATTCCCTGGCAGGTGCTTGTGCTCTGAAAGATAATATTACAGATAACCGTTCCAGGGATCAAGAAGACCCACGTTCTTGTGATAATGAGCGATTGGGACAGAACTTTATGGGAAGCCAAATTCATACTAAGGGTTTTCCTTTCTAAGTTACTGTAAATCTCTATGTGAATTTCTGACATTTTGAAATGTTTTGACAGCTCTTCATTTGCATAGAGCTATGTGGGTAGCAGCCTCATCGACATGTTTTTGTTTAGTCTAGTTTTATATGATCATTTTTACCTCTGTTGAATTGGTGAAAAAATAATTTAACATTTCTTATTTTTTCTAAGCGCTTGCTGGCATAAGGAGACTCTGGATCCAGCCAGGATTCTCTCCCCTCGCCAGCCCCCCTGGCCTAATTTTCGCATTGCAATGAGCATAAAATTTGCATCTAGCTTTATTTTTCACTCTCTTTACCGGTATTTATGGAATGCCGAATTAAATGTTGCAGAGTGTTAATTAACCAAAGAGAACATAACCATCATTGCAATCTATATAATAAACCTGTGAAAATTCACAGAGGTGCAGAACTCAAGGATAAAAAGCCAGCATTTGGAACAATATCATTGAATGTGTGTTGCAAACAAATGACACAGCTGAACAGTAGTAACCCAAGTGTTGAACGAAGCATTTTTACTTACTAAAAGAAATCACAAAGTACTGCTTTCTCCCCTCAACAGATTGACAAAGCCCATTGACAAAAATAATTGAGCTTAATGTTCATATTTTCAGGGTTGATTGCAAATTAACATGGATGACAACAGACCTGATTTTCAATGTCATGGATGTTTTATTTTTAAAATGCAAATATTAAGGAGGGTATCTTAGTTTTCTGAATGCCTTTGTTTTATTTAAATTGCCAACAATTTCAATTCCATCAGTAACTGAAACCCAGTCACGTGTCTTACAGATTTGTTAATTTTCTAAAAAGGGAGTTGTTAGATTATTTATGGAAACGTGGTTTTACTGAATGTCTTGGAGAAGGTCTTTTTTTTTTGGGGGGGGGGTAGGGCCTGGCTGCTTATTCTCTTTCTAAAACCAGAGGTTCTATTACTAGTGTAAGATATTCCTCTATATTTTCCCGCCTGTGTTGGGAGAACAACCAGAAGGAATTGTAAAGATGAGACTTTACACTAGTTGTAGGGCTAACAAATTAGCCTGCCATTGTTTAATGGATGCTGGCATAAGATATGAGACCCTTGGGTTAGAAGCTTTCTTTCCTCTGGACATGACAGGGTGTATGTGCTTTCCATTTTCTCCTCTTGCCCAAGTCCCATGGGGAAGATGAGAAATGAATTATAGGTAGATGCTGTACAAAGAAGGATGTGGGACAGGACTGTGCACTTCTGAGTATGCAGACCCAAATATTTTACAATTGAATATATGTAACCCTTATCATCCTTTCTCTAGGATGGATATACTATCTCTTCCTTCTGGGGCTCTTATGCCATACATTTTCATCCATATTTGTGTCTGTACAGCAAAGCGCTTTGAAGATAGTCGCCCTGTAAATTAAAGAGGTTTATTTGCCTCATGATTTTGATGGTTTGAATACCCCAACAGTCTAGGACCGGCACCCTAGTCAGATGCCTCTTGTTACACCTCAAGAAAGACAAGAAGACAGGAAACTGGCTACGTGAAAGATGCGGGTTATTATTGGGGTGGCCTCACTTTATAACAACAAGTTTGTAAGATCTACCTCACTCACACGAGACTAGTATCACTCACACAAAAAGTAAAGTCATTCATCTCTTCATGGTGTGAAGCCCCTAGGACCTTCCACCATGGCTTTCCACTGCCACACTTGAGATTAAGCTTCTTGCACATGAGCCTATGGGGAACAAACTATTTTATTTTTTTGTTGTTGTTGTTTATTTTTATTTATTTATTTGAGAGCAACAGAGAGAGAAAGAGGCAGAGAGAGAGAGAGAGGAGAGTGGGCACGCCAGGGCTTCTAGCCACTGCAAACTAACTCCAGATGCTTGCGCCCCCTTATGCATCTGGCTAACGTGGGTCCTGGATAATCGAGCCTTGAACTGGGGTCCTTAGGCTTCACAGGCAAGCGCTTAACCACTACGCCATCTCTCCAGCCCGGGACAAACTATTTTAAATCCATAACACTACTCACACAATACTTAAAGAGTATTTGAGAACTTGATACCCTATATGTAGAACAACTGGAAAAATCATCTCTCAGCATTCTCAAATGAAAAACACCAGCCTCATTCCAACTTTCTCTAAACTGTGCACCCGTGGTTTTCTAGAAGTTTCACCTGGAGGCAGTGTGAAACTGGTCCTGGGATGATGTTTTTAATTACAGCTACAAGCCAACTAATTAGCTACTGGCTAATTTGCTCACTTTCAAAGCTGCAAAAGTCACCATGCATCTGGAAATCAAATACATATGAAGACTAAAATTGCAATTGCAATATTCTCTAGCCCATAATACCCTTCCTTCTTAACTCTACTTCTAAGTGGTAGGGAAATTTTAAGTATTATTGGTCAAGTGTTAGCATGGGTAAGAGCCAAGTTTGATCAAAATATTAATATGGAAAAAAAGTATTTCACAGATAACTATATTTTGTTTACTGGACATCCTAACCTTTCTTAATTCTCCTACTTTGTCAGGTGGGAAGAGATTGTCGAAATGACTCCAAGAACTAGGGTTCATTGGGGAAGCTGATAGAATAGGGGAATAATCATCTCTCCACTGCTCCCCCAGATACAAACTAGCTCATGCAAGGCTTCCACTGTCCTTGTAATGTTGCTTTGGGAACAGTAGATCCTGAGAGGATTGACTATGTCATACCAGATCCTTTCTTTGAGCCTGTCAATCAAGAGTCTGTAGAGTAAAGCACACAGCATGACTCAAAGGTATCTTGCTCTAGTTTGTTAATGAAACCATAGTGGGGTCTGTACCGATGCAGGGTGGAAGTGTCTATCAGGCATGAGGTTCTATGGTGGGGAAACTTTGCTTTTCCAGTGTGAGTATGAAAGCGACAGTGCCCACAACCAGACATTGATTTTGGGGGTAATTTAATGAAAAATGTAGTACTGTGAAAATTTAATTTTACTGTGTAAACCTAACATTAATTGAAGTCATTTATGTGAACGACTCTGCATTTATCTCTAATTACCATGCAGCACCATGATTATTCATAATACTAACTATGTGTCAGATCAATGTTTTTTAAGCCACATCGATTATTATACTAAATTGGCTTGTATGTGATGCTTGGTCCTTTCCCTTGGCTGGATATCTGCAGAAGTAGCAAAGAGCTCTGCTTGCAACTGGGAGCATTGTTTATTTAAATTTATTTCTGATGTGTGGACTCATTTGCATCAGGAAAATCAGTTTTACAGTCAACTTGAGAATCACAATGACTCAAGAATCCTTACCACAGGAGCTCTAGGTCTAGGAATAGTAGAGGCACAGGCATCTTAACACATTCATTTCAGTAGCTAATCATCTAGTTTTCATCTTCTTTTTATTTCTAGCACTTCTGTTATCAGAGAGTATTACTGAAACCCCTAAATATGAGGCCAACAAGAGGAAAATACAATATCCATGATACACTGAAATGAATTGAACTTAAAGGAATTAGCTGTATGTGGGAATATGAGAACTATAAATTATTATTAATTTTATGAAGATGAGGACACAACTTTCTTTTCAATTTTTGTCAGTCTGGTTGGAGTTATTAAGTGCATATTAACCAAGATCATTTTGCTATAAAGGATATTGATTTTGTATGTGTAATTATAATATGGCCAACCAAAAAGAGGAATATTTCAGTAAGTACTAATTACATAAAATGTTTTTGCCACTGGAAAAAATATTAAGCAGCAATTAAATATTTCCTAAGTTTCTATTCTGTGGGCCATACATTTGGATTTAAAGCCATTAATTGATAGATAAAACAGTTTTAAAATAAATTAGGTACTTGTAACAATTGAACTTGAATAACTTCAATAACACTTTTAGTTCCTTCAGTTTGGTTTTGAAAGCAAAGCTTAGGGATGAGATAATTGAGAACTTTGCCTTTTTGTGAACCACCATGAACTATGTATCTATAGTTAGGTTTTCTGCTGTATTTTAGGTCACTTTCAATCTCTTTGATGATGATTTTGTAATGGAAGCAGAAAGCTCAAGCTTTTATGAGACAGAAGTAACCAGGCCAGTCGAATTATTGTAGAAAAATTACTAAATGTCTTTTAAAAGCTGAAGGCTGAACCTGGGACTCCTGAGTTGAACACACGTGATCTCTGAGCTGCTTCTGACACTGGCAGAGCTGTGTTATTTTTCGGTGTGTTTAGTTGTACTCTAAGGTATAAGTAAAAACTCAGCATTTGGGGATAATTTTTGGAAAGAACAAATTAATTCTCTTTCTTCATATTTGAGTGTGGTGGGATGAATATAGTAACTATATCAGGTCTAAAATGGTTGACTAGTCAACATTGTATTGCTCCTTTGTTAGTATTGTGTACAATATCAAAGACTAGATTTACCTATTCATATGATCAGCAGTATGAGCCTTTGTTATACATAATTTCTGCTGTGTTTATAAAAGAGATTATTAAGAACATGCAGTGTCCACCTCTAATTGGTTTCTAGATAAAAGAAAGTAGCCATACCCTATGCAGTTTAAGATGCCCAACAGCCCCACCCAATGGTGCAAATTATTGATCTATTAACGTTCTTTCCTGTAACAGGTGACTCTTTCTTAGTGATGAGTGTATGCAATATTTCATCTTATTTATACATTCTGCTACTATCTGGTAAATGCATCTATAGCACCTGTCCTTAAATTTTCAGCTTACATTCAAGTTATATGCATACAGAACAATTTCATTTCTGTCTAACTGATTATAAAATTGTCTCGGAAATTGAATGTAATATTTACTTCATTCAACTCTGTGACAAAAATGGCTGACAGAAGCAGCTTTAGGGAAGAAAGGTTGATATTGGCTCGTGGTTTGGGGACATGGTGCTCCTTAGTGGGGACAGCAGGGTAGCTGTGGTGGATTGGTCCCTTGGGAGCTGGCATTTCTAGTTGCTCACATCTCCAGAGACCAGAAAGCTAAGAGCCAGACCTAAGGAGGGCCAGCCTTTAACCCCTAGGATTCTGGGCCTACCAACTAGACATTTAAAGATTCACAAGGCTCCACAATCTTCCCAGACAACAGCACCAACTGGGGAACAAGTGGTCAAGCACATGAGCCGGACTGGGACATGTTGCAACCAAATTAGGCAGTGACTTATAATGACCATCTTATGTGGAAACTACTCCCTCTTAGGACACTATTGAAGCTGAATTTTCTTGCAACCCCCCCCCCAATAATTTCATTTATATGTTATCTATCTATGTATACATCTATACATAATTTATCTTCAAAAATCATGAAATTTACTGTGCAGTTCTAATTTTAAGTATTTTTTTAGACTGTGTGGCTGCTTTTATTTGGAAAATATATCCATTGTCTATTTGACTGCCAATATCAATTTACAGAATGAATTAATTCTTCTGAGGTGTTACTGTAACAATCCTTAGTATATATGAATGATTTTTTTTTTCAAAACTTAAAAATTTTTTTAAGAGTGACAGAGACACAGAGAAAGGCAGAGAGAGAGACAGAGAGAAGGAGGGAGAGAATGGGCATGCCAGGGCCTCCAGCCACTGCAAATGATCTCCAGATGCGTGCGCCCCCTTGTACATCTGGTTAACATGGGTCCTGGTGAATTGAGCCTTGAACCAGTGTCTTCAGGCCTCACAGGCAAGCGCTTAACCACTAAGTCATCTCTCTAGCCCTACAAATTATTTTTTATCTGTAGATGTTGTTATAATATTTTAGACACAGAACAAAAGAACAGACAAATGTGTTCGTTTACAAGGTTGGCTACACTATCCATTATACAGAGACTGGTTAGAATGAGCTTTATGACCCTGGCTAGATTCCCTGCTCTTGTATTTCAGTAGTTCTCAAGCATTACTCAGGAACTTAACCCTTACTTATTCTTTGGTTGGAAATCTCTCTATCACATCTTCCAAGCCTCATGGTCCATTGTAGAAGAAGTGGTGGAAAGAATGAAATAGCCAAAGGTAGGGTAGGACTCCTTACAACGTGTTCCTCCAGACACAAAATGGCCTCGATATCCATGACCTCTCAGTGCCTAACATTACCTGCACAAGACCATCATAACAGGAGGAAAAGATGATGACATCAAAATAAAAGAGACTGACTGTGATGGGGAAGGGATATGATGGAGAGTGGAGTTTCAAAGGGGAAAGTGAGGGGAGGGAGAGAATTGCCATGGGTTATTGTCTACAATTATGAAATTTGTCAATAATAATAAATTAAAAAAGAAAATAAAGAAAGAAAGAAAGAAAAACAGAAAAACAGCTCTCTCATATGAGCATGGCCAGGATGACAGTTTTTTCTTTAAAAATCCTTAGTAGAAATAGCTTAAATTGAATATATATATATATATATATATATATATATATATATATATATATATATATATACACACACACACACACACAAAGGGACAAAAGCTTCCCAGTCCCAAGATGGTTCTCTTCTAGATAACCCCAAACCTCAAATAATTAATATAAAGTCATTTCTCTTGAATAGTAGAAAGTCATTTCTCTCGACTTGCAACTTTCCTGCTCAGTTAGCAGAGAGAGAAAATTGTTATTTGTTCAGTGGCAGTGTGGTGGTTGTATAAATGTGATGTACAAACCGAACACATAAATGGTATTTCAGATATGGGAATTGTTGAGGTCCCTGTTGATTATTGTATAGATACGAGACATTCTAATGGAATTGCTTCTTAATTACAGAACTCTATTTGATAGCCATGAAAAAAAATTAGATTGGACAGTATTGATTCTCACAATTCTGTTCCTCTTTAGGGATATTGTGAGCTGGCAAAACACATACAGACAAGACTGCTTAGTTTGCCCTCTGCTGAATTTGATCAATAGGAACCTATTTCTGTATCAAAGAGTAGTGGCTCTGTTAATTTAGGGCTGGGAATCTCATCATTAGATATACCTAAGAATACCTAAAATATTTTACTTGAGATAAAAATTGCATATAGGCATTTTTTTCAATGAAACTTTTTTTAAAAAAATATTTTGTTTTTATTTATTTATTTGAAGGGCAGTGGAGAATGGGCATCCCAGAGCCTCCAACCACTGCAGACAAACTCCAGACATATGCATCCCCTTGTGCATCTGGCTTATGTGGGTACTGAGGGATCGAACTAGGGTCCCTAGGATTCTCAGGCAAGTGCCTTTACTGCTTAAGCAATCTCTCCGGTCCTAAAACTGTTTCCTTTAACTTCTTATAAAAGGCATGCAAAGTGTTTCTTAGACTTATTTTCTCTCAATAAGAATGCTAAGATGGGGAGGGAGGGCTGAAGGGGTGGCTCAGTAGTGAAGGCACTTGCCTGTGAACCTTAATGACCCAGGCTCAATTCTCCAGTACTCATGTAAAGCCAGATGCACATGGTGACACATGATTCTGGAGTTCCTTTGAAATGGCTGGAGGCCCTGCCACACCCATTCATTCTCTCTCTCTCTCTCTCTCTCTCTCTCTCTCTCTCTCTCTCTCTCTTTCTGTCTTTCCTTAAAAAATAAATAAATAGAATTTTAAAAAATGAATGCTAAGAGGGCCTTACCTACTGACTTCAGTGGCTAGTGGATGAATCCACTTACATGATTCTTCCAGCTAACTTGTGGGCTTTGGTCCTGATGCGTGTCATTTCAGGGGAACATGAGATTGGATGGAGAACCTTATGGCCTACTTGCTCCACAGTGTTTTGCCCTGTCCTTGTGCTCCAGGCCGACGGGTCTCTGTGTTGTGTGTTTACTGCAGTCTTAACATTTATTCACTCAGAAAGCATGTATTGAGTCCAAACTCTGCTCAAGGGTCGTTAGTCAGCAGTAACCAGGAAGGAAGAAAGTTCTGTATGGTAGGAAAGCCAGATTATGTTTTTGTGGTTTAAGATTCTATTCATATAATACTATTTGGGGTGAAGAAAAATTATGTGAAGTGTATGGGACGACTGATACAGCTGATGAATGATGCATCTATTTTATGACAAAACACCCAGCATAGTATTTCTGTTCCATTCTTTGGGGCCATATCTCTGGATACTAATATAAAGTTCAGGCTCACGCACAGGAATGCTAATGGATGAGCAAAGCCCTGGCAAGAAGCAGCCCTTCATAGTCAAGGTGCTCTGGCCCTGACCTGCCTCTCCTTGTATAACATTGGAACAGGTTCTCAGAAACTGCCCTGCCAAATCTCTTACATTGGTCAGGTTCTCAACACAAGAAAGAGAAAAAGCAAGTGATCTTTAAATTGCAGTTTGAGATTTGAAATTCCCGAAACATATTTCCATTTTCTGCTCTATGAATTCCAGGGGAGCTGGGGCATTATTAAAACCATCGGGGAAAGGACACTGATAAAAATGAAGAGGCTTGTGAGACAGGGGCGATGAGAAAGGAGAGCATTTATAATTTGTAATTGGTCCTGGTAGAAAGACCCTGGGACCTGCAAGTCAGCTACCCTCTGAAATTGTAACTCACATTCATCTGATTTCCCTCATCTTATCATAAATAAGGACAAAAGCATAAGTTCATTTCTATAGGAATTCTCAAAAAGTAAGAGAAGGCTTCTCTAGTTCTGAACTCAAAAGATAAGAATGACCTCAAAAGAGAGCTACCAAGATCACCCTGGAATTGTTCATAGTGAAGCGTATCTTAGGGCTGAGGAAATGGCTTAGCAGTTAAGGCGTTTGCCTGTGAAGCCTAAGGACCCTGGTTCGATTCCTCAAGACCCATGTAAGACAGATGCACAAGGGGGCACAAGTATCTGGAATTTGTTTGCTGGAGGCCCTGGGGTGCCTATTCTCTCTCTCTCTCTCTCTCTCTCTCTGTCTGCCTCTTCCTCTCTCTCATTCTCTCTCTCTCTGCCTCTTCCTCTCATTCTATCTCTCTCTGTCTCTTCCTCTCTCTCATTCTCTCTCTCTCAAAGAAATATATAATAAAAGAGTGTCTTGGTCATGATATGGAAAAATTAAGACCACACTAATTCCAGGGGAGAACTGGAAGGGATATGTGTAGATCTGAAAATCCAGGTATAATCCAAAGTAGGTCATTGAACACCATTGACATGAGGACTAAGCATGTTGATGTGTGCTCTTGCAATGTGTTTTCCCTTCATATTCTGTGGGATAAAGGATCTTCTTTTTTTAAAATTTTTTGTTGTTGTTTATTTATTTGAGGGCGACAGAGAGAGAAAGAGAGAGAGAAGGAGAGAACGGGGTGCCGGGGTTTCCAGCCACTGCAAATGAACTCCAGACGCCTGCACCCCCTTATGCACCTGGCTAACGTGGGTCCTGGGGAATTGAGCCTCGAAGTGCGGTCCTTAGCTTTCACAGGCAAGTGCTTAACCACTAAGCCATCTCTCCAGCCTGGAAAAAGGATCTTCTTCATCCTCCTCTGTCTTTCAAGAGTTCTTGACAGCAGTGCATCTGCATCTCCTTCCTCAAAATGGATGCCCTCCAAGCTATCTAGATGTTCAGTGCTGCTCACACTTACTTTTAAAACCTTAAAATTATAAGTGAATAACGGTATAATTAAAATCTGATTTAATTAACCACGTGCATTTGAAATTTGGTGTTTAAAAGTTGTAGGAGTGGTTTGAAGTTTGACCTGAGAAATATTTTGAAAGGCTTTTTGCTTGATTCTCCTTGCAAGTGTAATGATGATTAATGAACAAATTGGTTTACTTTAAACACTTCTGAGTACCTAAACTCACTATACTGTAGTTATTAAAAGACAAGAGTTTCATTAGAATGTTTCATTTGGAGCTCAATACAGAGCTAAGAAATTATATATGAAATAATAACTGAAAATAATTTCTGAGAAGGAATGTAGTTTTTCCCATAATTAAACTATCTTTTTTTTTTTTTTTGAAAATTCAGTTCAGTGACATTGCTAATCTCTGTGAGCAGAAAGCAAGCCCTGCAATGGAGAGAAGCCTGACTTCTCACCAACATACATTTGTGGTGAATTAAACTCATTAAACGAGCTGCTGAACCTCCTAGTCTCATGTGTCCACCTCACAGATGTTGGGGTTACATGCATGTATGTCTGTATCTGACTGTAGCTTTTCTAATTCTTATATTGGTGACAGTTTCTGGTAAGGGCAAATGGTTCTTCCTTCAACTTAAGTTTTCCTTACTAGGGCTCATGAATAAGATGTTACAATGTTTGGTATATTGAATTGTTTTATCTTCTCTACAATGTCTGGTTTAGGAAGCACCTTGGTCCCTTTCAATGTTACAAGCAGCTGAAGGGTTGAGCTCAATGGGAGAACCTGTGCTTGGCACACAGCAGCCCTTGGCTACCATCCCAGCACCATGCTGATGCATGCAAGTCTCTACATCTGAACCTGAGTTAGCTCAATCACTGGCGTGGTCTACATACCCTCAAAGACTGGTTGCTATAAGTTATTGCAGATACATTTGTTTCATATCTGAGGAATATATGTGCATTGGTGTTATTTTCTTTTCATTTATTTATTTATTTATAATGAGCTAGAGGGGGAGGAGAGAAAGAGAGAGAGAGAGAGAGAGAGAGAGAGAGAGAGAGACTACAAATGGACATTGTAGTGTTTCCAGCCACTGCAATTGAACTCCATATGCATGCACCACTTTGGGCATCTGGCTTTACATGGATACTAGGGAATCAAAACCAGGTCATCAGGCTTTGCAAGCAAGAGCCTTTAATCATTGAGGTATCTGCCCTGCCCCAAGTTATTTTTTTCCTTTTTCTTTTTTTTTGTGTGTAAACTATGTGTGATATGATGTGTTATATGTGATGTATGCACATGTATACATACATGAGTGCACCATGCACATGCATAGGGAGACCAAAAAAAAAAAAGAATTTGGGGTGCCCTTTTCAATAGTTCATCTGCATACTTCCTTGAGATGGAGGTCTCTCCTTCAACCTGGAGCTGCCAATTTTGGCCAGCAAACCCCAACAAATTCTCTGCTTTCTGCTCCCCATCAGAAAGGGTTATACACATGCCTAGCCATGTCCAGCTTTTTACCTAGCTTCCGAGGAATCAACCTAGGCAGTCTCATGCATTCTCAGCCCCACATGCATAAGTGGCCAATGCTCTCAATGGCTGAGCCACTTCCTCGGCCCATGATATTGATTTTTGATATCTTTGTTAATAGTAATAAATCGAGGAAGTCATTATCTTAAGTAACAGTGAGTTAACTAGTCTGACTCTAATTTCTACTTGTAGGCAGCTTTTGATAAGAGACACAAGCATGGCAGGGTAGCATCCTGCAGGAGACCTACTTGACTATTCTCTGTTTCAGTGGTGAAGTTCAGAGTGAACTGTTCAGAAAGTGGATGTGGGCTGGACATCTCTTGCCAAGTACAAGCTGCCTGGGGTCTGAAATGAAAAGAAAATCATTAAGAGTGCAATGGAACAACTCACTGTAGGCTTTTAATTATCAGAGATTTACATAAGCAACGCTACAAAATGGGAGATCCACCCAATTAAATGACGGTAAATTTGCTTTGCTGCAGAACTCAATAATTTACATCTTAGTTTCCCTGCACTGCATTAATTACTGATTTGGTAGCAGATAAAGAAAAGCATCTGGGTAAAAGTTAACCTACATGTATTCAAATTAACTCCAGAGATAAAGTTATCTTGTATTTATCCAGTCACTTATTCAGTATACTTATTTTCAAGGTGTGGGGGATGAATAGACATGTAAACAGATATGACCAGCTTCATATCTGTCAAAAGCCAATGGTCCTGCCAGGGTGATTAATGTGTAAGTAAAAGGAATACTGCATTATAATATGACAACAAAATATGTTTAAATTATTTAACAGGGGCAAACTACCCACATTAAAATTAGTATATTGTTTACAAGATACTGTGAACATAAAAACTGGTACTTGTAACACAGCCAGCTGGAATTTCACTCATATCCAGGTTACACAAGAACATGTTTTCTAATGGGTACAGATAAGACGTTTCGTTAGAAAACCAGGAAAATATTTAAAAAGGGAAATACAAACATATGAGAGCTGGTAAGACGACATGGTTAGTCAGTGAAGTGAGAATTAAAAACAGAAAATGAGGTAACGTTATACCCATTCGTGAGAACAACCAAACTAAAAACAATCTTGCAAAGCTATGAGAGCATCAGATAATCCAATTCAGTCATGGTATTTCTCAGGAAATTTCAACATTTTCACACCTGTGGTTCAAAACACTACTTTTCAGCGTATATTATGATAAACTCTTTCACACTGCTGTACAGAAATGTCCATAGCACCATAGTTTGTAAGAGATAAAATGCAGATATAAGGTAGAGGCTTGAAGTGTTGGGTGACATAAGACGTTATGTCTTGGAGAAGGAACCAATTTTCTAGAAATTGCTGTGCACTAAAGGAGTGGTCTTATCGCCAGTTGGTAAGTAGTATCATGGTAAGAGAAGTAGAATGGTGTCTAGGGCCAGCTTTGGGCAATTATGTGAATTGTGATGCTATTGGTGAGGATTGTTTTTTCTACACATTGTTCTATTATATCATTTTATTTTTATTTATTTGTCTATTTATTTATTTTGGTTTTCCAAGGTAGGGTTTCACTCTAACTCAGGCTGACCTGGAATTCACCATGTAGTTTCAGGGTGGCCTCGAACTCATAGTGATCCTCCTACCTCTGCCTCCCAAGCACAGGGATTAAAGGCGTGAGGCGCCATGCCTAGCTGTTATATTATTTTAAATGACAAAGGGATAGGTTCCCAGAGAAGCTTCTTATGTCCTTTGATAGATCTGAAGACACTCTGTGTCTTTTCATTTGAGCCATAATAAATATGAAATGTTAGTAAGGTCCTTGACATAACATAACACACACACACGCACACACCCCACAATCCAATAGAAGGCAGAGAGAAAGAGAGGGGGAGAGAGAGAGAGAGAGAGAGAGAGAGAGAGAGAGAGAGAGAGAGAGAGAGAGAAGACAGAGAAAGGGAAAGAGAGATAAGCAAAATTTAGAAAGTAGGTAGCAGCAAGCATTAGTTTTTTTAAAAAAAATTTTTAATTAATTAATTTATTTATTTGAGAGTGATAGATAGAGAAAGAGGCAGATAGAGAGAGAGAGAGAGAGAGAGAGAGAGAATGGGCACTCCAGGGCCTCCAGCCACTGCAAATGAACTCCAGATGTGTGTGCCCCCTTGTGCATCTGGCTAACGTGGGTCCTGGGGAGTTGAGCCTTGAACCAGGGTCCTTAGGCTTCACAGGCAAGTGCTTAACTGCTAAGCCATCTCTCCAGCCCCAAGCATTAGTTCTAAGGTTTAGATGGGGACTCATCCATTTGTAGGTTATGTAGACACTGATAATATTATTCTGGAGAGCAACATTAGGAATGTGTATAATTGGACCTCAAGAGGATAGAGAGATTGCTTAGTGGTTAAGGCACTGGCCTGTGAAGACTTAAGACCCAAGTCCAATTCCCCAATAGCCACATAAGCCAGATGCACAAGGTAGTGCACGTGTCTGGAATTTGTTTCCAGTGGCTCAGCGACCTGGCTCACCCATCTCCCTTCTTCTCTTTCTAATAATGTAAAAAAATAAAATAAAATAAAATATTTAAAAATAAGTTGGGCCTCATGTACCCAGTGACTCCATTACTAGGTGGGAACACCTGGAGAACTTCTATGTATCTTGCACCAGGAAATGTTCATTACAATATTCTTAGCAGGAAATCATGGGAAATATTTCAAGTCTCCATCAATAGTAGAATTAAGAAATACATGGGGGCTCACTCACATGGTAAAACACAATAAGAAAATAAAACACTTAAATGTGCCTTGGACTTTGACACTGATGCATCTTACAGGGACATTGTTGGGGGTGATAAAAAATAATCATTCATAATGCATCATTTCTGTAAAGAACACAGCATTTAATGCTTCAGAAATCAACTCACAGGCAGCAAAACAGACGTTAAATTCAAGGAGGGAATGAGAATGTGAATATCAGAAAAGTTGGTGTGATAGGTGTTGGAGCAACTAAAAGATCCTAAGGCAAGGCCTTGTACTTCTGAACACAGTTGATGTTGACAGAGGTGCTCACATTGTGTGATTCTTTATTTATTTTTCTTTTTTTCCTTTGAGGTAGAGTCTCACTCTAGCCCAGGTTGACCTGGAATTCACTACGGAGTCTCAGGGTGGCCTCAAACTCAGGGTAATCCTCCTACCACTGCCTTCCGAGTGCTGGGATTAAAGGTGTGCGCCACCACGCCCACCACGCTGTGTAATTCTTTATATGGTGATTTGAATGAAAAGCCCTTTATAGGCTCATATATTGTGAATACATGGTCCTTAGTGGTGACACTTTGGAAAAATTTTGGGGCCTTTGGAAGTTGGAGACCTGCTAGAAGAGGTATGTGTTGCTGGGGGCGGGCTTGGGGGTAATATAACACATCTCCAAGCCCAGTGCTTAGACTGCTTCCTTCCTTCTACTGTGGGGATGTGATGTCCCACTGGCTGTCTGCTGCTTCATCTATGCTTTTCCTGCTATGATTAAACTTGCCACTTGCCCTCAAAACTAAACACACACACACACACACACACACATACAAAACAAGGCTGGAGAGATGGCCTAGTGGCTAAGGTGATTGCCTGTGAAACTAAAGGACGCAGGTCGATTCCCCAGTGCCCATGGTAGCCAGATGCAAACGGTGGCAGAAGCGTCTAGAGTTCACTTGTAGTAGCTAGAGTCCCTGGTGTGCCCACTCATCCTCTTTCTCTCCCTCTTTCTCTAATAAATAAATAAATAATTTTAAAACCTGCAAAACATAAATAAGCCCTTTCCTTCCATAAGAAGCTTCTGGGGGAGGGGTATATTATCCCAGAAGTGAGAAGCTAACTGTTACAATGTACATATCTTTTATATACATTATGATCTATATGTTGTAGTCAATAAAAAAGAAATGAGACAATAAAGCATCATATTAGCAATGCTATTTCAGAGCCATAGAATTATATATGATTTAAACTCTTTCTTTGAAATTTTGTTTTCAAATTAGCATGATAATCTAATTTCTGATATTCTCTCATTAAGATCTATCATGTCCACTAATATTATAGTCATTGTGCTATAGGTTAAGGCTTCAGAATTTATTTGTCTTCCACAACTGAAAATTTGCACAGTGGTCATCATCTACTTCCCTTCTTCCACCACCCTGGAAGTCACCGTTCTGTTCTGTTTCCATGACTTTGACTTTTACATTGCTCATTTTAAGTGAAATCATATATTGTTGGGGATTTTTTTTTGTGTGTCTGACTGATTTTAGAATAATCTCCTTTGGTTTCATTCATGTTATACATGTCAGAATATACATACATACATACATATATATATATATATATGTATATATGTGTGTGTATGTGTGTGTGTATGTATATGTATGTATGTATGTGTGTATATATATATGTGTGTGTGTGTGTGTGTGTGTGTGTGTGTGTGTGTGAAAACATCAGGTTGTACACTCTAAACTCATGTGATTCCCCCTTGTTAATCATACTTACTAAAAGTCAATAATTACATGGAGCATATTATAATTTTTAAGCTGGAGAAATTCTGATATGTGAAGTACAAGTGTCACATATGAAAATGTCATGGTCATAGCAGAGGAAAGTGGTGGTCCCATGAATAAAATTCAATTTTTCTTTTTTTAAAAATTAGTTTTGTACTCAATGAATACAGTCAAGTTGGTACCATTGTTAGCCTCCTCCCTGACCCCCCCCACCCCACAGGGGTCCTTGTTGTTGGGGAACATGGGTCGTGCATTGTGGGGTTAGCTATCAGCTATGGGTAGGAGGAAATGTTTCTGTGTGTCATGACCCAAAGTGTGGCTCTGACATTCTTTCCACCCCCTCTTCTGTAAATTTCCCTTGGTCATGTTGGGTTCATTTTAGATCTACTTCAATGATAAGATCTTGGGAGCCTCTGTGTCTCTGGATATCTGGTTTGATAGGAGGTGATTGTTCTTTGTGTTGATCTCCTTCACCCTTGCGCTGGTACCAGGTTCACCAAGAAAACAGAATTCTTGCTTGTTTCCTCAATTATTCTTAGTTTCATCTGGGACCCTTTTGAGGTATGATGGGGTGGTTCTCTCCATAGGAGCTGCGTCTATCTGAAAAGAGAAGCAAATTCTCCGATGGAGAGCAATTTTTCTTTACTCTTGAGCAACATACTGTCTATAAAGCAATCTAGCTCTTCTACACAGTGGCAAATGGAACGCCAAGTGTCATTCCAATGGGAGGCACTATAGGCTATTGAAGCAAGTGCCTTTAACTGTTGAGCCATGAAACATAAAGGCATTGGTCCTTTGAGTTATTGTCATTCCTTCTCTACTTCAATGACTTTTTGTTTTTGGTATGTGTGTATGTTCATGCAGAAATTTTTGTATGTATGTTTACATATGGGCATTTATGAGTGTGTGTGTGTGTGTGTGTGTGTGTGTGAATTAGAGGACAATTTTCAGGTTAATCCATATCTCCCACCTCACTTGAGGCAGGGTAAGTCCTTGTTTGTGGTTCACTTGTCAGTTCACCAGACTGTTTGATCCTAAGACTTTCTAGAAAAGTCTTCTCCTCACTTCCCACCCTGCTGTAGATGTGCTGGGATTACATAAATCTGTGGTTTAAGTTGAGTCTGGAGACCTAAACTTAGGAGTTCATGCTTTCAAGGCAATTGTTATATCCACTGAGCAATCTCTCCAGCTCTAAGTCACTTTTTAATTAATACTTTTAAGCGTTTGTATGATATATTTTGATCATAGTCATCTCCCATTACCTTTCCATTCACCTCCACCAAAGAACTCAATGTAGAAGAGAGACTCGTTGGGAAGACGTGGCTCTATCTCAAATTTTCATTTTATTTCTGGACTCATTTTGAAAAAAGTATTTTATTTTTATTTATTTATTTATTTATTGGACAGAGAAAGAGGGAGAGAGATTGAGAGAATCTGGCTTACATGGGTCCTCAGGAATCCAACCTGGGTCCTTTGGCTTTGCAGGCAAATGCCTTAACCGCTAAGCCATCCATCCAGCCCCCGCCTGGATTCCTTATAAGTGGGAGTAAAGCTCCAGAGCACAGCCATTCAACACTAGGGCTATTGACAAGATCTCAGGACAACTTTCAGGAAAGCCACATTAGCACTCGGCCCCATCCTCTCCTTAAACCCATCCCGAGTCCTACTTCTCTTTAATTAGCCTCATAGGAAAAGAGAAGCAAGATCATGCTGCAAAAATGAGCTATTTTTGGAATTTTCATTATTCTTTTATAATTATGCTTCTGGTCATTTTTTATCTTTACCTCAGTAGGGTTTCTAATAAAAACTAGAGGCTAGACATGTTTAACTCGTCTAGCTTATTCCATGTAAAAGATGATGCTCACACAACATCAATGCATAGGGCCTGGTCATTTTCCTCAAAGAGCCTATAATCCATAGGATAAATAGCCATTCAAGAATAACCATCATGACCCTGGCATGGTGGTGCATGCCTTTAATCCCAGCACATGGGAGGCAAAGGTAGGAGGATCACCATGAGTTCAAGGCCACCCTGAGGTTACATAGTGAATTCCAGGTCAGCCTGAGCTAGAGTGAGACACTACCTCAACACCCTCCCCCCAAAAAGAATAGCAATTAATTATAACTTATTATGGTAACAATAGCTATATCATTAATTTAGCATCCCTTGTGCAATAACCACTTGTCACTGACAGCCTTCCTAATCCTTAATAGCCTTCATGTTCTATGCCTACTGTTTGTTCATTTATTTATTTATTTGAGAGTGACAGACACAGGGAGAAAGACAGATAGAGGGAGAGAGAGAGGATGGGCGCGCCAGGCTTCCAGCCACTGCAAATGAACTCCAGATGCGTGCGCCCCCTTGTGCATCTGGCTAACGTGGGACCTGGGGAACCAAGCCTCGAACCGGGGTCCTTAGGCTTCACAGGCAAGCGCTTAACCGCTAAGCCATCTCTCCAGCCCTATGCCTACTGTTTGATACCATTTTTTTTTATTAAGTAGAAACTTTGAATGGACACATCATGTGTTGGTAGGATCATCTCCCTCCTCCCTTCTCTGCCCCCATTCAGCCGAGGACTCTCCTCACTGGGATTGCTGGTGTTCACCAGGGAGATGTGGTTTAGGAGATGTGAGAGCAGCAGTTCATCATTGTAAGCAGGGGTGGGGGGCAATGGCTCTGGACATTCCCTTTCTTTCTGCGTTTCTTAAAATCTTTCCATGCCCTCTTCTGCAAAATTCTGTGAGCTGTATTGGGTGTGTTTTAACTCTACTGTAGCGTTGAGCTTTCAGCAGCTTTTGGATTTCTGCTTCGGTACATGTTGAGTGTCCTCAGTGTCTGTCTCCATCACCCTTGTGCTGGTTGTCAGGCTCGCCATGGAAGCATCGTTCTTGCTCATCTCAGCAATTCCACTGTGGTTCCACCTGGACCCTGGCTGATGTGCTAGGAATTCTTATCTCCTCTGTTCTTGCTGCATTTTGAAAAATAAAAACAGATTCTTCAAAGGAGAATGAGGTCAGCATAGGTTACATGGGAAAAGTAGTTCAAATTGAGAGAGATTTTGATGGGTGCAGTCTCTCTTTTGGCTAAAAACTAGTGGGAGCTTCTCATTGGAGTCCATGGTCTTGGTCTCCATAGGATTCTGACTCAAGTTCCAGTTCTAGCTATGGGATCTTTTCCACTGAGCAGCTCTCTTAGCCAATCTGAAAGCCACTGGTTACCCACCTAGGCTGGGTGGCACTATTGCACACGTGTGTACATCTTGTCAGGCTTGTTAATTTCTATCGCAGTGTTCCCTGCTAGCCCACAAGCTTGTTGGCCACTTTCTTCCAGCAGCTCTTGTAGTGCTTTTCAGCACTATAAGGGGTAGAACGTCTGGTAACTGTGTTCCCTCCAGATTCCAGCTGAATCCCTCAATATTATATGTGGGCAGAATGTAGCGACATCCTTTTTTTTTTAAATATATATTTTTTAATTTTTTATTTATTTATTTGAGAGTGACAGACACAGAGAGAAAGACAGATAGAGGGAGAGAGAATGGGCGTGCCAGGGCCTCCAGCCTCTGCAAACGAACTCCAGACGCGTGTGCCCCCTTGTGCATCTGGCTAACATGGGACCTGGGGAACCGAGCCTCGAACCAGGGTCCTTAGGCTTCACAGGCAAATGCTTAATCTCTCCAGCCCGCAACATCCTTTTTGAAGATCAGCAAATGGAGGTAAAAAGAAAAATATATATATTAAATGTTCTAAGCTCAAAGACTACTAAATGACATAGTCAAAATAAAAGAGACCAGGCAGCCCACCTCCTGAACCAGTGCCCGCCCCCATGATGCACATGAAATTCATTTCCACTTCGAAATCAATCAGTGAGCAAGGTGAACTGAGGACAGGCTATGAAGATCATGATCAAGATTCCAGTGGAAGACCTGGTATTCAAGTGGACCTCATTGAATTCCCAATTCTGGCATAGGGGATGCAGTCAGTGTTACTCAGCCCTGTGTTTCTTTATGTTGACATCCACGGGTACTGTTTTCCTAATGACTACAACGTCGGTTTTCTTTAAACATACCTTATTGTTGACTTTTCCAAGCGGCTATTTGCATTTTAAAATGCCAGAAATTTCTGCAAATCATCTTAGAAGAGAATATCAAACTTTCAGTTAAAGCAAAAGACTTCTTGTGCTTGGAAATAAAAGGGTACAAATGCAGTGGGCACCAGGAGTGGTTGGGCACACTAAAAAAAATTTATGTATATAAATCTAAACAAGGAAAACTTGATTTCATTACGTTGAAATAAATTTGAATAAGAACACAGAAATTGAGTGGATAAAATAGCGCTCACTTTGGCAACACATGCACTAAAATTAGCACAATGCACAGAGGAGTAGCAGGGCTCTTGTGCAAGAATGAACTGATAGAACATTTATTCCGTTATATGACTGAATTGCTTGGTGTGAACACTTCAATTTTATTTGGCATTTAGCAGCATGCACACACACCGATGCAGGTGTATACCTTCTCATCAATCCCATCTCCTCTGTGTGCAGAAGCAAAGAGGGAACTGCAAGTAAAATGTAAAATCTGTGCTTGAAGGATAGCTCCCATCATTTCAGTCCACCCAACACTCACCTGGGGGGCACCGCGTTAACACTGCAAACAAACAAACAAAATCTACTGTATAGATGCTACGCAGCCCTGTGTACGGAGGCTGTAGAAACCATCGTTTCAAATTTTGTACTTTAAGAAGTTGAAATCTTTATTTTGGATCTTTTGGCATTCAACAGAAAATACAGTAGCTCACAGGAAGGAAGACATGACTTCACAAAGCTAAAAAAAAAAAGACCACATTCCACATTTGATGACTTTTCTATATTAATCTCCTTCAAGAAAGCCAGTAAATACTTTCACCACCAGCTTTCTTATTGTTCATTCATGTCTTTTACTAAAGAAAAGAGATGTTTGCTAATGGAAGAAACAAAACATTTACACCATGCTGCGCTTTTCTTTTGGCAAGGGCCAATGTGGCAAGGAGATTTTTTTTTCCTCTCTCATAAAATTGTTTACATGAAACAGTGGGAGAGAGCTAAAGAATAACAGTTTTGCTTTAGCAGCTGGAGGTTGTCTGGATGGAGTCTTCAATTCCCATACATGCTTTGTAATGCAGATTTCATTGAAAATGGTCTTGCATCTGCACCTTAAATACATTTTAGAATTATTTTACCATGAAATTAGTTTTCTCCGTCATTGGCTTAGTTGAATCCCCCCTTTTTTGATCAATGCTGGGGAATTAAAGATAAAACTCTGGCTGCACATGCTATTTTGGGGAGTTCCTATCAAAAATCCATCCTGCTTCGGGCCCGTGTGCATGGAGAGGCAGGCTATTACCATTATGGAATAACTCAGGGTCCTCAACTTTTTACCTTGAGGCTGAGTTTGCTACTTGTGACTTCTCCAGTGGCTCATGTTTGTACATGAATTGACCTCAAAAGAGTAGGAAAGGCGTTTGAGGAGGAAATGTATCCCAGAGCTCAGTTGCAATGAACGCAGTAGCCCGTGTTGAAAATTTATGAATCCACCAACGACTCAGGTTTCAGAAATCAGACTAAGAAACTAGTTGGAAGTGGCATCATTGATCACATATGAAGGGATAGCGGGAGAGATGGCGGAGAGGTGGAGGTGTGGACGGCAAAGGTTATAGAAGGACACATGACGGCTGTGTTGAAGGTCATGGTGGTGACCTACAGATGGTGAGAGCAACGATGGTAGGAGGTAGTGCTGGCAGCGATGGTGGTGACATCGGTGATGTTGGCTACATAATGAACACAGTGTTGTGAGGGGCACAGCCATGGCTGGAAGCAGCCCAATGAAGGTTCTAACAGTGGCTTGTATGGCACTTTTACTTACTGCACACCAGTTGTTTCACAACAGGCTCTCTTCCTACTTTCATTTGACCTTGACTCTAAAGCTATAATAATGATTAGGGAATCCTTTCTTGAACCAATAATGTTACATACATACAGATGATCCTTCAAAGCCAACAAGATAAATTCTAAATTATTTGTTTAGTATACCTTCAGTGCCCTAAGGAAACAAAAGCTGTAAAAGGAAGCCAGCCTTGTAATTTAATCGTATTAAGTCTTCCCACATTTACTTCCCCTTTCACTGTTGTACCTGGGAGAATAGTCTCTGTGTCACTGTTAGTTGGCACATTTTTTTTTTTTATTCTACACTTTGAAATATGAATCTATTATAAAGGATCGTGTTGGTGAGGCATTGGGGATGAATAAGTTAGGAATAGTAATTAGTTTTCAGACATTTCTTTTGAGGATGGCGATGGATTTTTTTTTCCCCAAAATAATTTCCTCTCGAGCAGTTGGTTTATAATCATAGTTTAGT